>NC_064642.1:405933791-406558791 GCF_023864345.2 Schistocerca serialis cubense | reverse complement strand
TACTGCTAGGTCAACAACTTTTTCTAACAAAGAATGATGCGATAAATAATGCACCACTCCTTTAAGAATTAAATACAGTATTTCAAGAACTGTACGACACTCAGTTTTATTAATAAAATACTGACAGCAGCGTCTCATACACATCATAAATTATACGAGGTTTATTCAATAATTAAAGGTCTGGGGAAAAAACAGTTAGTAGGGCGTGTTTGGTACTTTTATGGCTTTCAGTTGGCATCACTGGGATGAGCCATGATCAGCTGATGTATCAACATCGATTTGTTTATAACCTCAAAAATACATTTCAAGGTGGCGAGTCAGCTTGAAACGTCCACATTAGTTGAAAAACGTTCTTTCATTTGTTTTTCACTTGCCGAAGGCGAGAAACCAGTGAATATATACAGTAGAAAGTCTAAAGTTTATGGTGAATGTTGTATGAATCGTGCAAACTTTTACAAGTGTATAAAGCAGTTCCTGACGAACACCGTTCTGACCGACCAGTTGTAGTTTCAACTCCCTCACCTGAAAGTCCAATTGATGACATTATTCGTGCCGACCGTCGTGTGACTGTGGAAATGATAGTTGATAAGGTTCATGTTCGTACCGGTACAGTTCATAACATTATCTGTAAGAAGCTGAAGTGCCGCAAAACATGTGCAGGATGGGTCCCAAAGGAGTTGACGCGGCTACAAAGGAAACATGGTTGAGAGCGTGCACAGAGCTAAAGGAACGCTATGAAAGAGAAGGTGAGCACTTCCTCAACAAAATTTTAACTTGTGATGAAACTTAGGTTCACAATTATGAGCCAGAATCAAAAAGACAAAGCATGGAGTGGAAGAACACCAACTCACCTGTCAAGAAAAAATTCAAAACCCAAGCATCAGCAGGAAAAGTCAAGTTGACAGTGTCTTGGTATGCTGAAGGTACAGTTTTTGTGATTATCTCGAAGAGCAGCGTACAATGAACAGCCAATACTACTCGGATTTTCTTTTAAACTAGGTGAAGCCAGCCATGAGAGAGAGGCGTCGTGAATCTCAGAGGAGAGGCATGGTTCTCCAGCAAGACAACGCACGTCCTCATAATGTTCAACTAACCAGTGAAACCATCGATAAAATGGGCTGGGAAGTACTTCCTCACCCCCTTACAGTCCTGATTTAGCACCTAGTGATTTCCATTTGTTTGGTGCACTGAAGGAGGTGGGAAGAGGTTCCAGGACAACGAGGACGCGAACAAGTTTGAGGGAAATTGCTTCAAACATCAAGATAAAGAGTTCTTTGCAGCCGGAATATAAAAGCTTGTAGCGCGTTGGCGCAAGGGCATAAATCTTCAAGGGGATTATGTTGAAAAGTAGAAAAAGTATTGTTTTCTGAAAGTAAACGCTTTTTTCTCCAGACCAGTTTGTCTCTTTAGTTATTGAATGACCCTTGTATACCAGCTGTTTGTAATAATCTACAAAAAATGTTTATCAAATACGTCAGTTACAGGCTATGAATTTGCAGGATCCGTACGTGGTTCTTACTACTCCAAGAACTGAATGCCCCTTCCCGATACCTGTCGCTATGCCCGTCTCCACCGATTGCGTACCCTCTCGCTTGACGTAATATGAGTAATTGAATGCCTCTCTTTCTTTAACAGCCCACAGAGCCCGGTCGGTGTATTCTGGATATGATAAGGCGTAACACTCTTTCTTCAGATAGCTTCTTTCGTTAATACAAATGAGCGTGTTAATCGACGGGACCACGCCTCATGCGGAAATTTCTTCGAAATTAATTTACGTCTTCCTTGATGGAAATGTGATTCCAGTTTCTGCATAATACATAGCAGGACCGTTTGGTGTCTTTTAATTTGAAATAAATCGTCGTCGTCGTGTAAAAATTACCATTTTCCTTCCAATAAATCAATGACACCTCACACCGTTCATTTTCCGTTGGCCCAGATACTATTTGAGAGCAATGCCACGTAACTTCGAAGTATATCTATTTAAAATATTTCCCTCTTAAAATGTTAGTTAATATCCTCCAAGAGAACGTAACATTTGTTAATCTTTAAAACTGCTGTTTCAAATTTGCTAACTAACGCACCTGTAATCTGGAACTGTTAATAAGTAACCTTCGAGGATTCTCTCATATTATGTTGAATTAAAATCAAAATCAAATTTACTGTCAAGTAATCAAATAAACTAGTTTGCTGTATTTTCAAGTTTCAGTTATTTCAGAGAAGTTAAGATTTTTAGTACTCTAGGTTTCCAAACTCCACTTCAGCCACCGCTTCACAAAATTGGCAACACTTTCAATATAGATTACGCCGAGGTGCATGATATTTCAGAATTAAATGGCTCAGTAATAGATTCAAAGTTGTGTTCATGGACTAACAATAGGTTAACTTTGAAGACGTAGCCTTCCTTCAAATGCATCAATCATTGTCTTTTAATGTTATTTCGATGTAAGACAAATTGCAATAACTTCTCTATCTTTCGTTGGTTGTATCATTACTTACTCAATAGATGTAGTTAACACACATTTAAATAACATTCTTTTTATTTAAAAATCGTTGACATATCATACAATGATCGTCACAGGCTCGAGACCTTCTTATGAACTTATAAATTTTCATAAATTCGTTTTAAACATCAACTTTACGATAATACACAGAGGGGATGCTGACAAGGATGAGCCGATGTTGTCGCCGTCGCGGACCGTCACCCGTCTTGTGATTAGCGACCCGCACCGCCGACTTGCTGCTTCTGTGGAACAACCCCGTGCGACATGAAACGGACAGAAGAACATTTTTGTACACGCGTCATATAAACAATTACACATAATTAAACCGTGTATTTTCTAGGGTAATTTATTATGGATAAAGGATTTGGAAAGGCCCAGAAAAGTATTATTTAAATGGATAAATGATCTTTTAAGATTATTCTGGAATGCATTATAGGACAAAGGAAGCGTTTCGGCTACCCGAACAGTCACCGTAGCTAATGAAGAAAAACTCGAAAATTTCGTTGAGAATACGTAGATACAGAAATTTAAAATGTTCTTTTGTCCCTTTAAATAATTTTCTTTTCATACCTCTTCAATGCTGTGGTGTCACGTTGGTGTTTCCCTCCATTATTACTGGTGTCCTTGCAGGTCGTCATTATGGTCCAAAATTGTTCCGGTGGATTTTGGTGGACTGATAAATAAATACTCAAATAACTGTTTATAACTGCCTTGAATGTATCTGCACACACAACCTTTACGCAATATATTCGCAATGTTACTTATCTCGGTGGGCGTACACATGCGTCTGTCTGTGTTGGGATCTTAAAGAGACTAGACGAGTGTGTACGCCAGCAAATAAGCCAAAATCCACCGAAAGAATTTTGGACGATCATGAGGACCTGCAACGACACCAGTAATAATGGAGAGAAACACCAAAGTGTCACCGCAGCGTTGAAGAGGTATGAAAAGAAAATTATTTCAAGAAGAGACATGAGAATATTTTTAATTTCTATATCTACGTATTCTTAACGAAATGTTCACCCCTTTCTTCATTACCTTCGGTGACTGTTCAGGTAGCCGAAACACCTCTCCTGTCTGATAATCTATTCCAGAATAATCTTAAACAATCATTTACCCATTTAAATAATATCTCCCTGTTTCCTTCCAGATCCTTTTTTCACAAATAATACCTTACAATTTTTATGGCTGCTCACTAAAATGTGGACCACCACAGAACGTAAAACATAATCTCTGTGTAAAGGTATATGCGATGTACTTTAAAACACACAATAAAACAATTAGTAACATAATAACGTAGTTAAATATGCATGTTGTAATTAGGGCGTTCAAGAGATCACTTGCAACTGACATCAACGAAAAAAATTATCATTCAAAAGCTACACGGGCGTAAGATGGAAGGGAGTGTCTTAAACTAAGAAAAGACTGCTGACTAGAGGAAGGAGTGGGCAGTTCAAAATAAGTCAACATTCTTCGTTGATACTGAGAAACATTTTGGTATGTAATACGATCAATCTAGTTGGATATATGAGGGACAATAGAAGGAAGAATAGACTATAATAACTGAAGAATGAAAAAGAAAACAACGTCCTGGAGCAGAGTTGCGGACGGGGACTAAAAAAGTGCTGGTATCAGCGAAGGGCATAAGGATCGTGGTAATGTTTCTTTCTTTTAAAAACTATGCATAAGGATAAAATTTAATATGTAAATAAGATAACATGTAGGCCACAGTAAGTTTGTAACTTAGTTTTACGGAAGTGGAAAAGAAGGTGGTGTTCGTAAGAAAAAAGTGAAACTGATCAAGAAACAAGCTGGTAAAAATTTTCCGAGAATTCTATGACAGATGATTGGGACATGCCTAGAAATACTTCTTTCAGCTAAAGAAGGGCTTTACAACGTAATAACATTGAGAAAAAACATTATGTATTATTTAGTAGGAAAACTGGAGCATGAATTCAGATATGAAAAATGTAACTAGATAGGAAGGGTAGCAGTGAAAAGTTTGACGATCGAAAAGGAAAGTCTGCATTTACACAAATACTTTCGAGTTTCTTAAGGAATGAGCGGTGAGCTGTTGTCTGAATATCATTTTCTTTCTTTCTAAGGTATTATTATCAATGATACCCCAGTCCCAGAAGCTCCGTTTACGTATTCTCTCTCCACAAAGGAAAAGAGGATTAATTCAATTTGTTACTCACATTTGTCTCGCAATAATTGCTTTAAATATCTCCAGAGAGTGGTACTTAAAGAGTGAAAGCATGAGAATGGCACCTCGTGTAACGTACTGTTGAAGCAGCCATGACAAAATTATGTAACTTAGTAATGTGTCGGGGACGTGATGAAGGATGACGAAGGCCTTAATTGTGAACAGAGAACTATGATACACGTAATGTATCATTATGAGCGAATTTATGAATCATACGCAGTTAAATAAATAGTTTGTGATTCATGCAAGATATTGTTTTCCAGCTTATTATCATTGTAATAAATAAGATACATGGAGAGCAGGAGGTTACATATTACACGAAAAATGAAGCTGTTTACAAATAACAAAATTATATCGAAGTAAGACAAAGCTAATGTATGAGGATCTGCCAGAGTTATTGCCTGCTATCAAAAACCACAACTGACAGCTATATCCGCGGACTAGTTGTAATGATACACCATCTGAATATATTCATCATGTTGTATAAGATGATCCACCTGAAGCACACCCAAATCTTCATTCTCAGATTAAAATGTTGAGAATATACATAATATAATGGACGATAGGTGAATATCTGATACCACAAGAATGCCTTAAGAAAGAGTGCACTACGTCCTACATGAAGAATTCGATACTGAGTGTATCACTGCACATCGGAGAAGCGGCTGTCAGAACGCAGAGTGTAAGCAAGTGACCCTACATCAGAAAAGACAAAGTCTCTTTCATCTGCCTCAGATATGGACAGATTTTTCTTGGAATGCGAGTGAGCTTCATCTTATTGATTACTGTGCAAAGCGAGAAATAGCAGCTACTGAATACTACACTATAAGTATAAAAGATACGTTAGACCTTGTTTGGAATTCAAAAGAAAAAAAAAATCATTTTACTTTACAACAAATGCAGCTGTCGACAAAAATAATCAAACAATGGGAAAACTGAGGAAATCGAAGAACTAATTATTAGAATATACACCCTTTTCATCAGATTTTGCTACCATCCTATTTCCCGTATGGCCGTATCTAAAGAAATCTGTAACTGGAATTCGTTTTGCACCCATTGAAGAGGTTGCGGCAACAATAAATGTTTACTTTGCAGTCTCGAAAAGCACACTTAATAGGAGAAATGTTTCACTTTTCCCATTGATCCAAAGGGGACTGTGTCAAAAAATAAGCTTTCTTTTTCTTTTTTACCTTTACCGTCGGCCCGAAACTTTACACTTCCCCTCGTACAGCAATAGAGAAACGAGCAGTACAAGATTTGGAAACGGGAAACCATCGATGAAAATTTTAATATCCATGGCTACACGAATGTATGTAGTTGAACTTTAGTGTTTTGAAATGCAATTAGATTGACTGGAGATCGTGAAAACTTCATATTTGCCGCGCGGAGTGGCCGCAAGGTCTAGGCGCCATGTCACGGATTGCGCGGCCCCTCCCGCTGGAGGTTCGAGTCCTCCCTCGGGCATGGGTGTGTGTGTTGTTCTTAGCATAAGTCAGTTTAAGTAGTGTGTAAGTTCGGGAACCGATGACCTTAGCAGTTTGGTCCCTTAGGAATCCACACACCATTTGAACTTCATATTTAATGAACAAAAGAAGAGAAGAGTGCTGTAGGAACAGCTTAAGAAAAATAAGTGAAAGAAACTGATTTGGTGAGAAGCTGAAATAGTCCATATATTTCCAGTGCATGAAACACAAAATCAGAAAGTACTCATCAGTCAATACGTTGCTACAAGAATGCAACGTAGTGACTACTACTGTAATATTATTCAGTAGCGAATAAAATAAAACCCTCAGCACGTAGTGGATATGGTAAAGGAAGTTTCTAACTGAAGTGGTACAAAGACCAAATGGGAGCAGACCAATAACTCGCCGTCAAACGCAAGGCGCACTCTAAAAATAGTTTAATGTGATGTGTATACTAATGTTGATGAAATGATGGATGATGTAGAGGGCTGGGTGATGAAAGGAAGTAGGTGGTATAAATTATGGGGGAGGGTGATTAATAGACGATGATGATCGTTAGACAACTATAGGTACAATATAGATGTTAGCGTGGATAGTGACGTTATGTATAAAGATGGCCTGGGCGATAGAGATAAAATGTGGGCAATGAGGATTATGGTGACTTGTTTAATTATTACTGTGCAATAATGATACTGATCGTGAATATCACAAAGACAATTCAAAATTAGCTCTAGTTTCCATTTTGCACTGTTTTATTACCGTGAGGTAAGTATACACGGATTTTTATGTTAAGTTTAAAATCAAATATTGTAAGGGTTTGTCAAAGTCACAATAACTTAACAATGGATTATGTAAGTGTCCCTGTGTGCAAAATTTCGATATATTGTAACACCCCACCCATCACTTAGCTGGTTTTGATGTGTGTTCACCCCAACTAACTGACTAACAGATCAACAGAGAGTGCAAAACTGCCGCAATATTGGATAACGCATAAAAGTAATATGGCCCTGTGACTCCTGATTGAACTGCAGTGGCAGTGTTGACATTAATTTATTCATAATTGATTACTTTTAATTAAAAAGGGATGCACATTGATGCTATATTCAGCTACTGAACGCCAGATGCAAATGTTGAACATAAAATTAATTAAGAAAGTGATTTGAGATTTCAACTACTTGATTGAAAACAGATGCAGTCGATTAGCACAAATTTATTTTAACTCCCGACCTTCAATCATCACATTAAAAGACTCTCCTATCAGGCAGTGGTAATAAATTGCGTTTGCGTGGAGGTAGGCGCGATAACTCGAAAGTAATTCCTATCTACTGACCCAGGCGTAATGCGAATTGCAAGAAGAATTCTACAATACACGGCCCATGAAACCCTCGTGGAAACTTTGCCAACGTGATCCAACAAATTAATCAGTGGCCAGAGCGGGCGCAATATAACCGAATACGGCGTGGCGGAGCAGCGTCATTGTGTGGACGTCGGCCGGCCTCGTGGTGCTGCAAGGCTGCCATCGTCTATTCACTCCTTGCTGTCTTGCTCAGTATATAACTGAACCAAAACTTTCTATCTCCAAGCTCAATTGTTCCATTTGCTAAATCCTAAACTGCAGAGATGCTCACTCTTTCTCAGGCAAGCTGAGTAAAGAACTCCACGCCCGCACTCTAGGCAAGCTGGGAACAGAAGACCTCTACGGAGACTTCTCACAGTCCGCTCTTCACCTCGGCTTCCCCTCCAGCAAAATCACTTACGCCAATTGCAGCGCAAGTCGCGTTAAGTATGCGTCGCTTCCCAGCGCCGACCAATGCCTGTTCTGGGAAGTGAACAAATTTGCACAAAATTTCCCTTCCTCTCAACTTCTGCTACTTTGCTACTCCCAGGCCACCCTTCAAGGTTAGTGTCTGCACAAACACCAATTTTTCCGGAATTCTGACTCCCAGGAGAGTACTTCAAATTCTTTGGTCCTACGTTCCCATCGGAGGCCGGCATATTTCATGCTGTTGCTCTTCACCTGGTTTACTTCAAGCTCTGCGGACCGTGAATTCAGCGTGAAGTTGCTATAGTCACGAACACGCATATTTTGACCTCTGTTGACCGCTCCACCGTAGCTTTGCGCAGCTTTCTCGCATGTTTCACAGAAAACGTGACGACGGACATTTATGAACAGGCGTACAAGTTCTCCATCTGTTTCCTGGTACACCAACATGGAGTCGGGGTCAACCACCCATTCACTGTCACTCATCTTAAGGCGGCTGGAGGCTGCGCCATGTTACTGCTTTCTCAGAGCTTGAGCTTCCCTAAGCTGCCTATTGTCGCTTCCCTTCACCATTCCCCAGCCGACCACGGTCAACTCTAAATGCTTCCCTGGGGTAAACTAGCGTCCAGTAAATCGACTCGTTTCCACGAATTTTTCATGTAGTGTGAATTACTTTAAAACCATCACCCAACATAAATTATTCCAATACGTCCATACTATACCCTCTACAAGATGCATTGTGCCTTGTCAGTCATTTTTTGTTCAGCCCTACTGTTCGCTCAACGTGAGTTAGGTGATCTTTAATAACTTCATGTAAGGGGCATAACTCTTGCCATCTTACATAGCCCCTCTCTTCAAATCAATTTTGTAGTACAGGTGATGACTCCTATGGTGTTACCACCTGTGGTACAAAATTAATATCTCCATAACTGTTATTGTAATCTGTCCGTGTGATTAGTTACAGACGATTGATTACCACTGCCTCCTCTCTGATACAAACTCCCACTCATTCCTAGGATACCTGTCTTCAGTGACTGAATTTACTGTTAAAGATGTGGTCATTGTTTAGTTTAATTTTACTTTAATCTCTGCTGTTTCCTGAGACAATTATCGGTCAGAGTACTCAAAAGAAAACTACAATTATACTACAAGGACGCAAGTCGCAAAGGGTAAATACACATGTTTAAGCACCTCTGTGCTTGTCATTTGAATGGCAAGACCTGTAATTACAACTTATGGTCCATTCACTCTCAGTTATCCATCCCTACTCGACTTAAATTACTAAAACGTACATGAACAATATTCGTGTAACAATTTGTGAAGTTGATAGTAGTTGCTGAATCCCCCTTTGACATTGTATAAATAAAGGTTTTTTTGTGTCTGTCTCAGGATGTTTATATTGTGCATGGTGTGTCATCTTTACACAATTCAACAAGGTCTGGCCCAGTTCAGTGTCTGGATTGTGTACACACATGTACTTATATATATATATATATATATATATATATATATATATATATATATATATATATATATATATAAAACACAAGCAAAATGACAAGCATCATTGCGTATTGAGCAACCACTGTTGTGTATTTGTAACAAGGTATAAGTATGAAATCTTGTTCTAACACAAACAAACATGGCATGACAAATACATGACGTTTTAACAAATGGCACATTTATAAAATCATAACCTTCTTATAACATAATTCATAAACAGAACAAATGAGTACATTCGTTGAAGCGCATGTTATTCATTTGAATCCACACTGACACACTCACACACACGGCACAAGTTTCTTGCAGGAATGGAAGTGACATTAGTTCTGACTAACAAGTTGAGGGATGGCTAACGGCTGAGAAGAGAGCAACGTCGATTACGGAGATGGCGCCACAGGCGCCCGCATCTTCTTGAGGCAGGGTGGCTCTCACCTAAGAGCTCATTGTTGAAATCTTGTCCGACAGGCCCAAGACCCCATCGGTGTGTCTATGATCGGTGACCTCTCGCGGCTCAGCCACAGGTCATTGCTCCGTCGATAGACGTTTTAGGGCAAGGGAGGGACCGTGATAAGACAAGAGCCTATTTTTTGCTCAGGCCTTCAAAGTTGGTGTCATTAGGCACAAAAGGTCATCTGGGCTGTCGCTCCACCTGACGTGGCGAGCAACAAATATAGAAACTTTCTTGGACCTCTTCATTGCTGCCCCCGATCCGTACCGTGTACAGAGACCAGGACCAACCTCTTTGTCATACACAGAGGTGCTGGATGTCACCTCTCCTTGGCTGCTGAGTTGACCACCGTCCCCGTCGATTCAGTGCGTGGTCTGCATGCCATCACCATCGTCAGCTGTGTGCTCCCCTCATTGCTGTCGTCCTCGTTCCTTGTCAGCTCGTGTGTGGTGTGCCAGGTGTCGTAGCTTCAACTCCCTCTTGCTCAGTTACGCCACCTTAACACACTAAGACAACTAATTTTAGTACATGGAAAGTGCTCATGTTTAACCATCAGTACCATACTTTTTTTTAAGACAATGAATTGGTTTCATTACATAAAGAATAATTTTACTTGTTTGTAAATTAACTTCAGGATCAATTAAAATAGAAATGTAACAGAACTTTTTTATACATAGTTATAAAAATGTACAAGACAACTTTCTTCACAGTCGTTCACACACACACACAATCAAGGGATAGGGAATCAATATTATCTGGACAGGATCCCATCACCATTTCTAGCTACTAATTCCTACGACTAACACGGTGTTGGCCAACCCGTCTACATATCTACTATTTACTACTTTTTATCTCTAATCTTGTTTTTTCTTCTGAATTCCCTATGTGGCTGACGTCCCTCTTATTAAGCCTGCGAACATGTATAAAACACAACAAACTTAGACATGTGTCGATCTTACCAAGATTTTTTGTTGGAAGTTTGGATAGCGTCCTTTATCGTGTTCTATTGCGACACTTCTTCTCTCCTCTATTTTCTTCCCGTTTTCTCCTTTTGTCACGAATGGTTTTATAATGCCTGTGAACATGTTTCGGATTAGCAATGTCATAATGGCACAACACAACTATAGCTCACTGCTCACACTCGCAGTTGTTACACTATCTTGGTATCAACAAGTATTTCTGGCGTATCAGTGCTGCTGTTCTCTCTGTAGAAGATTACATCCGGTTCATTTTAACATACACTGGGTGCTCTAATTCACGCAACTGCGCATAGCTGTCCACCTCTTATGTATTCAGGGGCATACGAGATGCGTCGGTGCGTCCTCGTAACGACCTACGGGACTGGCCACCTTAAGTATGTTCTCCAATGACGGAGATACAATTATCGGGAACTTTTCTGTAATTTACAGAGTTCCTAATCAATATTTTTCTAGGGGTACGCCCAGAAATACTTGTATTCCATTCTTCAATCATGTGTTTTTACAAAATAATCTAGTGCTTCACTTTCACAGCATCGAGAGGCGAGATATCATTATTAATAATAAAACACAAAATACAGGCACATACAAACGAGACATTCTACCACTAACATCAGTATATACACAAACAAACAAGACACTTTAACAAAATCCTTATTCTAAGCCTATATTTACTACGCCCGCGCTCTGGTCTAGTCATTCGTGATCCTGCTCGTTAAGGTGGGATGGACCAGGCTTTGGAGGGCGGACTTGTTATTTTGGTAACCATTATTCCTTTTCCTTCCCGATTGCTGATTACCGCCCCAAGTCCTTTGTGATTTATTATGTCGCTCTTCTACCGTGTACCTTCTTTTTGAGTTGCCATAACTCTTATCTTGATTGTGGCCGTTGGAGTGCGCTACTGGCCTACTGTCCCACTGGAGTCCATTATTGCGACGGTTATTTTGTTCTCGCTGTCGGCGTTTCACCCGCGCCTGTTCCTCTTGAAATGCGAATTCCAGTTCGCGCAAAATGCCCTTAAATACCTCAGTATCGCTACCACAACGACCGGCAAGTAATTGTTGACACGAGATGGGAAGTTTCATGTAGCATAATCTGATTATTTCCGCACCGCTACATGGATTGTCTAGGTACTGGTTCCTTTTTGTCATATTTTCAAAAAATTTGACCGGACTCCGGTACCCTGCCCCTTCCATATCCCTGGACATCATAATTTCTTGTTTGATCCTTTCTTGGGTTTCTTTAGACCAATACTTGCCCAAGAAGGCATTTTTGAATTCTTCGAACGAGACGCTCGTCTTCGCTACATTTCTCATGTACTCAGCGGTCGCGCCCTCCATATGGGAGCACACAAAATCCAGCTGGTACATCAATGGCCAGTGTGGGGGCAAAGATAATTCGAATTGTCGCGTAAAAGTTTTTAGATGCAAGCTATTACCTTCGTCCTTGTAGTGATGGAACTTTCGGACTGATGCAAAATGCTTGTAGTGAAACGGGTCATCATTCCAGTTATCATTTCGCCCATTCTTACGATTCGTATGAACTTCGGGACGTGGACTAATTCGTTCTGACACGCTATCGTCATCTCTCCCCCTCTGTATGTTCGACAGTTCTTCGGTACTTCTAATCAGCCGACAGCAATTGTGCTCACTGGACAGCTGCGCGCTGTCCGTGTTTACCTCGGTCGTTGCCTCAGAGCTGTGAATGAAGGCGTGGCTCCCGTTGCTTATAGTGTCAACTTCGTCACACCGTGAAGCGGTTATCTGTGTCCCGGCAAGTGACGGTTCAGTCGACACAGTACGTACACCCTTCTTCTTTCCTAATGTCTCTGTAATGAGACGTTTTACCTCGTCCTCTAAATTTCTTTTTAATATCGCTACCTCGTCTTTCAACATCTCGTTAGGCCCTATGTCCGGTTGCTCTTGTTGCTTTTCTCCAACACGTTTTATCCGGCTTTGTAGCCTTGATAACATGACTTTTCCTACTTTTGCCGTGCTTTGCGTGGAGTCCCGAGTTTCTCTCGCTATTTTCCTTGCACCTTTCGCAATTAATTTGGCTTCAATTGCCGGTCGTTTGATGATGGCAATCTCTTTCTCTATTTTGACGCCGAGATTCTTTACCTCCTCTTTTACTTCCCTATGAACTTCTGTGAGCCTATAGCTCAGCTCCGAATTCGCCTTTTTAATTTCGGCATTAAGGTTCTCTTTCAGCTCCGAATTCGCCTTTTTAATTTCGGCATTAAGGCTGGCGCTCTGCTCTAACTTCACCGTTTGCATCTGTTGCAACAGGTCCGTAATGTTTTTGAGAGTAGCCGCATTTTGATCCTCGTCCTTTTGTGGTTGAAAATGCGACTCTTCTCCTCCGTTCTGAGGAACCCTTCAATATCTAGACAAGTACCGTCTCCGCGCCCCCGTCGGATCACTTGTGAATGAACACTCTGGCTTCTTAGGCTGGATCTTCCATACTTATGGATTAATCCTGTACTCCGTGCGTCCCCCGAGCCCTCAGTATCACTGCCTGAATCAACGTCCTTGCCATTCAGCGGACTAAACCAGTCATGAGGCGCAGTTTCAGGAAGTTCCAACTCGCGCTCGTCACGCTCATCGGTAGAGCTTTCCCTACTGTCACCCATGTTCTCCCGAGTAATAGTCTGATTATATTCTGCCGTTGTCTTGGCTTTTCCTCTCGTTATCATTTGCACTTTTATGTTACACGAAAACTCAAAACCCAGGTACCCCTTACACTCAATAATTAGATAACACAAAACATATATCAGGACACAAGTTGATACACTGGGTGTGAGCAATGACCCGACAAACAGTTCATGAAGCATTCCCCCAAAAGGGCTAGTAGCAATGATTGTGTTCTGTGTGCTCAGCATCGGCTGATTACGGCACTGCACATCACAAGTACTCCAACAAATCACAAATATAATGCATAGGCACCTATAAATGTCAATTTGCAAGGACAGCACATGAAGAAGACACTGTAACTTATTGTAACTAATGCTACTCGTTTTTCAACTAACAATGGCTAAGCAAGGCAAAAAGGCTAGTACCAATGATTGTGTTAAGTGTGCTCAGCATCGACTGATTATGGCACTGCACAACATAAGTACTCCAACAAATCACAAACACAATGCACAGGTAACTACTTATTGTAACTAATGCTACTGGTTTTTTTTTTCAATTAAAAATGGCTAAGCAATGGATCACGTGGAAAAATTTCCTTTTTCAAGACTACTTCCTAGCAAATCCCGAAATATCGTATCCTGGCATGGGTCAGCCATATGTAACACCCCACCCGTCACGTAGCTGGTTTTGGCGTGTGTTCACCCCAACTAATTTACTAACAGGTCAACAAAGAGTGCAAAACTGCCGCAATATCGGATAACGCAAAAAAGTAATATGGCCCTGTGACTCTTGATTGAACTACGGTGGCAGTGTTGACATTAATTTATTCAGAATTGATCACTTTCAATTAAAAGAGGTGCACATTGATGTTATATTCAGCTACTGAACGCCAGATGCAAATGTTGAACATAAAATTAATTAAGAAAGAGACTTGGGATTTCAACTATTTGATTGAAAACAGATGCAGTCGATTATCGCAAATTTATTTTAACTCCCGACCTTCAATCATCACATTACAAGACTCTCCTATCAGGCAGTGGTAATAAATTGCGTTTGTGTGGAGTAAAGCGCAATAACTCAAAAGTAATTCCTATCGACTGACCCAGGCGTAATGTGAAGTGCGAGAAGAATTCTACAATACACGGCCCATGAAACCCTTGTGGAAACTTTGACGACGTGATCCAACAAATTAATCAGTGGCCGGAGCGGGCGCAATATCACCGAATACAGCGTGGTGGAGCGGCGTCGTTGTGTGGACGTCGGCCAGCCTCGTGGTGCTGCAAGGCTGCCCTCATCTATTCACTGCTAGCTGTCTTGCTCAGTATATAGCTGAACCTTGTCAGTGATTTTTTGTTCAGCCCTACTGTTCGCTCAACGTGAGTTAGGTGATGTTTAATGACTTCATGTAAGGGGCATAGTTCTTGCCATCTTACAATATACATTTTGATACCAATTTTAACGGTCTTTTTGTCTCCATCCTCTTCAACTTCAGTGACTATTAATGCATGTAATAATTTTCACACATTTGTTTCCAGATTAACTGCCAGTTGTTCAAGTTGACTGCTATTGAAGTGAATAAAAATACCATAAGTTTGTGTTAACAGTGCTGACACATTTTCCCATGTGTGTGGAGACGTGACATTTGCTTCACAACAAATGCAAATAATTCCGTTGCTTAAAAAGTTGTCGTTTTGGGTTCATAATAGGTGATCAGGATAAACCCTGGGCTCCACATGTGATCTGCAACGCTTGTACCAGCAACCTCTAGAACTGGATGCATGGGAAAGGACGTTCAATGCCCTTTGCAGTGCCCATAATCTGGCATCAGCCAACTAACCATGTCAGTGACTGCTACATTTGTATGGTTCCTCCTATCAAGAAGGGGATATCTAAGAAGAAGAAGCGGACAGTGATCTATCCTAACATTCCATCTGCCGTTCGTCCATTTCTACATGGGGAAGGATTGTCACTACCTGAACCACCGACAGAGTACGAGATTACTTCTGATGGGGATTCTGAATGTCCTGAGACATGTACATTACAAAATCCAGAGTTTCTTCCAAATATATCATCAACTGATGATTCACAAAAATTGTCATTAGGGATTCGGAGCTCTCTAAGGCTAAGGCTGATTTTTTAGCATCAAGATTGGAGCAGTACAATATTCTGGAAAGCAATGTAAATGTTTCATTTTACTGCAGAAGAGAACAACAATTCACTCCTTTTTTAACATGCAAGATAGTCTTGTAGCATGTGTAGACATAAATAGCCTAATGAAGGCTCTCAGAGTTAATTACAACCCTGAGTGGAGACTCTTTATTGATTCGTCAAAGTTGGGCTTTTACATATGGGTAATGAACTTCCTTCTATTCCAGTTGGACATAGTGTGCATATGAAAGGGTCGTACCAAAATATGAAGACTTTACTATAATCCATCAATTATAATGACTCTCAATGGTATGTTTGTGGTGACTTGAAAGTGGTTGCACTGCTATTAGGTATGCAGTTAGCATATAGTAAATATTGCTGCTTTCTCTGTGAATGGGATAGCAGAGATCGTGCATCTCATTACAGTAAAGTTGAATAGCCCACCAGAAAATCTCTTCAACCAGGTGTAAGGAACATTAAGAGTGAACCTCTAGTAGACCTTAAAAAGATTCTGCTCCTGTCCTTGCACATCAAGTTGGTTCTGAAGAAGAACTTTGTTAAGGGAATGAACAAAGATGGTGAAGCATTTAAGTGCTTAACGCAGAACTTCCCCTACTTAAGTGATGCCAAAGTAAAGGAGGGCATCTTTGTAGGTCCACAGACTCGAGGGATTTTAGAGACCATACTTTTGATGTAACCATACAAGGTGATGAGAAGCATGCATGGGAATGTTTTAAGACAGTCTGATTACCGTTCTTTGGGAACAAACGAGCAATAAATAACAAGGAGAGTGTAGATAACATGTTGTCATCTCATGGAAAACTTGGTTGCAACATCTCATTGAAAATGCATTTCCTACATCATCTTGAATTCTTCTCCAAAGATTGTGTGCAGTAAGTGATGAACATAAGGAGCGATTTCATCAATATATTGCCACATTTGAGAAGAGGTATGCCGGAAAGTGGGACCCTACTATTTTAGCAGATTACAGCTGGACTGTCATAAGAGATATTCCCGAGTATGCGTATAAACGTGAAGCCAAACGCAAACGGTCATCTTCAGAATTTATCTCTGAACAAAATATGTAGTTGTATATACTGTAAATATGGACATTTAACATTTGTAATCCTTTATATACATTTGTAACCAGTTAATTTATATATTTTCTTTTGCACTATAGGTAGTTCTGGTACAAAGTAGACTTACAAAGTGCTTTCATTCATGTAATATCATCTTCATTTTTTCTTAACATTTAACTCTTGAACTTCTAGAATGGCACTGACATTTATCAATGCATAACACACAACATAATTCAAGTACTTATTCACTTAAAATTTGTTATGCTGAACCATCGAACATGAATCCATTTTTAGTCAGTGAGTTATTAATACAAAAATGTAGATTACTTTAAAAAAATAGAGCTAAATATTTATGAAGATGATGATTTTGTATCATTTTATACTGAGATAAACATTGTTGTTGTTGTGGTCTTCAGTCCTGAGACTGGTTTGATGCAGCTCTCCATGCTACTCTATCCTGTGCAAGCTTCTTCATCTCCCAGTACCTACTGCAACCTACATCCTTCTGAATCTGCTTAGTGTATTCATCTCTTGGTCTCCCCCTACGATTTTTACCCTCCACGCTGGCCTCCAATACCAAATTGGTGATCCCTTGATGCCTCAGAACATGTCCTACCAAGCGATCCCTTCTTCTGGTCAAGTTGTGCCACAAACTTCTCTTCTCCCCAATCCTATTCAATACTTCCTCATTAGTTATGTGATCTACCCATCCAATCTTCAGCATTCTTCTGTAGCACCACATTTCAAAAGCTTCTATTCTCTTCTTGTCCAAACTATTTACCGTCCATGTTTCACTTCCATACATGGCTACACTCCATACAAATACTTTCAGAAATGACTTCCTGACACTTAAATCTATACTCGATGTTAACAAATTTCTCTTCTTCAGAAACGCTTTCCTTGCCATTGCCAGTCTGCATTTTATATCCTCTCTACTTCGACCATCATCAGCTATTTTGCTCCCCAAATAGCAAAACTCCTTTACTACTTTAGGTGTCTCATTTCCTAATCTAATACCCTCAACATCACCCGACTTAATTCGACTACATTCCATTATCCTCGTTTTGCTTTTGTTGATGTTCATCTTATATCCTCCCTTCAAGACACCATCCATTCCGTTCAACTGCTCTTCCAAGTCCTTTGCCGTCTCTGACAGAATTACTATGTCATCGGCAAACCTCAACGTTTTTATTTCTTCTCCATGAATTTTAATACCTGCTCCGAATTTTTCTTTTGTTTCCTTTACTGCTTGCTCAATATACAGATTGAATAACATCGGGGAGAGGCTACAACCCTGTCTTACTCCCTTCTCAACCACTGCTTCCCTTTCATGTCCCTCGACTCTAATAACTGCCATCTGGTTTCTGTACAAATTGTAAATAGCCTTTCGCTCCCTGTATTTTACCCCTGCCACCTTTAGAATTTGAAAGAGAGTATTCCAGTCAACATTGTCAAAAGCTTTCTCTAAGTCTACAAATGCTAGAAACGTAGGTTTGCCTTTCCTTAATCTTTCTTCTAAGATAAGTCGTAAGGTCAGTATTGCCTCACGTGTTCCAGTATTTCTACGGAATCCAAACTGATCTTCCCCGAGGTCGGCTTCTACTAGTTTTTCCATTCGTCTGTAAAGAATTCGTGTTAGTATTTTGCAGCTGTGGCTTATTAAACTGATTGTTCGGTAATTTTCACATCTGTCAACACCTGCTTTCTTTGGGATTGGATTTATTATATTCTTCTTGAAGTCTGAGGGTATTTCGCCTGTTTCATACATCTTGCTCGCCAGATGGTAGAGTTTTGTCAGGACTGGCTCTCCCAAGGCCGTCAGTAGTTCCAATAGAATGTTGTCTACTCCGGGGGCCTTGTTTCGACACAGGTCTTTCAGTGCTCTGTCAAACTCTTCACGCAGTGTCGTATCTCCCATTTCATCTTCATCTACATCCTCTTCCATTTCCATAATATTGTCCTCAAGTACATCGCCCTTGTATAGACCCTCTATATACTCCTTCCACCTTTCTGCTTTCCCTTCTTTGCTTAGAACTGGGTTTCCATCTGAGCTCTTGATGTTCATACAAGTGGTTCTCTTATCTCCAAAGGTCTCTTTAATTTTCCTGTAGGCAGTATCTATCTTACCCCTAGTGAGATAAGCCTCTACATCCTTACATTTGTCCTCTAGCTATCCCTGCTTAGCCATTTTGCACTTCCTGTCGATCTCATTTTTGAGACGTTTGTATTCCTTTTTGCGTGCTTCATTTACTGAGTTTTTATATTTTCTCCTTTCATTAATTAAATTCAATATTTCTTCTGTTACCCAAGGATTTCTACTAGCCCTCGTCTTTTTACCTACTTTATCCTCTGCTGCCTTCACTACTTCATCCCTCAAAGCTACCCATTCTTCTTCTACTGTATTTCTTTCCCCCATTCCTGTCAATTGTTCCCTTATGCTCTCCCTGAAACTCTGTATAATCTCTGGTTCTTTCAGTTTATCCAGATCCCATCTCCTTAAATTCCCACCTTTTTGCAGTTTCTTCAGTTTTAATCTACAGGTCATAACCAATAGATTGTGGTCAGAGTCCACATCTGCCCCTGGAAATGTCTTACAATTTAAAACCTGGTTCCTAAATCTCTGTCTTACCATTATATAATCTATCTGATACCTTTTAGTACATCCAGGGTTCTTCCATGTATACAACCCTCTATCATGATTCTTAAACCAAGTGTTAGCTATGATTAAGTTGTGCTCTGTGCAAAATTCTACCAGGCGGCTCCCTCTTTCATTTCTTAGCCCCAATCCATATTCACCTACTACGTTTCCTTCTCTCCCTTTTCCGACACTCGAATTCCAGCCACCCATGACTATTAAATTTTCGTCTCCCTTCACTATCTGAATAATTTCTTTTATTTCATCATACATTTCTTCAATTTCTTCGTCATCTGCAGAGCTAGTTGGCATATAAACTTGTACTACTGTAGTAGGTGTGGGCTTCATATCTATCTTGGCCACAATAATGCGTTCACTATGCTGTTTGTAGTAGCTTACCCGCATTCCTGTTTTCCTATTAATTATTAAACCTACTCCTGCATTACCCCTATTTGACTTTGTGTTTATAACCCTGTATTCAGCTGACCAGAAGTCTTGTTCCTCCTGCCACCGAACTTCACTAATTCCCACTATATCTAACTTTAACCTATCCATTTCCCTTTTTAAATTTTCTAACCTACCCGCCCGATTAAGGGACCTGACATTCCACGCTCCGATCCGTAGAACGCCAGTTTTCTTTCTCCTGATAACGACATCCTCTTGAGCAGTCCCCGCCCGGAGATCCGAATGGGGGACTATTTTACCTCCGGAATATTTTACCCAAGAGGACGCCATCATCATTTAATCATACAGTAAAGCTGCATGCCCTCGGGAAAAATTACGGCCGTAGTTTCCCCTTGCTTTCAGCCGTTCGCAGTACCAGCACAGCAAGGCCGCTTTGGTTATTGTTACAAAGCCAGATCAGTCAATCATCCAGACTGTTACCCTTGCAACTACTGAAAAGGCTGCTGCCCTTCTTCAGGAACCACACGTTTGTCTGGCCTCTCAACAGATACCCTTCCGTTGTGGTTGTACCTACGGTACGGCTATCTGTATCGCTGAGGCACGCAAGCCTCCCCACCAATGGCAAGGTCCATGGTTCATGGGGGGGTGAAATAAACATAACTAACTCAAAATCATGCAGTTTACACACTTTCACTCCAAATTTGTTGTTCTGTGTTATATAATAACATGGATAATGACAATAATGTCGATGATAGTGGTTATGTTCGCTAGAATATGGATATACTTTAATAGTAAGGATGATAAGGGTGACAGTAATATTGATGGTACATATGATTACAGTGTTGTTGGAAGAGTAACAAGAATTAAAAATAAAAAATTATTCTATTGTGAGGTGCTACTTTATTAAACAAGGTATTGATAATGGTAATGGTGCAGATGATGATAATTACATGGTGATGGTGATAGTGATGATCATGATTATGATTGTAACGATGCATCATATTTAATGTAATAAGTGTTCAGCTTACCTGTTATGAATCTCATCACACCATTAACTATGTATTAAACACAGGAGAATAATTCTTATCTTATCTGCAGGTCATCGTATATCATAAATGAAATATTTCTAGGTTATCATCTTGAGTTATTATACAGGGTGGAGAAAAACAACTTGATGATAAGGTCAGTGAAAAATTTTCCACATAACCATAGGTTGATAATGGACTAACGTAGAGCAGAGGCCACAAAATGATAGCCAATCATCGATAAACACGCGGATGTGTGTGCCTATGAGCTACCTTACCCTTGCTGATACCTATTATACTAAATAACACATTTGCTAAATAAATTAGCCGAAAATAAAGATATTAGCTGACCAGTCGGAACTAGACAACATTTAAATTCCTAGTCTAGGTTAGTTACGTTAGACGTGAATTTTATGCGATGATTCATGATTACGGCTTCACTGTTAAACCAGTTACGCAAAAATTACTGTAATACCAATAATCTTTGAAGATAAAAAACAGTACTGCAGAAGCAGAAGCGTACTGAGATATTCGACATATGGTAGTATAGATTGTAGCGAACAACGCTATTAATAATGAAATTTAAAGGCCACATTTTTAATTTTTGTTACTATTCAGGTAGCATCAACGAACTTTTATTCTAACACGTAATCAGTAATTGTGAACTAAGGCCATGGAGAAGAAGAAAACAGAAGTTAAATTTTAAGCACTTATTATCAAATAACAGTTTTTTGTAGCAAATATTCAAAATGTCTGCTTCTAAGATCGCTAGAAGGTTGACGGCGTAGAAAAAATGATTAGCACACCCTTCTGAAAATTCTTGGCGTGTCGGGAACAACACAGCATCGGCTTTGTCGGACAAAACTGTACCGCTACAAACACCCAAACACGCCCGCTTGCCAGTCAAACTTTCTTTTTCCCTTCGCTGTCATTTTATGTCTGTAGTCTTTGTGGAGTCACAACTGGAGCGGTAAAAATGCAATAACACACTTCTGATCCTCTAGGACGATGGTTCAAATGGCTCTGAGCACTATGGGAGTCAACATCTTAGGTCATAAGTCCCCTAGAACTTAGAACTACTTAAACCTAACTAACCTAAGGACATCACACACCCCCTTGCCCGAGGCAGGATTCGAACCTGCGACCGTAGCAGTCCCGTGGTTCCGGACTGCAGCGCCAGAACCGCTAGACCACCGCGGCCGGCTTCTCTAGGACGAGGTAAAACGAATAATGACTAGTGAACCCACAAAGATAACAATCATTGTACGCTATGTAAAACAGTTAAGGTCAGAATTGAACATATTTGTTTCATTGAAAAGAACATCTTCCAAGTTTCCCCAGTAGGGGCATATTTGCCCCAATACGTTGATGGATCATCGATGATAATCCTGTATATTTTCGCACAAAGCTCACTCAATAGCGTTCTCATTGCGAAACGATGTGGGAAAAGCATTAAACTATTAGGAGCTTGTGTGGAATGCTTATAGACAATCTCATTAGTATGTTTACGTGTCGCTATTTCTGTTTTGGTAGAAGATATTCGATGATTTCTTAATAAACTGTACTAAAAAGTACCTGAGTCTTGGAATAAAAAGCATCGAATGACGTTTGGGAGAAATAAAGGATTTCTCTTCTTGTTTATTGAGAATTAAAATGCATCCAGTATTCATGCAGTACACAAATAATTCAGTAGTAAAAATCACATACTACGCGCAGTCTATAGTGAACGTATCTGATTTCAGCTACATACGACAATAATACACTCCTGGAAATGGAAAAAAGAACACATTGACACCGGTGTGTCAGACCCACCATACTTGCTCCGGACACTGCGAGAGGGCTGTACAAGCAATGATCACACGCACGGCACAGCGGACACACCAGGAACCGCGGTGTTGGCCGTCGAATGGCGCTAGCTGCGCAGCATTTGTGCACCGCCCCCGTCAGTGTCAGCCAGTTTGCCGTGGCATACGGAGCTCCATAGCAGTCTTTAACACTGGTAGCATGCCGCGACAGCGTGGACGTGAACCGTATGTGCAGTTGACGGACTTTGAGCGAGGGCGTATAGTGGGCATGCGGGAGGCTGGGTGGACGTACCGCCGAATTGCTCAACATGTGGGGCGTGAGGTCTCCACAGTACATCGATGTTGTCGCCAGTGGTCGGCGGAAGGTGCACGTGCCCGTCGACCTGGGACCGGACCGCAGCGACGCACGGATGCACGCCAAGACCGTAGGATCCTACGCAGTGCCGTAGGGGACCGCACCGCCACTTCCCAGCAAATTAGGGACACTGTTGCTCCTGGGGTATCGGCGAGGACCATTCGCAACCGTCTCCATGAAGCTGGGCTACGGTCCCGCACACCGTTAGGCCGTCTTCCGCTCACGCCCCAACATCGTGCAGCCCGCCTCCAGTCGTGTCGCGACAGGCGTGAATGGAGGGACGAATGGAGACGTGTCGTCTTCAGCGATGAGAGTCGCTTCTGCCTTGGTGCCAATGATGGTCGTATGCGTGTTTGGCGCCGTGCAGGTGAGCGCCACAATCAGGACTGCATACGACCGAGGCACACAGGGCCAACACCCGGCATCATGGTGTGGGGAGCGATCTCCTACACTGGCCGTACACCACTGGTGATCGTCGAAAGACACTGAATAGTGCACGGTACATCCAAACCGTCATCGAACCCATCGTTCTACCATTCCTAGACCGGCAAGGGAACTTGCTGTTCCAACAGGACAATGGACGTCCGCATGTATCCCGTGCCACCCAACATGCTCTAGAAGGTGTAAGTCAACTATCCTGGCCAGTAAGATCTCCGGATCTGTCCCCCATTGAGCATGTTTGGGACTGGATGAAGCATCGTCTCACGCGGTCTGCACGTCCAGCACGAACTCTGGTCCAACTTAGGCGCCAGGTGGAAATGGCATGGCAAGCCGTTCCACAGGACTACATCCAGCATCTCTACGATCGTCTCCATGGGAGAATAGCAGCCTGCATTGCTGCGAAAGGTGGATATACACTGTACTAGTGCCGACATTGTGCATGCTCTGTTGCCTGTGTCTATGTGCCTGTGGTTCTGTCAGTGTGATCATGTGATGTATCTGACCCCAGGAATGTGTCAATAAAGTTTCCCCTTCCTGGGACAATGAATTCACGGTGTTATTATTTCAATTTCCAGGAGTGTATTTAGTTAATACCGACTACTTTGGAAAAGTTGTTTGAGTGTTAATTTTGAACTCGCATTACTAAATGTAAATGTAGCACAATTCACATAAACCAAGAAAAATCGCAGGAGTTTCTCGCGTCCGTCGGCCATCGTAATTTAATATACTATTTATTGGTAATGATGATTGTTGCCGACTTACGTGGTGGACCTTAATCAAAATGATATTTCATTCAACTTTAATTTAAAATTAAATGCTTTTGTGAAGTTCTCTTTTTTAACAATATTAATCTTCAGTATAAATTATTTGTTACGTTAATGAACGTTAGACTCTGAATCTTAAAACATGAGCATATAAGTTGAATAATGGAATAAACTTTTCAAATTAATTTCCTCGGCTAATCAGCTCACTTTAAAGCAAAAAATCTTTAGTTATTAATTACAATTGCGGCCCACACACGCGCGAGAGTATTTCTTCTTACCTCCGTTAACCATTGCATTGTAGTCGGAGTCCTGGTTCTGGCTCTTGGCTGTTGTACTGAAAATAAGAATCTTAAAGCTACGTATTTTCTGCAACTTCGGGCGGCGTGGAGAAAAATGTACATTATGTTAATGGTGGGCGAGTTTTTCGCTTCCGCTAATTTTTATAAGTTAATATTGCCACATAATGGCGTAGTTCGCTGCATCGGCCGCTGCGATTGTTGAACTGTAAATTACTCGAATGCAGATTAATTCAAAGGAAGGCGGACATGAAATCGGGATCACCCCTTACAAATTAAAAGTGCACAATAATATTAAATCAATATATTATTTGCTTAATTAGTACAAATATGCTTACATTTGCCAGCACTCGCAAGATGTCCGTCTACACGCAACCAAGACAAGAGAAGTGAAGACGACTAAAAAAGTTAACAAAAGAGCGTATCTTGTCTCTTTAGATCATTTTGTTATACTTCTTTGCCTTTGAAACTTACATAGAGAAATTATTACAATACGGATACATAAGAAAAAATGTATATTATTCAATTTTTAAATGTCTCTTCTTTATAAATACTATTTTTAAGTCTTTTCTTATTATTTCACTGGGGACGCTGTAAGTTCCAATATGTTGCCAACTTTTAACATATTTTACCTTGAATCCAATGTGAGGGCTTTTATTACTTTAAAAAAATTAAGGAAAAGTATTACTGTAAATGAATGCTTTCGTCTTAAAAGAAAAGTTTGCAATGACACACTGTAATGACTCGTATGGGTAGCATAAAAATTGTATAAATGGCTGTATGTCGTTTGCAGTTGGATTATTTGTTATTTAGTCATTACGTTTGCATCTACATTTATATTCAAGCTGATTCATAAAAACGCAAAGTGATTTACATAGACTGATGAAGAGGAAGAAGAAGAAGAAGAAGAAGAAGGAAGATTAAAGTTTAACGACCCTCAACATCGAGGTCAGAAGAGCCGGACCACAAGCTCGGTGTGTTTCAAGGATGGGGTAGGAAAACGGCCGTGTCCTTTCAAAGGAATTATAGTGGCGTTTGTCAGCGACGATTTAGGGGAATCACGGAAATTCTAAATCTGGATGACTGGACGCGGATTTGAACCGCCGTCCTCCCGAATGGAGTCCAGCGCGCCAACCACCGCGCCACGTCGGTCATTCACAGAGTGATGGGCCAAAACATTATGATCAATGCCCCTGGGACACTCAATGAAGCCTGTTGGCGCTGCGGACTCTTGATGCAATAAGGGAAGTATACACGACCTTGAAACGCTTATCTTCTGTTATCGATCCCTGCACTTAATACTCAACTCAGTAATGAATGAGCTAATCTCGTCAGAAGTGGTATCAGTAAATTCCCTTGGCAATTTTTTTACTATTCAGCAAAGATCAACGTTCGTGACTTGAATAATAATGTTCTCAAGACTATCTGAAATGACGACATG
The DNA here is from genome assembly GCF_023864345.2 of Schistocerca serialis cubense. NCBI lineage: Eukaryota > Metazoa > Arthropoda > Insecta > Orthoptera > Acrididae > Schistocerca > Schistocerca serialis. The sequence continues at coordinate 406,532,904 of NC_064642.1, read as the reverse complement.
TACTTACTGACCTTAAAAACGATGTCATCTCTTTCATATAATGAGATTTACTGATAAGCCAAAACCCCTACTATGACAAACTACCTAATATAACAATACCATCTTATAGCAAAAGGTAATGATACTCAATGTAGTCTTTGACACGCCACGACTTGCAAACAATCCTTAAAGCCACCAAAACATGGAAACAACATTTAATTTAAAGTGACACAGGATTTACGAAAATTCATAACTCAGAAGCTAATTACCTTTGCTGAAGTTTATATCCCATTATAAATCTCAGTTGATGGAGAATACAGTAAAACCCACACTTTCCTTCAAACGTGTTAGTCCGAGGATTGGCTCTGAGCACTATGGGACTCAACTGCTGAGGTCATAAGTCCCCTAGAACTTAGAACTACTTAAACCTAACTAACCCAAGGACAACACACAAATCCATGCCCGAGGCAGGATTCGAACCTGCGACCGTAGCAGCCGCGCGGTTCCAGACTGAAGCGCCAGAACCGCTCGGCCACCAACGGCCGGCAGTCCGAGGATTACTCGACGTAAATACGCAACTGGTTGACATCTTCGTCATATTCAAAACTCCACGTATATTTTTATACTGCCTAATTACTTAGAAGACACGAAAAGTATCACAGGTTTGAGGAACATATAGCGAAATATCAGTGTTGACGAGATCGCTCGGAGTACAATACGCTAGTCAAACTACATGTACTGCTTACAAAAGAGTGCATATTAAAGCAGCAATACTGTAACATCCAATTTTTGTGTAAGACACACCAATACGTACACTAAATTCCACGCCTATTGTAAACTCTTCTTAATATTTGTACCCAAAACTAATATTGTAAAGCCGGCCGCGATGGTCGTGCGGTTCTAGGCGCTTCAGTCCGGAACCGCGGGACTGCTACGGTCGCAGGTTCGAATCCTGCCTCGGGCATGGATGTGTGTGATGTCCTTAGGTTAGTTAGGTTTAAGTAGTTCTAAGTTCTAGGGGACTTATGACCTGAGATGTTGAGTCCCATAGTGCTCAGAGCCATTTGAACCATTTAATATTGTAAACAACCTGTTGACTTTAGAACTATTCCAAACATCCCAGGCATTTCTGAACCTAGAGGTACTTCTAAAATCGGAGGCTTCATCGCCATGTAAGGCGGGGCATGTGGGGATCCGTAACTGATCTGACGACACGGTACAGCGCTGGTGTATGCACAAGTGTTTCTGAGCACACCGTTCAGTGCTCACTGTTGAATAGAAGGCTCAGCAGCAGGCGGCGCCTACATGTTTCCAAACTGACGCAAAGACTTCGTCAACTGTGGCTGCCATGGGCGCGGGATCTTTGAGATTTGACCGTGGATCAATCGAAAAGTGTCGCCCGGTTACACCAGATCGATCGTCGTGTCCGGATATGCCATCATCTTGGCTTCAGACTGCTCGACACACGCATCACACCTTGGGTTCAGGCCTGTGGGGACAGTATTATGCTATGGGGGCATTCATCTGGTCGTCCATGGGACCTGGGGTATTCATAATCGACGGTTTGACAGCTGTGGATTACATGAAATCTGTTGCGGACCACTTACATCCCTTCACGTCGATGTCTTCCATGACGGCGTTCGCGTTTTCCAGGAGGGCAACTGTCAGTGCCACAATGTCAGGATTGTGCTACAGTGGTTTTATTAGCCTGATAGGGAACTCACGCTGATGTCTTGGCCACCAGATTCGCCTGTTCGATGTAGCACATCAGCCCCACAAACCACCAGCCTGTAATTTACGGGGTTTGCGAACGTAGACATCTGGATGCTTAGGACTTATCAGATCCATGCCACGTAGAATCCCTGCTGTACTGCGTTCCAAAGGTGGACCTACGCGCTGTTGAGTAGGTAAATATAATATTTTGGCTGATCATCGTGTCTCGCTTTTTACTCTATGTATGTTGCTTTGTGTTCACCAATAGCTCAAAAAATACATGAGCACTCAGTAGCTTGCGATACTGTTGGTAACAATACTTTTGTTCCGATATTATCATAGTGACGACACAATTTTAGGTGTTAGTATCGATACCAAATATTGTAGCGAAACGAATATTCGCATATCGCTAGGAAAGCTGCTTATGCAAACTGACAAATGTACAATGAGTGACAGTTGGAAGCCAGACAGCACTGACTCCCCTCCTGCTATAGCAAGAGCAGTCTAAGACTTGAAACAAGATCGTAGAGAGAAGACCGAGGTGGGAAAGCAAATGCACATAAACTGCAGTTCAGCTGCTTTCATGCCAAGACACGGCACCTACCCGAGCTTCAGATCATTTGATATATCCTGGCCGATACAGGCACCGGCATTGATCTGACCTGCAGAGCAAAAGCTCCCAGAGAGGTCCGGCTAATTCTGGACTTACAACACGCAAACTATTGTGGCGCCGTCAGTTCATAAGTATCGATGCAAAAGTCTAGCTTTTTGTGTTAATGAAACAAACAACCCATTTTAATTAAGACTATGTCATACTGAGATTTGTTGATAAAGAGACAGAGCTCCCGAGAATACCATTCTTCTATAGGATGTGCGAGCAGTCCCCAAGAACATAAACTCGGTCCACAGTACATCGGTATCGACCGACCGCGGTGCCTTCCTCCGCCAATAGTGTCACTGAATGCGGTATTGAGTGGCGTGGTGTCAGAACATTGCTTTCACGGTCGTGGTCAGTTTTCGTGATCTGAAGCTACTGGCTACTCAGTTAATAAGTTCCCCAAATGGCATCTCAAATCAGGGTCACCCCGTTCCATTGCTCCTACCACGAAAGAATCGATGGTAGCACAGGGAATCGAACCCGGGTCCTGCGCATAGCAGTCAGCCGCGCTGACCACAAAGCTACGGAGGTGGACGAGAAACCCTCTACCCCTCTTGAAGTTTAAGAAATAAATAATACTTTTATTGTTATCACTGCTTGGAAAACACTATTGTCAGTAACGTATTGTTCTTTTCAGCGCTGCATTGTTTCCGTTGTGAAGCCACGGCTGACGTAAGTGGTCTCCGTTACACTGCGGAGGGGCGATTAGTGGCATGTGTGTGGGTGCACGAACGTCCATAGACAGGGCAAACAATGACAGAGAACGCTTTGGCAAGGCCCCACCTTGCGATTGGCAGAAACGTGTTTTGGTTTCAGGCAGTGTAAAAGGCAGGCCTCGTAATGCACGTAAGAAAGCGAGAGAGGAAACGTTTGCCGCTGTTGCTCAAACAATTGAGCCGTCTGCAATTAAATACTCGTACATCAGCAAAAGAGCAGCTGAACTTTCTGCACCACTATCAAGGACGCTTCAAACAAGTTAAAAATTAAATGGTCTAGACCGATGTTTGTGAATGAACGAAATGGAGCAGCGAGTAGCAGCCTGCCGTGCTTTTTCCGCTTTTTCCAAATTCCGAGCTCAATAGTGCTATTTTCTGATGAATATGTGATATACTGCTGTTCTCACAGGAGCAATGTGGTTTTCTGCTCGAAGAGAAAGCCTCACTATGTACGAAGCATTTGCAGACACTCTATTATTGATAAGTAACGTGTATATTCTTGTCCCCTACGACATCAGAAAATTAGGATCAGTTTATCTGATACACCTGCCTATAAATTTCCTTTCTCCGTCGGAAAAATTCGCGCTATTTCTTCGGGGCATCCGCTTTCTAATTGCCGTGCGATGGCATGCCACAGTCTGTATAAATTTTCTCGAATGTCCACGTGTTCCGTAGTAGAGGATAACACTGCATGCAACATGGAACTGAAATTAGTATTGTTAATGGTGGCCCTGTGGTACACGTGTGTATACTACCGCGCGCTCCGATCCAACTATTGCACCAGGAACAGCTGTTAGTTCGCTTGAAATCCGCCGGCGGTATCTCGTGCAACGTGCAGCTCGATAAGATAAACAAGAGGAACAATGCTTCTGTCGGAGCACAAAAAGATAAATACGTTCCTCATGAAAGAACTCTGATAGAAAAGTGGGGAACCAGCTCCTCATTCCGCCTTCCTCACCAAAACTTTTGCCATGCGAACACGTTCACGTTCTTTTAACATAGAACATTGTAAATCCTTTTACCTGTTTGTAGTGAAACTTCAGGTCCAGCATCTCCGTATCACTGCCACTATTCATCTCTCCCACTGTCTCGTTGTTCTGTCATAGATATACAGCATGTTCCACTATCCCACTGCCACTGTCTCCTCTCTCTCTTCTGCCCTCAGTCCAAAGTGCACGCTCCACTACACGTATGTATCTTGGAGGGTTCAGATCTCCCAAGCCTATGGTATGGCGTCCACTCATCTATCTTTTTCATTTCAACTGCCTTCTCTCTCTTTTCCTCCCAGAGATTCTGTATACATGCATCTCCCTTTCCATTTTACTGCCACTGTCTCACACTGATCATCAATATCTCTGCCTCTCCGCCATTCTCTTTCAGCACAAAAAGACGCGAATACGTTCGCATGCCAAATATTTTGATGAAGAAGGCGGAATGAAGGTTGAGGCAGCTGGTTTCCCACTTTTTTGTCAGAGTCTTTTCAAGAGGAACATATCTCCTTTTTGTACTCCGACAGGTTCATTTTTCCCGTGGTTCGTTTCTTTTTCCTGCTACGACAGCATATACAGCTTGTATAAAACGATTCCTATAAGTCAATAAAGTTTTGACAGTTTGTTTATATACTTCGTTACATATATCTAATTTGGCACATATAATAAACAAATTAGGATACGTAATATAAGGTTAGCACAAAATCGTTTGCTTCTCGTTTTTTCTCGATACTTTGGTCATAAATCGTATTTTTTCGAAAACGCCTTCCTTTGTGATTTGTATGTATCATAAAGGTATAAAAATATTATGAGAAATATTTTACCGAACTTGCAATTTTTCCAGTTTTATATAATTCTGACAGCCTTTTGAAGGTCCGTTTTAGCCCCTTTCTTGTTACTGCAGCATCACTTTGAGCAAGAAGTGAAATGAAGTGGTCATTATACAGAGACAATGCATCATAAAAGTTTTATTGGTGAAAAAATGCTGATTTAAAACAGATTCGTGACCTCTGAGCCCTTGCAATGACCCTAGAACCCTTGCAAAGTGCTTAAGAAATCGGTTAAAACTTCATTCACACATCAGTCCGGGGATATTACGTGTATATTTTAGTGCATAATTCCGATAACTTTGAACGTCTGGATCTTGGAAATGGATAATCATATCGAGAAACTTTTGTGAGTTCCGAGAGAATATCATCTTAAGAACATATGGTAAAATTTTAAATGATCTGTCATCGAGATAAATTATAGAAGTGGTCATTCCCACAACCGGTACATTTGGTACGCAGAAGACGTCATTTTTGAAGATTTCTCAGGAATCGGCTGTGAATAAAGGTTGCTTTTATAAGCGGCCTAAGGTCCATCCTAGACCACACCTAATTGAAAATAACCAACCGATTTGCTTAATTACAGCGACTGCAGAAAATATGTGATATTTAAGTTTTGACCCTGTATTGTGGGATAGCTACAGTATGAAAGTTTTTGCAATAGGTACACAAATGGTCGTTAGGCCGAGAGCTATCTAAAGCACTTGACCCCTTATCCCTGTGACCAAAAGAACTCGAGGTATGACCCCCCAAAAATTCCAATAAAGCGAGTGGCTTTTCCGAATGTATCAGTATCGTGCACTGTCGTGCACAGACCGATTGCATTCGTGAAGACATGTTTAGTGTTTAGTAAGAAATTATGTTTACTCAACATTTCATCCCAATGAGCACTTTTTTTATATAAGTTCAATATTCTCAGAACTGCATTAATGTTTAAGTCATGACAGACCTTAACAATTAAATTGGGTAGCTCTATTTGGAGATGGAGCCGATTCAGACATTTCTCCCCGGAACCTGTCCTGGCTCTCGGGCAACGGCCTTGTAGTGCTAGATACACAAGTTCCCGTCAGATCACCGAAGTTAAGCGCTGTGGGGTATGGCCGGTACTTAGATGGGTGACCATCCGGGCCTCCATGCGCTGTTGCCGTTTTTCGGGGTGCACTCAGCCTCGTGATGCGAATTGAGGAGCTACGCGACCGAATAGTAGCGTCTCCGGTCGCAGAAAACCATCATAACGACAGGGAGATCGATGTGCTGACCACATGCCCCTCCTTTCCATATCCTCAACTGCGGATGATACGGCGGTCGGATGGTCCCGGTGGGCCACTTGTGGCCTAAAGACGGAGTGCTCTCCTGGCTCTCTGCGGTCCTGCATGCGATACTACCGTGACGCCATTTTTCTGCAGCACAATGCTCGTCCAAAGATGCCAAGTATCTGTGAACTACACTATTGGCCATTAAAATTATACACCACGAAGATGACGTGCTACAGACACGAAATTTAACCGACAGGAAGAAGATGCTGTGATATGCAAATGATCAGCTTTTCAGAGCATTCACAGAAGGTTGGCGCCAGTGGCGACACCTACAACGTGCTGACATGAGGAAAGTTTCCAACCGATTTCTCATACACAAACAGCAGTTGACCGGCGTTGCCTGGCGAAACGTTGTTGTGATGCCTCGTGTAAGGAGGAGAAATGCGTACCATCACGTTTCCGACTCTGATAAAGGTCGGATTGTAGCCTATCGCGATTGCGAGGCATCTTATCCGCATGGCTGTAACGGATCGTGCAGCCACGTCTCGATCCCTGAGTCAACAGATGGGGACGTTTGCAAGACAACAACCATCTGCACGAACAGTTCGACGACGTTTGCAGCAGCATGGACTATCAGCTCGGAGACCATGACTGCGGTTACCCTTGACGCTGCATCACAGACGGGAGCGCCTGCGATGGTGTACTCAACGACGAACCTGGGTGCACGAATCGCAAAACGTCATTTTTTCGGATGAATCCAGGTTCTGTTTACAGCATCATGATGGTCGCATCCGTGTTTGGCGACATCGCGGTGAACGCACATTGGAAGCGTGTATTCGTCATCGCCATACTGGCGTATCACCCGGCGTGATGGTATGGGGTGGCATTGGTTACACGTCTCGGTCACCTCTTGTCCGCATTGACGGCACTTTGAACAGTGGACGTTACATTTCAGATGTGTTACGACCCGTGGCTCTACCCTTCATTCGATCCCTGCGAAACCCTACATTTCAGCAGGATAATGCAAGACCGCATGTTGCATGTCCTGTACGGCTCTTTCTGAATACAGAAAATGTTCGACTGCTGCCCTGGCCCGCACATTCTCCAGATCTCTCACCAATTGAAAACGTCTGGTCAATGGTGGCCGAGCAACTGGTTCGTCATAATATTCTAGTCACTACTCTTGATGAACTGTGGTATTGTATTGAAGCTGCATGGGCAGCTGTACCTTTACACGCCATCCAAGCTCTGTTTGACTCAATGCCCAGGCGTATCAAGGTCGTTATTACGGCCAGAGGTGGTTGTTCTGGGTACTGATTTCTCAGGATCTATGCACCCAAATTGCGTGAAAATGTAATCACATGTCAGTTCTAGTATAATATATTTGTCCAATGAATACCCGTTTATCCTCTGCATTTATTCTTGGTGTAGCAATTGTAATGGGCAGTAGTGTATATGCTTGAAGATGAGGTACTTCCGTGACCAGCAAGAGCTCCGGACGTCCACAGCAGAACATGTGTGGGACCATCTCAGACGTCAACTCCGTCCTATCGCCAGTATCCAGAACATTAACGACCACGTAAAACAGTTGTGGGATAACTTGCCTTTGGGGAGGGTACAACGGCGTTATGAGTGCCTTCCTAGCCGAATCACTGCATGCATCCAGGGCAGAATGGGTTCAACGTCTCACTGATAAGTAGGTTCATACAGCCAAGTTCTTTGTAAATTTGACTCGATTTTGCCATCATTGAAATAAGATCACATAGTCTCTGAAGCCGTGAGTTTTCATTTCGTTTCCTGCTCCCCTTCTTGCGTGCTTCATAGTTTTTATCGGGCATTGTACGATGTATTGTTTTAACCTAGGGGTACACGCACTCTATAGATGGCTGAAGTGGAAGTGCTGATGAAACAAACGAAAACCTACATCAGACTGGATGGAAGGTGCCGTAACTGGAGCGCCGCCTCGCCCTGTAGCCCAGTTTCGCCCATCAGTTTGAGCGTTCAGCCTTGAGGTGACTGCACTGCGGTGCGAGATGCGTAGCGGGCTGCGTGTCGCAAGAGCGACCAGCGAGCCAGGCGTGGGAACTGGCGTGCTGCCCGTGTCTGCGTCTTCTGGCCGGCCACACCGAGCCGCGCCGCGGCGTGCCGGGAGAAAGTCCAGGGCGAAGCGCCGAGCAGCGCGCCGGAAAACAAAGCACCGGCTGTCCCAACGTGCTACGTGAGTCGGCTCACTCGCCTCCCCCACCTTTCGTCATGGCGTTGCTCAGTTAGAAAACCAGCCACGCTTCCCGCTTCTTTCGCTTCAGCGGCCAGACTCGTCTCATCACGAGTGTGAACTAGTCTCCTTCGCTATGAAGTTCGTTGTTCACGATGTAATGGATATAAGTGCAGATATTTCTACTGGTGACTGAGGACAGTGTACCGAATAACTTTACATCAGTGTTTACGTCATTTGCAGACTAATACTTGCAGCTATCACAAGACGTATCTTTTTTAGGTTGGTTAGTACCTCCATGTATATAAGACAAGAACAAGCCTTTAATGATTATTTCCCCCTTGACTGCAGGTCCGGTGTGGATGTGTGGACGCGTGGACGCAAACCGCTTAGTCTATGCCGACAGGCGTAGTCCGCTTAATTTGGTAGATATGGCTGTACAGAAAACATCGAGTCATAAAGTTTCTGAGGTGCTTTTGGGAAGATTGTTCGACACAGAGAGAAAACAAGCAACACACTGATGGGTGTACATATTAAGATCTCACATACAAGAATATTTGGACTTATTGCACTTTGTACGCACTGTGTATGACTATTATACACTGAAGCGCCAAAGAAACTGGTATACGCATTCGGATTCAAATACACAGATATGTAAACAGGCAGAACATGGTGCTGCGGTCGGCAACGCCTATATAAGACAACAAGTGTCTGGCGCAGTTGTTAGATCTGTTACTGCTGCTACAGTGGCCGTTATGAAAGATTTAAGTAAGTCTGAACGTGGTATTATAGTCGGGACACGAACGATGGGACACAGCATCTCCGAGGTAGCGACGAAATGGGGACTTTCCCAAACGACCATTTCACGAGTGTAGCGGGAATATCAGGATTGTGGTAGAACATTAAATCTCTGATATCGCTGCGGCCGGAAAAAGATCCTGCAAGAACGGTACCAACGACAACTGAAGAGAATCACGTGACAGAAGTATAATTCTTCCGCAAATTGCTGCAGATTTCAATGCTGGGCCATCAACAAGTGTCAGCGTGCGATCCATTCAACGAAACAACATCGGTATGGGCTTTCGGAGCCGAGGGTCCACTCGTATACTCTTGATGACTACACGAGACAAAGTCTTACGGTTCGCTGGGAACCCCTGATACATCTAGATACAACTCTGACAGGTGACATGCACGTAAGCATCCTGTCTGATCACCTGCATCCATTCATGTGAATTGTACATTCCGAAAGGCTTCGACAATTCCGGCAGGACAATGCGACACCCCACACGTCCAGAATTGCTGCAGAGTGCCTCCAGCAACAATTTTCTGAGTTTAAACACTTCCGCTGGCCACCAAACTCCCCCGACATGAACATTACTGAGAATATGTGGGATATCTTGCAACGTCCTGATCAGAAGAGATCTCCACCCCCGTCATACTCTTGTGGATTTATGGACAACCCTGCAGGATTCATAGTGTCAATTCCCTCCAGCACTATTTTAGACATTAGTCGAGTCCATGCCACGTTGTTCTGTGGCACTTCTGCATGCTCTACACGACATTAGGCAAATGCACCAGTGACTTTGATTCTTCAGTGCACATAACAGAGTCCCCAAGTATCCAAACAGCACATAAGCACTTTAGGGCAAACACATTACAAGAAGTGTTCCACATGGCCGCCGGTCTACATGAAGGTAGTATTCAGCACATTTCCTCATTGATGTCCACACACATTCAAAAATGCCAGTTGTGTCCTGAAGGCCTTGTCATCCACCTACAAAGTCTTTCTGGATTTCATCGACTCTATCAGCAGACCTTCAATGCACCAAAACTTTTAAATGTCCCCACACAAAGGATTCCAGTGGATTAAAGTTGGGGACAATGAGGGCCACTGTATTGCTGAAGCATGACCGATACACGTTTGTTGAACATTCATGGTATGTATTCTCTAACAGCCACATGAAAGTGTGCCTCTGCACCGTCCTGCACGTTCCACATACACATCCTTCCACCATAGGAAACAGCATCCAACGTAGCCTTAGATATTAACACTGTTGTAACACTGGCATAACTGCACTTCTGCATAGGGTTATTTGCACTTTTCATTGTTCTCTACTCGCCCATTTCGACTGTACCCATAACAGTCTAATGTCCTGTTTTACACAAGTACCAGCGTTGTCACTACATCTCAGCTGTGGCATATCATCCACCGTTTTTATCATTAAACCTCTAAAAGCTGCCCGCGCTGAATGGCCGCGCGGTTTAGGGCGCCATGTCACGGATTGCGCGGCCCCTGCCGCCGGAGGTTCGAGCCCTCCCTCGGGCATAGGCGTGAGTGTTGTTCTTAGCATAAGTTAGATTAAGTTCGTTTAAGTATTGTGCAAGTCTAGCGAGCAAAGACATCAGCAGTTTGGTCCCTTAGGAATTCACACACATTTCAACATTTTCTAAAAGTTGCACTTAATACGTCACGGATTAGTCCTAAAAAAATCAAGAGTTATCTACAAGTGCCACTCTCAGGAACTATGGTACTACAGGTAGAACCAACCAATTTACGGGCTATAAACACAATTTTTATTTAAATATGGTTGCATAGCACCCATTCACAGATGAGTTCATATAACAGAAATTACTATTTAGATTAATATTTTAAGTAGATCCATAATAAGCACATTGATCAAAATATTGGTCGTCCTCTAAAAAGCTCAGACTGGTGCTTTGGAGCTCTGTAGGTGGTGTAGAACTGGGACCACGTGGTCATATGACCCTCCACCGTTACGTGGCAGTGAAGCGGTGTCTGCATGTCAGACGGTTGTAGGGAACAACTAGAGTAAGATGGGTCGACTTGAAGAAGTGGCAGAGTGGCTGAATGGAGCCATTGTAAACCTCTTCGACTTCAACACTGAGGTGATAAAAGTTATGGGATAGCTATATGCACATATACACATGGCAGTAGTATCGAGTACACTATGAATACATGGACAGTGCACTGGCGGAGCTATCATTCGTACTCAGATGATTCATGTGAAAAGATTTCCGACGTGATTAGGGCCGCACTATGGGAATTAATAGACTTTGAATGCTGAGTGGTAGTAGGAGATAGACGCATAGGACAGTTTGAATGACATTGCCTGCAGCGCCGCTCCTGGGGTCGTGACCAAATCGTTTGGACGCTAGACGACTGGAAATCAGTGGCTTGATCAGATCAGTCCCGATTTCTGTTAGTATGAGGTGATGGTACGGTTCGAGTATGACGCACACCCCATGAGGCTACGGACCCAAGTTATCAACAAGACACTGTGCGATCTAGTGATGGCTCCATGAACTGTGTTTACATGGAAAGGACTGAATCCTCTGGGCCAGCTGAACTGCTTGCAGATAATTTGCAGCCATTCACGGACCTCATGTTCCTAACAATGAATCGCTATGTCACCGGAGCATTTGTTTGATAAACTTCTGAACAATTCGAGCAGCCGTGCGGGATTAGCCGAGCGGTCTAGGGCGCTGCAGTCATGGACCGTGGCCGGCCGGTGTGGCCGTGCGGTTAAAGGCGCTTCAGTCTGGAACCGCGTGACCGCTACGGTCGCAGGTTCGAATCCTGCCTCGGGCATGGATGTGTGTGATGTCCTTAGGTTAGTTAGGTTTAATTAGTTCTAAGTTCTAGGCGACTGATGACCTCAGAAGTTGAGTCGCATAGTGCTCAGAGGCTCATGGACCGTGCGGCTGGTCCCGGCGGAGGTTGGAGTCCTCCCTCGGGCATGTGTGTGTGTGTGTGTGTGTGTGTTTGTCCTTAGGATAATTTAGGTTAAGTACTGTGTAAGCTTAGGGACTAATGGCCTTAGCAGTTAAGTCCCATAAGATTTCACACACATTTTTGAACAATTCGAGCGATTGATCTGATCACCCAGATCGCCTGACATGAAACCTATCGAACATTTATGGGAAATAATCTAGAGGTCACTTCGTGCATAAAATCCTGTACCGGCAACACTTTCGCAATTATCGACGACTGTAGAGGCGGCATGAGTCAATATTTCTGCAGGGGACTTCCAAAGAACTGTTAAGACCTTGCCAAGTCGAGTTGCTCCATTACGCCGGCAAAAGGATGTTCAACATGACATTAAAGTAAATCCCATGACCTGTCACCTCAGTGTATTTTTTCCAAGTCTGTGAAGCCCTGGAGAAATTTATTGCGTTGCTTCGTCGCCACTAGCCACGAGATTAATAAAGAAATAGGTGGGGAACGGTCGTTACATGAGACAGCTTTAATTTGATGTGGAAATAGAATGATTGATTACATTAGATGATAATTAACAATCCTACCAGCAACTCTGTCACTTGATCCTAAAGTTGAGGAAGAAGAAATAAATAATTTTTAAATTTGATGGCGACTTCGTAATTGCTTCAGATACGGTGCAAGACTTGCAAGAGTAATTGAACGGAACGGGCAGTATGTTTAAGGGTGTACCGTAATTAATGTCGTGAACGGTTACAGTTGAAAATACACTATACTAGAAGAAAAAATCTAAGAAACATGAGCTCTCAAATGCATACCTTAGTGGTAGCAGCACTTGTTCATCTTCGCTACTGTGAAACACATCTGTTCTACTGAACAAGTGCTCATAGCTCTTAAGATTTGCATTTTAAAGGCCATGTTTACCAGATTTTCGTTGCTTCTAGTATCGTGTACTTTCAAGTGCATGGGTTTACGCCATAAATCATGATACGCCATGTATAAGATGAATATCAACAAAAGCAATGTAGTTGAGTTACATCAGGCGATGTCGAAAGAATGAGATCAGGAAATGAATCACTAAAAGTAGTAGATGAATTTTGCGATTTGGGCAGTAAAATAACTGATGGTGACCAAAGTAGAGGATATATAAAACGCGGACTAGCAATGGCAAGTACAGGGTTTGCTGAACGAGAAAAATGTTATTAACATGGAATATAAATTTAAGTGTTAGGAAGTCTTTTCTGAAGACGTTTGGAGAGTAGTGTTGTACGGAAGTGAAACGTGGACGATAAACAGTTCGGACAAGAAGAAAATAGAAGCTTTTGAAATGTGCTAGAGATGAATGATGAAGATAAGGTGAATAGATCGCGTAACTAACGAGGAAGTATTGAATATAATGGGAAGAAAAGAAATTTGTGGCAGAGCTTCATTAAAAGAAGGGATCAGTTGATAACACACATTCTGAGTCATAAAGGAATCACCAATTTAGCAGTGGAGGGAAGCATGGTGCGGGGGATAAAAGTCATAGAGGGAGGCCAAGAGATGAAAACAATAAACAGACTCAGAAGGATGTAGGTTGCAGTAGTTATTCGGAGAGGAACAAGCTTCCACAGGATAGAGCAGCGTGGAAAGCTGCAGAAAACCAGTCTTCGAACTAAAGACCACAACAACAAAAACCTGTAAGAACTGCCTGCCTCTTTGAGCGTTCAGCATCAGGGCTCGTAACCTGTAGCTGGTCTTTCAAAATCGGCTTGTTTGAGTTTCTTACACACAGAATGAAGGGCTACGGACGAGTAACAGAGGTGCTGCATTTTTATATCAACTCCGTATATTGACCTGAAACACATGGCTAATGTACAAGCACCTTTCACAATGTGCGAACGGCTATGATTGAACAATTCTGGGTCACTATTGGCACATGCCAGTTATCCACGGGAAAATAACGCATAAAACACACAACGGTGGGAGTTTGCTCCACCTGTTACGGAAAATTATTGATGTACCGACTAGGAACTAATCGGAAGAACTAAGTTATCAGTCACTGAGCCTTGAAAGTAACAGAGAGGAGAACGAGAGGGCAGGTACAGAGCAAATGCACGGTGTTTACCACAAAATCTTCAGCAAGATGGTGGTGGGCTGCTTCTGGAAACGTATGCAAGTGTTTGTTAGACAGCAATCGCGAAAATCTCGTGTATTTTCTTGAGAAATAACTGAATTCCAATCCGGAGTTTCCCGTACACATCAGACTTCAAGTTAATGAAGTCCAGCAACTTGTTGTAACTGAAATGGCTGCAGAAACTTCCTGGCAGATTAAAACTGTGTGCCGGACCGAGACTCGAACTCGCGACCTTTGCCTTTCGCGGGCAAGTGCTCTAGCACCAGAGCTACCTAAGTTTCATAACAGCGCACACTCCGCTGCAGGGTGAAAATCTCAATCTGGAAACATACACCAGGCTGTGGCTAGGCCATGTCTCCGCAATATCCTTTCTTTCAGGAGTGCTAGTTCTGCAAGGTTCGCAGGAGAGCTTCTGTAAAGTTTGGAAGGTGGGAGACGAGGTACTGACAGAAGTAAAGCTGTGAAGAGGGGGCGTGAGTCGCGCTTGGGTAGCTCAGATGGTAGAGCACTTGCCTGCGAAAGGCAACGGTCCCGATTTCGAGTCTCGGTCCGGCACACAGTTTTAATCTGCCAGGAAGATTCATACCAGTGCGCATTCCACTGCACGGCAAAAATCTCATTCTGAAATGGCTGCAGACTTGCGCGCCGATCTTCACAATGAACCAAAACCAACCGACTGTGCGGGGCTTATCCGAAAAAAAAAAATAAATGAAAAACTGCCTTCATGTCTGTTGTTGAAAATTACTATAATGCTTTCATAATATCCAAACTGACCAGATTACGTTTGCGAGTTTCGTAAGAAAGTTCTTTTGTCCAAAACAAGGGGATAAGATTTAATTTTCCTGGGGGTCATTCTGTCACTCTACTTCATCTTGGAAAGTGTGGTGTCCAGTCAATTGAGAATCGCACCGGCGTAGTGTGAATGTGTACCATGTACACTGAAGCGCCAAGGAAACTGATACAGATATGATTATTCAAGAACAGAGATATGTAAACAGGAAGAATATGGAGCTGCGGTCGGCAACGTCTTTATAAGACAACAAGTGTCTGGCGCAGTTGTTAGATCGGTTACTACTGCTACTACAATGGCAGGTCATCAAGATTTGAGAGAGTCTGAACGTGGTGTTATACTCGGCGCAGGATTCATGGTGCCAGTTCACTCCAGCACTACTTCAGACATTAGTGGACTCCATGCCACGTCGTGCTGCTCCATTTGTGCGTGCTCCCGGGGCCCTACAAGATGTTAAGCAGGTGTACCAGTTTCTTTGGCTCTTCACTGTACGTACCTACAAGATCTGCCAGGTTATGTCATTGAGAGCTGAAGCATTTATATTGCACTGAACCTCGTTTTGCCTCTTTTGGTAGGTGCAGTCATAACCCTGGGGGTTTACCTGCTAACTCAACATTACATGTAGCATGTACGTAATAATTGCACTTACTATTCGGTTTTCCTTACATTATTAGTTTTTTCTGCTTTTGCGTTTGATAAGAGTAATCTAATTTAATGGGACACATTCCTATGACCGCAGTGAGTCTGGCCGTATGGTGGATTATGTCCAGTGCTCTCGCTGTCGGAGTTGGCGGACGGAAGGTGGGGACTGGTTAGCTTGTTTCCGAACCCCTGGCTCTTCTAGTGTGTTCTAGGACGATCCTCTGAAACGGCAGAGAAACACACACCAATCGGTGCAGTTCTGCGGTTGGTAAATCCCTCGACAGATGCAGCTTCCCCGGCACGATGACAGTATGAGGCGCAGCAGTATGAGCCTAACAATTGCCTTTTGGTGAAGCCCCTCGACGTGCTGGCGCCAAGTGAGGCGCCTACAGACCAAGGTGCCGAGAGGCGCTGCATCTTGGGATGGTGATCTGGGAATCTCACGGGTGATAAGACAGCCAGTAGAGGTCGTCTGCAGGTGGCTGGTGACTGTGTCGTAGTGGCGCTGAAGGCTGTGCTCTGTTTCGTCGCCCCGTCACGGAGAATGTCACAGGCGCCATGATGTCGGCGCTGCACGTGCCGCATACGTCTGCTTCTTGGGTACATCGCTGTGTCATCTGCATACAGTGCAGTTTTCACCAGGTCTCCGTGAGGAAGGTCCGTGGTGAATAATGCGTACGGGAGTGGACCCAGTGGAACCCAGTGGCCCCCTGTGGAACGCCAGCCACAATGCGTCGACTTGGACATTCTCCAGCCTGAGAGTGTGGTCAGCTGTTGTGGCTAGCCGTTTTATGAGCCCTTCACTAGAAAAGCCCCCTGTTGCAGAAACGAGTGGGGAATCCGCGTACGTGGTGCAGGAAAGGCCATAAGCAGCGGACCTTAGCCTATGAGTCAGGGCCAGATGTTAGCTCCCGGCTTAGCTGTCCTGGCTTCGATTCCCTATCGGTGTGGTCTCGATCATATCGTTTTTCTGCGGCTGACAATGCTTTAGTGGCGCCATTGCCAGTTTTTACGCTGATGAAATCCTGTGTCTCTGTTGATTAGGTCATTAGTTATACAAATTTCAACTGGTTCTTTAGTCCTATGCTGCCAATATTAAATTACATTATACTAGCGCCGACTGAACCGACGCACATTCCCTATCAGAGGGGACACAGGCCAGACGTGATAGACATGGCCCTCATCAAGGGCATTACAGCGACACTCAACGTTGCCGTTGAAAACGATCTGCCCTCAAACCACCAACCTGTAATACTATACATTGAGGAAACACTGCAGCACACGGAACAACGCAAGATGTTGGACCACGGGCGTGCGAATTGGACATTGTTCAAGCAAACGCTTGATAGCCACATCCCTCCTATACACGAAATTAACGAAACAGGACAAATCGACGAGGCAGTAGAAACCCTCACTAACGCCGTCCGGGACGCAATGGCATGCACCATACTTGATCGCACCTCACAACAACGCAGTGCGGCCCTGCTCCAGGAAGTCCTGGGCCTAATCTCAATGAGGAATCGCCTCAGGAGACAATGGTAGCGCACCAGGCGTCCGTACTTCAAACGGCACATTAACAGACTACATGGCATCATACACGATAAAATACAAACACATAGAACACAACAGTGGAATCAAAAACTCGAAGGGCTGGACACCGCACGACCTGGCGTGTGGCAACTAGCCCGACACTTCACCAGGGAGAAAATATAAACCCAACGCTTCAAGGGCCTGACGGACCTGCATACTCAGTGGAAGAGAAAGCAGAACTAATGGCCCGAACACTCGCAGCGTCATTCACACCGAACCTGGTACCATCAGATCCAGTGTTCACACTTGCTACTGACCAAGAGGTTACACTCATTCTAGCCCAACCATCGCGCGACGACATTCGACATGCTAACACAGCCGAAGTCTCCTGCGCTATAATGCATTCCGCTGCTAGGAAAGCCCCTGGTCATGATGGCATTCAAAACCCTGTCCTCCAGGAGTTCACGGATAAAGCAACTGAGTACCTAACACACATAACGAATGCCATACTAAAACACCAACACTTCCCCGCCTTTTGGAAGACGGCCAAGGTCCTGATGTTCAGGAAGCCGGGGAAAGACCACAGCGTCCCACAAAATTACCGACCCATCAGCCTTCTGAGCTCGCTCAGTAAGATTGTTGAGAAGGTGATTCTCAAACGCATCACTAGGCACTTCATAACAAATGACATACTGAGACCGGAGCAATTCGGTTTTAGGAATCACCACTCCACAACACAAAAACTCCTACGGGTCGTTGAACATATAACACATGGCTTCAACATAAACAAAGCTATAGGGGCAGTGTTCCTGGACATCGAAAAGGCTTTCGACCGTCTATGGCACAACGGCCTCATCCGCAAACTCAGCGACGCGGGATTCCCCGACGGGCTGCTGCGTCTAATACACTCATACCTTACAGACAGGAGTTTCAACACTGACGTGCAGGGAAAACAATCAACACGACACGGTATACATGCGGTAGTACCCCAGGGAAGCATCCTTGGGCCCCTACTGTTTAACCTCTACATAAACGATCTCCCAACCACACACAACACAATGATGACAATCTACACGGATGACACAGCCATCCTTGCGCAAGATTGGAAACCATCAAACATTACGTCACGCCTACAGACTGCACTCAGAGTGGCCGAGCCTTGGTTGGAGAAATGGCGTGTTAGAGTAAACGTCGACAAGTGCGAAGCCGTTCAGTTCACTAGAAGACCGAAGCAACAGCGCAAACACCGCTACTGCAGACCAATAACTCTACATGCACGCCCAATACGTTTCCGTGAGAAAGTCAAATACCTCGGTGTCTGGCTGGACCGGAAATTACTCTGGGGGGACCACATACAACACATGACCACCCGAGCTAGCGCGAGGCTCAAACAGCTCTATCCAATGCTCAACAGGTGTAGCACACTGAACAGAAGGGTGTCGAGGTCCATGTACATGACACTTATCCGACCCCTGATGACGTACGCAGCTCCTGTCTGGGGATACGCTGCGCCTACACGCCTGCGCCGTCTGCAGCTCATACATTACAAAGTACTCAAAATCATAAGCAATGCTCCACGATACACACGCATCGCGGACCTTCAGCGGGAATACCGACTTGAGACTCTCACGGAGGTAATCCACAAACTCACCACAAGACTATACAGAAACTCCAGACAATCGCAGAACCCGTTTATTCTGAATCTGGGGAACTACGACTACAACCATAGATGGAAACATAAAAGACCAAAAGACATACTTGTAAGGACATAACATCTATGGCCAAGCATACGCAAACATAACGGCACAGGCGAGCCCCTGTTAATCAGACGCCATTACTGGATATCCAGCTGAAATACACTGTCGAATAACTGGTACCACACAGGGAAGCCGTACCGTACACTGCATGCAAACAAGCTCCACACATCTCCCACACAGTGAGTTGATCTATGGCCGATCTCCCACTACTGTATAACGATCTTGATTGTTCCAGGAATGTAGCAGCTGCAGCAACTGGGACACATCGCTATCGCTTGTCACGGTAATGATGCATGATACCTATACTAACAAATCCAACCTTGCATGAACTATCGCAGCTAGTAAGCCACTACCGCTCTTACTACCAATCCCACTGTCGCAGAGGTTTATTTCCCACGGCACGAGCCATGGCACTTTTTTCCCTCTGCTCTTCAAATCGCTACCCTCACTCGCGTTTCGTCCACTATCTATCACCTGATGGACCGTGTTAATGCGTAGCCTTACCCAGACGCACAGACAACATCACAGCCCAGCATCCTGTGATCCACTTACTAGATAACTAACATGTTGACGGAGGTGACAGTAGAACTTTTGGTTTGGTCACCACGTTGGTGGCCGGCCGTTGTGGCCGTGCGGTTCTAAGCGCGTCAGTTTGGAACCGCGTGACCGCTACGGTCGCAGGTTCGAATCCTGCCTCGGGCATGGATGTGTGTGATGTCCTTAGGTTAGTTAGGTTTAAGTAGTTCTAAGTTCTAGGGGACTGATGACCTCAGTAGTTAAGTCCCATAGTGCTCAGAGCCATTTGAACCACGTTGGTGTGGGCGTGGAGGGGCCCCAACTCTATTTTTTTTACCAAACTTTGTGGTCATTGTCTTCGATACTTTTTAAGATACCAAGTCCCAGTTTTCCAAAATGAATGAATGTACTTTTGTAGGTGTACTAGACTAGAATTATTGCAAAAATCGTATCATGAGGCGTGTGTAATAGTTCTCTGAAATTGTTAATTTTTCTGGCAGAATTTTGTAAATAAATAAACTTAAAAATCCAACAACATAAGACAATTTTATTAATCTTGTTTCATATGTGTTGAATCTCATTCTTGGCATACTATGAAAAGTTCGTGCTTCTGCCTTCAGTACTTTTTGAGATAACGGGTCATTTATGGCAAAAGAAGTAGTTCCAAGATACTGAAGTGTCCTCTTCAGTGCCTCAATCACCCAACGCTTGTCTTTATCTTTTCTAATTTCTTTTCTCATCTGCCGAGCAGCAAACTCTGATTGGCCTACAGTTAGTTTGTTAGTTAGTTAGTTACACGTTCCATGGCTCAGTTGAACGATTTTTTGTTGAAATGATGTGGAGCGAGTCAGATTACAGAATATGTACACATTATTAGTGTTAACATTAATAAACACATTATCATTTTATTTCTACACATGCAACCACACTTACAAACAAGGTGTTTTTTTCTGGCTACAAATTTTAAGTACAAAATCGTCAATGGAAAAGGCATCTAGTTCTCAGAGACGTCTGATTGTGTTCGGCCCCAGTTTCACCCCCACCTTCTCCAGAACTTTCTGTCTTTTCTAGTTCCCATCGTAAAAAGTTATTACAGCCTGAGACACTGCTGACTGTAGACGCATGAGGACAACAAAAACATTTGTAGGCACATGGCACCACTTGACGCTATTGAAGAATTCATTCACATTTTGCTTCTCCCTACGCAAATATTTCATGGCTGTGGATTTACCAAATGTTTGAATATAGGTTTGATTGCCACCAATAATCCCAAAGGTTACCTGAAAATTCTGCTTGCCTATACTTGCACCAAGCACTTGGGAGCGTGGTCACTTCAGATTCATTATTCTAGTTATTTGCACTTCCTTCGCTGTTTGCATCCATTTGCCTACAACTTTAGACGTAAATTTGTATCTGATATATCTGTTATCCGCGAATTTGCGTTTTTTAAACATATTTTTACAGTTAGTGATTTGAAATACGTTAAAACAGCAATATATGCAGGTACACTACAGAAATTGCTGGCTGTGGTTGGAGTCAAAAGCGAAGGTGGTCGAGTTTAGCCTTGTTCTGCGTACCTACGTCACTCGTTCTCTCACAACCACTGAGCAACCAGCAGCGTTATGAGCGCTCTGCTTTGAATGCGGAAGGCAATGCGAGTATTGAAAGCGATCACAGTGACGTATTTTCTGATACGTTATTCCCGTTGTTGCGAGTTGTCCTCGTTAATCACGGTGGTAAGCTACGAATTCTACAAAAGCAAAACACGAAACAAGACTTGCAGGATACACGCTTCATCAGGCGCAAAACACGTGTAAGCGCGCACCGAACTGTCACTTGGAACCAGCAACAATGCAATCCCCGACAATGTCTCGACATGCACGAAGCGCCTTCGTTTGTGAATGGGACTATAGCACACTATTTTCATACAAACAAAAGACTGATTTGTTTGTTTATAATGTCAACTTTTAAGAAAGAACATTAACATCAAAACAGTGCAGTTCAGAGCTTTAGAGACTGAATGGTTCCCAAGACATGATTGTTCATTTCTGGAAGTCGTTTTTTTGAATCATCAGGTTTCGGACAGGTTCTATACGGCCCACCACGAATTGCTCTCCTGTCCCAACTTTTTCATCTCAGAGCAGCGTCTGTAGCCAACGTCCTCAATTATTTGCTGGATGTATTCCAATCTGTCTTCCTCTACAGTTTTTTCCCTCTACAGATCCCTCTATTACCGTGGAAGTTATTCCCTGGTGTCTAAAAATATGTCCTACCACCCTGTTCCTTCTTCTTGTCAATGTTTTCCACACATTCCTTTCCTCGCCGGTTCTGCGGAGAACCTCCTCGTTGTATACCTTACCAGTCCACCTAATTTTCAACATTCTACTGTAGCAACACATCTTAAATGCTTCGATTCTCTTCTGTACTATGCTCCAAACGTACATTCTCACAAATTTCTTCCTCAAATTAAGGGCTATGTTTGATATCAGTAGACTTCCCTTGGACAGGAATGCCACTTCTGCCATTACTAGTCTGCTTTTTATGTCCTACTTGCTCCGTTCCTCATGGGTTATTTTGCTGCCCAGGTAGCAGAATTCCTTAACTTCATCTACTTCGTGATCACCAGTCCTGATGTTAAGTTTCTCGCTGTTCTCATTTCCGCTACTTCTCATTACTTTCGTCTTCCTTCGATGTACTCTCTGTCTATATTCTATACCTTTTAGGCTGTTCTTTTCAATCATCAAATCCTGTAATTCTTCTTCTTTGTCACTGAGGATAGCAATGCCATCAGCGAATCTTATCATTAGTATCCTTTCTTCGATGTATAGATTTAAAAGTTGGGGCAAAGGATTACATTACTATCTTACATTCATTTTAATCCGAGCACTTCGTTCTTGGTCTTCCGCTCTTCTTGTTCCATTTCGGTTCTTGTACATATTGTATATTACCCATTTTAGCCTATTGCTTACCCTGTTACTTTCATAACTTCGAACATCTTGCGTCATTTCACATTCTCGAACGCCTTTTCCAGGCCGATGAATCTATGGACGAGTCTTGATTTTTCTTTAGTCTTGCGATCATTATCAACCGCAACGTCATAACTGTCTCTCTGGTGCCTTTACCTTTCCTAAAGCCAAACTAACCATCTAACACATCTCCGATTTTATTTTCCAGTCTTCTATGTATTATTATTGTCAGCAACTTGGATGCATGAGCTGTTAAGCTGACCGAGAAATAATTTTCGCATTTATCAGCTCTTGCAATCTTCTGAGTTGCGGATGATGCTCTTCCGGAAGTCACATGGTATATCCACCAGACTCATATTCAACACACCAACGTGAATAGTCATTTTACTGCCACTCCCCCAATGCTTTAAGAAATTCCGTTGGAATGTTATATGTCCCTTCTACCTTATACGGTCTTAAGTCTTACTACAGTTATGCCATTCTCTGCTGCTATTGATGTTACACTATACTAATCTGAGCAGAAATGCTTCTCTTCTTTCTACTTCAGTCCACCGACGCCCACTGTATCTAGATTGAGCCTTAGCATTTCCTTTTTCAGATTTTCTAGCTTTTCTACATACGTACCGGTGGTCTAGGGGTAGCGTCTTTGATTCAAAATCAAAAACGTCTTCGGTCCCGGGTTCGCTCCCCGCCACTGTCTAAATTTTGATAAATAATCAGCATTGGCGGCCGAAGACTTCCTGCATAAGAAGTGAGCCTCATTCTGCCAACGGCCTTGTCAAAGAGGGCGGAGGAGCGGATAGAGGTTCAGAGCACTCTCTTGTCTTAGGGGTGGGAAATTGCCCCTAAAGGCGGAAGAATCAGCAATGATCAACGACATGAGGATGCAGAAGGCAATGGAAACCACTGCATTAAAGACACGTAACGTGTATCCACAAGACATGTGGCCTGTAATTGAAGAAGTGTCATGATGATCTCTCCATTGGCAAAAGATTCCGGAATAATCCCCCATTCGGATCTCCGGGAGGGGACTGCCAAGGAGGAGGTTACCATGAGAAAAAGATTGAATAATCAACGAAAGGATAACGTTCTACGAGTCGGGGCGTGGAATGTCAGAAGCTTGAACGTGGTAGGGAAACTAGAAAATCTGAAAAGGGAAATGCAAAGGCTCAATCTGGATATAGTAGGGGTCAGTGAAGTGAAGTGGAAGGAAGACAAGGATTTCTGGTCAGATGAGTACCGTGTAAGCAGAAAATGGTATAACAGGTGTAGGATTCGTTATGAATAGGAAGGTAGGCCAGAGGGTGTGCTACTGTGAACAGTTCAGTGACCGGGTTGTTCTAATCAGAATAGACAGCAGACCAACACCGACAACGATAGTTCAGGTATACATGCCGACGTCGCAAGCTGAAGATGAACAAATAGAGAAAGTGTATGAGGATATTGAAAGGGTAATGCAGTAAGTAAAGGGGGACGAAAATCTAATAGTCATGGGCGACTGGAATGCAGTTGTAGCGGAAGGAGTAGAAGAAAAGGTTACAGGAGAATATAGGCTTGGGACAAGGAATGAAAGAGGAGAAAGACTAATTGAGTTCTGTAACAAATTTCAGCTAGTAATAGCGAATACCCTGTTTAAGAATCACAAGAGGAGGAGGTATACTTGGAAAAGGCCGGGAGATACGGGAAGATTTCAATTAGATTACATCATGGTCAGACAGAAATTCCGAAATCAGATACTGGATTGTAAGGCGTACCCAGGAGCAGATATAGACTCAAATCACAATATAGTAGTGATGAAGAGTAGGCTGAAGTTCAATACATTAGTCAGGAAGAATCAATACGCAAAGAAGTGGGATACGGAAGTACTAAGGAATGACGAGATACGTTTGAAGTTCTCTAACGCTATAGATACAGCAATAAGGAATAGCGCAGTAGGCAATACAGTTGAAGAGGAATGGACATCTCTAAAAAGGGTCATCACAGAAGTTGGGAAGGAAAACATAGGTACAAAGAAGATAGCTGCGAAGAAACCATGGGTAACAGAAGAAATACTTCAATTGATTGATGAAAGGAGGAAGTACAAACATGTTCCGGGAAAATCAGGAATACAGAAATACAAGTCGTTGAGGAATGAAATAAATAGGAAGTGCAGGGAAGCTAAGACGAAATGGCTGCAGGAAAAATGTGAAGACATCGAAAAAGATATGATTGTCGGAAGGACAGACTCAGCAAACAGGAAAGTCAAAACAACCTTTGGTGACATTAAAAGCAACTGTGGTAACATTAAGAGTGCAACGGGAATTCCACTGTTAAATGCAGAGGAGAGAGCAGATAGGTGGAAAGAATACATTGAAAGCCTCTATGAGGGTGAAGATTTGTGTGATGTGATAGAAGAAGAAACAGGAGTCGATTTAGAGGAGATAGGGGATCCAGTATTAGAATCGGAATTTAAAAGAGCTTTGGAGAACTTACGGTCAAATAAGGCAGAAGGGATAGATAACATTCCATCAGAATTTCTAAAATCATTGGGGGAAGTGACAACAAAACGACTATTCACGTTGGTGTGTAGAATATATGAGTCTGGCGATGTACCATCTGACTTTCGGAAAAGCATCATCCACACAATTCCGAAGACGGCAAGAGCTGACAAGTGCGAGAATTATCGCACAATCAGCTTAACAGCTCATGCATCGAAGCTGCTTACAATAATAATATACAGAAGAATGGAAAAGAAAATTGAGAATGCGCTAGGTGACGATCAGTTTGGCTTTAGGAAAAGTAAAGGGACGAGAGAGGCAATTCTGACGTTACGGCTAATAATGGAAGCAAGGCTAAAGAAAAATCAAGATACTTTCATAGGATTTGTCGATCTGGAAAAAGCGTTCGACAATATAAAATGGTGCAAGCTGTTCGAGATTCTGAAAAAAGTAGGGGTAAGCTATAGGGAGAGACGGGTCATATACAATATGTACAACAACCAAGAGGGAATAATAAGAATGGACGATCAAGAACGAATTGCTCGTATTAAGAAGGGTGTAAGACAAGGCTGTAGCCTTTCGCCCCTACTCTTCAATCTGTACATCGAGGAAGCAATGATGGAAATAAAAGAAAGGTTCAGGAGTGGAATTAAAATACAAGGTGAAAGGATATCAATGATACGATTCGCTGATGACATTGCTATCCTGAGTGAAAGTGAAGAAGAATTAAATGATCTCCTGAACGGAATGAACAGTCTAATGAGTACACAGTATGGTTTGAGAGTAAATCGGAGAAAGACGAAGGTAATGAGAAGTAGTAGAAATGAGAACAGCGAGAAACTTAACATCAGGATTGATGGTCACGAAGTCAATGAAGTTAAGGAATTCTGCTACCTAGGCAGTAAAATAACCAATGACGGACGGAGCAAGGAGGACATCAAAAGCAGACTCGCTATGGCAAAAAAGGCATTTCTGGCCAAGAGAAGTCTACTAATATCAAATACCGGCTTTAATTTGAGGAAGAAATTTCTGAGGATGTACGTCTGGAGTAGAGCATTGTATGGTAGTGAAACATGGACTGTGAGAAAACCGGAACAGAAGAGAATCGAAGCATTTGAGATGTGGTGCTATAGATGAATGTTGAAAATTAGGTGGACTGATAATAAGGGAAGGAATGAGGAGGTCCTACGCAGAATCGGAGAGGAAAGGAATATGTGGAAAACACTGATAAGGAGAAGGGACAGGATGATAGGACATCTGCTAAGACATGAGAGAATGACTTCCATGGTACTAGAGGGAGCTGTAGAGGGAAAAAACTGTAGAGGAAGACAGAGATTGGAATACGTCAAGCAAATAATTGAGGACGTAGGTTGCAAGTGCTACTCTGAGATGAAGAGGTTAGCACAGGAAAGGAATTCGTGGCGGGCCGCATCAAACCAGTCAGTAGACTGATGACCAAAAAAAAGCTTTTCTACCAAGTTCAAACTTCTGAAATTCCACGCCCCAACTCGAAGAACGTTATCCTCTCATTGGTTATTCATTCTTTTTCTCATGGTCACCTCCCCCTCGCTAGTCCCCTCCCGGAGATCCGAATAGGTGACCAGTCCGGAATCTTTTGCCAATGGAGAGATCATCATGACACATTTTCGCAGCCACATGTCTTGTGGATATACACTACGTGTCTTCAATGCAGTGGTTTCCATTGCCTTGTGCGTCCTCATGCTGTTGAACATTGCTGATTCTGCAAGTGTATACGAGACGCTAAAAATTGTCCATCACATATCAAATTTAAAAATATTATTCAATTGTCTTAAAATTGTCTGATTTTAGGATATGATACAACAAAACGTTCAGCGGGGTCTAAAGTACATCATGGAATAAAAAACAGAAAATGTCAATTTTCATGAAAATGGACATACGATCTCCCTTTAATGACTGAGTCCCATTACTAGAGACGTACGAGACTATTTTGGTCTCTCCATACCTCACGCCGTCTCCAGAATCAAGAAAGCAAATTGTTCTGGCAGACAAAACCTGATGTGAGTATATGTTGTAGCATAGCAGTTGGATGGAGTGGGGTCTGGGCTGGGGCTCTGTAAGTCTGGTCTTATTTTCAAACAACCTTTGATTTACACCTGTATTATAACTTGGAAACTCATAACAACTTCAACAGAAATCTCATCCACATTTAAAATCATAAAGAAACAATTTTCTGCCCAGGAATGCTTCGTAATTTCATTGGACACAACAAAATAGCCATAATCTTATGATAAACAGATCCAATTTTTCCCAAACAATAATCTTACTCAGCCCAGATGACTTTATTTTTGGGCACCAATCAGCAAACAATATCGCAACATCAGCCCATAGTATCTTACAAGAGGGCTTAACTAAGAAGAGCAGCTGGCTGCTCAGGAACAGATTGCAAGGCATGCATCGTTTTTCAATTTGGCGCTCCTGGGAAAAAAATGGTTACTTTTAACACACTGTGACAAAGCAAGTTAGGATCTCTCTATTTCCTCTCTTGTTTTACCATCTGCCACCTTAAATTCATTCTATTTTCATTTTTGCCTAATTACGTTTAACATGCATGAGTATAATCTGCATTTCCATAAAGAGAAAGGCTGGCTCTCAGTCTTAAGGAATATAGCACCAGGTCTAATTTTGTGCTTAGTTTTTGTGTATCTCATCAATTTCCTAATTTATTTTGCCCATTCGTAGTTAATATCCTTTGGTACCCATCATTATAGGGTGAAATCAGTAATTGTTTCATGACTTAAATTCTATTGTTGATTTATAACCAAATATAAATTCTGTACTAATTGCAAAAATTTGGAAGAAGAGCTGCTAGGATACGTAAAGTATTTGGCTCCATTCAAGAGCATATTAGCAAAGCCAGCCCTTAATTAATGCCAAAATAATTAACAAGTTTGTCAAAAGTATTGTTTGTATAACTATATCTGCTAATTTCATTATTTAAACAAATAATTCGTTCTAATCTTTGTGATGGATGGAACTGTTAAAGAGGAAGAAGGTTTAGATGTATTCAGTTAACTGAATGATTTAAGTTTTATTTAATTTCTGTAAATTAAACATCAAAAAACGTGTAGTTTCAGTGTTTATTATTGTGAGGATATAAAAACACCCGATTTCTGCTCCCAAGACACTCAGTCCAGATTTTGAGACTGGGAGCCTGTATCAGTTATAGTAACAATAACGGAATTAGTGTAATACAAATTAGTCCATTTGTTAAAGTAGTGACAGTGTCTGTTCAAATTATTTGAGAAAAGTGTGGTTAGTTATGTACTGCTCACAGATGTTCAACAGCAAACTACTGTAGCAGTATGCTGATGTTTGCCCACAAGCTATTAATGAGGCTTATCATTTATCAATAGTGAACTGGCCATATAACTGTGTTAAAATGGGGGGGGGGGGGGGGCTATGAACAGTGAAAATAAAAAACTGTGAAACGCAACGGTCGGCTACATCATTTACACATTTACAGTAGTCAATGTTGAACTTCAGCCCCCTATTTTTCAGCCAGTATAACAATGCAGTACGTCGACAGCGAGGACTATGAACGAAGAAACAAAGCAGGTGAATGTCACAAAACTAAGAGCAGGTCATGCGAAAGCGAATAAAACGAGATATTTTTTAGAATTCATTCCTTCTTTGAACTGTGGCTCCTGACTCATTAACGAGAACATTTTACTTATATTCACAGAATGCGTTAAGTAGCATCATCCAAGAACAATTACATTGTGTAATGTAAAAATTGAGAACTGTTTTTCTCTTGGGACACCACTTATCTCTATGAATCTATACGTTGTGAAATGTATTCGCCTTTTCATTGGTCTTTGCAAACGAAACTTTAAAATCTGAGGATATCTTTCATATTTCATTATGTTTGTACAAAATTTGATTTTGAGACAAAACCTCGTGGCTTTTATTGTAATGGTGTAATTAGCCTAATGTACTTTGTTGGCTCCTTACCTTGTTTAATTACTTTTTCATTTTGTAATGAAATTATACCAATGCACTGTTTGTATCATGTGCAGCAATTGTATCTGGTGAAATGGGTTCTGCCTGAACCCAAATGAAATAAGAAAAGAGCAGCTTCCATAGAAAAGAGAAACACCCTACCAGCATCAACCTTCGCCGACCACCCAACCAATGCTAATGGATAACTCAATTACTCAGAGCTACGTAGTATACAGAAAGAGGATAACAGCACAACATATATGTACCACGACCCTGCTAGGCAGTATAAAATTTCACTTCACACAACGGCTTCCCTGTGTGTGAAACCACCACACCAGCAGGCTTCACCACGTTCGGCACCTGCCGCACTATAACTTACTCTGGCAAAGTATATTAGCTGCCCATTAATAGATGTGGGCCACAGAGGCACAGCATTTGGTGCTTTGCACAACTCTGTTGTAGCTGAAGTCTCCACCACGCCTTGTCTCTTGCTGTGGGCTGCCGTCTGCTTCTGCACGGAGGGCAAATACGCAGTCCTCTCTTCAAGCTTGGCCACGCCGTGCGTAGACCATTCCGACTCTTCCAAAAAGCTGCCTGTCTCCACGGGTCTGAATGTCGCAGTATTTCTTTCTCGTTGTTGGCCTTCAAGCAACTGCCTCCGTTCGCTACGTCTGCAGCACCTTCCTCGGACAACTGCGGACAACCTCCTGGCCAGCCACTCCGGTACAGTACAGATTTGGACGGCGCGCTTCCGGTACTGATACAAGACGATGCCCTCTTCTGCTCCTTGCTGCTGCCTGCGTCCCGTAGCGAGTCCTTCTCCAGCCATGCTGACACAAACAGGTGTGGTCAGTGCACGACCGCGTCCCCAGCGCCGCCTCGCAACTCGTCAGCTTCCAGCATCTCCTTAACCAGCCCACCGATGCCCCACACAACCTCGGCCGTCACACCGATGATGGGCTAAGGCGGTGCGCCGTGGGATATCAACCACTTCCACAGTGGTCCTGCCCGCATCTCGTGGTCGTGCGGTAGCGTTCTCGCTTCCCACGCCCGGGTTCCCGGGTTCGATTCCCGGCGGGGTCAGAGATTTTCTCTGCCTCGTGATGGCTGGGTGTTGTGTGCTGTCCTTAGGTTAGTTAGGTTTAAGTAGTTCTAAGTTCTAGGGGACTTATGACCACAGCAGTTGAGTCCCATAGTGCTCAGAGCCATTTGAACAGTGGTCCTGGTGTCGTTTTCTGTCCGAGCGGCTGGCTGATCACTCTGTGTCCCGCTGCCTCAGGAAAGCTCGGAGCGGCGCTACTGCTGTTCACAAACTGAAAGACTCGCGCCCTCCGGCTACTACGAACAACACAGTAGCGCTATAGCGATTGGCTGGGAGGCGGGTAGACAAACGTGCCGCAAAATTTAATTTCACGGCACAATGCTCATGCAGTTCTCTTTATCCGTGCAACACGTCTGGCCATGCACGATTTTCCACACTGACGCGGGGTCACGTAATCTCCTGGTCTCCTTAGATTTTGGTCGTCATTTGCGGAACCCAATATCGTTTGTATTCGCGCCAGAGGACATATTTTGTCTTTTATTTCTTGCAGAGCCTTCCGATCTTGAAGGACACATCGCCAATATAACGCTGGAGTTCTCCTTTCTTCTATCAGCTCTTGTGGTTTAAAGTGTACTATGCACGATCACTTGCCTGCACGCATACGCTGCCATCCGCAGCTTACGTTCAGGATTTTCAACTCCGCACATGCCGAGCCTGGGCAAGTTTTCCTGGCAGGGGGTTCTGGATATCAATGTCCCCTGCGATTATGTTACACCCCGCCTCCTGGAGGTTTTCTAGCGAATGGGCGCATAAATTGGCGAACCACAACATTTAGCCACAGTCGCACCTGAAAATGAAGAGCAGCCGTCTCGTAAAAATATTGGCTATCCCAAGAGGACTGGTCAGTATTCAGGGATATGACAGGAAAGATCTTTCGAAGCAAACAAGTCTAATAAACATGCACTCTAAAATGCTTACTTTAAAAACTATGAGCAATTTTTCGTCTTCGATATTCTGAAACAAATCTTTTCTATTGCAAGATCTTTGATTTCCATATTTTAAGAGGAGATAGTAAGTACCAAAGCAAGACAATTATGTCTAGTAAGCATTGGGTCTGAAATGCGTACCTTACGAGCTAAGAGCACTTGTTTAGTAGAAGAGATGTGTTTCACAGTAATGAAGATGGACAAGTACTCATAACTCTTAAGGTATGATTTTTAGAGCCCATATTTACCATACTTTTTTGCTTCGAATGATGATTTATATCACACCCCCAAAAATTTGTAAGGTACACATGCAGTGCTGTGGTGTGATCTGTATGACTGAAAATGAAGAACACACTTCATACGTCGCACTCGCAGTATAGAAACTTCCAAGTTGACCAGTTTCAGCAGTCTTATACTGCCATCATCTTGAGGGAGTTAGGGGGGAGAACCTACAGTTAATTTCACGTGTTGTATAAAATACGAAATTTCACTTGCCTTGCGGAACTTGTAATAAAAGGTTCATATTACATTACATGAAGTCAAGTACAAAAGACACTCCACAAACATTCCTATCATGATAAAAAAAACACGCAGCTGATAAAATACACACACTTGATAATATTCTCGTACCATCCATGCATACCGTCGTCAAAAACGAATCTCTCAAGTTTTATATGTAAATTGAAGGTGGAGGGGGGAAGAAAGTAAAGGGACTAGTGGCGTCAGCTGCATTGGGACTTTGCTCGGATTCAGCAGCAACGAGTGAAAATGTATGCTGCATCGGGATTCGAACCTAGGGTCTTCTGCTTACTAAGCAGGTGAGTTAACCGGCTATGGCAACCAGACACAGTGTTTATCCTACCTGCGCAGCAGACTATCTCGGCATGCCTCTCGACCAGCCCCCCCCCTCCCTCCCCCCCCCCCCCCCCCCCTCATGTTCAGCGCCACCTATCCGCAGTCCCTGTTCATTTTCTCCATGCTCACTGCTCTGAGATTCTCACTTGAGGTCGAATTGATTTATGCATCCGCATTGAAGAATTGGATTTGTTGCCTATGTAGGCGAATCAGTGAAATGAATGCGTGGTGTCTGTACTTTCTGAAATATCTGATTTAAGCAAACACCACGCATTCATATCATTCACATCTTTGAAGTTTACCACATATGACTAAGCTATAAGCGGACTGTTAACATAGTTACCTGTCTCGCCATTGCATGGCTTAAGTAGTACATGCTAAATTACCACATACTGTAGTTACAAGAAAAAATTAGCGGAGCACCACAAATGAAGATGGATTTTTCAAAATGTCTGTTACAATAATTCCGAATGCCAACTAACCATACATTTAAAATTACCATGAGCTTAGCTCCATAAGCAATCTATAGTCATACATACTGTTTGCTTATTGCACAGTGAGGAAATTACATTATCAATCAACATTTTTTTTAAAAACAAGCTGTATCTTTAATCAATGATGCACACATTGATTACAGACATTCTTCACGTGCTGTCATGATCTATTCAAATACACACTGTTACAACCCACTCTTACCTTTAATTTCATTGTAGCTGTCTACATTACTTTATATAGCACATATCATTTCAATTTGACTCTGTATTAGACACCTCGCAACCAATAACACTTGCATATGAATTAGATAACTCTCGAAGTAAGTTCAGCCTCACATGATTTTTGCATATCTAACTCTTTTTATGGCTGATATTTTGCAAGACCCCTCCACGTCTGGCCAGCTTAGCATCCACACTCGCACTAGTGGGGTTCTCTCTTCACTTCACATTGGTTTGTTAATTAAAGTTATAGATTACTTTTTAAAAATTTGATTATTTCTGTAATTTCCTCACTGTACAATAAACAAAAAATATCTATGACTAAAGAGCGTATGCCCATGGTAATTTTAAATGTAAGCTTAGTTGGCGTTCCGATTTGTTCTATCAGACACTTTGAAAAACCGGTATTTATTTCTGGTGCACCGCTATTCATCCGCCGTAGTCACAGCATGTGATAATTTAGCATGTACTACTTACGCCGTCCAACGGCGAAACAGATAACTTTGAAGCGGATCTACCGTCTCTACATTAACATTCTGCTTGTAACGTAGTGATGTGCATGGATGGTATGAGGATGTCATCAAGTGTGTGACTCTTATCTACAGCGTGTTTTTTATTAAGATACGTATATATGTGGCATGTCTTTTGTGTTCTGGTTTCATGTAACGTAACATGTCACTTTCATTACAAGTTCCATAAGGTAAGTGAAATTTTGTATTTTATATAAAAGGTGGAATTAATTGTAGTCCCCTCTCCCTCAGATCATCTTCATGTTCTCCCCTTAGATCAGATGACTGTTACTATATTGTAATCGTGGGTATGAAGTGTGTTCTTCATTTCCATATCTCTGTATATTGAGCTTCCTCCTGGGACACCTTGTGTTGTGCAGTTTCAAGGACACCATCAGTGCAACGACAGCAAATATTTGCAGCAGTTGTTACGTCGGCAAAGCCTTAAATAGCCGAGGAACCATAGCGCCGTGATGTAGCTGTTCCGAAAAGGAAGTTGCTCTAATTGTTGGTGTATCGACACAGACTGTTGCACGTGTCTGCTAGCGACGGAGTGCCACTCACAGTCATGCAACATGACTTAAGAACAATGGTCGTTAAAGACCCCAACCGACGAGGACCGAGGACGAATGTCACATCTTCTCAATGACAATCGACTTCAATACTGTCGGTAACTGATGCTGTCAGTGAATGAAAGCAATCTTAAGCAGTTCCGGAGCTTAGTTTGAGAAGAAGCTGCATGCAGTGGACACTTGGAGATGAAGGTAAACTCTGATGAAAGTTCGAGTTATGTACTTCCAGTCGAACGTAACCTCAAAAAGGTCTAAAATAGGAAAAATAAAAGTGAGATACAAACCTATATTTATCAGGACTAAAACTGTGGATGATTGAGAACGCCATACTGAAAACTTTTATAGAAGAATGACCGAGTAATGAAAGCCTGATTTTTGTACCCATCGTTCGTTGTACATTATTTGCAACAACGAATGGTGTTCACATCGCAGACAATACTATCATCACAAATACTATGAAATGAGGAAGCAACAGAAGAGTGAGAAACGCAAACGATCTTACAACAAAAATAAAAGACTTACACAAATATCTCCAGTTATTTCCCTCGACATAGAGAACATGTACACCTCAATATCAACCGCTAACATGCTAAAACTAAGTGAAAAGAAGCAATCGACATTTACTAAACTATGTACAGATAACATTAGAGAAACAACCAAGACCTTAATCACATTTCAAAATTACTTTCAGTGTGGGAACGGATATTACGTACAAAAATATGACCTCCCGATGAGAACTCCAGTGTCAGGAACATTGACAAACGTATCCATCCACCACATAGATAATGCAATCTTTGATATAATAATCACAATGAAATGATACAGAATTGTTTACTGGTATAAATTTGTGGATCATTTAATATGTATGGTAGATGAATCAACAGAGGGAATAAATAAACTTCATGCAGACATAAACAGTTTAAGTACAACTATTCAATTCAGAATGGAAAAATAAACACAAAAACAGATAAATTTAATAAAAATGATAATAAAATGAAACGGCACCAAGCACAAGTTTGACATTTACAGAAAACCAATAGCAACAGACACGATTATAACTGATACATAAAATCACCTACAAAACTACAAACTATCAGCTCTCCAATACATGACACACAGACAAAATAAAATCCCACTCAACAAAGAAAACTGTTAAAAGAAATTGAAAATATTACAGTCTACAGCCAAAACCGATGAATATAACCCTTATAGTAGAGATATCAAATAATAAAATCAAAACACAACAAAGGAAAAATGAAAACAAGTAGAGAACCCTTGCACTACATAACTCCACAACCAATGCAGATACTACAGTAGAGATCAACACACAGAACACAAACATCACGACATAACTAAAAACATAAAAAGAGTACGTATTAACACATACACACGCACACTCATACACACACACACACACACACACACACACACACACACACACACATACACAAGGCAGCAAATACAATGAGGAAAAAAGGATTACACATAGCACACAGAACATTTACACACGTTAATAGAAAGACCTAACAAATAGTAAGGAGCCGTATATAACAGTTATAATGCTAAGTTTGCAGATCAGTGAACGTCACGTTGACAGGAAAAAATTTAAAACTGCATTGAACACTGTATAAAAACGAACCATCAAACATAAAGGAGGATAGGAAAATTATTACTCTGAACAATAGCAACAGGAAAGTCCTAATATTACAACAAAATATCCACATACAAAGAGGCTTTGCAATTGGCAAGTATTTAGTAAATGACCAAATTAATAAAAGTAACGACTCATTGGTCACATTAATCACAAGAAACAGTTATTTAGGGGACCATCAGCTTAATAACCTATTCATTCTCGCCACTACAAACATTTATATTAAAACAAAGTGGTTTCTTCCACTCATTTGCCCTTTTTTGTCCCAGGGCATCTCTTGACCACACACATACCTACATAACAAACAAGCGAATATTAGTATGTATGCAGATATCATAATGCAACCTAAAAACACACAGCGAAAGCTGGAAATACTATATATAGTACACACACAAGCGCGCGCGCGCGCGCGCCCATGCACAACGAACGCGCTGTGATAGTGAATTCTTTAAGTGAAATGCGCTCGCAGATATTTAAAATCGAACAACTTGGTGTATGCAGGACAACTACGCACAACTCCAGCACGACATGCATGTAACAACAAGGTTCCAAAAAATCTTATGTAGAATTAAACGGCAGTTTAACCTTATGAAACATTCTTCCAAAAAATTGTTTATTACCTAAAAAGAAAACAGCGAAACACTGTAATATATCTGGAAATACTTTTTATTATCTAGATACAGCAAACTTGTGTAATGATTCTTTAGAATCCTTAAAGATAGTACATGTCAGGTGATGAAAGTTCAATTTTTGAATCCATCGTTCTTGTAAATTTATTTTCGATAACTGATTGTGCTGCCATAGCACACAACACTATCATCAAAATTAAGCGTTTTTTACTTGGGCTATAGAGACCTAAAGGCGCAAAACTTAAACAGACAGTAAGCAGACAAATCATTTTATATTTTGCTCAGAAATACCTAAGACTCGCTTTCAAACATGGTAACACTATTACCGAACAAAAAACAGGTTATTGATTTACCCATAGAATGACCAGCACCATTGCATCAACGGGAAAAAAATGTGAAACACTCTGTTCCACTGCACTGTGTCCACATTTGATAGAGCGACAGCAATTTACGATGCCTCTGGCAATTATTACATTTGAAGCCACCAAATTTGGTAATAGCGCCCACTGCAAACGTAAACATTACACTCACACTCGCGTGTCGCATTAGACATTCTGTGCCCTTACTTTCACTTGTGGTTCGTATCTCATTCCATTGCCACTACAGCTGGCAACATTAAGGGTTATAAGTGCATTAATAACCAGAGTCAAAATAAATTAGAGTATCGCTATTTCACACATCAGAGTTGGGTAATGATAGATGTCACCAACAAGTATTGCTATCAGATACGTAAGCTCTACAACCACCACAACGAGTCCTACTGGTCTGTGGAGGGCAATTTAGAAACATAGTGTTCAGCACGTAAGTGTTTGTCTGTTCGCACTTCTTCAATAATCTAGCGAACGACATCGATCAGTTTGGTACCACACTACTCTTGGTGGAGAGAATTGCCGCTATAGTCGTAGATGAAGGAGTAGGTGAATCATAATACAAAGGCCGGGGTTCATCAAACAGGTAAAACTGATCCTTGGAAGATATGAATTTCTTGTTGGTGAAAAATAGGCTTTGGGTACAGCAAGGCGCCCTCCAGGAATCCAACCATCGCTACTGAGATTTATTGGCTGTACCTGGAGGCCATGAATCAAACAAAACGACTCGACAGACCGGCTAGAGAGGCGTTGCATCACGATAACGGCGGCCTGCATTCCGCTTACATGACAGAGGCAAGCATCGGCTGACTATCTTACAGTCGCTCCCAAGTCTAGCGACGCGCACTACCAATTGTGAAATTTGCATCATCCGAAGACAATGGCCCGAATAATCCAAAATCGTAAGTGCACAGAACAGTGTTAAGATTGCAGTTTGGCTACTACTGTATTGTTTAATAAAAAAAATGGGAGAAGAGAGACCGTGAAAAAGGGAAAGAATGAAAAGCAAATCGGACTTTGTATTACAGAAAAGCTATCGGACTTCGTTATTCGAAAAAGCTATTGTTGGGGTGGTCCTTGTGGCGTTTTTGAGCAAAAGTTAAACCAATTTTCACTACAAAAATTATTGAAAAGAAACAGAGAACGAACAGAATATAACTGACAGGGGGAAGTGGCGTAGACGAGAGATCATCCTTTACTAGATTAACTTATCTTCTTTCGGGCGGCGTCCACGTCTTCAAAAATCTCCTTCATTTCAGCGTGAAAAAATCTGCTCCGAAATCTTGTAATAGTCCAGGAATCACTAATTTATACCAATTAAAATCATCTTGATACTGTATGCAATTTAATTCACTTTGCTACTTCCATCCACCGAATTTCTTAATAACTTCCACAATGTCTACACATTACAATCAGATCAAGATTAGCCATTAAGTTTTTACGTCAGCATCCGATCACGCCTGCCTTAAGCTACCGCTATCAAGAGACAATTGAAACGGAATAAAAAAACAAAAAAAGTTAACAATTTTGGTAGTTTCTCTGCCGTCGAGCGCTCATACCGCTGCGACGAGATATTTTTTATCTGAGGGAACGAGTGTAGCGCGGCGAAATTCAAAGCCCCGCTACATCGCCCCCTCGACTGTCACGCTAAAACATTTAGCGTGGCAGGCTAGCAAACCTAAAAGTCAATACATGTAATTTTCATTGGAAAGGCCACGTGCATCCATAGGGGATAATCTTAACCAACACTTACTTTCTAAACCTATATACTAAATACAATTATTACAGTTTGGATCCTTTTTTACACAATTAATATATATATATATACATACAGTTTGTTTGAACAAGCTGTTCACCAGAGCAGTTAATGTTGTGTGCTCCCAGCGTTGGTTTCCCAATGCACATCTGGCAGCACGTAGTCTTTGCGCATGCGCAGTAGCATCACTGAATTTCGCGTGCGGCAGTTTCAAAATCGCTGTGTTATGACAGTCTTCAACAGTATTCACTTTCACATAGTGTTCATTACAAGTTGTTATTCCAGCATAAATGGCGTGTTAAGTTCGGTGACACCATAAGATTGAGCGTGTGCGTGATCTGAAGCAACGTCCATGTCTTCTGTTACGACACAACACTCCAGGTCCTTGTGCGTTTTCATGACTATTGTTCCCGGGGCATATATGGTCGATGTAGTTTTTAGCCTCCACATCGCCTACGACAGGTGCTGAGTTTATTGTCTCCAAGCATCTGAAGGCCGGCCAGGAACAACGGCGTCGATGTTCGCAAAGGTAGGTGTTTCACCACATTGTTTACACTTGCCAACAAACGTTCATTTGCAGTGTGAAAATCCTCATTATCGTCAAAGTAAACTGCAGTTTATATCGATTTATAAACAGTTATTTGGTTTATGCGCCATAAGTTTCACAAACAACACAAAATTCGTCGTTTATAACGTTCACTGTTTAACACAGTTTGCATCACTTTTTGCCACATTTACATTTCAACAGTTCACTTTGTCCAAGCATGTTTACATCGTTAATTATGAAAGCTTACATTTCGTGGTCACGTTTCAAAATGTTGACAATATGCAAAGTTTTGACACATATACAAATACATATAAATTTACAAGAATATACACGTGAAATATTTACGCTAAAAAAAATTATACTAAGTCCCATTGGCTTTCTTTTATTGGGGTTTATGGTCATTTTGATTTTCTTTATTAAGGTTTTGACGTGCCAAGGGATATAAGACATAATGTTTAAAAGCACAGGCTTTCCTTTATTTATTATTTATTTCTTTTCTTTGATTCCATATCTTGGCTGGCTAGTGGTTGACCAGGCTTGTAATGCCATCAATATTCAGTTTTCTTGATGTCTTTTTATTCATACCTGAAAGTTTACTGTCACACAATATATTCTTACATTCCATAAACAAACAATACCCAGCTGCTGTATGTGGTAGGATAATGGAGAAAGAAAGAAAGATAGACTGGAAGAAAC
This sequence comes from Schistocerca serialis cubense, assembly GCF_023864345.2. Taxonomy (NCBI): domain Eukaryota; kingdom Metazoa; phylum Arthropoda; class Insecta; order Orthoptera; family Acrididae; genus Schistocerca; species Schistocerca serialis. Next base: position 406,493,716 of record NC_064642.1, on the reverse strand, counting down.
TGTTCACTACCTATAAACTACCAAATCCTACAGCTAATACATAAAAAAAGAGAATATAATACATTGTAACGTTTGCATCACCTTCAAGGGGTGTGTGAAAGGAGGTGCTTACAATTTGCCAAATCATGGGTAAATGTAAGTGTCCTTACGTCAAGTCTGTGTAGTGTAACATCATGACAGATTCTCTGTTTGTGTTCTGACTGTTCATATGACTTAGTGTATTATACCTTAACAAATCCTTGCATGAGTGAATCGCATGTCCCCTCAGTGCTTCCTCAATAACTCCACTTCTTGTGGATACCGTCTATACAAATGGAAAATGTATCTCAGAGATTGTCTCTCTCATAATGTGTATTATATGGTAACATATCAAATTTCCTCTCAAGAGTTCAACCATGAACTTTCTTCGACTTTAGTGAAGGTTAAATATCATGTATGTAGTATATATATATATATATATATATATATATATATATATATATATATAATTTCTATCTATAAATTATAAACAAAGAACATATTATTATAATTGACAGCAAAATGTCTCTTTCTCACTGTCCGTTGCTCGACGTCGGCTGCACGGATGGTCACTGCTCCTTTGCACTTACCTTGCATAGCCTAAAAAGTCAAATGTCTTCAACGTAGATGTAATTTTGTCATCTGTTCGCTTAAGTGGAGGTGTTGTACGAGTCGCAAAACGGCCTTAATAACTCTCCTATCTTTTGCTTCCTCAGGGTTTTCTGTCATATGTAATTATAATAAAGGCTAATATGGCACTAAATTTCACTTTCGTATTTTTTTATTTATTTTTTTTTAACAAATGCATTCACATGAGGGCTGTGTAAAAACTATGTTTCAACTCAAGTTCCTTAAAATATCATTCTCCTGTCTGAACACGAACTATAAATGCTTTCTTCCACACAATGGCGTAACAAAACTTAACGAAAGGTTACTAAGTTACACTTCTGAAATAAATTAAAGCTAATGTGTTTCCAAGTTACATTCTTATTACACTTCTTTCCACAGCTGTAATCATCGTTATGTTCACTCTGCTTTTCTTGCATTCATTCCTTTTCAAGGGCACTGAAAATAGATTCACATTTAACGTCTTGTACTCACGTGTTCTAACTCATCACAAATGTTTTCTTTCAAACTGAAATTCTTATGTAATCTTAAAGATGTAAACTGTTTACTCACTTCTCCATGTAGCACAATATTACCAAAACATTCTCACTCATTCCTTACTCACATATTCATCATAATATATATATATATATATCCTTATACATTAAACATATTCCTCATCAAACATTAATATATCACATACGTGGGGCCATTTGGCACTTCCATTCTCATAAAACTCCAATAATATTTTCCTCAAATAATCTCTTGTCTCCAACTACTTCACAGTAACTTACCTTCTTATATTAACTTAAATATTAACTCATTCATACTGATCATTCATTCTTACATCCTCATTCATTCTGCTACATACCTATGTCATTACTGATGTCAATAGCTATTATTTCCTCTCATTATAGTGCCTTGAAATAACTAACTAGTTGTTGATTCACCTTATAATTTACAATTAACAACCAATGTAACCTGCATAGACCTCATTCCTATATGAATATCTTTTCTCATTTAGTAAGTGTACTCGCCTGGGTTTACCTTCTCTTCATAATTATGTGTGCAAGTGTAACTGCAGTATATAATTTCCATAAATGAATGTTTGTGTTCTTAGGCTGTATAACTTAATGTTCGTGTATTCAATACAAATATTTATGATCTCGTTTTCACAGCAACTTGCTCATGTTCAACTTAGTTATCATTATATTATGTTGTTTTAGTGCACAAAGGGTTTCAAATGTCTGTGGGGATGCAGCCCCCTCGGCTTGTGAGATAACGGGTATTCTAGGGAGTAACAACCTGGGTGAGGTATGCTTGCTATTCTGAAAGGACCTGAATATAATAGCTGCCATTTTCTGTTCAATTGTTTTAATTTTGTAGACTTGGGATGTGAACGCAAAAGAACATGGTCATCAACCTGATAGGTTTGTTAATTCCTGTTTTGCTGTCATTTTACCTGAGGAAACAAACCGTCTCAGCCGTTGCGCTCTTACAACACCCCACGACCGTAGCACGAGCGCTTAGCTCGGTCGTCGACTGTTTTCCGTCGTCTGCTGTGTTTGGCCGGGTTCATTGACCAGCTCCACTATGTTTACATTCCGGCCGGTTGGCGCCCACGCGTCAGCTGATGGCGCGCCGCAATTGTTATTGCTACTTCGTGGCGGGGAGTGCATAACTGTACCGGGGAACGGCGGCGGTTTCCGTGGAGGGTTATGATTTGTCATGCGTGAATTTTGTGTGTTCCACATATTCTGTCGGTGATTGTTGGGATTGGTATTGTTTTGGTGGTAATTATGTCTCTTATATGTCATGTTCCTGTCAAAGTAGCCCGGGTTGTACCGGTTATTCTCACGTCTCCTATTGTTGTTGTTGTACTGTCTGTAATTTTCATTTTGCTTGTAGTTACCATTTTGATATGGGTGATAATTATTGTTATTATTCCACGAATTTCTGCGGTTGTTTCTACTGTCATACACGTTTCCATTTGAATATGTTTCGCGCGCAGGCGGATGGTTCCACCAACCACCGTCACTACGGTTCCTTTGGGGTGGGCGCTGGTTTTGGTTACTAATATGAATAAAATTTGAATGGCGTGAATCGCCTCTGTAAACTACGTCCATTTGATCTAAGAAGTTTAAGAAAGTCTTAACGTCATTCTCCGGTACTCCTATTAATCTGTCTCGGTATGGAAAGGGTAAGTGGCTCTTTAAAGTGTCAATTATCGCTGACAAGTCGGCTGGTTTGGACCAGTACAGTGTCTTGTCTAAGTACCTCTCAAAGTATTGTCTTAATGTCTCTTTTTTAGGGTCATAGGTCTCGGGGTTGCACACTTCTCTCCTTAGACTCTGTTGCTCATTCTCGGACCAGAATTCGTCCAAGAAGGCTTGTTCGAACTGTTCAAACCTAAGGCACCACCGTTTCATAGCGGCACCCCACTTAGCTGCTCGTCCTCTCATGAGATTGGTGACGTATCTGATTTTATCGACTTCTGACCAACTACGTGGAAAAACACCGTCAAATGATCTAATAAACACAATAGGGTGGACTTTGTGCTTGTCCTCACTGGAAAATGTCTGGAAATACCCATGTCTTACAAACGTGTCATCGGCCATGCCGGTAACGTAACATTGCTCGTTCGGTGGAAAAGAAAGCGGCACATTGTAATTTTGATTTGAAATAGGTGATTCCACAATAGGTGGTGTTCTGTCTGTGTCATTAGCCATGGTTTTAGCTGTTTTGTCGTTTCCTGACGATGCGTTTGCACCTATCGCCAAACACGGCACAACATTGTCTCGTAATTTTGTCACTTCGTCTTCTATGTGTTTTGTCTCGTCTTTAACATGTGTCTTTGTTTTTGAAAGTATGTCCTGTGTAATTGTTTCAAGTTTTTTGTCCAGATAGTCGTCACACAATTTACATTCATGTACAATTCTTTCGGCCATGTTGGTGTCGTTGTTTAGTGACGCGAGGTCCGCTCGATCTTCTAACTTTTCTATCTTTTCTTTGAGGTGGGTCTGTTCAAGAACTACCATTGTAAGTTGTTGGGTAATATTTCCCACTTCTTCAGTCAGCTTTTCTTGGGTGGAGCTAGCTGAAGTGTGGGCCTGAGCTAACTCTTCCACACGGGTGTTCACTTCCTGCTGCACATTAACTATTTGAGTTAACTGATTCTCACATCGGGTGATATTGTTTTTTGTTTCGTGTGTGAATGTAACCAAAGTTTCTTCCTGTTTAGTGACTCGGTCGGACAAAGTTTCAAATCTCTGGCTGAGCTTTTGAGTGGTGTTATTTAATTCTGTCATCTGTTTTGTCGTCCGTTCAAAATTTTCGGTCATAGTATGGTTTAATATGTCAATTTTCTGACTAACGTCTCGTTTCATGTCTGCAAATAACTCTAATAGTCGGTCCAGTTTGTGAGTTTCCTGTGTCCGATTTGTGTCACATTGCTGAATTTGTCTCATATTCGGTTCTGACATTGATGTTAACAATGGCGCTGACGGTCTAGTCTCGCGTCCATTCCACATTTCGTCATTTAAAGTCGCCATCTGTGTATTATCACAAATGTTGCGAGTTTGAGGCAAAATCATTGCATTGATCTGTGAACTCGTCCATGGAGGGAAACGCGGACTTTCTTGTTGGTTGAAAGATGAATCTACTTCACTTAACTCATCTGCCGAAACTATCTCTACCTTACCACGTTCCATTGTAATAGGATGTATAATAGTAAGTCAAAAAGGGAATAATATAAGTCTGATTAATAAAGATTTGACTCAAATTTAGGTTGAAATATTTTCTCGTCAATGTAAATGATTGCTCTATTGCAAACAATGGTTGAGAAAGATGCAGCAGGGCGGACAAAATTTTTCGTAACAAATGACTGTTTGGCGGTCAAATTCACGATCTTCATATGCTACAACAATACTATAATTAAGACAAACTACAATAGAGATAGATAATTTTGTAAAAATCTAGAAGAAAACTACAGGATGTGTGGAAAAGGAAAAATGGATTCTGCAGTTGGCTATTGAATGTTTGAATGAAACATAATTGTGTGACTCACCATTAAATTTTCTGTCCTGCAACGGCTGGTCAATCACTTCTGCGTAAATCGTATTCGTCAAAATATGGATTTTCTTAATACATCTCCATCGGATAATCACCAAAAGGTCTCAAAATAACAGTTTTGCATCAATATATGCCATGAAAAGAAAAACAGATTGAATTAGTTACAAAAATTCTTTACAATATTGTGCTATCATTTGCTTAGGTACAATAAAGTTGGTGTTTTCGTTACCCTTTAAACTTCAGGATTTTATTCTCTGTTGGGAAAAATACAAATTAAAGTTTCAAATTTGCTCAAAAACGACACATCCGAAAATTGCGTCCAGTCGCGGGAGCCAGTTGTATTGTTTAATAAAAAAAATGGGAGAAGAGAGACCGTGAAAAAGGGAAAGAATGAAAAGCAAATCGGACTTTGTATTACAGAAAAGCTATCGGACTTCGTTATTCGAAAAAGCTATTGTTGGGGTGGTCCTTGTGGCGTTTTTGAGCAAAAGTTAAACCAATTTTCACTACAAAAATTACTGAAAAGAAACAGAGAATAACAGAATGTAACTGACAGGGGGAAGTGGCGTAGACGAGAGATCATCCTTTACCAGATTAACTTATCTTCTTTCGGGCGGCGTCCACGTCTTCAAAAATCTCCTTCATTTCAGCGTGAAAAAATCTGCTCCGAAATCTTGTAATAGTCCAGGAATCACTAATTTATACCAATTAAAATCATCTTGATACTGTATGCAATTTAATTCACTTTGCTACTTCCATCCACCGAATTTCTTAATAACTTCCACAATGTCTACACATTACAATCAGATCAAGATTAGCCATTAAGTTTTTACGTCAGCATCCGATCACGCCTGCCTTAAGCTACCGCTATCAAGAGACAATTGAAACGGAATAAAAAAACAAAAAACGTTAACAATTTTGGTAGTTTCTCTGCCGTCGAGCGCTCATACCGCTGCGACGAGATATTTTTTATCTGAGGGAACGAGTGTAGCGCGGCGAAATTCAAAGCCCCGCTACACTACGTACACCAATTTTCCAGCGGGGCGTGGTAGCGAGGAATGTGGATGGTTGTTCTTCATCTCTGGTCTACAAAGTATCCTGACGTGCCCACCGAAAATCTGGGTTATAGCGGATCGCCAATATATTTGCCGTAGTCCTCCACCAATCGCTCTTGATGCTTTATGGATTAATACCAGCATTCCATGTTTCCTTTTGTTCACCTTGTTACGGTTTTAGCTACTGAAAATGAAAGACTAGAAAATATAGATCCCAGGGAACTTAGCTACAGCAATGTAACGTCTGGGACTAAACGAAGGCGAAATAGAGAAGAAGAGGACAAATGTAGTGATATGGCACAGATCGCATATAGCTCAAATTTAATTTGCGCCACAGATCTAAAGCTCAATAAATACGTGTACTGATTTCAAAAGCTGTTTGACATTAGAGTTTGATTCCTGCGCCATTAAATCGAATAAAGACTAGAAGTTTGTATGGAAATAACATTGCAGAACAGTTCCAGTGGCCAATTAATTTGATTGGCCGTGGCTTTTGCTATTAAATAATTTTTGTTTAATTAATAAGAAATTTAGCGTCTTTATACTCTTGGCTACTGATAATAAGAGAAATCGCTACATTTGTCCTGTTAATTCAAACCATCCTGCACAGTATAACAAAAACACCAGGCAAAAATTTAGTCATCCTCAGCAAACGGCACCTTAATGCCGTGTAACTTCGCCACTTGCCTTCATAATGACATTAATTAAAGGAGTAACTGAGTCGATAAGCCTCTTCAGATATGTTATATCAAGTTCAAATCGTTCATTGATATTTAGATCCAGTAGACCTACCAAATTTCATTGCAACGTTTCATATACTGTTAAAAAATAGTCCATCGTACTTTCTATGGTATTAAAATTAGGGGTAAAAATGGAAATGACCATATGGCATCGTCGGCCGGGAGGCCCCATTCGGGGAATTTCGGCCGCCAAGTGCGAGTCTTATTTCAGTCGACGCCACGTTGGGCGACTTGCGCGCCGGTGTCGAGGATGGAATGATGATGAGCACAACACAACACTCAGTCCCCGAGAGGAGAAAATCTCCAACTCGACCGGTAATCGAACCCGGGCCCGCTTGCATGAGAGGTGAACAGGTTACCACCTTTTCTTTTTTTTTTTTTCTAATCTCATTTTGTTCGCTTTCGTTCGTTGCATCTGCTCGGGACGGACGTCGTAAGACACCCGTTTAAGTTCGTTGTTGATCGATTAACTCAGTTTTTTTATTACAGAGGGCAGCTAACCCTCGGACCGAACACGCTGAGCTACCTTGCCGGCCACTTCATTTCTTTTTTTAATGTAAATGTCGTGTGACTAGGGCCTTCCGTCGGGTGGATTGCTCGCCGGGTGCAAGTCTTACGATATGATGCCACTTCGGCGACTTGTGCGTCGATGGGGATGAAGTGATGGTGTTTAGGACAAAAACCTCCGACCCATCCGGGAATCGAACCCGGGCCCTTAGAATTGACGTTCTGTCGTGCTGACCACTCAGCTCGGACTAGATTAGGAACGTATGCGCGCAGAACTCCGAACACGACTGTTATCTTTGAAGACTGCAATGCCCCCATCAGACTCGTCATGAAAATGTAGAAGAAGTGGCTAAGCTGGTTCACTGATAATATGGAAATAAACATCCCAGTTCATGTTCACGATACCCTGGACGACTAGGACCCCAACGTGATGGGAAAAAATGATCTACAGCCGCCACACACTGAAGGCTAAACGCAGCGTTGGACCATCAGTGCACTCGACATCTTGCTTCACTTGAAAAGAAGCGAGGTCTCGACTCATCAGTCCTCACTACACAACTTCAGTCTGGTACCGTCACGTTCCTGTGTTGCTCGTCCTATCAACGTCTTATGTGCCGCTCTGTGCAATGGCCTTTTGCGAGATATCTGACTTCAGATGACCATTGCAATCAGTTTCCTCGAAATACTCGCTCGGTCGAGATTGACCTGCGTTCACTGACAGCAGCAATTACTCTAGGATTTGAAATCGACTGATGAGGCCCGTACAACTGACTAACTGATAGTGCTGCAGGGAAAAGTGACTGAGTGGTAGCAGTTCTACAGTGTCCATTCATATTGATGAGACTACCTGTGGAAAGCCGGAACAATCACCTTTTGCACTGTGAACCGCTGCGAGATGCGCAGGAAGACAATCAGTGAGGTTCTAGAAGGTATAAACAGAGATACGGAGGCATGCCAACTCCACTGACATGACCTGCTGCGGTGGTGTCTCGCATGAAGATCCATGACGCGAACAGCCGATCGAGGCTGCCCCACAAATTCTCCATTGGATTTAAATCCGGAGAGTTTGGTGGCCAGAGCAGTACAGTAAATTCACCCTGGCGCTCATAGAACCACCCACGTACGCTACGAACTGCATCACGCGTTGCCTTGTCATGCTTGTAGTTGCCATCGTGACAAGGAAAAACTAACTGCATGTGTGACATAGTCCCGAAGGATAAATGATCCAGACTCGTATGGAACCATTGTGCCTTCTGGAGGACAAGATCACCCAGGGAAGGCACGAAAACATTTCCCAGGCCATAACGCTCCCTCCTTGCTTGCTTTCAGACATTTCTTGTCTTACACACCAATGTCCGATGGTGCATATAAGGTGATTCGTCTGGAAAGATCCCCTGTCCCCACTCAGTGCAGTCCGGTTGCGCCATTGGCATGGAAATTACAGCCTTCATTGCCGCTGAACAGGAGTCGGCACTGGAGCATGAACCATGCGCCTCCTGCGGAAGACCATAAACAGCGATGTTCGCTGATCGGTCGTTGATGGACACTCTTGGTAGCCTCTTCATTCATCTGGGCAATCAGTTGCTCAATAGTTACACGTCTTTTCGCCCGTACACGTATCCTCAACTGTCATTCACCCCTGTCATCTATGGCCTTTGGTGTACCATAGTTTCCTCGGTGCTGGTCTTGGATGCGCCATTTTGCCAAGCACCATATATTTTAACCACTGCCAGTTTACAGACTTAGCCATTTTAGAAATTTCCTGAACATAGAGTGAGGCGGCGAGTGAAAATTTGTACCAAGATATGGAATCTGCGGGGTTCAAAAATGAAATGGTGTAATGGCCCTCAACTATATACCCTCAGACTCAAAGCTGAAATATTAAAAGTTTTGGCTGGTTTCGTTGTCTAGGGGCTGGGATACTTAGTTTCCGCATTACAGACCAAATACTGCTGAGTCTACAGTATACAGTATGAATACACACATTAATCGAATGGTCGAAGTTTCCTATCACTCGTCAATTGCGAATTTTATATATGAAAGACTGCAATTAAATAAAATCTGCAGGTACTATCTTAACGACTTTAAATGATGAGTACGATAGTAGAAGTACTTTTGAGAATGCGGTATATTTCTGGAAAACATTTATTGGTGTCGATGGTCCAGCAATTAAATAAAATATAAGTTGAATAACAGGGGAAGAATAGATTCCTAGTTCACGTAATTAGTTATGAACAACAACATATCTCGCAAGATATTCACTTCTAAACGCACACTACGTCTTCGCTGTAGAAGCCACGGACAACTCGCAAGTGCGCAAGTCGGCACTCCGAAGTATTTCTATATGCCGCGACCACGCGCAAACCGCTCCACACTCTCCAACTCTCTGCCGCGACCGTGCGTCCGTAGCGCCGTGACGTCCAGCACCCGTTCCTGTGCGACTGTCTCTCGCGCCACCCCGTTCCGAACTCCCCCTCCCTTAGTAACGAGCGCTGTGATTGGCGATAGTGCTTCCGTCATATCTCCAAGCCAATGCACACTCACAAACATTTTAAAACACATTCTAAATACTGGAATTACGTTTAAATAACTTGAAATTAAATAAATGTTCCTACGGCTGGACCATAAACACGCTCTAACACACGTTATTAAATACATAAACCAATTAAACAGACATATATCAAAGGAATAACAAGCAAAAGTAGGCCAGTAGCCTAAGCCTCTGTACTTTATAAAACACAGTAAATATTTGACCAATTTCTTCATGAATAGGTTATATCGGATATAAACAAAGACATAGATGAATAAAAATATTTATAAGCATGTTGCTACCGTTTTTTCATGTAACTGTGAAGTACTTATGGCCTGACACGATCGACAATAATCGGCTACTTTGACCTTCAATAACTCATGTACTACTCAAGTTACATGCCTGTAATTTATACCAATTTAAGTTTACGGTAATAGCTTTCTAAAGACACGTCGATCGACGAAATCGGATGAACGGTTTAGATTTTGGAAATTCCTTGCTGGGTCTTACTTGTATAATTTACCATCAGATACTAAACTTTAAACTAATAAAGTCATTGAAAATCTGATTACACCATCAGAATCGTTGTGCAACTAATAGTAATGTACATGTTTCTTTTTGAGGTATCATGATTCATCTGGCTACTGTTAATTTCTATACGAACTGTGAACTGTCTGCCATGATGGTTTCACAAAGTCTGGCATCTTTGGCACTCTCGGCATACGAGTCTCTTTCATCGACACAGCGTCTCCATGAAATTCCCAGCCACGCACTCGGGCTGGACCCTCTTGCTTTGGCCACCGTCCGTCACCACGTGGTCGGCCTGCCGAGCAGCCCACGCTCACCGAGCGGCCCGTTCGGTCACGCCAACTCCGAACTTAGAATATTTTCAGGGCGCCACAACTCGCCTGTTACCTCACAAATCGAACTTGGGTCTTAAGCCACCTTCGCACAGCAGTTCACACAGTTGCACGGATTACCCTGGACACCTCCCTCTTCGATCCAAATTCTCACTGCCACTCCTGTTTATTTTAAATTCCTCCTTACACACGAACAGAATTGCCAAGGCTCTCCATTTACTACAATGGTTCACAATGGCTCTGAGCGCTATGGGACTTAACAGCTGAGGTCATCAGTCCCCTAGAACTTAGAATTACTTAAACCTAAATAACCTAAGGACATCCATGCCCGAGGCAGGATTCGAACCTGCGACCGTAGCGGTCGCGCGGTTCCAGACTGAAGAACCTAGAACCGCTCGGCCACATCGGCCGGCCCTGTAAAAGTACCTCAGCAGCGAACGTAGATGAGGAATCCAGCCTGAAACTCAGGTGCGGGTAGTTACATAAATGAAATGAGACAATTTCAGAAGTGCTGTTCCAGATTTAGATTTTTCTTAAGCGCTATAAGGGAAGTGCAAACTATCCACGAAAACCGAACCCATACCGTAACACCATCTCCCTTGTACTTCGTTGTTGGCAGTACACGTGATGGCAGGTAACGTTCTCCAGGCATGTGCCAAAACGAAACTCTTTCTCAGATTGCAGCATGGTGCAGAGCGATATATCACTCCAAAAAACTCGTTTCTACTCGTCCACTGTCCAGTGACGTCGATCTTTACATCACGTCAACTGCCACTTAGCATTGTCTATGGAAATGTGAGGCTTATGAAGAGTTGTTCGACCACTGTACCTCATACTTTTTTTTACATCACCTCAAGCGCAACTTAACATTGACTGCAGAAATGAAGAGCTGTTCGACCATTGTAGATCATACTTTTTAACTCCCTATGAATGGTCTTTGTGCTAAATGGACTGCTGGTAGCGCTTCGGAGCTCACAAGTGATTCCCTCCACTGATTTACTGCGATTATTTACAACAGCCCACTGCAATGCTAGACAGTTCTTGTCCGACAGTACATGAGGTTTGCCTTATCCTGGTTTAGATCTCGTTCTTCCTTCGCGTTTCCACTTGACAATCATGTCACCAACAGTTGACCTGTGGTGCTTCAGTAGGGTTGAAATGTGTCTGCTGGATTTGTTACGCAGTTGACATCCAATGACTAGTCCACGTTCAAAGTCACTGAGCTCTCCCGAGCAATCTATTCGCCTGTTGCTGCTTCTCCCGATTCCTTCCATACTGACTGGCCCGGCTCTCGTGACGTCTGGTGGTCAATACTGCATTACGTAGGGGTCTCCGTACACTTTTGATCAGATAGTATATATACAGTACTTCTGGTCCAGAGATCATTTTAGGCACATAAAATGGCTTTCATTTCTTCAGCGAAATGATACAGTGGAATGAGTACGGAGACACATAAACTTATATATCTGAAATAAAACTGTTTCCAAAAAGAGTTAGAGTTAAGAGTATAACCAATGCCAAGCCATCTAGATACACTATCAAATGCCTTCATATCTTTGGCATACGTTACCTGATCTTATGCATCTGATGATGAAATTGATGGAGAACAATTTGCTAGCCCAATGCTGGAAAGCTACGCTGAAAAACCAAAGAAACTGGTACGCATGCCTAATATAGTGTAGGGCCCCGGCAAGCACGCAGAAGTGTCGCAACACGATGTGGCATGGACTCGACTAACGTCTGAAGTAGTGCTGGAGGCAATTGACACCATGAATCCTCCAGGGCTGTCCATAAACCCGTAAAGTAACGACGGGGTGGAGATCTCTTCTGAATAGCACGTTGCAAGGCATCCCAGATACGCTCAATAATGTTTATGTCTGGTGACTTTGGTGACCAGCGGAAGTGTTTAAACTCAGAAGAATGTTGCTAGAGCCACTATGTAGCAATTCTGGACGTGTGTAGTGTCGCATTGTCCTTCTGGAATTGCCCAAGTCCGTCGGAATACACAATGGACATGAAAGGATGCAGGTGATCAGGCAGGATGCTTACGTACGTTTCACCTGTCAGAGTCGCATCTAGACGTATCAGTGGCCCTGTATCAGTCCAAGTGCACACGCCCCACGCCATTACAGAGCCTCCACCGGCTTGAACAATCCACTGCTGACACGCAGCGTCCGTGGATTCATGAGGTTGTATCCATACCCGTACACGTCCATCCGCTCGATTCAATTTGAAACGAGACTCGTTAGGCCAGGTAACATGTTTCCAGTCGTCAACAGTCCAATGTTGGTGTTGACGAGCTTAGGCAAAGCGTAAACCTTTGTGTCATGCAGTCATTAAGGGTACTCGAGTGGCCCTTCGGCTCCGAAAGCCCATATCGATGATATTTCGTTGAATGGCTCGCACGTTGACACTTGTTGATGGCCCAGCATTGAAATCTGCAGCAGTTTACAGTCGTCGTTGGTACCGTTCTTGCAGGATCTTTTTCCAGCCGCAGCGATGTCCGTGAGTTGATGTTTTACCGGATTCCTCATATTCACGGTACACTCGTGAAATGGTCGTACGGAAAAATCCCCACTTCATTGGTAACTCGGAAATGCTGTGTCCCATAGTTCGTGCACCGACTATAAGACCACGTTCAAACTCACTTATATCTTGATAACCTACCATTGCAGCAGCAGTATCCGACCTAAAAACTGCGCCAGACACTTGTTGTCTTACATAGGGATTACCGACTGCAGCGCCATATTCTGCCTGTTCGCATATCTCTGTAATTGAATACGCATGCCTATACCAGTTTCTTTGGCGGTTCGGTGTATTTTACCTGCTGATGGAATTATAATATTATCCAGCTCCTAGAGCTAACTTAGGTAATGGTATTTGTTAATTGTGAGTGAATTATTTAACTCCATCGTATAGCAATCAAACATGCAAATTAATGCATTTAAATGCCGCTATTGCAAAGAATAAAATACTAGGATTTGATAAGACACTGAAGGTCCATTTTAATTGCTTTCATTTCCTCATTATTCATGTACTTTGGCCACAGCTAAATTTATGTCAGTTTCACTCTACAAAATTATTTAATACCTTACTTCGATTGTTTAACCAAAGCAACTAACATCTTTCCATTAAAAATATGATTTAAAAACAATAATATGTATGTTCTTTTACTGATTTTCGCAGGGTCGCTGTCGCAGGTGCTAGTTATCAGTTAGTGACAAATGGGACTTTGTGAGACAAACTGTTGGTTTGACGTCATAGCTCCCTGTGTTCGCCTTCATGTAGTGGGGTTATCATACGTAAAGGTTTGTTGATAGCCTCTGTTCGCCCGGTTGCCCCCGTCGGAAGTTCGAGTCCTTCCTCGGTCATGGGTATGTGTGTTGTCCTTAGTGTCAGATAGTTTGGGTTTGATTAAGTAGTGTGTAAGCCTTGGGACCCGATGACCTCAGCAGTTTGGTCCCATAGGAACATACCACTACCATATACCGTTACTAATAGCCTAGGGTCTAGCTAAGCCGTTATCAGTAAGCACAGGATTCCACCAAATTGTACAAAACAGCCCGTGTTTGGCCATGTCAGCGGTTTATGGTGTTTTATGTGTTCGCTTATGCCATGTGAAGAATCCACATGAAGAATTCTAAGCAGAACATTAATGAGAAACTAATTTTAGCCTTTGGTGTATGTCGCATCCAAGAAACGCGTCGAACCTTGTTATCAAGTCACTCTTTATTCTGGTGTGCCTGTGGCGTAGGTTATTCCATACACCTTTAATGGCAGCACGTAATGTAGCACATCAGCTCGAGAATTAGGAATAGACTTCTTGCAATCCTTCACCAAGTATGGATCAATTCTTGTTAACAATAAACAGCTCCAAACAATACATGCACGACCCCATCACATCACGGTTTATCCACTTGAACGAAATACGCCAATACTTGATTTCTTCAAGAATATGAAGAATTATAGCCGTTACGCAAGCCAACGTTATTGTGCAAAATGTCGTAACGTAACGAAAATGAAGTTTCATTAGTATCAACGCCATCTTCGAGTCAGGCTAAGGATTTTTCCTCTTGTCCTCGTGACGCTCAAAAATTTCTCAAAGCATCTACTCTCTGGACAATTCAAAGTTCCTAACATTTATATTCCCACCTTACAGAACTCACATACAAAAAATATTCGTCTAATTGGTGTTTGTTAAGAAATTTTCGTCCAGCTTGAGTACACAGACAACACACGATAATTGAAGACTGTTTACACGTCTATAAGGCTACTTAAATGCGTTGAGTTTTTCAACGAAATGGGCATGCACTATGCACCTTCTGCCATTAATGGTCCTTCAGGAGCTGAATAAGTGGTTTTGTGGCAAATACATCATAATTACACACTGAAGAGTCAAAGAAACTGGTACACCTGCATAATTTCGTGTAGGGCCCACGCCCGCACTTAGAAGTGCCGCAACAAGACGTGGCATGGACTGGACTAATGTCTCAAGTAGTGCTGGAGAGAACAGACACCAAGAATCCTGCAGGTCTGTCCATAAATTCGTAAAACATAGACTGAATCGTAAAAAAAACTTCCGAACAGCACATAGGAAGGCGTCCCAGATATACTTAGTAATGATCACGTCTGGAGAATTTGGTGGCCAGCGGAAGTGTTTAAACTCAGAAGAGTGTTCCTGGAGTCACTCTGTAGCAATTCTGGACGTGACGGGTATCGCATTGTCCTGCTGGAATTGCCGAAGTCCGTCGGTATGCACAATGGTGGTTATGATGGTAAGTTCCTATGGGACCAAACTGCTAATGTCATCGGTCCCTGTGCACAATGGACATGAATGGATGCAGGTGATCGGACATACTGTTACCTGTCAGAGTCCTATCTAGACGTATCAAGGGTCCCATATCACTCCAACTGCACACGCCCCACACCATTACAGAACCTCCACCAACATGAACAATCCACTGCTGACATGCAGGGTCCACGAAATCATGAGGTTGTCTCCATACTCGTACACGTCCATCCAATTGATACAATTTTAAACGGGACACATCCGACCAGGCAACATGTTTCCAGTCATCAACAGTCCAATGTTGGTATTGACGGCCCGGGTGAGGCATAAAGCTTTGTGTCGTGCAGTCATCAAGGGTATACGTGTGGACCTTCGACTCCGAAAGCCCATATCGATGATATTTCGTTGAATGGTTCGCACACTGACACTTGTTGATGGCCCAGCATTGAAATCTGCAGCAAATTGCGGAAGGGTTGCACTTCTGTCACGTTGAACGATTCTCTTCAGTCGTCGTTGGTCCCGTTCTTCCAGGATCTTTTCTCCAGCCAAAGCGCTGTCAGAGATCTGATGTTTCACCGCAGTCCTGATATTCAGGGTCCACTCGTGAAATGGTCGTATGGGAAAATCTCCATTTCATCCCTACTTCGGAGATGCTGTGTCCCATCGTTCCTGCGCCGAGTGTAATACCTCGTTCAAACTTACTTAAATCCTTGACGACCTACCACTGTAGCAGAAGTAACCGATCTAACAAGTGCGCCAGACACTTGTTGTCTTATATAGGCGTTACCGACCACAGCGCCGTATTCTGCCTGTTTGGATATATCTGTAGTCGAACACGCTTGCCTGTACCAGTTTCTCTGGCGCTTCAGTGTAAGTTTTGTATGTATATGTGTTGATAAGGTTACTAGTGTTAGTGTCACTTTGGGGAAAATTATTTAGCGACGCTACTCTCCGAACAGCCGTTTTTAACAATTTCTGAACGTCATTTCGTTGAAGGTAAACCAACAACGAATAAATTATGGAATGGGAAACAGTTGTGTGAGAGAAAAGCGACAGGAGACCGCATAAAGTAAAACAAACACGTCCACCGGTAATTTGCAGTTTTTATGAAGCGATACAGTAAGTCCATTGCGCAGTCTATCTTTAGGAGCTTGACATGGGCTGAAGATTAGTTGTACGTTCATCACTCCGTCTGGGTCCCTGAATACTGCTACGTTTACACTTTACAAACGTTCATCCAGCAGCTGAGTGATGAAGAAGTTTGTCTTTCCCCACTTGCGGGAACTGGCGAGTACCTTTCACTGTCCACTTCGCTGAGGTCGCCTGGCTTTGAAGCCAAATATCCTCAGTGTAAGACTGAGACCTACAGGCTGCATGTTTGTTCCCAACTGACCGTAGTCAATCAGCAGGTGATGAATCACATCAGACACATAATAGGATAACTTATTATCTGCGCAGCCGTTTTTAATTGTTTCATCCTCCATCCACTGTACCTGTAGTGAGTACTTTTGGTTTTATGCCCCAATTGGACGCCATTTCTATGCTGATGGATTTCTTAAGCTCTATGTAGGACGACTTTCAAAAAATTCGTTTTGACAGTTGACCCCAATCGTTTCCTACCCCCTCCACTGTACCTGAAGCGTGCAGTTTTGGTTTTATTCCCCACGTTGGACGAAATTTCTATAGTGATGATTTGTTGAGCTCCGTATAGGATGACCTTAAAAAGCTTCGTTGTGACTGTGGACCCCAAGCACTAAACGTTTTTCGATGCCTGCATAATTTACAGCAACATTTAGTTTGTTGATATCTGCAGAATCTTGTGCTATGTTGAGTCAACTATTTGTCAGACACTTCCAGAGTTTATTGTTTTAATGTGCCGACTAAAACATCAGGTGAGTGTCACTTTGTTCCATCTGGTCATATAATGATGCGCAAGACATAAGGACAAAAGTAACCTTTTCACATTGTGTCACTGTCGAGTAACATAGCTCGATGAAACTTGAACCATGCATGGCAAGATTTGCTGTGTCTCTATGCTGTTCCTTTTTGGAACACAGCCTACGACCTTCTTAGAGACAGAAGTGATGACACTTTTTGCAGGACCTGTCCATCATTTTGGAGGTCAATGCTCAAGCACGTACAGTGCAAGCTGCTACTCATTTGTTTGACTGATGGGGCTGCTAAGTGTTATACCACCTACTGCACTCCCCTGACTTAAGCCCTCATGACTTCAGCTCGCTTTCTAAACTGAAGAAAACACTTCACGGTATTCGCTTCAGAACTGCTACAAACTCGTCGGGCAATAGACCGCGCCGCTCGAACTGTCAACACAACTGGGACTGCTAAGAGTATCCTACGACTTCCACATCGCTGGTAACGGGTTATACACAATGCTGGCGACGACTTTGAAGATCAGTAAAACTTTGAAACACGTATCTACTTTGTACGAGCTGTAAATAAATAGTTGCCATTATTAAAGTTCCAACCCTCGTATAACAGATCTGAAGATGGTCATTGCTGACCGAAACCGGTAGTCTGACGACCACATATTGTGACCACAAACGCGAAATAAAAGAAATTTATTCCGTGGTTTGCCGTTGCCAGCACATAGCCCCTCGACCGCAGTCCATCATCACACGCTGCAGTGCAGGTTTTGGGCAATCGAGCTACCACTGGGTCGTAGAAGGAAACGTCGAATGCCGCCTCTCACAGTTTCTCCAAGTCTACGGTATCCTCTGCCAGCACTCTGGATCCTCGAGGAGAGCTACATTCATCCTCTATGTGCTCCTGCTCTGTCACACCCTCATTCTTGGAAAGTAGATGGTGCAGAGTTATGCATCATAATCCGTAAAGGCTGCTGGTCATATCTCAGCATGAAGAGGCGTTGCCGTAGGTCCCTGGGGAGTCATAGACCCGCTAAAGGCGACTCGCCGAATACCCGGTAACGTATGTTGCCATGGACACTCCGCCAGGTGTCGACGCTGCACTTCCCTGCGTGTGCTAAAGTGTGGTATTTGATCCTTTGGTGACAAGACACAATTGAAGTCGTCCTCTAGAATGATATGATCGTAGCGTCCATCAAATAAGGGCGCGACCTCCACCGCATAAAATCTCAAACGTCTCTCGCGTTGTCTGTACCGTAGGGGGCATACACGATCACAACCCTGACGCCCTGATGTATGATAGCAAGTCCTCATGATGACGGAAGGTAGATCACACCATCGGTCGCGATGCCTTCCTTCACAATGATGGCAGTACCACAGCCATTATCCGTGCCTGGCGCATTATAAACGTCGTATCGATAAACAGAGGGGAACTGGTCGGTGCACACTTCCTGGAGGGCGACGACGAGATCTGTTGCCCGCAACAAGTCACAAAACATCTGCAGCTTCACCCCAGAACGATGGTATTGGGGTTGGTGGTGCCAATCCGGTAGGCCTGGCAGGGGGAGGTAGTATATGTGGCGTCTGTTGGGAGAGGTCGAGCTGGGGGACCTGAAGAAGGCCCTGCTACCAACAACGGGTCCTCTCCTATGTCCACTGGTATTTAACTGTAGTAATGTGAAGGAACTGCAACCGCTTTAGCGACGGCAGCAGACGTCACGTTCTCGACATCGTCGGCCCACGCAGTCAGACTTGTGCTGCGAACGTCCCTCGGAATTAACGGGCAGCTGAAGGTTGCAGTACATCTAGGGTCAGATACTGAATCCATTCGCTGTCCAACATCCAGAAGCATGGCACTGTGAAAGGCCTCCTTCCGATCCATTGCTGATCGAATCCCGTCAAGAGAACCAACGACCATATCGTCCTGCTGGTGATGGTCGTCACCTACGAGATCTTCGTCTTCTGTTGACATCATGCAGCAGGTATCGGATGGAGCCAGTCGACGTTTCTTCCGTCGCTTTGGAGCACGTTGTTTTGGAACATAGGTGTTACCCGATAGCGCCGGGGATCGTTACCATCAGGGACAAAACTGTCGGTTCTCGCCAGCATATCTGCGATGCCAAACCTCTCCCGCAGGGCCGTTTCCCCTTCGTATTGCAAAACCGATGCCACGGGTTGCTCTGGCAGTGCAGAATGTCCGTCTGTAGTGCGCTGCCGCCGCATCGAAGGCTGTTCAGTGCCGAATTAAGGCGACGCTTCTGTCGACAGTCGGAGATCAGAAGAAACAGTCTAAAGTGCCCCCACATCAACTGGAGCACCGTTAGATTGGGCGACGTCCTCTCCTCCTCTGTCGGCAGTTGTGTGATGCCCCATTGCTACAGCTTGATCTGAGCTGTCCTTCTTACCCGCATCCCGAAGAGGTATTTGGCTGGCCGTCATAAATTACGATGCCACGTCATCCGCCCAAGTTCACATAGGATGGGACATGTTTAGTAAGGTCTATGGAAATGGAAATGAGCGTTTGGCGTCATTGGCCGGGAGTCCCCGTGCGGGGCAGGTCCGGCCGCCTTGGTGCAGGTCTTATTACATTCGACGCCACATAGGGCGACCTACGAGCCGGATGGGGGTGAAATGATGCTGAAGACAACACAACACCCAGTCCCTAAGCGGAGAAAATCCCCGACCTAGCCGAGAATCTAACACGGGCCCGTAGGACTGCAATCCGTCACGCTGACCACTCAGCGATCGGGGCGGACAGTAAGGTCTATGAGCATCTGCTGCACCCCTTAAGAACTGGGTACATGGTGAAGTGCGCCCATTTTTCCACCATACCGCTTATCACAGTGCCATCGGGCCTCAACGCTGCGATCACTATGTATGCAAGCACGTCAAACAGCAACTCGAAGACAGAGACCGTCCTCTGACCTAGACCTGCATGTTCTAATATCACAGCCCCAATGTGTCCATCCGAATGTATCCATTGAAGAACGGTCGTGGTTTGGAGTAGCTCCGTCATCCGACTGCTTAAGATGGAGAGGTGAGCCCCTGTTGTTTGTGATAATCGATGTGACAGTCATCTCGTAAAAACTGTTTAATTGCCAGTGCTTTCGGTCGCACAAACTCGGTCGTAAAATTGAACTTCAATGTCGACTTCCGTCGTGAAAATGTCATGGTGCATCGAAGCAAGTAAGCTGCACTTAGACGACTATAAACCACAACAACACATCGCGCGCTAACGAGGCAGGGACGTAAACATGACGTCCAAGCCTCAGTTCTGCAGGAGGCAGACTGCCTTTTGGCTATCCGTGTACGACACACGGCCATACCCAAACCACTATATGTAGTCAGCCATGTGTCTACAGCCTCCACTCGTACATCCGTTATGTAAATTCCCATACAGGTGAGACATTTTACTTGAGGATTGTTTTCCCACTGTCGCCGAATAAATATGGCATCACAGTGCCTGTGTTATTCTGAACTACGATGCAATGTGCCTTTGGTCATGCATGCATGTACAAAGGTACATTGCATTGTAATTCTGAATAATACAGGCACTGCATTTCGTATCGGGTTGTCTAGTCTGAATGTATTCTGTCTCTGTTGTCTGATATGAATTAATTAGACACCTCCCAAAATAATGAATTAGGAATTCAATGACTACTAAATGAAACAAGAACCATAATTAATTCGGTGTATTACGTGAGACTGACTCCTGACAAACAATAGTAATTCTAAGGTAAAATCTTGGAACATCTGACTGAAAGGTCTAGAATAAGATTCTGAAAATTGCGTATAAAAATAAAACGATAGCAGTTGCAAAGTTGTACTCTGATTGTCGTGATGTTAGTATAATAGACGCACGGTACTGTAGAAGGGAATGCGTCGCATTTTAAGGGGTGATGTAACGGAAAATGTAAACATTTATTTAAAAAATCATTACAGCCATATCTATTAATGAGTAAATCTAAAAGTTTGCTTGTGTAACGCAAAAGAGCTGTGTTTCAACGGAAAAATGTAATAAAATAAGCAGGTTTTATATTTTACCAGAAATTTGAATTTTTAATTTTTTTGTCTTTTTTATAAAAAGACATAACTCATATTCTAATCATGCAGTTAATCTGAAAATTTTATTGTAGTGTCCTCAGAAGGTTATAAGACCACTGAACTAGAGTTATTAATTTATAGTACAAATTGTATCATTAACAAAGTTTTTAATTTTGCACATACAAAATTAACTTTTCTTCTACATATAATCATCTACAATTGCAAAAATACGAGTATTTTTTAGTTCCACGGAGACAGAAACACGTTGCGAACAGTTTCTGAAAATTACATAACATTGGCGCATATACGTTTTGAGAAAAGGCTTCTAATAACGTAAAAAATGTAAAACAGAGAAAATGAAGTTCAAATATTTTCTTCTCAAACTTCTACATGTAATAAGCTTATCTCAATTTTAAAATTCTCTATACTGATACTCCTCATCCTCCAGGTTTCTCTTCTCTCCTCTTCGAATCTGCCGGGCCTGTATTTGCGGGTAAGACACTGATCTGTTAGTTTTCTCGACCCTGCTCTCGTCGATGGTGTAAAATGTTTTTCTTGTAAACACACCAGGATCCACGCCAACTCTCTTCAGCACATCAATTCTGCCATTATTTCCGTTATTGTGACATGCAACTGCATCCTAGACACCTATTCTGAGTACTTCAAGTCCACAGAATGTCCTTTTTGAGCATCTAATCCTAATTAAATTATTGTGGCTTCCATTTGCATTTTGTTTCTTTCCGTGAAGACACTTCCTCAGTAAATTAGGGTTTGCAATAAACCTGAATGTGCGCTTAATTGCATTTATAACAGGTTCTGGTAATGAGTGTTTATGTGAATACGTCTCATTTCTGTTGTTCAAAAATGGCTCTGAGCACTATGGGACTTAACATCTGTGGTCATCAGTCCCCTAGAACTTAGAACTACTTAAACCTAACTAACCTAAGGACATCACACACATCCATGCCCGAGACAGGATTCGAACCTGCGACCGTAGCAGTTTCTGTTGTTGAACTTACACCAATTGTCTTTCGGACACAGATTGTGCATTGGTGTTCGGTCAGTGAATAGTTTGTGGAAAAAAACTGGCCACACAGCATGCTTCACTGCCTCTAAGTTATGTGTGTTTTTCCTGATAACTCCCCCATAAAATAACTGAAGAGAATCAATTTCTTTCAGAGTAAGCCTGCCTTTTCCCCCTAGTGGTTTTCCATCCTCAAGTACTTCACGTTCCTTCTCTTTCAGCAAGCGACAGTCCGCCCCCGGTAGCTGAATGGTCAGCGCGACAGACTGTCAATCCAAAGGGCCCGGGTTCGATTCCCGGCTGGGTCGGAGATTTTCTCCGCTCAGGGACTGGGTGTTGTCCTAATCATCATCATTTAATCCCCATCGACGCGCAAGTCGCCGAAGTGGCGTCAAATCGAAAGACTTGCACCAGGCGATCGGTCTACCCGACGGGAGGCCCTCGTCACACGACATTTCATTTCAGCAAGCGACGAAGCCTACCACCAAGCGCCTTTTGGATGTGGGCAACACATTCCAACTTTTATATTGTTGTATTGTACGGATTTTTATTTATTACAGCTTTGAACGAAGAGGAGTCACTATCACGAAGGTATTTAGTATATTTGACACCATACTGGTGCTTAGATCTGAAGAACATCCTCACAACACCAGCTTATGTTCTTCATTTCGGGCTGCTTCCTCTTTTTTGTTGGTAAACCGATTTCCATGAGACCTCCGTTTCCTAAAATCAGTTTTTCCACCACCCATTATGAATAGATCTTGACTTCCACGTAAGGGTTTTCGAATTCAACCTTCCACCTACTAATAAGTGTTAGTATTGTCAAAACGTAAATGAACCACATGCAAGGAAATTTCCAGACAAAGGTATAGATGTCAGCGAGAGATATAGATGTAAGGCAAAGACATCGAAAGAAAATAGCCTTCACACTGACAAAAATTCCACTGAAGCAAGCAGTTTCCCAAATGTCGGAAAAGGTGGGAGTGGCCACCGGTGCCGAGTTAATCAATTCAACAATTTAAAGACATTTCTAAAGCTGCTACCACGATAAAAGTTTTTTTAAAAAAGTGTGTGAAATCTTATGGGACTTAACTGCTAAGGTCATCAGTCCCTAAGCTTACACACTACGTAACATAAATTATCCTAAGGACAAACACACACACCCATGCCCCAGGGAGGACTAGAACCTCCGCAGGGACCAGCCGCACAGTCCATGACTGCAGCGCCTCAGACCGCTCGGTTAATCCCGCGCGGCGATAAAATTCACACACAACATAAATTAAACTGTGTAGATCACGAAAAGTCCCAATTTTTTCACAGCCCATTTATTTTTCACAGTCCACTGTCACGAATGAAGATGATGATGATGATGATGAAATGATGAGGACAACACAAACACCCAGTCCCCCGGCAGAGAAAATCCCCAAACCGGCCAAGAATCGAACCCAGGACGCCGTGATCTAGAGGTAGCAACGCTAGTTGTAGACGAGGAGTAGGGAAGTTAAAGGGTGGGAGACGGGTCGCAGCTAGGTATCAGGAGACAGAAAGCTACCTACCTCAATATTCCCATGCTACGTGTGGATATCGTTCATGAGTGTCACACGCCCTCATTCCATGAGATTAATGTGATCGAAGTATAGGAAATACAGATGCGTACCGCATTTTCTGACGTTGTTTCCAGTAACTAGTAAATAAAGATGGACAAGGACTAGGTCATTACAGAGTAACGAGAAAGGAGGGGAATTATATGTATCGTGTTGAAGCTGCATGGGCAGCTGTACCTGTACACGCCATCCAAGCTCTGTTTGACTCAATGCCTAGGCGTATCAAGGCCGTTATTACAGCCAGAGGTGGTTGTTCTGGGTACTGATTTCTCAGGATCTATGCGCCCAAATTGCGTGAAAATGTAATCACATTCAGTTCTAGTATAATATATTTGTCCAATGATACCCGTTTATCATCTGCATTTCTTCTTGGTGTAGCAATTTTAATGGCCAGTACTGTATTTGCTCATTACGTTTCCCAGAAAACGTCGGGATGAAGTTGACTGCAGGGAAACTGTTAGCCAAAGTTGCAGCGGGTGGTTGGGCTACTGTGCTACTTAAGGTGCCTGTAGCCGTCCTTTGCGGCGCAGCAGGGTGTACTTCTGCGGATTGGCAAACTGGGTTTCAGCCAATTTCTATTCTTCGTAATAATAACTTATCTATTTCTGCTTGAAGGATGGCTACTGGGTCTGGTTCTTCCGTAGGTGGGGAGTTCCCTTCGCCAGTAGTGATACTATGGGTTTGAGGCATCGTTACAATGTTAGGACTCCTAGTTCTCTCCAACAATTTTACAATTTGAGCATGGAAGGAAAGATGACGGCGTAGCTGGCAGCTAGGAAGCAGCGGCGAGGAGAAATTTGAATGATGGACTTACAAAAGCTGCAGTTTCGGCAGTGGTGAGTGGTCGAGGCTGCATCTGGTTGGACGACGGCGGCAGGAAACAGCGGCAAAGAAGATGTCAGCAGTGTCGATGGCTGTGAGCAAAGCCTCAGCTTGTCGGCCGGAACATGCGCATTTCCTGGATGGCGGCGCTCGTCTAGAACATGACACCGCGCTACATCTGAGTGGCGTGGAAGACGGCCAGCCATGGCGTGGCGTACCATCGAACTGTCTGGCAACGGCAGCGGCGGCGGCTGGCTGTGTGGCACAGCGAAGCGCTTGGTCGCGCAAGCGGACTGGCGTTGACTGCGGCACCTGTTAGGAACGCCGAAACAGCGGAAGGCTGCGTGGCGAAACACGAATGCGTGTTCGCTTGTTATTGCGCATCGCATCTGGTGTGTCAAGCGCGAAATACTAGTGGCAGCTTCATCGGGTACAGCATGTTAATCTTCAGTTAGGTCAATAAGACGGGTCTAATGGTGAGCGATCCCATTTCCGATACCAGATGTTAATGTGTCAGGATTGGCGAGGATGGGAAAGTGGTGGGCACCCGTTGAGGTGAAAAATCAAACGTATTTTAAGTGCATGGTTGTTTAATGCCATACAGGCCTAAAGAAGCCGCCGAAACTGACTGAGCTGCTGCCCAAGAGAGCAGGAGAGGAGAGCGTCTGGTCGAATCGGAAGCTGCCAGCAGAAGAGAGCGGTCAGCGTGTCCACTCCCAGCAGCTGGCCGCGATTCCCCCCCCCCCCCCCACATGACCGCCTCCAACCCTCCCTAATGGACAGCCAAGTTGTAGATGCGCAGTTCGGTAGCAT
The DNA here is from genome assembly GCF_023864345.2 of Schistocerca serialis cubense. NCBI lineage: Eukaryota > Metazoa > Arthropoda > Insecta > Orthoptera > Acrididae > Schistocerca > Schistocerca serialis. Next base: position 406,468,350 of record NC_064642.1, on the reverse strand, counting down.
TACCTCTTCAGCAACAGATGACTGTAGCTGCTAATAGTTCAACATGTGAGTTTCAAAGTGGTTCTGTCTGGTTTTGCGCAACGTGACTTATATGCTGCAAGTAGCCGCCAGGCAGAAGGCACTGGCGAACATCAAGTGAAAAACAAAAATCAAATTTTATACTATTTAATCCATTCAGTAACGGCCCCCACTGTTCACCCTTCTCCCCTCTGCAGGAGTGAAGCATTTGGGAGAGGGGGGGGGGGGGGGCAAACTGACAATTACTGTGGGGCTCATGTGGAGGATGGCCTTACATAATTTTAACAATACATTTTGGATTTTTCTTTTAAATTTGCATTGAAAAAATGACAATAATATGGTAATGAAATCTTGGGTGACAAAATTTGGACGACGGCAGATGGTGTGGCGGTGGTGTGAGGTGCTGCGAATGGCAGCGCAAGCCGTGGCGATCAGCTGTTGGTGCTGGCAGCGGCGAAGGTCGCTGGCCGCAGTGGGCAGTGGTGCGCTGTGACGCGCTGCAACTTCCGCGGAGCGTGTAAGTGGGGGGTTCCGGAAGGAGCGATGCACAGATCACAAGGGGGGAGGGGAAGGGGATTAACATTCTGCATCACTTCACATGCACACGGAGGGCACTGTATCACTTACATCTAGGGGAGGGCCATGCCTCCCCCTTTTTTTTGGAGGTATTGTAATTATTTACTATTCCTTCTTTATCCACATGGCACTCAGACCATGGCTTTTTTCTACAGTATGGGGCAACAAGAAACATTCCTGTTCTCAGTACAAGACTTAAGCGTGATATTCCCCAGAAGGTTACTGTTGAGGGACAGCAGGTAAGGGCGACCGAAGTCGTGCAAATAGTCCTTTTCTAAAGCCTACCCATAGGGATGAACCAATTAGGATAATTACTAAAGGGGTACATACAGAACTAGGAATAACTATACGACTGGGATACTGTTGGTGGTGCCAATCCGTGATATGCGCCGTGGCATGGTCTAGCGTAATCTGCCCTGACTCTTTGTTTACCAGGTTAGTTAAAGATTGGACCAGTTGGGAATATGAGCAGTTGGGGAGAGATGGCCAATTGTCAGGCGACGGTAGTACCATCGGTTGCTCTGGTAAGTTCCACATGAGAGCGGGGAGTCCCACGTTATTGGCGTAAGACAAGTGTGCAAACACTTCCTCGGTGGGGGTAGTGAGATCACAGTGAGAACTATTAAATAAGATTCGAAAGTATTCTTATGCATTAACGCTGAATTGATTTACAGTGAAGAAAAAAATAGTTCCAGTTTTGGCCACGAGGTGGTAATCTGGCGCTGTGAATGCAAGATGTAGACGTACAGTTACGTGTAATGTACTAGGAAAGGGACGTTGATAGAAAAAGTGAGACAACTGAGAAAGGTATGTTGCCGATTTTATTATTAACTGCCGCTTACACGATTTGTTGAATATGAATACCGGAGAAGTCGACGAGACGCTGTACAGTGGCAGGTTTGCACCTGGTGGCCAAAACTGGAACAAATGTTCTTCCAGCATAAATATTTGTTCACGATTAGCCTCGCAATACTAGAGGGGGGGGGGGGGAGTTACTCTACGCCCATCTCTTGAAAATATGAAAATATTGAAATCTAGTCAGTTACGTTAAATTTTAAAATTTTGAAATAATGTTTATTATATTTAATGCATTCTTCTACCAGATTCCACATATGTTTTAAAAATTTTTGTTAAACTTGACTCAAAAATTTATGTCTCCATAGCAGATTTCACTTTCCTCAATGACTGTCGTATTCAATATTTCGAGGTTCAGGGCTTTACTTACATATTAATATCTCTTTAAGAATGAAGTCAACTGGCATTTTTTAATTTTTTTGTGGTGGACAAGAAGTCGTTAGAACATCACAGTGAAAGTACATTGATATTGATACCGGTGAGCTAAAAGGTATTTTCAGGTTCTGGACCCTACATACACGTCAGTACCTCTTTAAAAAATATGTTGCTAACATAATTTAGAAACAGTTAACGATTTCTTTTTTTGGGTGGCCATAAAGCAACATCCCCTTCGTAATGCGTGTTATGAAAGATGCCTTGGTACTGTATAGTGGGGGCCGTTTGGGAATGGATTTAATTGTATAAAATTTGATTTTTATTTTTCAATTGATGATCGCCAGTGCCGTCTGCCTGGTAGACAGTTGCAGCGTATCAGTCACGTTGCACAAAACCGGACAGAACCTCTTTGGAACTCACGTGTTGAACCATCAGCAGCTAAACTCATATGTTGGGTTAGTGCATTAGCATATCTACCTAGTTTCGCTGTCATATCATAATTACAGTCGACACTGGACCTCCATACGTAGCTGTACTTTAATTATAAGTACCTGATACATTCCATAAGGTACATTTCGGAGTGTAGATTTAGATGTATATGTAGACTTTTAGTAGTTTCATTGTCACTGATGATGGCAAATACTGGCTTTCATGGGGAAATTACTCATTCTTAAAACCAGCCCACTCGTTTCCGACAGACAAAAACTGATTATATTGAGATAGGAAACAAAGGGTCAGAAATGCATATTTATTGTGTTATGGACATACACAGCATACACTACATAACAACAACTTACTTTTTAGTTATTGTTCAAAGCGACGACCGCCACCCTCTATGCATGCATCGCAGCAGTGCATGGAGTTATGCTGCATTCTCACAAAGGTGCTGGGTGTCTGTTGTAAACTGGAACAGGCACTGGGTGATACACAGCGTACTCCCTTACCACAAAACAGGCATAGTGTACACAACTTAGCTCATAGCATGTGTGTCATGTCACGGCAGCGTGCATTGCATCAGTGCATTAACCTGTGCCACTATCCATGGTGTTTGTTGTCCTTTGCATCAGACAGCATGTGATGTGTCCATGTTGAGGTGTTTTACAGTGTACAGTGCATGACATGAAGTCAAAGAGGGAATATTACTCATCACGAGAGTTATGAGACATGCATTTAATATACAATGCTGCAGGATCCAATGCACATAAACCAGCACAACTGTATGTCTCAACAGGTCTCATGCTAATTGGAAGAAGTTTATCTCTGTGGACACCTACCTACAGAGAGACAGCCAAGGTTCTTGTCAAAGACATCTCCAAACACCAAATTTTGTGGAGATGGTGTTGGATCGTGTGGCCAACCACCCAGTAACAAGGTAGAGTGTGCAGCTCGTGGTCTAGTGGCTAGCATTGTTTCCTCTGGACCACAGGGTCCCGGGTTCGATTCCCGGCCGAGTTGGGTATTTCCTCTGCCCAGGGTCTGGGTGTTCGTGTTGTCCTCATAGTTTCATCACCATCATTCGTGACAGTGGCTAGATTGGACTGTGCAAAAAATTGGACTGTGAAAAAATTGGGACTTTGTACAGGCACTGATGACTGCACAGCTGAGTGCCCCACAAACCAAACATCATCATCATCATCATCAGTAACAAGCATCTGTCAACTTGCCTGTGAAATGCACAATTCGAAAAATACAATGTGGAGAGTACTAATGGAACAGGTATTACACCCCTATGACACTCTCGAATTCTTCCTATTGTAGACCCCTATCACAAGGAATGTGTGCAAGTACTGAGACCAAGGAATTTCGAACCCTGCGTTCACTTCTGTCAGTGGATTATCTACTGGAGTGCTGGAGTGTGGAACATCCTACAGCTTGAGTTGTTCACTGATGAGATGTCACTCACCTGTGATGGTATTTTCAACAGTCACAACAGCCATACCTGGAGTGAGGTCAATCCCGACATGGCCCACATCGATGGGCACCAACGTATAGGCGAGCATTGTCTGCGATCATCTAACAGGACGTTGTTTGCTATCCCCACGTTTGAACCAAGTGGGGTGGCGCAGTGGTTAGCACACTGGACTCACATTCAGCAGGATGAAGGTTCAAGCCCATGTCCCACCATCCAGATTTAGGTTTTCCCTGATTTCCATAAATACCTCCATGCAATTGCCGGGATGGTTCATACAGAAGGGCACGGTCGATTTCGTTCCCTCTCCTTGACGTAATCTGAACTTGTGCTCCATCTCTAATGTCCTTGATGTCGACTGGAGTTTAATCCCAATCTTCCTTCCTTCCTTCCCCGAATGACTGGTCAAAATTACCTGGTGTTCCTATGAGATGTGCTACCACAGTTCTTGGAGACTGTACACGTTGTTGTCGGCAAAAGGATGTGGTTTCAATATGACAGTGCACCATCCCACTTTGATGTTAATATCGGCAAGCACCTAAACAACATGTATGCACATCACTGGATTGGAAGGGATGGTCTTGTCCCATGGTGAGCGTGATCGCTGGGTCTCACATCTCTGGTTCAAAATGGTTCAAACGGCTCTGAGCACTATGGGACTTAACTTATGAGGTCATCAGTTCCCTAGAACTACTTACAGGTAACTAACCTAAGGACATCACACACATCCATGCCTGAGGTAGTACTCGAACCTGCGACCGTAGCGGTCTCGCGGTTGCAGACTGAATCACTTAGAACCGCTCGGCCACACCGGCCGGCTCACATCTCTGGACGTTTCCCTCTGGAGTTACACTCAGACGTTGGTGTATGAAATCCCCATAGAAAATGATGAAGACCCGCTTGCTACGGTGCAAGCTGCTTGTCTTCTGGTACAACAGACACCAGGGGTCTTTGAGAGAGTGTGGCGAAAGTACATGGACCGTTTCATGCATGCATTGAGACTGGCGTCATCGCTTTGAACAGTTACTTTGGACTACGTTGTTGTTATGCGGTGCCGGCCGCTGGTGGCGAGCGGTTCTAGGCGCTTCAGTCTGGAACCACGCGACCGCTACGGTCGCAGATTCAAATCCTGCCTCGGGCATTGATGTGTGTGATGTCCTTAGGTTAATTAAGTTTAAGTAGTTCTAAGTCTAGAGGACTGATGACCTCAGATGTTAAGTCCCATACTGCTCAGAGCCATTTGAACCATTTTGTTGTGCGGTGTGCGCTTTGTATGTTCATAATAAATATACATTTCCGATCATTGGCTCCCTGTCTCAGTATAATCGTTTATGGACCTATATCGCCGTCCACCCCCTAGAAGTTGAGTGGTCAGCGCAACAAAATGTCAGTCCTAAGGGCCCGGGTTCGATTCCCAGCTGGGTCGGAGATTTTCTCCGCTCAGGGACTGGGTGTTGTGTTGTCCTAATCATCATCATTTCATCCACATTGACGCACAAGTCGCCGAAGTGGCGTCAAATCGAAACAATTGCACCCTGCGAACGGTCTACCCGACGGGGTGCCCTAGTCACACGACATTTATTTACTCGTATTTATACCCTTACCGCCTCTTTCAATTTGACTCAAAAGGTTTGAGATATCTTGAATGTACCAAATTTGGATTAAAGCTGCTCTTTGGAGCATAAACACATTGCAGTTCGAACCTAGCTGAATGTAGAGTAGCGACTACTACCACCCACGATGTAGAATGGCCACTGCTACGACCAGCGAAGCGCGCGGCGTGACTGGAGCTCGCACGCCGACAGCAGCGCGGAAGGAGACGGGGGGCGGTACGCATCACCAGTGAATCCCGAGGCCGCGCAGATGGGAAGGAAGGAGCGAGCGAGGAAGGAGTGCGTGCAATTGCGTAAGCAGCGGCGGCGAGTGGCGGCCAAGGCTGCGCCGGCCGCGGGCGGGGCGGCCGACCCAGTTGCTGCGGCGTGCCGCGGCGCGGCTGGCTGGCTGGTACTGCTCGCCGGCAGCGGCTAGTGCGCCGCGAGACGCGCTCATGGACGCCACGGGACCGCCGCGCGCGCTCCGGCCGCGCCTGCCGCTGCTGCTGTTGCCGGCGCTGCTGGCGCTTGCGCTCGCGCCGGCTGCCGCCGTCGCCTTCCAGATCGACTTGGCGGCGCTCGACCTGCCGCTGCCGCACCGCCTCAACGGTGAGTCACGGCACCGTCGCCTCCCGCCTGCCCCACACCACACTGACTCACCACAAACTCGTCTCCCGGAAACAGTCAGCGGCGCCGTGTTTCCTCCCGAGAGGTGGAGGCTCCAGCGGCGTCCTAACTGGCGCTAAACGTCTAGCATTACCTTCCTATTTGGTATTCTGCGTGGATCTTCGACCATAGATACTAGTAGACTGGCCTTGCTGTGAAGAAGCTATAGGGGCTGGTGTGGCTCCAACATAAACCACGTGACTGTTGGCAAAACGTGGCGGGATTTCAAATCAGCGGTCTGCCATCCTATGTTTGTACCGTAATTTCCCCACATTTCTCAATTGACTGCCAAACGCTACCAACAAAAATTACTTTTTATTTGCGAAAAATTATGCCAGAACTACATTTGACCTGGATTTGTCCACAGTACCATTTATAAAATCTAACAAATACATCGAACGCCACTCTGGTGGGTTGGTTCAAATGGCTCTGAGCACTATGGGACTTAACATCTATGTTCATCAGTCCCCTAGAACTACTTAAACCTAACTAACCTAAGGACATCACACAACACTTAGTCATCACGAGGCAGAGAAAATCCCTGACCCCGCCGGGAATCGAACCCGGGCGCGGGAAGCGAGAACGCTACCGCACGAGCCACTCTGGTGGGCAGCGGGACGTAATTACTATAAACTATCAATTAAAAGTGGCCGTGCGGTTCTAAGCGCTTCAGTTTGGAACCGCGTGACCGCTACGGTCGCAGGTTCGAATCTTGCCTCGGGCATGGATGTGTGTCGTGTCCTTAGGTTAGTTAGGTTTAAGTAGTTCTAAGTTCTAGGGGACTGATGACCTCAGAAGTTAAGTCCCATAGTGCTCAGAGCCATTTGAACCATTTTTATCAATTAAAATAAAATGTCGTGAAAATTCTTTTAAACAGTAAGAGAGGGCTCCTGTCAAAACTTTAAACATTGGATTCGCCGCGTTTTGAGCTCTAATCACTTATAAAAGAAAATGGGATATGGGAATTATGTCAACTATAGATGCCAAAATTGTCGACTTTAGGAGCAGGTCCATTTTAGAGTATCAATTTTAGGTGCACTTCAAAGATTCAGTTCCCACTATTTTTAGAAAAGTTTAAACTATCAGTTTAAAAAAAATTATATTTTAGATCAAAGGTGAGACTGTGAAGTTTCATAAAATAATTTTGGAGCCTAGGTTTAAAAATGGCAGGCACTTTAAATAAAAATTACAAATATACATTGTAAATAATAACTAACCTATCAAAACACTTCCCCGCTAAGTGCTTCGAGCAAAGGCGCGTATGTGTGCAGATGGCTTAAAGTTTTTCCGTTTCAGGGCCTGTATCAAAAGCTGCCTTCCGTTTTCATCCTTAGGGAACCTACGAGTAGGAACGAGAAACAATTATACTTACTCCTGTAACCGAATTATCACAGATACTTTCACGTGACTTCAGCCCAGAGATGTTGGAGCCACGGAAATGACGTCAGGGCCAGTCTATTATATTTATGGTCGAAGGCGTGGATACACATTTTGGCCACTGACATTACACTGTTTAGCCTTCAACAATTACATTGTTCAGCCATCAACAATTCCAAAAACAAACATTTTTTTAAAAATGCAAATATATATATGCAAATTACTTAAATCCAAGAAACTAAATTTCTTAATTTCTGAACATAGAAATAACCAGAATAAAAAATGCTCTTATCACAACACAAAAAGGCCAATATGTCCTGGACAGAGTTACGACTGTAAAAGAACGGAACTAGCTTCTCGACTTATTTGGCAGCTTCAAAATCATATAAATCGAAACATCTTTTTATTCGCCCTTTTTTATTTGTTAGTACCCATCTAATGTGGCAACGCCCTTGCGCAAGCGTCTTACGCACAGGGGCCAGCGAGTGGTTGCTGGGCATATTTGTGGGCCAATTGGAATTCGTGGCTGACTACGAGTGCCGTCTTCTTGCGTAGCTGGCCAGCCATCTCTGGGACGTGGCACACCAGTAGAGCGTTGAAGCCAGTTTCGCTGAGCTGAATTCTGGGCCTCCTTTGGAACCAGCAGGCTTCAGCTTCTATTCGAGAACTTCAGTCAAGATTTGGATATTGAGATCATAACTGTTATTATTGAAGGCCTGCCTGTTTTCATTTAGTAATTTTATTTAACTGAAGCTATTATTAAAGAAAGCCTGCTTGTTTCCCTCCGGTGATTTCATTTAACTGAAGCTGTTATTATCGAAGGCCAGCCTGTTTTATATTTGGTAATTTTATTTAATTAAAGCTATTATTAACGAGGCAACGGCCTTGCCGCATTGCATACACCGGTTCCCGTGAGATCACCGAAGTTGAGTGCTGTCGTGCGTGGTCGACAGTTGGATGGGTGACCATCCGGGCCGCCATGCGCTGTTGCCATTTTTCGGGGTGCACTCAGCCTCGTGATGCCAACTGAGGAGCTACTCGACCGAACAGTAGCGGCTTCGGTCAAGAATACCATCATAGCGACCGGGAGAGCGGTGTGCTGAGCCCAAGCCCCTCCTATGCGCATCCTCCTCTGAGAATGACACGGCGGTCGGATGGTCCCGGGAGGCCACTCGTGGCCTGACGACGGAGTGATTAGTATCCATCTAATGTAATGTAATGTATTATGTCAAATAAAGTAACATGATACATGAAGTCACCTCGTATAACATGACACATGCATCATGTCATCCAACATGACATACCTCATGTCGTGCAACATCACACAACGTATCATCAAAGTTTAGGATGCGTACATCCGCAAAAAAAAAAAAGAAGATTCAAGTGGCTCTAACCACTACGGGACTTAACATCTGAGGTCATCAATCCCCTAGACTTGGAACTACTTAAACCTAACTAACCTAAGGCCATCACACACATCCATCCCCGAGGCAGGATTCGAACCTGCGACCGTAGCAGCAGCGCGGTTCCGGACGAAAGCGCCTAGAACCGCTCGGCTACAGCGGCCGACGTTCATCCACACTTCGGAATATTTCCTATTATGTATGCACCCCTAGTCTAGAATTCTTCCTATTGTAGACGCATCCCACTCTTTAGGAGCACCGTACGTGCAACAGGGTTGGATTTGTGGGAGAAGTAGTCCCCTAAGCGAAAACATCAGCCCACTCCCCCGCCACTCACAAATAAAAAATTGTTTTCTCGTCCCCCCAGGAACAAACCCAACCCCATAAACTTTATCCCCCCAGAAAACAAGCTTTAGTTGTTACATGTACACCCTTCAGCCATATGATATTACATCTCATTTACTATGGCTGGCGAATCTTTTGGTTTTTGGGCACAGTATCAGGGACTTCAGTCTATAAATACAAGATGCAGCTGTGCCAACATGCCAGTACCCTGCGGATAAGAGAGCTCACTTCGCTGGGGAAATAGCATTAAAGCGTAAAAAAGCGCGAATATGTCAAGATCTTTTAATATCAATTCTTTGAAGCTTCCAGATAGGTTGAAAAGCTATTTCCGTTCTTTTACATCCATAACTCTACCTTGGACATAATGGTCTTCTTCTTGTGCTATGTCAGAAGCATTTTTCGTTCTGGTTCTCAACTTTTACGATACCATAATTTTGACATTAGAGCGACGTAGTTTGGCAACCGATGTAGATTTTTGTTGAGTGGGACAAAAACTGATCCGGTATAGGTTTTTTATTGTCTTTCGAATTATGTTGCTTATAGCGTGGCAACGCATAACGCTTTCGCAAAACAACTGGACGATTATTAATTAATGTATTTGTCTACCTTCTTACAACATTTTTAACCAATTCGCCCAAATTTTTGAAACATAGAAGTGGCAGATGTAAAAAAAAATCACAAAAAAATGTGCTTTTTGCACGTAGAAACCAAATGAAGCTAGATTTCAGGAGTGAGTTTCAATTTTATCCTAAGGATTCATTTTTTATTTATTTGACTTACTTTTAACCTTTTCCGCACATCCAGTTAACGTGAGAAAGAATTTTACGTGCTATATTTAGCTCGACTTTAAACCATCGTATCTCGACAACGGATGAAGGTTATTTGACAAAAACATCGCTTTGACTTCATTCATTTGTGTACCTTTTGTAATGTTTCAACCGATTCGTACAAGTTTAAAGTATAGAAATGCCGCGCTTTACAAATCTCCCAGAAGAAAGTGTTTTTTGGACGTAAAATCCAAACGAAGCAAGATTTTTTCAAATTGTTAAAACTTGTCTTTGACTTAAACCTAACTAACCTAAGGACATCACACACATCCATGCCCGAGGCAGGATTCGAACCTGCGACCGAAGCTGTCGCGCGGTTCCAGACTGAAGCGCCCAGAACCGCTCGGCCACTCCAGCCGGCCCTCCTGTACTGGTTTTGCCCTCTAGTGCCGCCCCTAGTACCACAGACATTATTGCTTGACTTCTTAAGATACGCCATACAATAATATCTCTTGTTTCAATTAGTGTTTAACGCGTATTCATTTCATTACCGATCTGCGGAGAACGTCCTCATTTCTTATCTGTCTACCTAATTGTCGATTCATTCTATAGCACATCATCTGAAACGCTTTGATGCTCTTCTTTTCTGTCTTTGCTCCAGTCCATAATTCTGTTACATACAATGCTGTACTCCAGAACATACTTTCTCAGAATGCTCTTCGTCAAACTGAGACTTGTGTTTCATATTTGCAGGTATCCTTCAGCGAGTAATGCCCTCTTTGTCTGTGTTACTATCTTTCTTGTGTCCCTCTTGCCTCATTTGTTAACTGTGCTTCCAAGTTAGCATAATTCCCTCTGTTCATGTACTACAGTTCCTCAGTTTTGCTGTCTAGTTCATCGTCAATCCCATTATCCCATTTCTGCTACTCCTCATTTCTCGTCTTCCTTTGGTTTGCTCTCAGTACATATTCCGTGTTCAGTAGTGTGTTTATTCCATTCAGCATGCCCGACAAGTCTTCCCTGTTCGCAGAGAACGCCAATGACATCAGCGAATCTTATCGTTGATGCCCTTTCACCCTGAATACTAATCCCAGATCTGACCGTTGCTGTTGTAAGCTTCATGGCTTACCTACTCATGTTGAAAGGCTTGGGAGAAAGACTGCATCCTTGCAACCGGAGCACTTCTCTCCTGCTCTTCCATTCTTATTGTACCAGCTTGGTGCCTGTACATATAGTACGTCCCACCCCACCTTCACACTTGCCAGCACTAAGAACCTACGGCCCGACAACTTCTCTAAAGTAGTGATAATAAATTATACACACAAATTTTCCTCGCGAATCAGTCTATCTATTGCTATCAAAATCCCTACACCAGTTCATGAGATTAGCCTGAAGATACTGACAGAGACTGTGGCAGAAGAGTTTAACCAAAAATACGTACAGATTTTTACAAACAGATTCCTAGTTACAACTCTTTGTGTTTCAAATAATTATTTTACTTACAATTAATAAAATGCTCCGGGCTACTATGGCGTGGTCGAATGGATTTCACATTAAAACCCAGTGTTTCGTCCATATCTGCGGGGAACATTTTTCAGGAGGATCGTAACTTCTTTGAATGACCGACTCACAACCTGGCTCGCTATTGACTGCGGCAGAATTCCACTTCCGCTTGCTTTCGCGAAGTATCATGATGTCACATGTTTTGAATATCCGGGCGCTATTGGCCGTTGTCGACTGCAATCACCCCATGGGGGAAGACTGGTACACATCTTCCCCAGCACCGGAATCAAAATGTCATTCAGTTTCACGCCCACCTCCTTCCTACTGAAATTCCTGGTGTTTTTTACAATCCCTATGGCCTCTCTCTTTAGCCTATCATGGTACCCGCGTGTGTCTTTCAGTACATAAGTCCCATCAAAATGAATGCGGTGGTCTCCTGGCTGCAAAGCATGTTCCGCAACAGCTGATCTGTCCAGTATTCCCTCTTCTGCAGCTGCCCTCTAGTCTTTTTTTTATTTTATTTTTTTTACTTTTCTTTCTGTAGTATCCACGTACACCTGCCCACAAGTACACGGAATCCTACGAATTCCATAAACCCTCCCGGAAGATACAGGATCACCTAAAATCGGGCAGGGATGCTGGCCAACCGCAGGAAAAAGCAGGAATATCATTCTGTAGCAAAAGACCCGTAACGCGATACGCTGACCTTTCTCAGTCCTCCGTGTTGCTGGAACTTGGCACAAGTGAATATTAAATGAAGAGTGGAAACGGAAAACGTTCCAAGTGCCAAATCTCACATTTGTCAACAGAATCGGAAAGCAATGTTTCTCTTTTTGTACATAACTTAGTTGCATCCAAAAAATTGAGAAGGTATTCTGATACCACAGAATTACGCTGTCCTTTTCATCACTGCAAAAAATTATGAGATAAACTAGAAAATAAATAATTTATCAAGAACGTTCTAGCCATTATAGAATAACTGATTGGTTCTTAGCGTCGATAAGAAAGTTTTTGTTTCAACTTCCATTAATACAGAGGCACTGCGATTTATTTGTAATAGGACAAGGACAGAAACACAGCAGAAATATTTTAACTAGTAGAATTGTAATCAGCAAAACCAATTTCCCGTTTCTCTTACCTTTCTTACAAGAGAATAACAAAATTAAATTTATAAATAAATCTATCAGTATAATTTCTGGCCGGCCTGAGTGGCCGAGCGGTTCTAGGCGCAACAGTCTGGAACTGCGCGACCGCTACGGTCGTAGGTTCGAATCCTGCCTCGGGTGTGGATGTGTGTGGTGTCCTTAGGTTAGTTAGGTTTAAGTAGTTCTAAGTTCTAGGGGACTGATGACCACAGCATTTAAGTCCCATAGTGCTCAGAGCCATTTGAACCATTTTTTTATGATTTCTGATTCTTACAAAACTCTATTCTTGACATCAGATTTTGCAAAGTTTAGTGTACAGCTCCCTCTACTGTTGAGGAGTAAATGGCAAATCATCAGCTCAGTAGTTCTTTCTGTTTTGCTGCTGATAAAAATGGCTGGTCTTTCAGATGAAGTACATCATGGCATACGATTTCCGTGGTCTTTCCTTTTCTGGATTCACTGAATTTTTCCATTCTTCTGTTCTGGAGTAAGAATTTTTAATAACTATTTCAGAAGAATTAATGTGAGACGCTATGATGATATTGCAGTTGTAGATCTTACACTCCAGCACTAACAACAATAATTCAGCAGCCTCTATGGTTACAAGTCAGTTGTACGCATTGGAATGATATTTGGAACTTGTGAGGGAAGTACTGCTTGGCACAAAGATCATGCGCCCTCTCTTAATCAACGTTTGAAACATTTTCTCGGTGATTTGGCACTTGCGATAAGTCTGTGCGCATTCAGTACAGTTCCGAGGATACAACTGAAAACGCTTTTTTTTTAAAAAAAAATGGCGCTTAATACATTTTCATTTCCACTTTTCAGATGATCAATATCCCCAACATCTAAATTATTGCACTCACAAGGGCCTGGATTTCTTAGCTGTAAAGCGAAACAAATGACAACGGAAGCTGCCGTGATCGAATGTACGGTGTATTGACATGTGATGAAACAAAGATACGTCTGACATCAATCAAATGTTGTTCCACGTCTTTGCGCTTCTTTGACACGCTGTAATTTCCACCGTACTGTATTCTGTGTCATGGCTACAGCTGAACGGCAGCTATAAATTCAGTTGTCCTATTTCATTGCTGTAAAAATATTTTTGTGCTAACGAAATTGTGGCATATCTAGAACTTCAATAAATGTACCATTTTTCACGAAATTTTCTATCCTTTTCGCACGTTTTTTTCTGGTCACAGCCTCTGTCGCTCGGATTTGAATTGAGTATTCGTTAAGAAGATAAGTTTTTTTAATGTGACGCGGTAGCATTTTAGCTTCTTTATTGAATAGTTTACATTGTCATTGCTTAGCGTGGTTATTATGAAATCTCTCCATTAGACAAGAACAAGCCCTTGATTCACAAACGTTATATTGAATATGAACAAAATTAATTATTTCCTCTGTGTCGATTTCAGCATCCATTTTCCCCAAAAAGCATGTTCCATCCACTAAAGAAAGTAAGCAGTGAAATGTTCGTCCCTAATACTTACTATCGTTAAATCATGCACTTTTCATCTAATTTTGCTTCATGGTTTTGTTTCGTTGCAATTGCGAGAAGTCACTTATACCATATGTATAGTTGGAAATGAACATCTCATTATTGTAAAAACAGGATTCTTTTTTAAGCAAAAATCATGTTAAATGGTCCATATGTTTTCTAGAGTGTGAATCAGTCAGTTTTTACTTTCATCTTCGATAACATCCAACTAAACGTTACAGTGCCAAAAACAACGGTTTGATCGAATTGAGACATACTAACACTCAACCAAGAACTGAAATAATAGTAAGCTTTGGGACCACTGCGGCATTCTATCAAGATTTAATACCTTTTTAACTGTCCGCCCCCGGTAGCTGAGTGGTAAGCCGGCACGGGAGCTCAGCGTGTTCGGTTAGAGGGTTAGTTGCCCTCTGCAATAAAAAAACTGAGTGAATGGAACAACGAGGAACTTAAACAAATGTCATAGAACGTCCGCCCCGAACAAATGGAACAAACTATAAAGAAAAAATTGAGATAAAAAAAAGTTATCAGCGCGACAGAATGTCAATCTTAAGGGCCCGGGTTCGATTCCCTGCTGGGTCGGAGGTTTTCTCCGCTCAGGGACTGGGTGTTGTCTTGTCCTAATCATCATCATTTCATCCGCATCGACGCTCAAGTCGCCGAAGTGGCATCAAATCGAAAGACTTGTACCCGGCGAACAGTCTACCTGATGGGAGGCCCTAGTCACACGTTTTATTTACCTTTTTTACGTCTTTCGAAATTTGTACAATTAATTTTATGGTAAAAAAAGCATTATAAAAGTCTTCTTACGGTAAATTACCTAAAATTTTCTCTAAAATTATTAACACAGAATTTTTTTATAGTTATAAGCACTGCAGTCTTTCTCATATGAGTTACACACTATATTTATTTTATAAAATTTCTTTCTTATATTGTTCTTTGTCAAACATCCGTATACATTCAGTAATCATTTACAGATTTCCATAACCATTAATTTTATACGAGAAAACGTTGTTTTACACTGCTTAGAACAATAAAGTGTTCGACACTTTTGTATTTTTTCAGACATTATTAACTTTGCCAAATATTAAATCTAATTACAAACAACGCACAAAACCATATAATAGTGCCCAAAATTGTTAACTACGTAAGAGTACCAAAACCCGAAAACACGAACTGTAAATCGAATCATTCACATGAATCGAGTGTTAGAGCAATTCAGGGTATCCATCTCTACATTAAGACAGGGTTTCACAGCTACATCGCAGTTGTAGCGTAATGTGTTGCTCGACAATTGCGCAGCTTTCTGCTTCCGCCACACTGAAGCCTCCTACTGCCTCGCGTGGACCACAATGGACAGTCACAGTAGTTCTGTGTACGGCCACTTGCCGTAGCGTGTGAATACCTCCACGCATTGCAGCAGCGTATCGAAAAGCCGGCGATATCCGGCACAGCAGACACCGTAGCGTCGGAAACTTGCTTGTTCCGACAATTCTCGTCTCACATTGCCAGTTTGTCAGGAAAGTAAGATTACGTTTAACGTCCCGTCAACGACCAGGTCATTAGAGGTGGAGTACAAGTTCGTAACTGGGGAAGGATGGGGACTGGTTTTGTACTTTTGTAGTAAGTAGTTCTAGATGTTGATAACCGGGTGGAGATCTGAACACCCGTCCTCCAGAGTGTGAGTCCAGTGCCTTATCACTGAGACATCTTTCTCGGTCCACATATAGAGCATTCATTAAGAGCGCTTCGTGTTTGAATCTACCGTCACTCTAATCATTTACTGCTAAATAGACGTCTCCAGAATTTCTCGGCTGTATGCATCTACATTGCTTTCGCAAGTTTTACAGTGTTATCTGTCCACCTTCAGCAAGATCACCTATACCCCTTTGCCTGTGTCTTGGCATCAATCAAATGATGTTGTCAACACATCTATTCATTCATCTGGCTACAAATCCCACCCACTGTCTTTTCATTATCATTATAGTCCCAACTAGGTCTTCCGCGCTATTCTGTTAGTCAATCCTTTTGTTTGACTTCTTGCTTCTCCCACTAATTTCCAAAATGCATTTATTTAATGTTTTTTTGCATTAAAAGTCCGTGTTCCACTGCTATTACTCAGATGTAAAGTACACTGATTACAGACTTTCTGTCTCAGACACATGTAAGTTTATTTTTGAAAATATTTCGTGGTGCGTGTTAAAAAAAGAACATGTGCCTCAGATTTACTTTTCCTGTCCAACCGCACATCGTCTTCAATTGCTCCTAAATACAAATACACATCAACTGCTTCTATGAATTCATTATTAATTCGCACAATTATCTTTTCAAAGGGTTGGTGATTCATTATTGTTATTATTTTTCAAGCCTTCCTTCAAACTTGCTCTATTCCGCTCTTCCACTGGGTGTTGAAATACCTCTGCGTTACAGCAAACAGTACGACGGCATTAGCTAAACTACGATGGTACTCGTTTTTCTTCTTCCCAGTTTATGGATATGCAGGAGTTCTCTATTTGTTGATAACAGTTTTGAAGATAACAGCATCTCTTTGTCCGTCTCCACTCTTAGTTGATTCCCCACTATCCTGATGAAACTGTTGCAATGATGTGTGTATTACTCAGGATAATAACACAGTTTGTATTCATACGTTGCTTCTACACGTTTTTAATACAGATTTGATTGAAAATGAGTCAAAAATATTTCCCAAATCTTTGGATTAAATGTAAAATTGTAATTCATGTATGTTGCTTCATTATATATAGCTTCGCCCACGACTTGCAAATAGTTTTGTATGCAATAGTCGCTTATAAAGCCAGTTTGCTCCTTCCCCTGTTTAAAATACAATTTTTCATCTATACAGATGATGAATAACTTGTACGTTACGAGAACAGGCTGATAAGTCTACAGGTTATTATTTCTTGTCCGTCCTCTTTATTGTGTCGAACTTTCACTCTATAAATAATCGTGCTCAATATGTGGACGACCTTAAACATCCTGCAAACACTATTTCCTTTGTTAACTGTGTTATTAATTCACGTCTTCAGCTATAAGATGTTAAACACATTTTCGATTGCTTGCATTATTTTATGTCGTTTGTTAATTGCAGTGCAATCTTAACCTATGAAATGTGGTGTCCGCCTAGTAACACTTTGTTTTGTTTTCCTGAAGGTGTTATTGTTTTGAATTATTTTTCTGAACAAATTTGCATTGGACTTTCTGACTTCTCTTGAGGGTATTCTTACATAGTTTTGTTTAATTTGACTTATTCTCTCATGCGCCAGTTTTGTTTGCTTCAAGCTCTGAACTTTTGTTAATAAACTCCAGCCGTTTCACTTCCTATACTTTTTTTTCTTAAAATCTAAAGCAGTATGCCGTTGTCGCATCTTTGTTTATCTTTAAAGCCGTATTCTCGAGGTTCAATGATTTTTACAAAATTTTCTTTCTTAATGTTGAGCGCAAGTTCTTTGTCATGAAAACTGTGAAGTTTCCATAGAGCTAGCATCTTCTTATACTATTCAAGGAATCAATGATTTTTTTGCTTAATCGTACATAGATTGATACTGTCAATCGTGTAATACATTTTAGTACATTTCCTTTTTTTCTCTGAGGTCCACACATGAAAATTTCACTTCCCCCAGTTTTATATCAGTCATACGGCAAATTTACATCATCGACTTACTTCATTTTAATATTTTCTTCCACACAAGCTGTATAATAACCAATACATTAACTCATAAACACGTTTAATATAAAAAGCATGAATATTTGTGATAGAATTAGTTGATTACTACACTGAAGCGCCAAAGAAACTGGTATAGTCATGCGTACTCAAATACAGAGATACGTAGACAGGCAGAATACGGCGCTGTGGTCGGCAACGCCCATATAAGACAACAAGTGTCTGGCGCAGTTGTCAGATCGATTACTGCTGCTACTACGGTAGGTTATTAAAATTTAAGTGAAATTGAACGTGGTGTTATAGTCGGCGCACGAGCGATGGGACACAGCGTCTTCGCGGATCCGATGAAGCGAGGATTTTCCCGTACGACCATTTCACGAGTGTACCGTGAATATCAGGAATACGGTAAAACATCAAATCTGCAACATCGCTCCGGCCGGAAAACGACCCTGCAAGGACGGGACCAACGACGACTGAAGAGAATCGTTCAACGTGACAGAAGCGTATCTCTTCCGCAAATTGCTGCAGATTTCAATGCTGGACCATCAACAAGTGTCAGCTTGCGAACCATTCAACGAAACGTCATCGATATGGGCTTTCAGAGCCGAAGGTCCACTCGTATACCGTTGATGACTGCACGACACAAAGCTTTATGCCTCGTTGGGACCGTCAACACCGACACTGGACTGTTGATGACTGGAAACATGTTGTCTGGTCGGACGAGTCTCGTTTCAAATTGTATCGAGCGTATGGACATGTACGTTTGTGGAGACAACCTCATGAATCCATGGACCGTGCAGTCAGCAGGGACTGTTCAAGCTGATGGAGCCTCTCTAATGGTGTGAGGCGAGTGGCGTTGGATTGATATGGAACGCCTGATACGTCTACATACAACTCTGACTTGTGACACGTACGTAAGCATCCTGTTTGATCACCAGCATGCATTCATGTCCATTGTGCATTCCGACGGGGGCGGTAACTAGGTGGCGACGGGAAGGGCATCCGGCCACCCCTTAGAATTAACCATGCCATATCTGTTAATAAACATGCCCACGTTGCGCCGACGCAGGACAAAGGCATCGTAAATGAAAATTATGTGTAAAATTTGGGCTTCCTGCGCCCTGTCCATTGGCGCTGTCACTCTTCTCTAGTCTCTAAACTTAGTAATTCAGTATCAGTACGCCATTGCGCTCGTCGGATTAAACGGTTTCCTTGATCATTTTCTGCTCGCACTACGAAGTAACAACCCACCACTGCCTTCAGCTAGAGTGTGGCTGTACCAAGATAGGCGATCAAGTTACCTCTCCCTACTGACCGCTGCGCACGTCAGTTTTATTGTCGAGTAACAAGAGTGGTAGAGCCTTCATCGTATCTGTATTGAGCTACTTTAAAATATTATTGTTGGAAGCCTGTCATTATACTACATGAGACATGTTAGATTTCTACACTACTTGCCATTAAAATTGCTACAGCACGAAGATGACGTGCTACAGACGCGAAATTTAAATGACAGGAAGAAGATGCTGTGATATGCAAATGATTGGCTTTTCAGAGCATTCACACAAGGTTGGCGCCGGAGGCGACACCTACAACGTGCTGACGTGAGGAAAGTTTCCAACCGATTTCTCATACACAAACAGCAGTTGACCGGCGTTGCCTGGTGAAACGTTGTCGTAATGCCTCGTGTAAGGAGGAGAAATGCGTACCATCACGTTTCCGACTTTGATAAAGGTCGTAATGTAGCATATCGCGATTGCCGTTTATCGTGTCGCGACATGGCTGCTCGCGTTGGTCGAGATCCAATGGCTGTTAGCAGAATATGGAATCAGTGGATTCAGGAGGGTAATACGGAACGCCGTGCTGGATCCCAACGGCCTCGTATCACTAGCAGTCGAGATGACAGGCATGTTATCCGCATGGCTGTAACGGATCGTGCAGCCACGTCTCGATCCCAGAGTCAACAGATGGGGACGTTTGCAAGACAACAACCATCTGCACGAACAGTTCGACGACGTTTGCACCAGCATCACAGACAGGAGCGCCTGTGATGGTGTACTCAACGACGAACCTGGGTGCACGAATGGCAAAACGTCATTTTTTGGGATGAATCCAGGTTCTGTTTACAGCATCACGATGGTAGCATCCGTGTTTGGCGACATCGCGGTGAACGCACATTAGAAGCGTGTATTCGTCATCGCCATAATCGCGTATCACCCGGCATGATGGTATGAGGTCCCATTGGTTACACGTCTCGGTCACCTCTTGTTCGCACGTCTTGTTCGCAGTGAACGTTACATTTCAGATGTATTACGACCCGTGGCTCTACCCTTCATTCGATCCCTGCAAAAACCTACATTTCAGCAGGATAATGCACGACCGCATGTTGCAGGTTCTGTACGGGCCTTTCTGGATACAGAAAATGTTCGACTGCTGCCCTGGCCTGCACATTCTCCAGATCTCTCACCAATTGAAAACGTCTGGTCAATGGTGGCCGAGGAACTGGCTCGTCACAATACACCAGTCACTACTCTTGATGAACTGTGGTATCGTGTTGAAGCTGCATGGGCAGCTGTACCTGTACACGCCTTCCAAGCTCTGTTTGACTCAATGCCCAGGCGTATCAAGGCCGTTATTACGGCCAGAGGTGGTTGTTCTGGGTACTGATTTCTCAGGATCTATACACCCAAATTGCGTGCAAATGTAATCAAATGTCACTTCTAGTATAATATATCTTGAAACGGTACAGTAGCTTCCGCTCTATAAGCAGCAGATTTCGCTGCTCGCTCGCACCGGGAAATAGAAACAGAGGCGGCTCCGCAGCCAATTTTATTACACGACGCGGTCGGCCGCGGGTGCAACAGACGAGTGGAAAGAAATGTCAGGCTTCATAGTACGTATTTATATGTGTCATGTATTATGCATTTCTTGTACGTAGATGTGAATTTGAACATGAACTTTCCTAATCCTCCTCACACCTTTCCGTAAAGCGTTGCCAAATCTTTGTTGGGAAGTAGTTCTGTAGTATAGTAGTGCCAACCTTACTCCTGGGTAGGGGATCAGAGAGACAGCACAGGCAGGTAAATGTCAAAGACTTTCCATTGTCACAAGATTTGGGGTGGAGAGGTTGGTCACGGCCAAGTGGTTCGACCACCCCCTCCACCGGGACCCAGGAAGACCTCCGGGTGCCCGCCATATTCTAAGAGTGTTACAAAAGACGGGTATGTGAGCAGTCGTGCCCTCAGTGCGTCTGTCTCAATGTTCACGCATGGAAGAGAGGTATTTGAATATTTGTACTAATTCTTTTATTTCCAGCTTCGGATTGTGTAAGGTAATGAATGTGCTCGTTTAATTCCGGAAATTTGACCCCCTGTGTTAAAGTATCTGGTCCCCAGTTTGCCCATTGTCCTCCTCACATAGTGAATGTCCTATGTAAAATATTGGGAGACTTTGGTGGTATACATTTGGCCAACGTAATTCCGTCTTACCCGTAGAAATGTGCGTGCAGATTAGTATATAATATACCCGAGTTATAAGTTGTAAAATTGTAATATCTGTAAACTGAAACAATTGCTGCTATCGCTGTAAAGTCGTTGATAATGTTTAGAATAAATAGGAAATCAACTGTCATCAATCTTTAACATACCTTAAAAATCACAAAGAAGTCAAGTTAAAGGAATTTATTTAAAATAAAAGCTATAGAAAGCAGGGACCCACACATCAGCGTGTGAGCCCTCCAGCCCCTTTCCTGGTATCGTACAGAAAGGGCAAGCTCTCTAGGTAGCGCTCTCAAGCTCCCCTCCCCGGTTATCCGTTGCGCAATTTTGATTCAGGGCTTAACGACATCAACTTTCATCTGGCGTCCCTAGGCAAGGAGGTATGACGGTAAACTTTCAATATGTCCAATGAATACCCGTTTATCATCTGCATTTCTTCTTGGTGTAGCAATTTTAATGGCCAGTAGTGTATAATACCAACTTACGGTGTCCAGTCACATTAATGTGACCACCTGTCAAATGCCTGAATAACCACCTCTTCCAGCGCGGACCGCCAAAAGACCTTTAGAAAGAAAGTCAATGACGTCCTGAAAGATACCGATAGGGATGTGGAGCCGTACCAACCGCAGTGCCGTGGGCATCTGCGCAATGTTTCTCGGGTGAGGATCATTGGTGCGAACAGCCCGATGGAGGTGGCCACACAGGTCTCGCTTGGGTTTAAATCTGGGGAGTTTGGTGGCCAGGGGCTTAAGGAAACTCAGGCTTGTGCTCTTCGAACCACACATCTATACTGCGAACTGTGTGACACGTTGCGTTCTCCTGTTGGTAGATGCCATTGTGCCGAGGAAAAACAAACATGTAGGGGTGGACATGGTTCCCAAGGATAGCTGTATACTTGTATTGATACACTATGCCGTCCAGAACAACGAGATCACTCAAGGAATGCCCTCTGGCCTGGACCCTTCCGACGCCTGTTGCAGGGAGTTTGCTTTCAGAAGTTTGACACCGTACACGCCATCTCTCCGACGGAGCATAAAACGTGCGATTCGCCCTGCTAAACCAGCAGGACAGGACAGGTAGTGTAAGTTGTGGAAAGGGTCCAAAATAAGCGGCTGTCAGTTACACTCGAACATACAACCTTTTATTTGACCAAACATTAGAAGAGCCAAGAAAAATTTAAAAAAAAACCACAGCTTTAGTTTTGGAACGTAATTAGTGGCTGAAGGCGCCGTACAATCTCATGCCTTAACGGCAAGACCACTTTAATTTAAAAACGGCTGAAAACCAATAACTTAAAGCTCAACCAAAATCAGAAATTTAAAAGGCATAGCCTTATCTTAAAACAGTTCCTTAATTAGGCTGTAGGCCAAAAGAATCTGACACTTCAAGAGCAAACAACTTATATTCAAAATCGGCTGAGGCCCAACACTTAACACTCAATAACATTAATTTTAAAAATGCCAAAGGCTTTACGTAAAACAGTTCTTAAATTAGGCTGAAGGCCCAAACCATCTGACGCCTTAAGGGCAAAACAACCTTAACCTAAAAATCGTCTAGAGGCCATACAAGTACAAACAACAAGAACAAACAAGAAAAGGCAGTACACCCTACGGCGTTCAGAAGTTTCGGGGATCGGCCTGGAATTCAAACACTAACGCTCACTTAGGTGAGAGAGGCAGTCGGCCCAACCATTGTCGATCCGACGACAACCCAACCGACAGACAGTCAACGGACCCACCGACAAGCTGACCTCCACTTCACCCGACCAGCACACAACAGGGAGTTCAATGGAACAACGTAGAAGGTCTTTGGCACCCACAACCAGTTATACATTGAGCTGTCAAGCTACACACCATGATGGACACCGACAACACAATGAGAAAAATACACTGCCTTAATTTACGTCAACAGCCAGGGCAGGTAACCGGAACGTTAACGGCCACAAGGCAGAAGATTCCGCTGGTGCACTTCAATTCAAATAACCAACTATAGTTAAACTCGACCGGAGGGTGGCTAAAATTCGCCAACTTGAAAACACACGTGTTGCTTGCGGGAATATCGCAACAGCCGACAACGAACTCCAAACGACACAATGTGAACAGTCGTGACTTGCTGGTAGATTAAGTCAAAACTCATGTCCAGGATCGGGGAGCCTCGAACCTCGTAGCAATGGGAACAGCACCACACACTCTGACACCGCATAGAGTCCACCAGCGGGCCCGGCCAAACTACACGTCGCAGAGATTTCCTCGCTGCTCCACGCCAACCGACCAACTGCCCGCACACAGCCCAGCCAGAAACTGTAAGCGCCAGGCCAAAGATAGTCCAAGGTGCGGATATCGATACACACCGCTGCTGCCACCCACAGAAAGAGAGGATTACAGCATGACCACAATCACTGTGGGAGACTAAACACAGAATAGCAACCAAGGTTTAATATGAGCCAGCCACGGATCAACGTGATCATCTGAAAAAGCCATCTGTGGTCACTCAGTGAACGTCCAGTTGCGGCACTGGCGTGTAAATTCCAGCTTGCGCCACCAATCAGCAGCTGTCAGCATGGGTGCACGAACCAGGCCCTTAATGCCAATACCCATACGCAGCAACGTTGGCTGAACGATTGTTGGAGAGACGTTATTGGTTCACCTGGGTGGTCAGCTGCCCAACAGTTGCATGATTATTCGCCCGTACACATCTTCGCAGCTGCCGTTCATCCATCTTATCTATTGCCTGTGATGCACCTCAGTTGCGTCGGGACAGGTGTTAGACAGCGCCATGTAGCGCCATTTTACAATACACGGCGCACGAGAATAGTTAACAAATTAATCATTTCCAAAATGTTTTCACGGTGACCCGAAAGCCAATGATCACGTCCCTTTGGACGTCATATAAATCACTCTGTTTTCGCATTACGACAACGACAGCATTATCATCCGCTTCCCACCTACGTGTGGTATATACCTGTCACTGCTATTGTTGCTATCTGCCATCTATGAGTGGTTGTTAGATGTTCGTGCCGAACATAGACTGTGGTAACATTAATGTGACTAGACTGTGTCATATGGTTTTCAATTTGGCGGAGTCCTATGTCTTTTAATATTAGACATGACAAAAGGAGAATGATTACAATACATTCGAGGGACCCATCCTAGAATACTGCCTGAGCGTGCGCAAACATGTACAAAGAAGGGCAACACGAAAGGTCACCTGTTTGTTTGAGACATGGGAGGGTGTCACGGAGATGCTGCAATACCTGACGAGGCAGACGCCTGAAAACAGATGCCATCTATCAAGCGAAAGCCTAATTAGAAAGAGTCACGGAACAGCACTACGTGTGGAATCTAGGAATATAATATAACCTCATATACAGGGTGTTACAAAAAGGTACGGCCAAACTTTCAGGAAACATTCCTCACACACAAATAAAGAAAAGATGTTATGTGGATATGTGTCCGGAAACGCTTAATTTCCATGTTAGAGCTCATTTTAGTTTCGTCAGTATGTTCTTCCACCTACGCTCAATGGAGCACGTTATCATGATTTCATACGGGATATTCTACCTGTGCTGCTAGAACATGTGCCTTTACAAGTACGACACATGTGGTTCTTGCACGATGGAGCTCCTGCACATTTCAGTCGAAGTGTTCGTACGCTTCTCAACAACACATTCGGTGACCGATGGATTGGTAGAGGCGGACCAATTCCATGGCCTCCACGCTCACCTGACCTCAACCCTCTTGACTTTCATTATGGGGGCATTTAAAAGCTCTTGTCTACGCAACCCCCGGTACCAAATGTAGAGACTCTTCGTGCTCGTATTGTGGACGGCTGTGATACAATACGCCATTCTCCAGGGCTGCATCAGCACATCAGGGATTCCATGCGACGGAGGGTGGATGCATGTATCCTCGCTAACGGAGGACATTTTGAACATTTCCTGTAACAAAGTGTTTGAAGTCGCGCTGGTACGTCCTGTTGCTGTGTGTTTCCATTCCATGATTAATGTGATCTGAAGAGAAGTAATAAAATGAGCTCTAACATGGAAAGTAAGCGTTTCCGGACACATGTCCACATAACATATTTTCTTTCTTTGTGTGTGAGGAATGTTTCCTGAAAGTTTGGCCGTACCTTCCTGTAACACCCTGTATATCGCCGCCGGATGCACCACAAAGGCGAGATTAGACCATTTACAACGCACTCAGAGGCATTATTGTCATGCACCATAAGCGAATGTAATAAGAAGAGAGTAAAATAAAACTACCACGAAATAAAATGAACTGGTCAATAGAGTACATGTATAAATGTAAGTCCATATAAGAATACAAAGGAAGTTTGAATATGATGGCCACGTTATCAATATACGTGCCAACGATAATCTTCATTAGTCCCTGCACTTCGTGCAAACGAAAATGTTATTTCAGTCGGCTTACATCAAATTCCTATTTTAAACTTATTCAAATGGTTCAGTATGGGACTTAACTTCTGAGGTCATCAGTCCCCTAGAACTTAGAACTACTTAAACCTAACTAACCTAAGGACATCACACACATCCATGCCCGAGGCAGGATTCGAACCTGCGACCGTAGTGGTCGCGCGGTTCCAGACTGTAGCGCCTAGAACCGCTCGGCCACCCCGACCGGCTTTTAAACTTAATTGGTCGCCGGAGGATGAGTGTTATCTATCAAAGAGACAGCTATTGGAAGAGCATTTTACTGTTAAGAGTACAGCTACATCACTGGGTAGAAGGTGGGGTGCCGTTCTGGAATATACATGTGTAAGGTATCAGTCGATGCTGAAAATAGCGGTATCTCGACGCAGGCACCGTCTTGTGCCAGATGATCATGCAAAGAACGTCACGGCGCAACAGATTTCAGTAAATTAGCATGTAATGGAAACCAACAGCAGTGCTGCATCTATGTGTTAACAGTTGAGAGGAAGCTGTACAGTGTGTCACCGCCATATGGATGAGGCACGTCCTCCCATGTTGACGCCACGTTCCATAGTCCACTCTAGAGCCTATGATTCATCCAGTTCACTCTCACCAAAATCTGACACACACGCGCCGCTGTAGGCAAACCTGATCCCGCTCCAGTATGACGGCGCCAACAACCACGATCCCAAGGAACGAATGTTTACTGACTAAATACTGTCAGCAACAAATCTCACGATGGAGTAAATGTACAGGGTCGGCTCAGTTACGTTTTCGAGATACCTGCACAACGATCTCCATGTAGAATGAGATTTTCACTCTGCAGCGGAGTGTGTGCTGATGTGAAACTTCCTGGCAGATTAAAACTGTGTGCCCGACCGAGACTCGAACTCGGGACCTTTGCCTTTCGCGGGCAAGTGCTCTACCATCTGAGCTACCGAAGCACGACTCACGCCCGGTACTCACAGCTTTACTTCTGCCAGTATCTCGTCTCCTACCTTCCAAACTTTACAGAAGCTCTTCTGCAAACCTGCAAACCTGCAGAAGAGCTTCTGTAAAATTTGGAAGGTAGGAGACGAGATACTGGCAGAAGTAAAGCTGTGAGTACCGGGCGTGAGTCGTGCTTCGGTAGCTCAGATGGTAGAGCACTTGCCCGCGAAAGGCAAAGGTCCCGAGTTCGAGTCTCAGTCGGGCACACAGTTTTAATCTGCCAGGAAGTTTCGATCTCCATGTAGTTCAAGAACTTACGCCGCAGATTTGTCCGACCGCCGTTTTCTGAGCTAAGAATATTCTCAGTAAGTGCACAGAGCTGCCACAGAACGTGATATCATAGGAGGTATTGCAGTGAAAGTAAGCAAAGTAAACAAGCCAATGCATGGTTTCGCGCAATATGTGCTGATAAAATTCTCCCGAGCTTCCAGCCGCGTCAAGTTATTTAAAAACCACGAGTACTCTTCGGCCATTGTCAAGTGTCACCATCTGATAGTGTCAAGTGGTGAACACGTGACAATGGCCGAGGAGTACTCGGCCGAAATCTCCTGGATTTTAAATTACTTGAGACGGCTGGAAGCACGAGAAAGTAAACAAGCTTTTGCTTTTCATTGGCAAAGAGAGTGGAGATTATTTTTATAGTAAGAAAGCCAGTATTCAGTTTATGCACAAGATCTTGAAGATAGCGCTTCCAAGAAAGTTGTTCATCTTCCCCCAGTCCTGAGGATTTAAAGTGGGCAACTAAACAAACTGCTTGACCGACTTGGAACACAAAAATTCGCTTTTAAGAGAGTTCCGTGTCGAAACTATGCGTCGCATGTTGTTGCAAGTAAATGCTTATCTGTTCTCTGAAAGCCACGTTCAAATGTTATTGACTACGTGTTAGCTAGATAATTTGCATTATATTCCACGTCTTTCACAACAAAAACTGGTTCAAATGGCTCTGAGCAGTATGGGACTTAACTAATGAGGTCATCAGTCCCCTAGAACTTAGAACTACTTAAACCTAACTAACCTAAGGACACCACACACATCCATGCCCGAGGCAGGATTCGAACCTGCGACTTAGAACTACTTAAACCTAACTAACCTAAGGACACCACACACATCCATGCCCGAGGCAGGATTCGAACCTGCGACCGTAGCGGTCGCGCGGTTCCAGACTGTAGCGCCTAGAACCGCTCGGCCACATCGACCGGCTCTTTCACAACAACACGTGCGTCAGTCGCAAAGAGAAACATTTTTGAATTATCTATAATAAACACTGATGTGAGAAAAGCCATGAGGTGAGTCCTAATATCGTGTCTAACCACCTTTTGTCCGGCATAGTGCAGCAGCTCGACTTGGCATGAACTAGTCGTTGGACGTTCACTGTAGAATTGTCGAGCCACGTTGCCTCTATAACCGTCCATAAATGCGAAAGTGTTGCCTATGGAGGATATTGTGCAGGAACTGACTTTTCGATTGTGTCCCATAAATGTTCGATGGGATTCTTGTCTGGTGATCTTGGCGGCCAAATCATTCACTCAAAATGTCCAGAATGTGAAACTTCCTGGCAGATTAAAACTGTGAGGCCAACCAACTCTCTGACCGAACACGCTGAGCTACCGTGCATGCGTTAAATTATGTTACCAGCTATTTTCCTCATTTGGAAATTCGACAAGTTAGTGGGGTGTTTTGGGGGAAGAGACCAAACTGCGAGGTAATCGGTCTCATCGGTTCAGGGATGGACGGGGAAGGATATCGGCCGTGCCCTTTCAAAGGAACCATCCCAGCATTTGCCTGGAGTGATTTATGGAAATCACGGAAAACCTAAATCAGGATGGCAGGACGCGGGATTGAACCGTCGTCCTCCCGAATGCGAGTCCAGTGTGCTAACCATTGCGCCACCTCGCTCGGTACCAACTACCCAACCACGACTCACGACCCGTCCTCACAGCTTTAATTCCGCCAGTACCTCGTCTCCTGCCTTCCAAACTTCACAGAAGCTCTCCTACATTAAATCTGTGAGGACAGGTCGTGAGTCGTGCTTGGGTAGCTCAGTTGGTAGAGCACTTGCCCGCCAAAGGCAAAGGTCCCGATTTCGGGTCTCGGTCCGGCACACAGTTTTAATCTGCCAGGAAGTTTCATATCAGCGCACACACCACTGCAGAGAGAAAATCTCATTCTGTCTAGAATGTTCTTCAAACCAATCGCGAACACTTGTGGCCCGGTGACATGGAGCACTGTCATCATAAAAATTCTATCGTTGTTTGAGAACATCAAGTCCATGAATGGCTGCAAAGGATCTCCAAGGAGCCGGACATAACCACTTGCAGTCAATGATCGTTTCAGTTGGACCAGAGGACCTAGTCCATTTCATGTAAACATACCCGCACTATTATGGAGTCACTACCTTGTTGACAAGTTGGGTCCATGGCTGTGCCACACTCGAACCCTACCATCAGCTCTTACCAACTCGAATCGGGACTCAGCTGATCAGGCCACGGTGTTCCGCTCGTCTAAGGTCCGACCGATAGGGTCACGAACTCAGGAAAGGTGCTGCAGGCGATGTCGTGCTGTTAGCAAAGGAACCCGGGTCGGTTGTCTGTTGCCATAGCCCATTAACGCCAGATTTCGCCGCACTGACCTAACGGATACGTTCGTCCTAAGTCTCACATTATTTTCGGCGCTTATTTCAAGCTGTGTTGATTGGCTGTAAGCACTGACAACTCTACGTAAACGCCACTGCTCTCGGCCGTTAAGTGAAGGCCGTCGGCCACTGCGCCGTCTGTGGTGATAATTAATGCCTGAAATTTGGTATTCTCGGCACACTCTTGGCACTTTGGATCTGGGAATATGTAATTCCCTATCGACTTCATGAATGGAATGTCCCCTGCGTCTAGCTCGAACTACCACTCCGCGTTCAAAGTCTCTTAATTCTCGCCGTGCCGCGCGGCGTGGCCGCGCTGTTAGAGGCGCCATGTCACTAATCTTGCACCCCTCCCGCAGGAGGTTCGAGTCCTCCCTCGGACATGGGTGTAAGTGTTGTTCTTAGCGTTAAGATAGTTTACGTAGGTTGTAAGTCTAGGGACCGATGACCTCAGCAGTTTGGTCCCTTAGGAATTCACACACATTTAAAAACATTTTCTCGCCGTGCGGCCGTATGCACGTCGGACACCTTTTCGCATGAATTACCTGAATACAAACGGTATCTCCACCAGTGCACTGCCTTTTCATATACCTTGTTTATGTGATAGTAGCGCCGTCGCTATCCCATGACTTTTGTCACCTCAGTGTATAGTGTCTAATTATAGACACACACGGCCTATCCATAAATTTCGCTTCAACAGAACTAATGGCCACTAAATAATCTAGATCTACCTCGAGAAAGCATAGTTATCCAATGGAATTCTTGTACTCTGGTATACGCTACGTTAATTATGTGCAATAACTTAAAGATGTGTTCGACACTGGGACTCTGACTCTCTATAACCCGAAGGTGCTAATGCCCCTGAATCGTGTGAGAGCCCCTTTAGAATTTTAACTGCTTGTCCCGCTGTTGTAGGTTCAACTCCTCACATAAATTGTTAAAAAAGAAGTTTTGGTGATCTTCCTTTTGCGAGCCTGTATGGGTTTAGACGCAAGGAGAGTTGAGCCGTATTTCTCTAACCTGTTTAATTCATTTGTGGATCAACCGATGTATTGATGTCTTGAGCCACAAGGAGCAAAAGCACACCGTGGATGCAATCCTAGACTTAAAAGCGCTGTTGCTGCCATCCCTGTGACAGAGGTGCCAATACGTGTCTCACAGTTTGATAAACCTCGACAGCACTGCGTGGTCGCCAACGGTAGTCGTTTCCAGCACCTTCTGTGAAGAGCAGGTCTTACGTTCCTTAAGTAGGGTAACAGCCTTACATGCATTTACCGGAACAGTTATTGTTATTATTATTTTCATTTCCAGGCCAGTACAGTGCAGTTCTTCACAAATTCAAACCATATCTACAATAAAGACTCTGTACGTGTCCAATTAATTTTGAGGCCCAAAATTTGACAGTTCATTTTAGCCACCTGCATAACATCATGTAACTTTGAGGCGCGTAGCAGAAGGACGGTCGCGCGATTCATTCAAGTTCTCTTTAAGCCTTCTGTTTTTCGGAAGGGTGGAAAAAAATAAAGTTATATTTGACACAGCACGTCGACATCGTGTTCGTTTGTGATTGGGCAGTACTTTGGTTCGCAGCCGCCGCCAACATTTTATAATTTTTGGTGTATGAGATTTAACTAGACTTAATGAATACATCTCTAAATTTATTTGCTTAAATTTCGATATATAAGACTGTTGATAACGTGCTTCCATTTTCTGATATAATGCGGAAAGAAAAAACATTAAGAAACATGCTTTGCCAGCAAATCAGAACACTGCACCAGGCAAGATTTATTATAAACCTAGTTTATTAATATGCAACAAAATAAAAGTCATATGGCACTGTTCACTAGAAGCCCCGTGGGGTACTTCAGCTGCGCGATTGCAAAGGTTCGTTCTTAGTGAAAATGGAATCTTCCTTTCGCGAAGTGTGAAACTTGTGATTCAGACACACTGATGGAAAAAAAACACCAAGAATGACTTGTGCGACATAAACGAAAGTTGATAGACATGTTTCTACATATGGAAGATGAAGTATATTCCAGTTTTGCGCCAGTCGCATAAGAGCGACACTATGATGATGCAAATCAGATTTTCTTTAAATATAAGCAGTAATGGTAGCGGGAGTTAGTTACATTTGAGATTGGACGTGACGAGTTGATATTAGTAAAGAATGGCTTTAAGGCGACAAAAAAACCATTACTAACATGTCACTGAGTTTCAATAAGGTCGTGTAATAGAGCTACCAGAAGCTGGAAGTTCCTTCTGCAGAAAGGGTGGGCAGGAATATAGCCACCGTACATGATTGCTGGCAGCGGTGGTCACGACAATATACAGTCGCAAGAGGACCGGTCTCCGGACGGCCACGTGGCACTACCGAGAGGGAAGACCATCGTCTTCGGCGTGTGGCTCTGACAGATCGTATTGCATCTGCAGCAACAACTTGAGCAGTAGTTGGCACCACAGTGTCACAACGAACTGCTACAAATGTGCTAATTCAAGGACAGCTCCGAGACAGACGCCCCGTAGCATGCATTACACTCACCCCAAACCACCGCCAATGCGAATTCAGTAGTGTCCGGCGAGAGCTCAAATGGCTCAAATGGCTCTGAGCACTATGGGACTTAACATCTGAGGTCATCAGTCCCCTAGAACTTAGAACTACTTAAACCTAACTAACCTAAGGACATCACGCATATCCATGCCCGAGCCAGGATTCGAACTTGCGACCGTAGCGGTCGCGCGGTTCCAGACTGTAGCGCCTAGAACCGCTCGGCACACCGGCCGGCCCGGGCATGGATGTGTGTGATGTCCTTAGGTTAGTTAGGTTTAAGCAGTTCTAAGTTCTAGGGGACAGATGACCTCAGATATTAAGTCCCATAGTGCTCAGAGCCATTTGAACCATTTTTGCAAAATTTTACGTCAATCTGGTGATTCGAATGTTCGTGCTGCCATTCATGAGCAGCACTCAAGGAGGTGTTTTGCAACAGGGTAACGCTCGCCTACATACCGCTGTTGTAACCTAACATGCTCTATAGAGTGTCGACGTGTTGCCTTAGCCGGTCGATCACCATATCTCTCTCCAAACTAGCACGTATGGAACATCATCCGGTGACAACTCTAGCGTCATCCACAACCAGCATTAACCGTTCCTGTATTGACCAACCACATGCAACACGCATGGAGCTCCGTCCCACAAACAGACATCTGGCACCTGCACAACACAATGCTTGCACGTTTGCATGCTTGCATTCAACGTTCTGGCAGTCGCACCGGTTATTATTGTACCAGCATTTTACATTTGAAAAGGCTTGACTCGTGCTTACATTAACCTGTGATCTTGCAATGTTAATCATTTAAATATATTTAGGTAGACAGAGGATCTGGAAGATGGGCCAGAACACTAATGGGAAGTCTAGGAATCAGAACATTTGCAGCACCATCTCCCCCACACTTGCAGCAAAATACGAGGTTCGTTCTGTAAGTAGTATCCCACAATTTTTTCTCACAGCATATTTATTCATAAGAGTAAGAATTTCGTGACAATATCAGTCAACATTTCGTTAACATGTACTGTTGTTCTCCACACTCTCCATCACATTCTATGGCCTTACCCTGCATTGTGCAAGAGCATCTATTCCCTTTTGGAAAAAGGTCTTGTCCTGTTTTTGTAACGATGTTTTCATTAACTTAATTACGCTCTCATACTCAGAGTGTGTTCCATGTAGAGAATCATTAAGGGGCCTTAACAGATAGAAGTCTAGGTCTGGGCTATTGGGTGGATGAGGTAACGATGTTCAACCCAACGTGTTCCCGGACTCTGATACTTGTATGTGGACGAGCATTGTCGTGTTGTAGCAATATTTCTTTCGGATTCTTATAGGACCGTATTCTGAGCAAACACTTCTTGAGTTTGTTCAGAGTCATCACATACGCCTTTCAATTAATGGTTGATCCTTCTGGCAACACATTCACTAGGATTACGCCATCACTATCCAAAAAACTGTCATCATGACTTGGCCAGGGGATGGAGCCGCCTACAATCTCTTCTTTGAGGTGAATGCAGGTTGTAGGGCTATCATTCCAACGACTGATTTATTGTTTCCGAATAAAAGTAACGAATTTTGCGTTTCGTCACCCGTAACGATCAATGATCAGAAAGGCGTCTCCATTGGCCTAAAGCTGCTCCAACAGTTCAGATTAAATGGCTTTCCTTTGACTCCTGCAGTCTGTTGTGAACATCCGTGGATCCCATCTTGAGCACACCTCTGAATATCCAAGAGCCTCAATCTCTGCACATGCACATCCAATGACCACCGACAGCTACAGAGCCAACTGTCGAGTTGTGGTGCAACGGTCTACACGACTTTGTGACAGGCCGTCCCAAATGTGGCTGTCCATGGAACTCAGTTTGTGCACCTCCTGATAATTTAAGTCTCTTTAGTCATCGCCCAACAGTACCTCCATCTACTGCATCGTTACCACAAATTCCACACTAATGTTCATGTATGTTCACCGCGGTTTCAGGGTTTCTTTTTGAGCAACTAAGAATTCTAGTTGGTTGTTACCAGTGTCTTGCGTAGACTCCATTTTCTTGGTAGACTACTGCTCTGCTGTCTGTCGGAATCTTTCGAAACTTCCCACATGTGCAGAAGAAACATAAAATTTGATACATCTAAGAGGAAGTCTGCCTATTATATACCGAAACTTTCTTCCACCACCAGGATTCAAACCAGCTGCATCTGGGACAAACGCCACCCCAGAAGTGTGCGTTAGAAACTTCTGCTATGGGAGCAGGTGTTGACACTTTATAATACAGCGGCACATAAAGACAAGAGTGAACTAAAATAAAGTGAAATGTTTTTTGTAAGATACTTTATAAAGAGTTCTGACTGTGTGCCAACGGCCTTGCCATAGAGGTAACACCGGTTCCCGTCAGATCACCGAAAATAAGCGCTATCAGTTTCGGATACCACTTGAATCGATGACCGTCCACGTCTGCCGAATGCCGTTTGCAAGTGGGGTGGACTCAGCCCTTGTGAGGCCAATTGAAAATTAACGGCTCCGGTCACGAAAACTGACAACAGCCGGGAGAGCAGTGTGCTGACCCCTTGCCCCTCCACATCCACACCCAGTGACGCCTATCGGCTCAGAATGACACGGCGGTCGGTCGGTGCCATTCGACCTTTCGAGGCCTGTACGGTTGGAGTTCTCTAGCTGTGTGTTTCGCCGGGACTCGAAGCTAGACATCTGCCTTATATTGGCAGTGTACTACCAGTTGTGCTGTCCAAAGATGTCTCCAGCTCCGATTGACAGGTTTACTTGTGCTCTCAATTTAATTTTGGCTTTGACGCCTTTGCAATCACTCCAAAGAAATCGTAGGGCATTACAGATCTTATAGCGCGATCTAAACGCCGTTGCACAGATATCAAGGCCTCTGCCCTGGCAGAGTTTATCTTTCACGGGCGGAAATGCTCCGCCTGCGGCGACCTCCAGTCTAATGAAATGTTAAGCGCGCAACCTAGAGGTTATTGCAGATTGTCTCAGTATATCATGATACCGTAAAGCTGCGATGTCTCAATCTACAGGAACGGGATTCATTTCGAAGACCGTGAAGGTGAGTTGGGTATTGTTTTACGCTTGTACAAGAAGCGCGTGGAAATGGCAGGGTCTGTGGTTCACCTTGTCAGGAATGTTCGTTCGCCTGCTGCACTATTCCGACCGTTGTCTTGTGACCTGCCTCCACACTTCTTTATTCCATGTTGTTCTGTCTTTTTGGCACCCACATCCGCAGCCGAGATCGCTAGGACACACTTGTGCTGCGGCGCTCGACACAGGGATAGTGGGGTCGAAACTTAGTGGTGTAGCAAATTTCATCGTCACCATTTGGACGTCGTATGTCTAAAGGAATTAGGACATGTGACACTGTTGATGGTGATCGGTTCGTCGGATTGGAAGGTTACGTCTGGTAGTCAGTTGATGCTATTCGAG
This sequence comes from Schistocerca serialis cubense, assembly GCF_023864345.2. Classification (NCBI taxonomy): domain Eukaryota; kingdom Metazoa; phylum Arthropoda; class Insecta; order Orthoptera; family Acrididae; genus Schistocerca; species Schistocerca serialis. Next base: position 406,433,106 of record NC_064642.1, on the reverse strand, counting down.
ATAGGCATCGTCATCTACAGTGCAAACATGGCGTTTAATTACCAGTTATAACCAAAGAAAAGGAAGCGATGCTGACAATGGACAGAAATTCCTACGTATTGTTCCCATAGGGATCTTGAGCACGAGATTAGATTAATACCAGCATGCACTGAGGCGCTAAAACTATCATTCTTACCATGCTCCATACCGGAGTGGAACCGGAAAGTGCTTTAATAACTGGTGGGATGTACCCTCTACTATGCACTTCGCAATGGTTCACAGAGTACAGATGTAGCTGCAGGAGTGGTATAGTACGTTGAAGAGACCAGAGTGAACAGTTAAAAGCAAAATTCGTCTTTAAAAGTGGAACAAGAAAACGATTATACTCTCATTTATGTGTTAGTATCAGGTAATTGCATGTATTTGTATAAGATCTGGTGTAATTTCCGTGTAACGATTAAGAAACTAGTGTCTAAAATCAGAGATTTTTTTAAAAGTCCTCGAGATGCGAGCGGAGTGCACTGCTGGTTGCTATTACAAAATGAATAGTCAATAACGTATCATCTAATACGGCCACTGCACGCAAAGGACAACGCTCATAGTGCAAAGCACTTGGTAGTATACCAGTTTATATTTACTGTTTGCCGGCCGCGGTGGCCGAGCGATTCTAGGCGCTCAGTCCGGAGCCGCGCGACTGCTACGGTCGCAGGTTCGAATCCTGCCTCGAGCATGGATGTGTGTGATGTCCTTAGGTTAGTTGGGTTTAAGTAGTTGTAAGTTCTAGGGGACTGATGACCATAGATGTTAAGTCCCATAGTGCTCAGAGCCATTTGAACCATTTACTGTTTAACAGGTCGCCTAACCAAGAAGGTTGTATGACACGTTGGGATTCTGATATAGAGGTCAGCTGTGCCTTTAATAGCATTTCGTTATTCTCATATTTCACATAAGTTAATCAAAAATTATCAGTGAGCAAGAGTAATTGAGTTATGAAATTTAGGTAACAAAAGTGATGCTTAACACTTTGGGAGGCAGCAAATGAAAGGAAAATTGCGTGGAGACTGTAACATTAAGATATCTTTATCTCTGCCCCTCACGGGTACAAGGTTAAAGAAACAAAATACAAACCGCAATTACTTCAGCAACTCAGGATGCGTTCCGGAAACATATGAAAAGCGAGCTGCTCAGATTACAGATAGCGCTACGCGCGTTGCAAAAACTTGCTTCTCCTCAAGTTCAGCGAAGTGTGCCAAACAGGTCTCCCACAATGAAGTTCTTGCTCGCGTTAAGTACGAATTTGAAATTACTGTGAAATGAATACCCTTAGCTGCATACAGGAGTCGATATAAGTAAACGGGGACAGTTGAAAATATGTGCCCCGATCGGGACTCGAACCCGGGATCTCCTGCTTACATGGTAGACGCTCTATCCATCTCCTTTTTTGCTGTTGTTGTTGTGTATGGTCGTTGCGGACGTCACATGACATCCGTTCAAGTTCGTTCGTTGACCCTTCCACTCAGTTTTTTATTACAGAGGCCAACCGGCTCTCTGACCGAACACGCTGAGATACCGTGCAGGCAATCCATCTGAGCCACCTAGGACACAAAGGATAGCGCGACTGCAGGGACTTATCTCTGGCAAGCCTCCCGTGAGACCCACATTCGCAGCTTATTGTCCCGCGCTATATTCATAGTGTCCTTGTCCATCATACTCATTACTCGCGGCTTTACTGCCGATTCCCGCAAGAGTTCGGGCACTGTTTGTGCATCCGCACGGAAGAAGATGGTCAAATGGCCGGTGAGCCTTAATTATATACTAAGTTGGTATTTGTTCTTTCGGACATGTCCCCTAGAACTTAGAACTACTTAAACCTAACTAACCTAAAAACATCACACACATCCATGCCCGAGGCAGGATTCGAACCTGCGACCGTAGCGGTCGCGCGGTTCCAGACTGAAGCGCCTAGAACCGCTCGGCCACCCTAAAGAACAGATACCATCTTAATATATATACGAATTTTAAAATCAGTACAAAAGCATATGCCATTCCATGTTAAGTATGTATTGCATAAGTGACTAGGAAGGGGAATAAATCATAGACTCGCAGTAACCGTTACGTGGGGCGTTGGCTACTCGCGGCGCCGTGTTAGGATTTGAGAAGTGTGTCGCCGCCGGACTGGTGGTGATGGCCTCTAATGTACTAGTTATATTGCTGATGAATAAGACTCGATTCAAAAGCAGTAACAGAAAGAGATTACATTTGTGCATTGATGGACCGCATGGTACGCAGGGTCAAAATATACGAAAAATTTAGCAAAGAAAAAGAGCAGATAATGAGCAAATACTGAGTACATTTCAACTAGCGAGAACGTGACATAGGCTGTACCCCAACCACAGGGATGAATGAGTGAAAGTCAGATACAGCACCGCGGACAGGGAGGGTACTCTTCCTCTTCGAACAACGGAAGTTGACTCTGAACGCTAGAGACAGCACATTTAAAGACCTGAAACATTGTAGACAGAGTACTATGCCAGCTGCAAAACGCATACCGAAACCTCACCATAATTCTCGTAGTTCGTAGCCTGAGAACGTCTATCAGAGACTAACCTCAGTTCATATAACCAGCGGTCTCGAGGAAGCTGCGACAACCCTCTTACAGAATACAGCACGTGGAGCCAGAAGATGAGATGAGCCAAAAGACAAGAACAGAATTTTCTCTCCGCCGTAAAATTGGGCTCAAACTGACCACACGATCCACGTAGGCCTGTGGATGGGCGTACATATAGTCTCCAAAGTATAAGCTTACAGATATACCCTTACTCGAGTAGTCAAAGGTTGCTGGCGTCGCCTTTCGAATTTCTGGCGCCAGTAGCTCGATCTGCCGTGTGATGTCCCTCTGGTTTGAGGCTACAGCCGTAATTTTTTCCCGAGGGCATGCAGCTTTACTGTACGGTTTAATGATGATAGCGTCCTCTTGGGTAAAATATTCCGGAGGTAAAATAGTCCCCCATTCGGATCTCCGGACGGGGACTACTAAGGAGGATGTTGTTTTAGTAGAAAGAAAACTGGCGTTCTACGGATCTGAGCGTGGAATGTCAGATCCCTTAATCCGGCAGGTAGGTTAGAAAATTTAAAAAGGTAAATGGATAGGTTAAAGTTAGATGTAGTGGGAATTAGTGAAGTTCGGTGGCAGGAGGAACAAGACTTCTGGTCAGGTAAATACAGGGTTATAGATACAAAATCAAATAGGGGTAGTGCAGGAGTAGGGTTAATAATGGACAAAGAAATAGGAGTGAGGGTAAGCTACTACAAACAGCATAGTGAACGCATTATTGTGGCCAAGATAGATACGAAGCCCACGCCTACTACAGTAGTACAAATTTATATGCCAACTAGCTCCGCAGATGACGAAGAGATTGATGAAATGTGTGATGAGATAAAAGAAATTATTCAGATAGTGAAGGGAGACGAAAATTTAATAGTCATGGATGACTGGAACTCGATAGTAGGAAAAGGAAGAGAAGGATACGTAGTCGGTCAATATGAAATTGGGTTAAGGAATGAAAGAGGAAGCCGCCTGGTAGAATTTTGCAAAGGGCATAAGTTAATCATAGCTAAGAATCATAAACGAACGTTGTATACGTGGAAGAAGCCTGGAGATAGTGGCAGGTCTCAGATAGATTATATAATGGTTAGACAGAGATTCAGGAACCAGGTTTTAAATTGTAAATCATTTCCAGGGGCAGATGTGCACTCTGACCACAATTTATTGGTTATGATCTGTAGATTAAAACTAAAGAAACTGCAAAAAGGTGGGAATTTGAGGAGATGGGACCTGGACAAATTGAAAGAACCAGAGGTTGTACACAGCTTCAGGGAGAGCATTAGGGAAATATAAACAAAAATGGGGGAAAGAAAAACAGTATAAGAAGAATGGATAGCCTTGAGAGATGAAATAGTGAAGGTAGCTGAGGATCAAGTACGTAAAAAGGCGAGGGCTAATAGAAATCCTTGAGTAACAGAAGAGATATTGAATTTAATTGATAAAAGGAGAAAATATAAAAATGCAGTAAAAAGTAATACAAACGTCTCAAAAATCGTATCGACAGGAAGGGCAAAGTGGCTAAGCAGGGATGGCTAGAGGACAAATGTAAGGAGGTAGATGCGCATATCACAAGGGGTAAGATGGATACTGCCTACAGGAAAATTAAAGAGACCTTTGGAGAAAAGGGAACCACTTGCATGAATATCAAGACCTCAGATGGAAACCCAGTTCTATGCAAAGAAGGGAAAACAGAAAGGTGGAAGGAGTATATAGAGGCTCTATACAAGAGCGATGTTCTTGAGGACATTATAGAAATGGAAGAGAATGTAGATGAAGATGAAATAGGAGACATGATACTGCGTGAAGAGTTTGACAGAGCACTGAAAGACCTAAGTCGAAACAAGGCCCCGGGAGTAGACAACATTCCATTAGAACTACTGACAGCCTTGGGAGAGCCAGGCCTAACAAAACTCTACCATCTAGTGAGCAAGGTGTATGAGACCGGCGAAATACCCTCAGACTTCAAGAAGAATATAATAATTCCAATCCTAAAGAAAGCAGGTGTTGACAGATGTGAAAATTACCGAACTATCAGATTAATAAGCCACGGCTGCAAAGTACTAACACGAATTCTTTACAGGCGAATGGAAAAACTGGTAGAAGCCGACCTCGGGGAAGATCAGTTTGGATTCCGTAGAAATATTGGAACACGTGAGGCAATACTGACCCTACGACTTATCTTAGAAGCTAGATTAAGGAAAGGCAAACCTACGTTGTAGACTTAGAGAAAGCTTTTAACAATGTTGACTGGAATACTCTACTTCAAATTCTGAAGGTGGCAGGGGTAAAATACAGGGAGCGAAAGGCTATTTACAATTTGTACAGAAACCAGATGGCAGTTAAAAGAGTCGAGGGACATGAAAGGGAAGCAGTGGTTGGAAAGGGAGTGAGACGGGGTTGTAGCCTGTCCCCGATGTTATTCAATCTTTATATTGAGCAAGCAGTAAAGGAGGCAAAAGAAAATGCTGTCAGTAGTTCTAATGGAATGTTGTCTACTCCCGGGGCCTTGTTTCGACTTAGGTCTTCAGTGCTCTGTCAAACTCTTCACAAACTTATACTACCGTAGTAGGCGTGGGCTTTGTGTCTATCTTGGCCACAATAATGCGTTCACTTGACTAAAAGAAGGGATCAATTGGCAGGACATGTTCTGAGGCATCAAGGGATCACCAATTTAGTATTGGAGGGCAGCGTGGAGGGTAAAAATCGTAACGGGAGACCAAGAGATGAATACACTAAACAGATTCAGAAGGATGCAGGTTGCAGTAGGTACTGGGAGATGAAGCTTGAACAGAATAGAGTAGCATGGATTACTGCATCAAACCAGTCTCTGGACTGAAGACGACACACACACACACACACACAACTGTTATTATTGAAGGCCTGCCTGTTTGCATTTAGTAATTTTATTTAACTGAAGCTGTTATTAAAGAACGCCTGCCTATTTTCTATTTGGTAATTTTACTTAACTGAAGCTGTTATTATTGAAGGCCTGCCTGTTCTCTTTTAATTAATTTAAGAGCTATTTCATAATTTGGGTTAGCTGAACTATCGTTAATCAAGGCCAACTTCTTTTTATTGCCCTATTATTGAGATCTGATATCTTACTCAATCTGTTTTGTAATGAACTGTTTCAGAGGTATTTACGTCAATAAGGTAGTAACAGGAAACGACACATGATGGTACATGGCCCCTAACCTTTCGCCTTATATCCCCTTGCCCATAATTGTAGGTTACGAAAGTCTATAATGCATCTTAAGACAAAAAAAGAAGACACACCACAAAGAAATTATCCGAATGGGACGGAAATCGGTAGACGTGACGTACATGTACAGACAAACAAATGGTTACAATTTTAGCAAAATTGGATGATTTAAAGAGAAAGAGCTTCACAAACTGAGCAAGTCAATAAGGCACCTCTGGCCCTAAGGCAAGCGGAGGGTACTAATGATGCCACTAACTGATCCCACCTTACCTGTTAGACTAAACTAGCGAATGAGGCGTAAGCCTCTGTATTAGCTGTAATTTCACGAATTTTCTCACTATGGTCATCTTGCCAGATGTGTATAGGAAGGAAGTAATACGTTGTTCGACTCTTCCCGAAAAGTACTCTCTCGAAATTAACGTCTCAGTAATTCACAGTGCCCCTCTTGTAACGCCTACCGCTGGAGTTCGTTGAGCCGACTAAACGACACCGTGAAGGAGCGCACCGCTCTTCGTTGGATCTTCTCTACCTGTTCAATCAGTCCTATCTGGTAAGGGTCCAAGATTGATCGGCGATACATACGAATCAGATGAACAAGCGCCCTGCGGATGAGTACCATTTCCTTAAGATTCTTCCTCTGAGTCTCACTCTGGCATCTACTTTTCCTACTATTTGTTTTGTGTGGTCATTCCAGTTAAGGTCGCTCCGCATAGTTGCTGCTAGGTATTTCACGGAAATACTGTTTACAGTAGTTCCTCATCAACAGTATAGCTGTACAACAGGCCGGCCATGGTGGCCGAGCGGTTCTAGGCGCTGCAGTCTGGAACCGCGCTACCGCTAAGGTCGCAGGTTCGAATCCTGCCTCGGGCAAGGATGGGTGTGATGACCTTAGGTTAGTTAGGTTTAAGTAGTTCTAAGTTCTAGGGGACTGATGACGTCAGAAGTTGAGTCCCATAGTGCTCAGAGCCATTTGAGCCAGTTGTACAACAGCGACTTTCTCTTCATATGTATGAGCAATATTTTATATTTATTTGCGTTCAGGTTCAGCTGCACCATTCATCAATTCTCTGTAGGTCACTTTGTAAATGAGCCATAAGGTATACGAAAAGGACACACATATTGATCGATACCTCCACAAGAAATCAAACTACCATCCTAAACAAAAAAGAGGAGTCATTAAAACATCGGTGGACAGAGCCAACAAAATCTGTGGGCCGGTTTACTTGCAGGACGAATTAAGGCCGACCTTCAAGAAAAATAGATATGCTAGTAACGAAATTAATCGAACACTCCATCAAAGAGGAGAAACAAGCAGAAATACTGCGCAACAACAGCTGCCTTCTGGCTAAGTTTTCCTCCCGTTAATTAATAAAATTATAGATCGCATCGGGAAAGTTTTAGTTTTGGTGAAGTAAGAGGGCGAAACGATCTTCAGACCCACCAAGAAGATTAATGAATATTTAAGAACAGCGAAAGATGCATGGCGCCCCCTAGGAACAGCTGCGGTATATAAAATTAAGTGGAGTTGAGGACAAGTGTATACTGGAACCACGAAAAGAAGTGTCAACCCCCGCATAGCCGAACACAAAATGAACTGTCGTCTGGAACACACCGAAAAATCCTCCTTAGCAGAATACATTATTCAAGACAGGAACCACGAAAGTGAGATAAGCGTTTTAGCAAGGACATCGCATTATCACGCACGCGTGTATAGAGGAACAACAGATGTTTAAAAATACCGCAATAATTGTAATAGAAAAGAATAAGGTTTTAAGTTAGATAAAATATAGACATCGACTTTGCGCCAACAGAATGGCAAGCGATTATTTTTAATCGAGAATGATGACGACGTACAGGGATAGTCACACAGTTGGCATCACGTGACGTATGGTGGTGCGCTCTATGCGCGCCATAAATGCAAGAGACCCTCAAATCTTCGTAGCAGCAGCCGCTTTACCTCGGAAGAGCTACCAAAGAAGAGCGGCGCGTTTCTTCACAGGGTTATTTGGTAAGCGTGATAGCGTTACGGAGATGTTTAGCAAACTCAAGTGGCAGACTCTGCAAGAGAGGCGCTCTGCGTCGCGGTGTAGCTTGCTGCCCAGGTTTCGAGAAAGGGTGCGTTTCTGGATGAGGTATCGAATATATTGCTTCCCCCTACTTATACCTCCCGAGGAGATCACGAATGTAAAATTAGAGAGATTCGAGCGCGCACGGAGGCTTTCAGACAGTCGTTCTTCCCGCGAACTATACACATCGTTGGGCGGCTTGCGGAATACAAATGTAGATGTAGATGTAGAAGATGTCTCCCGCATTTGGAGACGAAACGTGAGGAAGCAGTACTATACATCGACCACGATGTTTCAGGCCGGAAGTCTTACCTGAACAAGATGCCAGCCGTGAAAGCCTACACTGTATGACTACTACACTTAATTTTCTAAACATCTGCAAATGGTACAAATAAGTAATCTAATTCTGTAACCTGTACCTGTAGATGCATAAATTATACCGCCATTATAAACTATGTCCCGAGCATGAAGAAATGTCCTAGCCTAAGTTTAAGGAACTGTTCCATATTTCAGATCTTACATCACTACATTCAGGCATTAGAATACAACTTTTTCACTCCCATCCTCACCCCTGTACACTCCCTACGAATCCACATGTTGCATTTCATACATTGGCCATTTTGTCCATTCGATCTTCCTCACACAACTCGCAGTACCCTCCTGATACCCACAGAGACTCCAAAACACTTCATTTTCACGGGTGAAGTTGTAGTTCTTGATTTCTCATCCTTCGTTACGGTTAACTTTTTTCTGCATAGGTGGCTCGTCAGCTCACAGACTCCTTGGCTAGGTCTTTAAATTTTGTTTGCAACTTTCATTTCGATAAGATTTGGTGATATTTCCTGGATGGACACCGTTAGCCCACCTGTTGGCTACCATGGCTTATTCTGGACTGAAGCTATGGGGAAATCCGTCTTGTTCTGTAATGTGGAAAGCAAGTTTTGTCATGTCCGACATCCATAACCTGAACGTCTTTTCTTCAAATGGAAGAAGATGCTCTTCCAGTTCGTTTCATATTTGTTGGAAAACACTTAACTGCGGCCACAATTTTTTACATCCCCGTTTGTATTTTGTTTTTATTTGCAAGATGCCTCTTACATGTTGGCTTAGGCACATTTTATGTGCATACACATACATTTAATCCATGCTCGCCATTCAGATATATCGTTTCAACTAAATGCTATTCATCTGTACTCCACTTTCCATAACGCCTTCCTGTGGCCATACTGTAATACAAAATAATTATTTAATTAATTACTTGGGATAAAGAACGCGTTAGAAAACTTTTTAGATCTCTTCTAAACATTATGTCCCTACTAAACATCAAGTTGAAATAATTATACAATCCACATTTTTAACATTAGCTTTACGAGGCAGTTTCTTAAATTATAGCAGTATAATATCGGAAACTTACAGCAGCACATTATAGGCAACGTCACCATGTTCTCTTTGTCAGATTCCTACAAACGAATCACAAGTAAGGCTAGGTAAAAACTACAACAAAATCAATGCTGTCTTCAAACTGTTTCTTAATACACAGGACTCATAGCTGACAGTACGCCTCCAAGAAGCACGTTACCCACGTCGAATTTACTATATGACCGATAGTAGAAGAGGAACGAATTTTGTGGTAGTGGTACAAATTACACAGAAGACCCTAATATCGTACAGGACACCAGCGAGCAAGCAGAAGTGCGGCAACACAACGTGGCATGGATTCGACTAATGTCTGAAGTTGTGCTGAAGGGAACTGACACAATGAATCCTGCAGGGCTGTGCATAATCCGTAAGTGTACGAGGGGGTGACATCTCTTCTGAACAGCACTTTGTAAGGCATCCCAGATATAGTCAATAACGTTCATGTCTGTGGAGTTTGGTGGGCATCGTAAGTGTTTTAACTTAGAAAAGTGTTACTGGAGTCACTCTGTAGCAATTTTGGACGTGTGGGGTGTCGCATTGTCCTGCTGGAATTGCCCAAGTCCGTCGGTATGCACAATGGACATGAATGGATGCAGGTGATCAGACAGGATGCTTACGCACGTGTCCCCTGTCAGAGTCGTATCTAGACGCATCAGGCGTCCCATATCACTCCAACTGCACACGCTTGGTGCAGCTGAATGACCGAACGACAAGCTCGGTGTCGTGCAGTCATCAAGGGTACAGGAGTGGGTCTTCGACTCTGAAAGCAAATATGGATGATGTTTTGTTGAATGGTTCGCATGGTGACACTTGTTGATGGCCCAGCATTGATATCTCCAGCAATTTGCGGAAGGGTTGCACTTCTGTTACGTTGAACGATTCTCTTCAGTCGTCGTTGGTCCCGTTCTTGCAGGATCTTTTTCCGGCCGCAACGATGTCGGAGATTTGATCTTTTACCGGGTTACTGATATTCACGATGCACTCGTGAAATGGTCGTACGGGAAAATCCCCACTTCATAGTTATCTCGGAGATGCTGTGTCCCATCTCTCGTGCGCCAACTATAACACCACGTTCAGACTCACTTAAATATTGATAATCTGCTATTGTAGCAGCAGCATCCAATCTAACAACTGCGGCAGACACTTGTCTTATATAGGCGTTGCCGACCGCTGCGCCGTATTCTGGCTGTTTACATATCTCTGTATTTGAATACGCATGCCTATAGTAGTTTCTTTGGCGCTTCATTGTAGGAGATGTGCTACGTAGATAAGATTCCCCTCAATGTCAATTTGTGTAGGTACAAAGTATATAACGAGGTCCCTATCTCCGTATGCTCACAAGGATAAATGAATGTTGATTAACACAACGGAAGGAAGATTGGCATTTAAGGTCCCATCGACGAAGCGGTCATTAGAGAGGGATCATTAGCTCAGTTATACAGGGACAAAAAAGGAGAAGGTACCGCATATCTCAAGGATCGTATATAGCGCAATTTTCTTGTGAGGAGACGTTGGCTGTGAAGGTTGCGGTAAACTGGAAAGGAACCTATAAGATGGAGAGGGTAATTGCTGCAGACCATTCTGCAGTCTGATTGCTTCATAAAGCACAAGAACCTGTGCAGCTCCACGCCTCGCAATGTGTCACTTAACGCTGGTCGAGTGAGCCGAACGACACAGTTGTCAGAGACGAGTGCTCGCACTGCCAGCACTGAAACTACCACCCCAGCGTGGCGAAAGCGCCACTCCCAGAATATTACTGTCACGTACGGCACGTTCTGACACAGCCAGCAACATGGGAAGGAGGCTCTGGTGCGGCAGCGCCCTTTGCATTCGACGCACCCAACCAACGTGACCAGCAGTCATCTCGTAGAACGTGGGAAGCAGAGGTCCTGAGAACTCGGCGTCATGAGGACCATGTTGCGAAGAATACGCCCAGCTTTTGTGTACCAAGCACATGTAAAACAGCCAGGTGTGCCCAGCTCAGGGAGCATTAAAGCGAACGTAGCAGACGTTATCTCTGTGTCGTCGACAACGAGCAATACAACCCTCGCTACTCTCATCGAATGAACGTCTGTATCTACATCTGTAACCTGCAAACTACAGGGTGTATACGCGGACAAAGAAAAAAAATTCCCGGATGTTTCCCGGATTGCCCGGTTAAAAATTACACATTTTCCCGGGTGAAAATACACTTCCTCTTTGTTTCCCTCGAAACTGTAAAACGTATCCTTTGAATGGTAAACGTATTATACACCAGTGTAGAACTTCTCTGCACTTCATTAAACGAAATCTCTTCCCCCCCCCCCCCCCAAAAATAAACTCGTTTTGGAAAGATCTTTGATACCCAGAAACATGTACGCTGCATATTTTAGTATTACGAAAGTATAAAGACGAATCCACCAAAGACAAATGGTTCAAATGGCTCTGAGCTCTATGGGACTCAACTGCTGAGGTCATCAGTCCCCTAGAACTTAGAACTACTTAAACCTAACTAACCTAAGGACATCACACACAGCCATGCCCGAGGCAGGATTCGAACCTGCGACCGTAGCGGTCGCGCGGTTCCAGACTGTAGCGCCTAGAACCGCTCGGCCACTTCGGCCAGCTCCACCAAAGACAACACGTTATTTTCCGAAGCACTAAAATCGAGAGTGCGATTCGCTTTTGTCAGCTAATTCTACACTGAAGAGCCAAAGAAACGGCTACACCTGCTGAGTATCGTGTACCGCCCCCGCGAGCACGCAGAAATGCCGCAACACGACGTAGCATGGACACGACTAACGTCTGAAGTTGTGCTGTAGGGAAATGCCACCATGAATCCTGTAGGGCTGTCCATAAAACAGTAAGAGTGCGAGGGAGTGGCGATCTTTTCTGAACAGCACGTTGCAAGGCATCCCAGATATGTTCAATAATGTTCATGTCTCGGGAGTTTGGTGGCTAGCGGAAGCGTTTAAAGTCAGAAGAGTGTTCCTGGAGCCACTCTGTAGCAATTCTGGACGTGTGGGGTATCGCATTGTTCTGCTGCAGTTGTCCAAGTCTGTCAGAATGCACAATGGACATGATTGGATGCAGACGATCACCTGTCAGAGTCGTATCTAGACGTGTAAGGGGCCCCACATCACTCCAACTGAATACGCCCCACACCATTACAGAGCCTCCACCAGCTTGAACAGTCTCCTGCTGACATGTACGGTCCATGGAATCATGATGATGTCTCCATAGCCGCACACGTCCCTCTGCTCGATACAATTTGAAACGAGACTCGTCCTACGAGGCAAAATGTTTCCAGTTATGAATAGTCCAGTGTCGGTGTTGACGGGCCCACGCGAGGCGTAAAGCTTTCTACCGTGCAGTCATCAAGGGTACACCTGTGGGCCCTCGGCTCCGAAAGCCCATATCGACGATGTTTCCGTTGAATGGTTCACACGCTGACATTCTTTGATGGCCAAGCACTGAAATGTGCAGCAATTTGTGGAAGGGTTGAACTTCTGTGACGTTGAACGATTCTCTTCAGTCGTCATTGGTCCCGTTCTCGCAGGATTTTTTTCCAGCCGCAGCGATGTCGCAGATTTGATGTTTTAACGGATTCCTGATATTCATGGTATACTCGAGAACTGTTCATACGGCAAAATCCCCACTTCATCGCTACCTCGGAGATGCTGTGTCCCATCGCTCGTGCGCCGACTATAACGCCACCTTCAAACTCACGTAAATCTTGATAGTCTGCTATTGTAGCAGCAGTAACCAATCTAACAGCTGCTCCAGACACTTGTTGTCATATATAGGCGTTGCCGACAGCAACGAGGTGTTCTGCCTGTATTCATATCTCTGTATTTGAATATGCATGCCTATACCAATTTCTTTGGCGCTTCAGTGTATATATCTTTTTGTGTGTGTTACCCTTTAAAATGTATATGAAACACAAATGTGACAGTAAAATCTATGAAGCTGAAATAAATGTCTTGTCTTCCGTGCCCAAAATTTTTCAAAGTGGGTAGGCAGATAATTTTAACAACCAGGGCAGCCACAGCTAAAATAGTTATACATAATAGGTTGACAGTTCACTGTACAATAAGTATTTAAATGCAGATGTCAAAACAAATAAAGTATAAAAGTAAATGAAAAGTGCAATAGCTCACTGTAGCTGTATTTAAGTCGATTAGAGACGCGCACAACCGGTTTCGCAACTTTTAAGTTGCATCTTCTGGCTTATGTAAACGCTATGTCATAATGGTATAGGGAGTTGTTACGGAATGCCGCAGAGTAGCAGTTGGCGTGGCTAGGCAAAGGTCTCACCCCTCCTCAATTGATAAAAACCATCAGCAATGATGACTGTCCACTCTATGTTAAAATCACGAACTGTCACCGCATTATGGATTAAAATATGTCCTTGTCGGCCTATATCTGTTGCGGGGCATTATCCGTCTTCGCCAGGAAGAAAAAATACCCATGTTTTCCCGGATTTCCCCGTTGTCCCGGGGCGTACACGCCCTGAAACTACGTTAAGGTGACTGTCGGAGGGTGCAATGCCTCGCCCCGAATCTTCAAGGAACCAAACTCCACTATATAAAACATCTACAAGCGTCTGATTATTTAATAAAAGAAGCTAATGTATTAAACATTTGACTTTAACCATGTAATCGAGAAAAAGTTTACGAAAGCTTAGAAATTTAAAGTTTGCTGGAAGTTTCTAAGTGTTCTCATTGTCAAACACTGGATGAGCGTAGTCTGGGTAATTTGCCCTCCGTTTTAAGCAAAAGCAAGTTTTGCATCCATCTCAATGTTTGTGACGTTACACCTAAAGCATGTGTCGTACAACGATGTAATTTTGCAGTTTCACTCAGTGGTATATGTGAACACTGTCTGCAAAATGTGTTGCGAATAGAGTACGTAGTACAGAAGCAGTCAATTAAAACGTCGTGCCTGATATTGAAGTTATAGCGCAAGGACAAGGAAATGTAGTAAGAGATAAACTTTCTCGTTTTCTCATTTTTTGGGGATGTCGGCGAGAAAAAGGCTCTTAGAGATTTGAAACTGTGTCTTAAGTTTGTTGGAAATCAGTAAGTCCTCTTATTCTCAAATGAACACGCGCACTGAGTTTAGCTGACTCAAGACATTTAAACAGTTTCTAACTCTAACACCTGATTTACTGTGTTAAATCTTTAACGTAATACCTTTTATTGGGTAGACTATGACAAGACATAAACACAGTCTCTCACTGTAATACTTGACTTGCTGTATTAAGGCTTTAACATAAGATTATGCCTCTTATTAAAGAGATTAGGACAACAGTTTTAATTTTAAAACTATCCCAATAATTATACGAAATACTGAAAATCGATGTTGCCCCTGAACATCTTTAGAAAGGCAACCTGCGAACTGGGACTGTGCCCCGAGATAGGCCTTCAGTGATAAAGATGATAAGCAAGAAAATGATACTCGGTACCCTCGTGGTTATCACGGCAGGTGGGCGTCGGAGGATGTAATACGTTTCTTCACTTTCACTGGAACGCAAGGTCTCAGAATTGCTAGAATGAAGCTCTCTGAGACTGACTACTATCTTACAGTGTCCCCATTTTTGTGATGTTCTTCGGACCTTATGTACTTCTCGCTTAAATCCAAACTCGTTAGATGGCGCTAATCACTATGGGACTTAACATCTGAGGTCATGAGTCCCCTAGACTTGTAACTTCTTAAAGCTAACTAACCTAAGGACATCACACACATCCATGCCCGGGGCAGGATTCGAACCTGCGACCGTAGCAGCAGCGTGGATCCGACCTGAAGCGCCTACAACCGCTCGGTCACATCGGCCAGCCAAACTCGTTAGAATCCCAGATCGACGAATAATAAGAATTGGCCGAAGCCTCTTTCGTGGGTGAATTAAAATTCACGACGATTCTTTCGATTAATCTCGTTTTCACACATGGCTTCCTGACCGCTAGATTCTTGTAAACGATATGGAAAGATGCATGCGACCCATTCTTGGGATCCTTACGGTCTAGAAGCAGGAATACTGAACGTATACAAAGAGAGACAGTATGTATGATCATTAGTTAGTTTTATTCACAGGGAAGCACCCCGAAAGTTCTGAAAATGTGTACCTGCGTACACTTGAAGACAGACATCAACTTAGTATAAAAATCCGTAAGTAGTGACGAATAGGTTAATATACTACAGCCTCGCTCAGGAACCACGAAAACAAGATAGATGAACTACACTTCCGCAGTTTTTTCTCGAAGTTCGAGGCATTATTGTAAAAAAAACTTGCAAAAACTTCACTATTCAAAGTACTGGCCATGGATGGCCACTGTTGTCTCCCATCTTTTGGGCAGAATACGAATCCCGCGGCGGAAGAACTGGGCGTCTTTTGGGGAACTCCATAAATGGTGGTGGTGGTAAGTTTCTATGGGACCAAATTGCCGAGGTCATCGGTCTCTAAGCTTACAAACTACTTAATCTTAAACTAACTTGCGCTAAGAGCAACGCAACACATACATAGCCGAGGGAGGACTCGAAACTCCATAAACCGATCCACATTTTCACTAGCTTATATGATCGGAACTGGTGGTCAGCCACGCCGTGTGCCGCTGATCTAAAAAGGTGGTAGTCAGTGGGAGCAATGTCTGGAGCGTACCTTAACAGCTATGAACACTTGCTCAATAGAGGAGATGTGTTTCACGTTAGTCAAGATGAACGAATGATCATAGCTCCTCAGGTGTGCATTTTAGAGCCCACGTTTATTGGTCGTTTTTTCTTGTTTTTGTCCATACTACACCTCTGAAAGTTACCAAGCCTACACTCTTTGCAACGCAAGAACCGGTACATGTATTCAACTGTCACAGGTATCAGAACGGTTTTCGTTTATTATTTTCGACTCTTTCGTTTCCGATACCGGGATCCTTATTTCAAATTAATACATGTATCGTTCGTTCTCCCTTATCCTAGAAAATCTGTAACATCATCACGGAATCATCCCGTGTATACGCACATTTACAAACGCCCGCGCCTATAACTTTGACGCTCTGTAGTCTCGTTGGATGACGTTTCTGGAGTTGGGTTTCTATTCAAAATACGATGTACTCACTCCCCTCTACAAGCCCTAGAAGTCTGTAATGGGAATTTCCGACCACCTCGTATATGTGCACTTTTGGAGAGACTGCCTGTATTTTAGTTCCGGCGAAACAAAAGTAAAACAGTATCTTTCTTTTTTACTTTCAAAAGGCTTATTCTCAGCTTCCCTGGTCCCTCTGAATGCAAAAGACGTAGAAAACTGATCTCTAGTGACCTAGTAACAGACATTTACTGAAAAGAGAGTAGCAGGTATTTTGTTCAGTATTTCTCGAATATAGATGGTACACAGTTTTAACAAAGATATCTACATAACTTGGAGACGTTATCAGCATGTCTCATATTATCAATAACGATCTGCCAAAATTGTGTACATGGCGTTAACTGACGGTCAAGTGATACTTTTCAAGACGTGTATCGTGGCGGTTATGTGTTAATAAAATAAGACCGAACTGGACGCCATAGTTTCCATTCTCTTAGCCAGTATGATGGCTTCGTTTTTCTAGAAAAGATGAATATTTTCAACTGCTGAACAGCAGGTTCAGTAGCCTACCTTAGTTCCGTAACTGCGGTTCGTAAACGATTACGTTCGGTTTTCGGCTAGCATGTGAAGGTACGTTCCCGTGCACCGTTACGTGTGAGATTTGTAATGCAGTCTGAAGGCCTTTCAGCAATTATCCGCCTGCCGGTTGCTTGATATTTAGCGAAACCACGAGCTAATGCAGAAGCTATGTAGGCTCGTAGGACCACAAGAAGAGGTATGACGCAGCACGGTTAGGCAAGAGGCGGACCCACCAGTGTTAGGACACGCTCCACAACTCTATGAAAGTGGACTGTACCATCTTCCTTTGTCGTCGCAGTATTTACTCACACCAGTTTGGTAACTCTCCATTTACTTGCATGTGCTTATTATTACATCATTCGCGGGAGATGACATTAACCCATTCGCGAAAAACACTGTACCTATTTGCGCTTACTTTCTGTGCTATAACTTTTATGATGGTGCATCTTACAACTTCAAAGAGGAGCACTCTTCGTTACAGACCTAATGCCTATCGGTAAGACAATCCTCTGGCAGTCAGGGCTTTCGATTCTTGCAAGCAATTTTCGTTCATCTTGCTGTGGCTGCCATGTTACCGCCGCTAGCGACTCCTCATTCGCTGAGGAAACGTAAATCTTCTTAAAACTGAAGTAAGTATGCTTCAGTCAGAACAAAATCCCTTGAAACCTGTAGCGACTTCTAAGACGCCCGCCATCTACGTCTGCACTCTGCAGTTAACTGTACGATGCGTGACACAAAATGCACCGACTCCTAATTTCACATGTTCTCCCCTCTCCCCCTCCACCCACCAGCCTCTTCCTTTGCCCACTGCATTCACGCGTCGTGCGCGGGAATAATGGCTGACTCGATATTATTTCACAAATATGTTCTAAGCAAAGAAGAGAAAGCAGAAAGGTGAAAGTAGT
The DNA here is from genome assembly GCF_023864345.2 of Schistocerca serialis cubense. NCBI lineage: Eukaryota > Metazoa > Arthropoda > Insecta > Orthoptera > Acrididae > Schistocerca > Schistocerca serialis. Next base: position 406,415,297 of record NC_064642.1, on the reverse strand, counting down.
ATATAGAGTGTCTGAACAAGGGCGATGTACTTGAGGACAATATTATGGAAATAGAAGAGGATGTAGATAAAGATAGAATGGGAGATATGATACTGCGTGAAGAGCTTGACAGAACACTGAAAGACCTAAGTCGAAACAAAGCCCCGGGAGTAGACAACATTCCATTAGAACTACTGACAGTCTTGGGAGAGCCAGCCCTGACAAAACTCTACCATCTAGTGGGCAAGATGTATGATACAGGCGAAATACCCTCAGACTTCAAGAGGAATATAATAATTCCAATCCCAAAGAAAGCAGGTGTTGACAGATGTGAAAATTACTGCACTAGCAGTTTAATAAGTCACGGCTGCAAAATACTAACGCGAATTCCTTACAGACGAATGGAAAAACTGATAGAAGCCGACCTCGGGGAAGATCAGTTTGGATTCCGTAGAAATGTTGGAACACGTGAGACAATACTGACCCTATGACTCATCTTAGAAGAAAGATTAAGGAAAGGCAAACCTACGTTTCTAGCATTTGTAAACTTAGAGAAAGCTTTTAACAATGTTGACTGGAATACTCTACTTCAAATTCTGAAGGTCGCAGGGGTAAAATACAGGGAGCGAAATGCTATTTGCAGAAACCAGATGGCAGTTAAAAGAGTCGAGGCACATGAAAGGTAAGCAGTGGTTGGGAAGGGAGTTCAAAATGGTTGGTTCAAATGGCTCTGAGCACTATGGGACTTAACAGCTATGGTCATCAGTCCCCTAGAACTTAGAACTACTTAAACCTAACTAACCTAAGGACAGCACACAACACCCAGCCATCACGAGGCAGAGAAGGGAAGGGAGTGAGACGGGGTTGTAGCCTCTCCCCGATGTAATTCCATCTGTATATTGAGCAACCAGTAAAGGAAACAAAAGAAAAGTTCAGAGTAGGTATTAAAATCCATGGGGAAGAAATAAAAACTTTGAGGTTCGCCGATGACATTGTAATTCTGTCAGTGACAGCAAAGGACTTGGAAGAGCAGTTGAACGGAATGAACAGTGTATTGAAAGTAAGATATAAGATGAACATCAACAAAAGCAAAACGAGCATAATGGAATGTAGTCGAATTAAATCGGGTGATGCTGAGGAAATTAGATTAGGAAATGAGACACTTAAAGCAGTAGATGAGTTTTGGTATTTGGAGACCAAAATAACTGATGATGTTAGAAGTAGAGAGGATATAAAATGCAGAGTGGCAATGGCAAAGGAAAGCGTTTCTGAAGAAATTTGTTAACAACGAGTACAGATTTAAGTGTCAGGAGGACGTTTCTGGAAGTATTTGTATGGAGTGTAGCCATGTATGGAAGTGAAACATGGATGATAAATAATTTAGATAAGAAGAGAATAGAAGCTTTTTAAATGTGGCGCTACGGAAGAATGATGAAGATTAGATGGGTAATCACATAACTAATGAGGAGGTATTGAATAGAATTAGAAAGAAGAGAAATTTTCGGCACAACTTGACTAGAAGAAGGGATCGGTTGGTATGACATTTTCTGAGGCATCAAGGGATCACCAATTTAGTACTGGAGGGCAGCGTGGGGGATAAAAATCGTAGAGGGAGACCAAGAGAGGAATACACTAAACAGATTCAGAAGCATGTAGGTTGCAGTAGGTACTGGGAGATGAAGAAGCTTGCATAGGATAGAGTAGCATGGAGAGCTGCATCAAACCAGTCTCTGGACTGAAGACCACAACAATAACATGTTTATGTTGTCGGTCTGTTACCAGTCTTTGTAGCAAACGCTGGCCTCCCTGGACTTCGGAATAATTGTCTGATGATGCGCTTTTGCCTTCAGCTTGTATACAAGTGCATCGATTATAAAAAGAATCTTACCAGCCTTCATTCTGCTGTTTACTAATATAACAGTCAAATGTGCTATAGAAAACTAATCAGGTCTTTTTTTTTTTGTATGTTAGCATTCCTGAAAACGCCAGGGGAACAACAAATTGCTTCATATTCTCAATTGCGATGCAATCTTCCAAACTGAAATATTTTTATTCGTTGACAACTGCACAGTAACATCGGAAAATACTCGGGAGAAATGTTTGACAGAGACAGTCCTTTCAAGAACTACAGGGTCGTAATCAGGCTCACTCCCCCGGAAAAACCGCGCACTCTCAATGTGATTGCCTTATTCCTCGTCTTGAATGTATACGGTCGACTCACATGCGCCTACGTTCGACGTGAACGTTCAACAACAATTCACAGACGGCAGGTGGCAGCACTAGCAGCGGAGGGAAATATAAATAATATAAAGCTTGTCCGGGGGGGGGGGGGAGAGGGGAGGGACCGCGGGTGCGGACAGTAGGGCTGCCACTGTCGTAATGATGAAACGGAGAGACTTGTCTGACGCCCAAAGGGGAATGATCATTGGTTTTCGGGCCAATGGTAGAAGTATTTCGAAAAGACAAAGACTGTAAACTGTTCACGTGTCACCGTGTTTGAAGTATACCGTGCAAGGCAAAATTGCACTATCGAAAACCAGCGCCGAGACAAAAGTGGTCCACCCCGGTGAAATGCCTGGAGGAGCGGGCCAGACCGGATTTGGCTGAGGAAAGCGGCCAAAATGAGTTCCTGTCAGTTGCACTCAACTTACAAACTTTATTTGTCCACACACAGTATTACACAAAGATGCAAAACACTCGAAGTTTTAATCGATCTCCTTTAATTAACGTCAAAATCCAAGGCGCAAGGCCTAAGCAAGAAATTAAAATACAAGGTTCTTCTAGAGGTTTCACCTTTTACGCCCAAAAACCTTTTAAATCTTCAATCTAAACAAGCTGAAGGCTTTAGCAATTTAATTTTAATGGAACTTCCCTGAAGGTCGGCTATTAATCAATAATTTAACGGCTTATGCCTGGAAAGAAGAACTTCAATTTAAAAGGCAGAAGGCCTTTTCTTAAAACATTTGAAGTAAAATTCGGCTAAAGGCCCTATATAAAAGCATGGCAATCTGATGCCTGAAGGGCAAGACAGGAACATTAATTTAAAAGATATTAAAACTTGGCTGAAGGCCATACATCAACACAATAATTTAAACTCAAGAGGGAAGTTACTATGTAACAAACACGGAACGGCGCTCAGAAGTTTCCAAGTGTCGGCGTGGAATTGTAACACTAACGCCTGTTTAGGCGAGACAGCCAGTCTGACCAACAATCACTTAATCGGAAGGCAACCCAACCGACAGCCGACGAAGCAACCAACTACCTGATTTCGGTTACCAGACCTACGGCACTCCAACCAAAATGCTAGCGAGGCGAAGAGACCAGTAACACTCGTCTTCAAATATTGGTATGTTAATAAAATGGTTCAAATGGCTCTGAGCACTATGGGACTTAACATCTGAGGTCATCAGTCCCCTAGAACTTAGAGCTACTTAAACCTAACTAACCTAAGGACATCACACACATCCATGCCCGAGGCAGGATTCGAACCTGGGACCGTAGCAGTCGCGCGATTCTGGACTGAAGCGCCTAGAATCAACCGCTCGGCCACCGCGGCAGGCTGGTATTTTAATAAACCAAGGCACAATAATTACTGACATACATAAACATTGCAACGGTTGTGGAACTACATGCCGTGGCATACAGCATCAAAACACTCACTCGCTGCTCCGTCGCAAACAACCTACTGGCTACTGCAGTACCAGGCAGCATTACAGCATTTAAAGCATTGCTCAGTCGAACTGACACAGGGTACACAGTGTTCGGCGAGACAGTGCCACAAGAAACTCGAATACTCGTAAAACGAATCACTGATGAACAACTAGAACAAATCACAGGCGGACAAACACACACAAAACTGAAAGACGGTTGGTGACGATGAGAGGTGGCAGAAGCCCCCTCTCATATTTCTATCTTACACTGAGTAATTCGATTTTCCTCTCTAATTGCATGCAGTGAAAAGTTGCTATTGCTTCACACACGGACTTCCCACGCAGTGTCTCTCGTCACCCGGGTGGTCCAGTGACAGGCGGGCTCAGCTGATCTTCACAGGGTTAAGCCGACGGGTGTGAGGGACTCGAGTGAATGCTTTCCAGACGCCGACATTGTCAGTAGAGCGGCGGAGACATGCCCGCAGGGGCCTGACGGAGCGGCTGGCCTAGACGTTCCGTTACTTCGCAGAAACTTAGCGAAAACACTTTCTGGCGGGCTACTAGCGAGGCGTGGGAATGACTTGTGTCCCCAGGCAGTCTTGGCGGGCAAATTCCCGCGTTTTCTGCAAAATCGTAACTGTGATTGGCTTGCTCAGGACATAGCTCCGTGACGTAGCAAAATCGGCGCAGAAATTGGCGCCAAGAATCTCCATTGGTTGAATGGTAGTGCTTCGGCAATAGAGTGGAATTTTCCGCCGGTTTTCGAGTTGCTGATTGGAACGTTTAACCCACGGCCACTCTCGTGGGGGCGGGAATGTTCTGTGTTCGGTTTGTACGGGTGCTCTTGTGGGGGTCGGCTCTCGCCTTTCGGTCGGAGTAGGTTACAAGGCTGAGCTCTCGCTGCTCTGGACAGCCTGCCTTCCGTTGGCTGTTTAATATACTTTTATTTAATTGTAACTGTTTGACGAAGTTGCTGAAGTTTCGACTTCAACGTAACTTTCTGAGTACAGTTGGAAATTGAGCGTTCTGCGTAGTTGGAAATTGAGCGTTCTGCGTACAAGCGGCCTATGTTGTCTGTCTTGAGCAGTTTTGACTAAAGTTGACTGTATCGGAGTTACTGTGTGACTTCACTTGTTAAAATCAATCACTGTACCATCAGTGATTGTTTGGTGAGCCTTCTTCGTCTCGCTCAGAGGCGCATTTGTATTGCTAGGGAGTCTTTAGTCTGGAACAACCAGACCAGGATAATTTGTTTCGGGCTATACTCGCGACATTATCATCACTACGACAGGACGTTGAAGCAACCAGCCATCACCTCCGGTACGCCAGATTGTGTCCTTGCAGTTAAGAAGACAGCTTGGTAATGTACGTCCGCAGCACCGGCAAAGCAGGCAATTTTGCTAGGTGATAATCAGAGCTCAGCAGAGTGCGCCTGTTCGTCTTTTCTAACTTTGTTCTGTCTTGGGTGTTCATTGTCTGAGTTCTCACTACTGTAGCAGCAATTAATGTTGGGTTTGCTGTGTGTTTGTCTTAAGATTTGAGTTGCAAGGAATTGGCTCCACATACCACTTCATCATAAATGTCACAATCTAGTTTAGGGACAACTTCACCTTCACAGCATTTATTTGAGTATCCAATTTGAGCTAATTAGATTTATTGTATATGTTTCATGTGTTTTGTTTATTATTTTGAGTCTAGTCATAATAAATCATATTGTTATTTTGGACAGAACTTTCATTCTGTTGATCGGTAGAGCAACCCTTTCATTCCTCACTACATTAATGAAACTTTCCTTTATTTAACTTATTTATCAAATTAAATTATTGCAGGTGCCAAACTCTTTTCTACTCCACTTGCAGGGTCGATTACACTCAGTTCGCTTTTCTTTTTAATCCATGTGCAACAGCAAAGTCGGAGCTAGAATGGGGGGGAGGGGGGCTTAGAGTATCATTTACATATGAAGATTCTAGAAGAATTTAGTGTTAAATACACTGCTAGCCCCAGCACCTCGCAACGAAACACACCTCGTCTCACCAGACGACCGACCAACAACCAACTAAGGTCTTTGCCACTCAAACCATGTGTGTCAGCAACGGTCGGGCGATTCTTGACTGTCCGGAGCTCACTGCAACTCCAACCCGATTCATCCCGATGGCCGTCCGGAACTGGGAGACACGGCGATCCGGCCACACTGGCTCAAACCCAATCATGCAGAGGTAACTCTTGCCCATTGGCCACGACATTTCCGCACAAGAAGGAACCGAGCCACGTCCAGCATGATGACCCAGTGACAAGGCCCAGAAATGGTCAAAAGACCATACACACGTCGCCCAAATAGGTGACCAACTGAACGACCGACGCACGGCAGATCCCGCTGCCATCTCCGTCCGTCGAACAGTTCATGCTGAGTCGCGAGCGGTCGGCGAGTACTGGCTGTCAGCACCTGCCTAGCGCTCTGTCCCCGACTGCTGCTACGTCCCGACTGCACTACTGCCGCGTTCCAACTCATCGACTGCCAGGTGCGATCTCAACACACGACGACCGAGAAGTAATAGCCGTCCAGCAAAGATAATACGACAGGGCTAATATCGATACGCACTGCTGCTGACACTCACGGGCAGACGAGACAGCAATTCAGTGACAGTGAAATTAAAATGACGAGGCGGCCGTAAGGCAAAAACAAGATGTTAAATAATAGATGACATGAACGTGAGCCACTAACGGCTCACACGGGCTATGGATGACAGGGGTGAACGAAGTCTGCGGAAATGTGTACGAGTGAATAGACGTACAACTGTTGAGCAACTGACAGCACAGGTAAACTAAGGGGTTATCGATATTCTCTTCCCAACGGTTGTTCAGCGAACGTTTCTGCGTAAGGGCCTCCGCAGCAAGCGCCCGGTCATGCACCAGTGCTGACTGCTGTGCATCTTCCGCAGCTCGTGGCCGTGCGGTAGCGTTCTCGCTTCCCGCGTCCGGGTTCCCGGGTTCGATTCCCGGCGGGGTCAGGGATTTACTCTGCCTCGTGATGACTGGGTGTTGTGTGCTGTCCTTAGGTTAGTTAGGTTTAAGTAGTCTTAAATTCTAGGGGACTGATGACCATGGATGTAAAGTCCCATAGTGCTCAGAGCCATTTGAACCATTTTTGCTGTGCATCGTCGGCGAAAGCTGGAATTTGCACGCCTGTACTGCAAGTGGTCGTCCACTGAGTGACAGCAGGTGGACTTTCCAGATGAATCACTTTTTATGCCCCATCGGACAGATGGTCATTGGCATGTTCGGCGTGAATCGTCTGAAAGCAGACACCCTGCAGTCAGGAGGGAACGTTGTGGTCTGGGGAAAGTTTTCGTCGCTTTCCCTGGGTAATTTCGTCATTCTGTGAGTCACAATGGACCAACATAAGTCTGCATCTATCCTTGTGGAGAATGTCCATGCCTACATGTAGTTTGTTTTTCGGCACCAGGACAATAAAGTGACACACAGCCACAGTGTATGTGCTTGGTTCGAAGAATACCAGGATGATAATCGAACATCTCTGGCTACCAAACTCCAAGATATAGATTCAATCGAGAACCTGTGGGACCACTTCGATCAGGCTGTTCGCGTCATGGAGTCTCAGCTGAGAAACATAGCCCATACTGCCGCGGCACGGGATTCACTATGACTCCATATCCCTGTAGGTAGGTTTCAGAACCTCATTGACTCTTTTCTGTACGACTCGCGCTGCAAAATGCGGTTATTCAGGCTTTTGGCTGGTGGTCACATTAATATAACTTGGCGGTGTATTTCCTCAAACTGGTACAGGCCATCTTAATCAGACAATTAGATACATGCTGAAACGAAACCTGTGGCCTATTTACTAGTTGCTTGAACCCTACTCCATCAGATAAGCTGTATTTTCTTGCCGATATAGCGAGACCTTCTGTAGCCAAAGAGCTGGCTATCATGAGGAAGAGGCTTGGTGGGGAACTGGTACGTGTAGTACGGAAATACATTTTCACTGACTTGCATAAGGAGCAGTCAAACGAAAACGAGGCAGATGGGAAAACAACAAGTAAACTTTTTATTATTCCAAAAGTAAACACCAGTTAACTTTTCTCTCAAATTGAAGGAAATCTAGTGCTTCAAATATTGTGAACCTGATTATCAGAATTCTTTACGTAATTATTTTCACTGTATAACGTTTCACCTGAAATACCTTTAACACCGTCAGAAAAAAATGCTGAATTATTTTCCATAAAGATTAATTCATGGATATCCGTTTCCAACAGTGGACTAGATGAATTCCGTGAATGGACCATTAGACGTATATTAGAAATTTCTTGATTTAATACCTCTTATTCGGTATACAACGGCTGGGTGGATTTGAATATGGCCACATAGTATAATTAAGAAAATGAAAGGACAAGTAAGTGGAAATTAATTTTAATATGAACGAAGACTGTTGATTCTGAACATAAAAAGAATTGAATTAGACTAATATTGCACTGCAATTCCATACTGGCATAATCAAGAAATTCACCGCAATTTAGGCTGCTTTATGAAATAATAGCCATTGCTTATAACAGTGAACAAACCGTGAGGCAGTTCACATCAATTTCGCCGTCCGGGGTGGCTGAGCGATTCTAGGCGCTACAGCCTGGAACCACGCGACCACTACGGTCACAGGTTCGAATCCTGCCTCGGGCATGGATGTGTGTGATGTCCTTAGGTTAGTTAGGTTTAAGTAGTTCTAAGTTCTAGGGGACTGATGACCATAGATGTTAAGTCCCATAGTGCTCAGAGACATATGAACGATTTTGAACATCAATTTCCGTAACACAGCAATACAGTCTATCTGTAATTAAAAGAGAAGTATATTTTACTGTTCCTCCTAAATCCAGTGCAGTTTTCATGCACCCACCTCCGTACATGCCATGCACTGATCGATTTTGATATAGTTCACAAAATCGATCATTTGTGTTGGTGCTTTTCACTTGTGTAGTGTGACTCGCTACAGGCAGATTTCTCTTTAGGGTAATGGAAGGTTTAGCGCCACGTACTAATTGGTCCTTGTACGGAGAATTTGTCAGTATTAAATCTTTTTGTGTGCTATTTCTTGGCCTGGCCTTCAGTAACGTGACAGCTGTGGGATTAGGAGGAATGTCTGCTAAAGGAATAGCCAAGCGATTGGGTCTGGATTGAAACCGAACACTGTCGCACGAAGTGTTCCATCCTTCAGCTTATCTTTATCACGAGCGCTTTTGTATATCAGCATCGGCTTCGGTATTTATTTTCCAGCGGCTCTGACGCAGCAAACAATAGTTGTTGTAACACAACGCTCTCCACCTGAGTAGATCCAACTTGTTGTGTCCTCTTCTTAGCAATTACTTTCCTTGTCTTTTTCTGTACGGTGAAAAGCCCAGTTTCATCGACATTAAAAACTGTATACGCTTCCAAAATATTCTCATCGACTCTCTTCGTGAGAATGTCAAAAAAGTTGCAACATTCTCTTTTTTGAATCCAATGGCATAAGCCATGGATTTAGCCTCTCGTTGTCTGAAAGAGAGTTCTTCATAAGATTTTAGTACCATTTCTAGCAGGCCATCTTTTTCTCGCGGTTGAATCTTTCGCCAAATTCGAATGCTATCGTTCGTAAGTCCTTAGTCGCGATGCCAAACATAAACTCTTCTAATTACATCACATATTAAAATATCTTATGCTCCGCTTCAGAAGGCAAGTCACTAACGCTGCAGATTATTTTTTTGTCCTCCGCAGCAAACCATTTCTTTCCATCCAAATGATGTTTGAGAGTTGCTTTGGGAACACTATACTGCTTTGCAGTAACATTCAAACCGAAACCACCATTTCGCCCAGCAACGTCATATTCTCTTCCTTTCATTTTCCATACTTAACACCTTTCGGCATTTTGAAAACTGCAAAATAATAGTTTGAATACAGTTTAAATACTCATAAAACAAAAGTTACATTCGAAATGAGTCTCAGAAGACTTGAAAATCGTTTGGTAAACTTTAACACCATTTGAACCTAAGTATGCGACTGTTAAATACAGTATTGACCATTAAAATTGCTACATCACGAAGATGACGTGCTACAGACGCGAAATTTAACCGACAGGCAGAAGATGTTGTGATATGCAAATGATTAGCTTTTCAGAGCATTCACACAAGGTTGGCGCCGGTGGCGACACCTACAACGTGCTGACATGAGGAACGTTTACAACCGATTTCTCATACACAAACAGCAGTTGACCGGCGTTACCTGGTGAAACGTTATTGTGATGCCTCGTGTAAGGAGGAGAAATGCGTACCATCACGTTTCCGACTTTGATAAAGGTCGGATTGTAGCCTATCGCGATTGCGGTTTATCGTATCGCGACATTGCTGCTCCCGTTGGTCGAGATCCAATGACTGTTAGCAGACTATAGAATCGGTGGGTTCAGGAGGGTAATACGGAACGCCGTGCTGGATCCCAACGGCCTCGTATCACTAGCAGTCGAGATGACAGGCATCTTATCCGCATGGCTGTAACGGATCGTGCAGCCACGTCTCTATCCCTGAGTCAACAGATGGGGACGTTTACAAGACAACAACCATCTCCACGAACAGTTCGACGACGTTTGCAGCAGCATGGACTATCAGCTCGGAGACCATGGCTGCGGTTACCCTTGACGCTGCATCACAGACAGGAGCGCCTGCGATGGTGTACTCAACGACGAACCTGGGTGCACGAATGGAAAAACGTCATTTTTTCGGATGAATCCAGGTTCTGTTTACAGCATCATGATGTTCGCATCCGTGTTTGGCGACATGGCGGTGAACGCACGTTGGAAGTGTGAATTCGTAATCGCCATACTGGCGTATCACCCGGCGTGATGGTATGGGGTGCCATTGGTTACACGTCTCGGTCACCTCTTGTTCGCATTGACGGTTCTTTGAACAGTGGACGTTACACTTCAGATGTGTTACGACCCGTGCCTCTACCCTTCAGTCGATCCCTGCGAAACCCTACATTTCAGCAGGATAATGCACGACCGCATGTTGCAGGTCCTGTACGGGCCTTTCTGGATACAGAAAATGCTCGACTGCTGCCGTGGCCAGCACATTCTCGAGATCTCTCACCAATTGAAAACGTCTGGTCAATGGTGGCCGAGCAACTGGCTCGTCACAATACGCCAGTCACTACTCTTGATGAACTGTGGTATCGTGTTGAAGCTGCATGGGCAGCTGTTCCTGTACACGCCATCCAAGCTCTGCTTGACTCAATGCCCAGGCGTATCAAGGCCGTTATTACGGCATGAGGTGGTTGTTCCCGGTACTGATTTCTCAGGATCTATGCACCCAAATTGAAACGGCGTGAAAATGTAATTACATGTCAGCTCTAGTATAATATATTTGTCCAATGAATAACCGTTTATCATCTGCATTTCTTCTTGGTGTAGCAATTTTAATGGCCAGTAGTGTATGAAATAAAATTTGTTTTCGTTCCAATATATATTTAAAAAGTCCATGTCCTAGCAATATTGCAGTATTAAATATAATTAACGACTGCATTTAACTCAATCTTCCTAGGATAATTTTAACGTAGTCCAATAATTTAAAATCCTTTGTTAAATATTTAACTGCAGTCATTTTTTACAAGTGCAATATTTGTACTTTAAATTACATTTATGTATCAATCAGAGGAACTGGAATGGCCTCTTGCACGTATTTCTTGCTAGTAACATAAATAAATCCTAATACTGCTTGTACAGATGATACCCTTAGGTTACTTTACGGTGTTTCCATGAACGGACAAGTAGTCCATTGATGGGCGTTGGCAGTGGTTCAATGATGCCAATACCATAACGTCTGGATACTCGCCATTAGCCAGGAAGTTGCGGTAAATAATACAGATATAAATATACCCATGTAAAGTAGATAAACCTCGCTTACCAATTGTATACTCCATGCAGACCTGGCGTAATCGTCGTTATCACCATACACAATGCAATTTCATCCCAGCGATACATCAAATAACGGAATTTTCTTCATGCATTTACATCAGGTCTTCACTGTAACCTGCAACTTCCAAACTAAGATGGTGGCTTCTTTCTCAACTGGTAAGTCGGTTCAGCAAAGCTAGATGGCAGCAGCTATCTACCAAACAAAACTATAGCGATGGTGCATTTATGTAACCGGACCGTTGATGGCAGCGTTACCATAACTCTTAATACATTTATCCCACTGTGGGTGAAACGGTCAGTGCCTTCACGGAAAAATGTTTGCGGTTGCCTGCAGAATCCTGATTGTACAAAGGCGTGCACCTCTTCGTCTAAAGCAAATCAACGACCTCGTATGTCTTTCTTCAGAACTCCAAACGCATGGAAATCAGAGGGGGGGGGGGGGGGGGGACGGCAGGTCGGAACTGTGTGGAGGATGGAGGATGTGTTAGGGCTTCCTAGCAAAATTTCTGCAGTATAGTCGAAACAACTTTGGCAGTATGTGGGTGGCTATCATCCTGCAACAGAATAGTGCCTCCTGTCAACATTCCTGGGCGTATGGACTCTTGATGGCGTGCTTCAGGTTTTACATAGTGTCCACACGCCGCTGTGCGTTTGTTGTTGCCCCGTGTTCCAGAAAGTCAATGAGAAACGGGCTCTTGAGGTGGAAGAAATTATCATGACTTTACTAGAGCTGGCTTGCCTGTTGTTTCGACTATGCTGCAGAAATTTCAGTGGGAAGCCCCTATACATCCTCCATATAGTCCCGATCTCTCCCCAATAATAATTCTTTGTTTATATACCCGCTATCTGGATTGAAACCGAGGAATGTCGCACGAAGTGTTCCATCCTTCAGCTTACCTTTATCACGAGGACTCTTGTAGATCAGCATCGGCTTTAGTATCTATTTTCCGGCAGCTCTGACGCAGCCCTGAAGGAAGACATTCGTAGCCGTCGATTTACCTCGGACGAAGAAGTTCACGCATGGGTACAATTTTTGTTTCAAAGACAATCAAAAACATTGTTTCCATACAGGCACTGACTGTCTTGTCTCAGAATAGAATAAGTGTATTAATAGTTTTGGCGAATAGTTTGGAAATAACAAGCAGTTTACTTACTTTTTTCCAACTATCTCGTTTCCATTTGACTATTTCTTATACAATGAAGCGCCAAAGAAACTGGTATAGCCATGCGTATTCATATTCAGAGATACGTAAATAGGCAGAATACGGAGCTGCGGTCGGCAACGCCTACATAAGACAACAAGTGTCTGTCCCAGTTGTTAGATCGGCTACTGCTGCAGCTATGGCGGGTTATCAAGATTTAAGTGAGTTTGAACGTGGTGTCATAGTCGGCGCACGAACAATGGGACACAGTATCTCCGAGGTAGCGGTGAATTAGGGATTTTAGAACTGGATCAACGACGACTCAAGAGAATCGTTCAACGTGACACAAGTGCAAGCGTGCCGCAAATTGCTGGAGATTTCAGTGCTGGGCCATCAACAAGTGTCAGCATGCGAACCATTCAACTAAACATCGTCGATATGGGCTTTCGGATTCGAGGGCCAACTCGTGTACCTTTGATGACTGCACGACTCAAAGCTTTACGCGTCTCCTGGGCCCGTCAACACCAACATTGGACTGTTGATGAATGGAAAAATGTTACCTGGTCGGACGTGTCTCGTTTCAGACTGTATCGACCGGATGGAAGTGTACGGGTGTGGAGACAACCTCATGAATCCATGAACCCTGAATGTCAGCAGGGGACTGTTCAAGTTGGTGTAGGGTCTGTAATGGTGTGGGCCGTGTGCAGTTGGACTGATATGGGACCCATGATACGTATAGATACGACTGTGACAGGTGACACGTACGTAAATATCTTGTCTGATCACCTGCATCCATTCATGTCCATTGTGCATTCCGACGGACGTAAGCAATTCCAGCAGGACAATGCGACACCCCTCACGTCCAGAATTGCTAAAGAGTGGCTCCAGTAACACACTTGTGAGTTCCGCTGGCCACCAAACTTCCCAAACATGAACATTATTTAACATATCTGGGATGCCTTGCAACGTGCTGTTCAGAAGAGCTCTCCACCCTCTCGCACTCTTGCGGATTTATGGACAGGCCTACAGGATTCATGGTGTCAGTTCCCTCCAGCACTATTTCAGACATTAGTCGAGTCAATGCCACATCGTGTTGCGGCACTTCTGCATGCTCGCGAGGATCCTGCATGATATTAGGCAGGTGTTCCAGTTTCTTGGCTCTTCAAGGTATATCGCCGGTACATTTCTATGTTTTTGACGAAATAAAAACAGAAATTAATTTTTCACTTATTAAGAAAATGAATGGAGTGGCCCATTTGGCTTCTTCAGCTTCAGATACCTCTTTGAAGAACAAATCTCAACTCTTATGGCTGTTACAGTAGCTACAAAAGAACAGTAAATATTGTAGTACCTAGAATCTTTTGTCAGATGGAGTTCCCAGGATTAAAGATCATCCATTGACACAGTAAACCACCACCCTCCGTGTAACCCCGCCTGCTCTTCTCCCAATAGCCGAAGCCGCCATCTACTACAGCGGCCGCCTCGCCTCGGGGCACGTACTCTCAGCTCGGGGCGAGCAGCGCCCAAGGCCGGCCTTGTCGCACCGCCGTTTGAGGGAACTTTCTCGGTTTAACTTCAGAAAGCTTCGTGACTTCGGCAATCGTTTACTTCTCCGCCGAGACACTGTGCAAGACGAACGCCGCAGCGCACAGCACTTCGAATTCTACGAACTCAAATACAGCGCTTTGTTCAACTGTCTGTCGGTCTAAGAAAACAGGATACTGTTAATTATAGTGGATCTGTAGTTTAAGACTGCTTTTAGGATTCCTGTGTTGGGCGTCAGGGTGACAGGTTGTAACAATTTTTCTTACCACTAACATTCGTACTCCAAGTGCAATGCAGTGGTTTTGTTCGTATCAGACGTCTCACCAGCAATGCTTCACGCCTGGCCCCAAAAAGGCACGTAGTACAAGACCTGCCCCAGGATTCAGCATTATGTCCTATAACCTTTTCACTGTTCATCACTGATGTCTCATTAGTTTTGTCCTACTGTAAATACTACGCGTGTATTAATGACCTCCAGTTGTATGCAAGTGCAATATCAACAAACATGAATACAACTATGGAGAATTTCAGTGCTGACCGGTGTGCATTATCAAAATGGACACGGAGCGGTCCTCGTTGGTCATTCTGTGCTTATAAGCCCCGGAAATCCCTAACATCTTTAATTCTTCACTGGACAGCAAATTCAACTTCTCACCCTCAGAAACCGGTGTAGGAGTAACAACAGATGAAAAGCTAAACTCAGTTGAGCACAAAGGTGCAATGACCAAGAAGGCATCAGCACCTCTCCATGCCTTCCAAAAATATAAAAAGCGCTTCCCTTTTGATCTGAAAATAAACTTGTACAAACACTTATATTTCCTGTTATTAATTATGGCGATGTTATCCTGCAAGAGCTTTTCCAAGGAAGCTCGCGGCGCCTGGAACAGGTGATGAACGGCTGTTTTAGATACATCTGCGGAATTCAACTCTTTGATCACATTTCACCGTCTTATGCACAGCTATCCTGGCTACGTATAGACAACTGCAGATATTTCGCGTAGATATTGTCGCAGAAGAATCTGAGTATCACCGTGGTGTAGTGGATATGATACTAAACTATTGTATGGAGGGTCGTCAATTCAAAACTCTCCTCGGCTGTACGATTTTAATTTCTATATTCAACTCGAGTACATTCTAGTGTCAAGAATGATTGTACTGGAATGTTCTGTAGCTGTGTATATACTGTATGTGTTCTGGCCGGAGGCAGTTTGCTCCGCGCTCTTGTATGTGCAAGTGCTGAATAAATCTTCGTTAAGTGAAGTTAATGTTCATCATTCAGCTGATTACACCTTCTACGTGCCAATACTTCTGTACACTCTGTTTCCTCTACAGTCTTATCATCGTACACTGTCCGTCTACCTCTCTTCCACCTTAACCCACTTGCCTGAACAACACGGCAGAAACACTCGTTTCCAGCAGAGCAAAATTATTTCTGTCGCATCCCATCGCTCAGCCGCTTTCTCGAAGTCCTTTTCAGTAGCAGGAGCCCGACACAGAAGTGACCTACCTCATCATATCAGAGAACTAGACTATCATCTTCAGCTTCAAAGGATAGTTAATGTCTTTCAAATGATAGAGCACAGCAATCAGTCGTGCTTTTCTTTCAGTGATGATAATTGCTGGGCACTATCTGAAATGTAGATTTGCCTAATAAAACCTGAAATAAATGGACGACTGATTGCTGTTCTCTATAATTTGAAAGTCATATCACAGTCGTTGAGTGCACCCATATTCCTAACGGAAGGTAACTTGATAAGATACTTAATGACACAACAACTGAAAAAAATTTGGAAAGTTCTGGTGAGCTCTTATGGGGCCCACCCGGCTAGCCGTTCGGTCTAACGCACTGCTTCCCGAGCGGGAAGACGTGCCGGTCCCCGGCACGAATCCGCCCAACGGATTAGTGTTGAGGTCCGGTGTGCCGGCCAGTCTGTGGATGGTTTTAAAGGCGTTTTTCCATCTGCGTCGGCGAATGTGGGCTGGTTCCCCTCATTCCGCCTCAGTTACACTACGTCGGCGATTGCTGCGCAAACACTGTCTCCTCGACGCGTACACCATAATTACTCTAACGCGCAAACATTGGGGTAGCACTCGTCTGGAATGAGACGCTCACGAGGGGTCCACTGGTAGCCGAATCGCACAATAAGCCTGAGTTCGGTTTGGGTGGCGGTGGGGTGAGTGGACTGCCGTAGCCTTTAGTGGTGTTGTGTACCACTGAGGGCTACGGCGAGGACGAAGCCTCTCCGTCGTTTCTAGGTCCCCAGTTCAATACATACATACAGGGTGTTTCAAAAATGACCGGTATATTTGAAACGGCAATAAAAACTAAACGAGCAGCGATAGAAATACACCGTTTGTTGCAATATGCTTGGGACAACAGTACATTTTCAGGCAGACAAACTTTCGAAATTACAGTAGTTACAATTGTCAACAACAGATGGCGCTGCGGTCTGGGAAACTCTATAGTACGATATTTTCGACATATCCACGACGTGTAGCAATAATATGGCGTAGTCTCTGAATGAAATTACCCGAAACCTTTGACAACGTGTCTGGCGGAAAATGGCTTCACATGCAGATGAGATGTACTGCTTCAGCTGTTCAATTGTTTCTGGATTCTGGCGGTACACCTGGTCTTTCAAGTGTCCCCACAGAAAGAAGTCACAGGGGTTCATGTTTGGCGAATAGGGAGGCCAATCCACCCCGCCTCCTGTATGTTTCGGATAGCCCAAAGCAATCACACGATCATCGAAATATTCATTCAGGAAATTAAAGACGTCGGCCGTGCGATGTGGCCGGGCACCATCTTGCATAAACCACGAGGTGTTCGCAGTGTCGTCTAAGGCAGTTTTTACCGCCACAAATTCACGAAGAATGTCCAGATAGCGTGATGCAGTAATCGTTTCGGATCTGAAAAATGGGCCAATGATTCCTTTGGAAGAAATGGCGGCCCAGACCAGTACTTCTTGAGGATGCAGGGACGATGGGACTGCAACATGGGGCTTTTCGGTTCCCCATATGCGCCCGTTCTGTTTCTTGACGAAGCCATCCAGGTAAAAATAAGCTTCGTCAGTAAACCAAATACTGCCCACATGCATATCGCCGTCATCAATCCTGTGCACTATATCGTTAGCGAATGTCTCTCGTGCAGCAATGGTAGCGGCGCTGAGGGGTTACCGCGTTTGAATTTTGTATGGATAGAGGTGTAAACTCTGGCGCATGAGACGATAGGTGGACGTTGGCGTCATTTGGACCGCAGCTGCAACACGGCGAACGGAAACCCGAGGCCGCTGTTGGATCACCTGCTGCACTAGCTGCGCGTTGCCCTCTGTGGTTGCCGTACGCGGTCGCCCTACCTTTCCAGCACGTTCATCCGTCACGTTCCCAGTCCGGTGAAATTTTTCAAACAGATCCTTTATTGTATCGCTTGTTGGTCCTTTGGTTACATTAAACCTCTGTTGAAAACTTCGTCTTGTTGCAACAACACTGTGTTCTAGGCGGTGGAATTCCAACACCAGAAAAATCCTCTGTTCTAAGGAATAAACCATGTTGTCTACAGCACACGTGCACATTGTGAACAGCACACTCTTACAGCAGAAAGACGACGTACAGAATGGCGCACCCACAGACTGCGTTGTCTTCTATATCTTTCACATCACTTGCAGCGCCATCTGTTGTTGAAAATTGTAACTACTGTAATTTCGAAAGTTTGTCCGCCTGAAAATGTACTGTTGTCCCAAGCATATTGCAACAAACGGTGTATTTCTATCGCTGCTCGTTTAGTTTTTATTGCCGTTTCAAATATACCGGTCATTTTTGAAACACCCTGTACATACATACAAGTTCTTATGGGACCAAAC
The DNA here is from genome assembly GCF_023864345.2 of Schistocerca serialis cubense. NCBI lineage: Eukaryota > Metazoa > Arthropoda > Insecta > Orthoptera > Acrididae > Schistocerca > Schistocerca serialis. The sequence continues at coordinate 406,397,176 of NC_064642.1, read as the reverse complement.
TGCTGAGGTCATCGGTCCCTAATCTCACACAGCATTTAATCTAACTTCAACTAACTTACGCTAATGACGACACACACATCCATGCCCGAGGGAGGACTCGAACCTCTTACGGGGGGAGCAGCGCGCACCGTGACAGGACGCCATAGACCGCGCGGCTATCCCGCGCGGCATAGCTACTGAAGCAAGGACGATGTCTACCTTTTCTCGTCTACACACCTATTAAACAATTACATCCCTCATCCCAACCAGATCTTCATCAATTTCCAATGCTCTTAGCTGGTGCAGTCTACCTACATTTTTTCGTTCAGAACTCGCTATTGTCAGAAATAACTTTTGTACACAGTCACAAGTATATTCTGAATCTGCCACTTTCACTGTAATTATTATTATTATTGTTATTGTAGCGGAAAGAGTAGAAGCTGTAGCAATAGCACTGGTAGTATTAACTTTATTAAGTCTTTCACTTAAATCTTCCGGGCTTTGTTAGCACTTTTTATTCACAGTATCTCTACGTACATTCACCGACTGAGGTAGCGCAATGATTAGCACACTGTACTTGCATTCGGAGGACGTTAATTCAAATCCCCGTCCGGATTTAGGTTTTCTGTCATTCCCCTACATGGCTTCAGGCAAATGCTGGATGGTTCCTTTGAAAGGACACGACCGACTTCCTTCCCCATGCTTAATACATTTCGAGCGTATACTCCCGTCTCTAATGTCGTTGATGTCAGCGGCACGCTAAAATCTAACTTTCCTTACTTCTTTTACATAAATTCAAATCGTTTTTAATTCTTTTGATACTATTTTATTACTATTTGTCATATTGTTATCGGCCAGCTACGATGTAAATAGTGTATGAGTCAAGATGTAAAAAAAAAAAAAAATACTCTATGCATTTAACACCGGTCTGATGTAAGAGAGGGCCTCAGTACCCTAATCTGATCAAGTTAAATAAATAAAAATTCATTGGAGCTCAAGATATTGTAGATACTCTTCATTTCCTTTTCTGTCCCGTTTTGTGTAGCCTCCTGTTCGGAACATTGTCTTTACTTATTAGCTGCCACTCAGCTCTCATCGTTTCTTGTAGATCAGTGACTTGCCATTATAACAAAGCACAGACATTGCCCAAGTTTTGTACAGGGACATGCGAACGCGTTTTTGTGCTTGATTTACTTTCACTGTTTTTTTTCTATTATTCACACGGTTTTCTTAACCTCACAATTTCCTCTGCGATATTTAAATCTGCCCCAGGTAATAGTTAAAAACCAAAATATTTAAATTGTTTCACCCTTTATAAAATCTTGTCATTTATACAGGGTGTTGCAGGATTACGTTTTAAAAATTTGAGCGATTGTAGAGGATGAAATTCTGAACGTTTTGATATGAGAAACCTACAGGGAGAAGTGTGAAATGAAGTTTCGACAGCCACAATTGGGATGTTGAAAATCCACGCAATACCCGTTCGAGGAGTTACCAGGCGAGATTCTCAGTGAACATTTGGGCAGGAATTGTGGGAGATCACCTAATGGACCACACATCATACCAGATCGTTTGAATGATGCATGATATTTGAACTTTCTGGTTGCCTTACCGGAAGTTCTGGAGGACCTTCCCTTGCAACAGTGAGCTAGTTTGTAGTTTCTAAACGATGGTGCTCCAGCTCACTTTAATCGTCGGGCCAAGGCATATCTCACAGACAACACAAGGCAGAGAGTAAATGTTAATGATTTTACTTTTGTATGGAGCCACAGTCATATAAAACTTTCTGAAAGATATAACCGCCGTTTGACTGTACAACAGGTTTCATTTCATAATGTAGATTTCGGCCTTCGGCCATTATCAACTGTTGCAACTGCAGCATATTGAAGCACAATAAAAGTACAAGTATCAGACAAAGTAACAGAAAAATAGCATGGCAAACAGTTAAATCAATGCTTGGGATACATGACTTGTTCTCTTACTTACGTATTATAAATCATTAGACTTGAGTAGAACCGAAGTAATCGTCAAAATATGTATTTTCGGTTATATAAACCAAGTTTGTCAAAAGTCAATGCGAATACATTTCTGTAATATCCTAATTTACTGGTAATTACATGACTCACTTGATATGGTTGTGGAATAAAATAGATGACCAAATCAGAGGTTTTAGACTTTGCTACACTGGGCCCAAGCAGCCATTGACATAAGCATGAGTGAGATGATAGTCAAAGATCATCATAAAGTCATCCCAGTTTGCACCACGCGATCTGTGGTATGTCTTGAATACTGTTAGTTGGACTCCTTATTATACAAGCTGGTTACATTATCTTTGAACTGGGTAGATGATGCCAAGTTATACATTGTTATGAATTACAACTATGTTTAAATAATTGGTTAAATGGTCACACATCGTTGGAATATAAAACCCTTTACATAAAAGCATCAATAATCGTTACAAAAGGCCAAATGTACAATGAAACAAAATGGGGAATAAAGTGGTGGTACGGGTAGGGGGAGGGCGGTACATAGTGAATAAGGAAATGTTGCACGTTAGGGGAAAAGGAATGGATCAACATATTAAATAGATAAGGTGTGGCGAGTTATTGATGTGGGAGGGAGGAAAGATGAGGTAGTCAGATTAAGTAGAAGAAGTGGAGGGAGGGGGGGGGAGGGAGATATGAAGGTTACCAGCTGTGATAAGTGTACTAAATACTAAAAACATAAAATGTACAGCGCAGCTCTTCATCGTAATTATAAAAATGTAGTACAGAACACTAGTTGTTCCATTATTTTCAATCATATTAAAGTATAAAGAACAGTCTTCACTTTTTAGGTGTTCTGTTATTAAAAGGACTGTGAACAATAGACCAGATTTAATTGTGGAAGGGGAACAACATCTGAAAGAAACTTGTTGGCTGGTGTGGGAGGGATAGTCTGAATAAATAGGTGAAGATTAAAAAAGGGGGAAGTGGAAGGAGGAAAACTAATGTTTACCATCTACACAGTGTTCACCACTTATACTGCAGTATTGTTTACACAACTGTTTAGAAGGAATAGTAACCCACATTGTATGAGGGTTAACAATTGTAGCAATTGACTGAACATTAAAAAACATAAGATGTAACAATATAATACCAGTTGTTCCATTATTTCAAAAAACAATAAAGTATAATGAAGGCTCGACACTTTTTAAGCAAAGTAGATAAGGAGTGGTGGGGTATTGACGGTATGGGAGGGGACGTAAGGAGGGGTTATCTGATTAGGTAGGCGAAGACAAATGGGTAGGTGTAAAGGAGAAAAACAATGCACACAATCTTCACAATACTACCCACATGTACACCCATACTGCTATACCATTTGCACAAGTATGCAGAAGGACAATAAGCCTCTTATAGTATGGCATTAGCAATTATAGTAAATGTAGCAAATTCATTAAGCATGGTCTAAAATAAAAATGATGAATTAAGTTTCTACCAACATTTATCTGAAGGTATCTAAATCTTTTTATTCTTTAGTTCTAGTTGCTCATTCACTAAGTTGAGGGGGCTCTTATTACTTCACTGTATATTTCTATTTTTTCCAACACATCCATTTCCTTGCTTTTTCGTACTGTGTGTAGACTTTTTAAATCTTGATTGATTTCTTCTACTTGGTGATTAGTGTCTCTGAAGTCTTACTAAATATTGAAGTGTTGCTTTCTGTTCTCCTAATATGTTCCTTATACCTATCTTTCAAAGCACATCCCATCTGGCAAATGTATCAACAATCACAAGTATCACACACAATCTTATATATGCTTGATCTACTCATTGAATTAGTTTTGTGTGTGGCATGCTTAAGGATGTTACCCAAGTTCTTGTATGTGTGGAAGCTTATCTGTATAGTAGTTTTGTCAAATATTCTAGCAATTTTATCTGAGATAGCACCAGTGTAAGGGACAGAAATGAACTTGTTCTTTATTAATCTGTCTTCTTCTTTGTGTAAAACGATTTGCATCATATTATGATCATTAATAGTCCTAGCTTTCCTATCAAATATTTTGGTAACTATATATGACTTATATCGATTTGTGACTTTAGTGTGTTATAGCATCTGCAGATCTTTCTCATCTTCACTGTTCTGCAAAGGGAGGTTGACTAGCCGATGTACCATAGAACTAAAATAAACTTTTTTGTGAGTCACTGGATGGCTGAAATTATTATCATTTATGCAATCCGTGATTGTTGATTTCCTGTAGATGCTGAAGGTACATTTGTTGTTGTTATTAGTAATTTTCAACTCTAGGAAGTTTATTATTTCTGTTCTTCAGTCTCTTTTGTAAATTGAATTTTAGGGTGGAGGCTATTTAGATGGTTGTGCATTGTGTTTTTTTCATTTACAGTGCCAGCAAATATGAGAACTGAGTCATCTAAAAATCTGTTGTAAAAGCAAAGTTTCCTAGTTAACTGTTTGTATTCTTTAAAATGTTTTTGTTCCAAGTCATTTATAAAAATGACAGCAAGAGTTCCTGCTAAACAATAGCCCATAGCTAGTCCATCTTCTTGGGTATAAATTTCACCTTCAAAGGCAAAGTAGTTGTTAGTTGTTATTAACTCTTAAAGTTCTATTATTTCAGTGATTTTAGCTAGTGACAATTTTTATGCTTGATCAAGTTTTGCTGTATTAGGTCAGTAGTTTCTGTTATGGGAATATTAGTGTACATATTTGATATATCGAATGAAACAGGACACCGTTGTCTGGAATTATTAGGTCTTTCATTTCGTGTGCTACGGACTGTGTAAAGTACCTAGTATGTATAGAATTCCTTAAGTAATCTGTCCAGCTTTTTGCTATTGAAGTTGTAACACTTGATAACGGCCTAAGGCCGAAATCTAGATCGTGAAATAAAATCTGTTGTACAGTCAGATGGGGGTCATATCTTTCGGAAAGAGAGTAAGTAGTGTATCGCAATGAGAGGCCCAGTCCATCGGCCTGTGCGCTCCCTTATCTCACCTATTTTGACATTTTCCTCTGGGTTTATGTAAAGTCCCTTGTGTACACAACACCAGTAGGAACAACACCTGAGCTTATTAAGCGCATCTTTACAGCGTTTGATACCATCAGGGGAGGAGCGCATGATCCTGCGGAGAAACAGACTAATTATGGTTCGTCGTTGCCAATTACGTAACGAAATTGATGGTCGGCATAATGAACATTTACTTTGCAATAGTGAAGCCATAGAATCTATTTGCACTACTTGATTGTATACAACGGTCAATATACGATTTCCAAATTAGAGTATTCTAGTGCTTGATGTAGACTACCGGATGAGTAGAAAGTGCATAGTACTGTAGAAAGTTTTATTTCCGACTATAGGTTCCAGTTGCAAAATGATCTGAGCTTCATCCTTTATCATCTCCCAAATTTTTAAAACCGTCATTCTGCAACACCCTGTATCAAGTTTTTTCGGCGTGGAGTTTTTCGGCACAGAAGACGATTATTTCTGTATTTCCAGCAGATATTTTCATGGAGCATTTATCTCAAACATTATATGTGTTAGCGATAGATCTCCGTGAAACTTCTTTTGCAGTTTCCTTTACGGATATCTCGCCTGCAAAATTCACTGCTGCTAGATGTAAATTTCGATTGACAGGGCTGTAGCCACACTATGTGATCAAAAGTATCAAGACACCTGGCTGAAAATGACTTACAAGTTCGTGGCATCCTCCATCGGTAATACTGAAATTCAGTATGATGTTGGGCTACCCTTAGCCTTGACGGCAGCTTCCACTCTCCCAGACATACGTTCAATCAGGTAATGGCAGCCCATTCTTCACGGAGTGTTGCACTGAGGAGAGGTATCGATGTCGGTCGGTGAGGCCTGCCACGAAGTCGGCGTTCCAAAACATCCCAAAGGTTTTCTACAGGATTCAGGTCAGGATTCTGTGAAGGCCAGTTCATTACAGGGGTGTTACTGTCGTGTAACCACTCCGCCACAGGCCGTGCATTATGAACAGGTGCTCGATCGTGTTGAAAGATGCACTCTCCATCCCCGAATTGCTCATCAACAGTGGCAAGCAAGTAGGTGCTTAAAACATGAGTGTAGGCCTGTACTGTGATAATGTCACGCAAAACAACAAGGGGTGATAGCCCCTCCTTGAAAAACGCGACCACACCATAACACCAACGCCTACGAATTTTACTGTTGCCACTACACACGCTGGCAGATGACGTTCACCGGATATTCACCATACCCACACCCTGCCATCGGATCGCCAGCTTGTGTACCGTCATTCGTCACTCCACGCAACGTTTTTCCACTGTTCAATCTTCCAATGTTTACGCTCCTTACTCCAAGCGAGGCGTCGTTTGGCATTCACCGGCGTGATGTGCGGCATATGAGCAGCCGCTCGACCATGAAATACAGTTTTCTCATCTACCGCCTAACTGACATAGCACTTGCAGTGTATCCCGATGCTGTTTGGAATTCCTGTGTGATGGTCTGGATAGATGTCTACCTATTACACATTAGGAGGATCCTCTTCAACAGTCGGAGGTATCTGTCAGTCAACAGACGAGGTCGGCCTGTACGCTTTTGTGCTTTACGTGTCCCTTCACGGTTCCACTTCACAATCACATCGGAAACACTGTACCCAGGGATGTTTATGAGTGTGAAAATCTCGCGTACAGAGGTCTGACACAAGTGACACCCAATCTCCTGACCACGTTCGAAGTCCGTGAGTTCTGCGGAGCGCCCCATTCTGCTCTCTCACGATGTCTAATGACGATTGAGATCGCTGTAATGGAGTAACTGGCAGTAGCTGGGATCACAATGCACCTAATATGAAAAACGTATGCTTTGGAAGGTGTTCTGATACTTTTGGTCACACAGTGTATGTTGCGTTCACCTTATTGTAGCATTATTGCATTCATGTACAGGGTGGTCAGAAAGAGTCTGAAAAGTTTGTAAGGGTGTCGCAGTGTAGGTTGGGCTGAGAAATAACTGTTAAGGAAAAAATTCGATACGTTGCGCAGCGTAGACACTGGTGAACGAGATTGCTCAGCTTTAGGCTCGGGTCCGATCCTTACTACTGTCCCATGTCCAGTTTTTTTTTTTCGCTCGCTTGTTCGATTTTAGGAAGCCAAACGAAGCACACCTTTGCTGACTTCGTTTCTGGCAGCGCGCAACGCCCTGATTGGCTAACCTGAGTGCAAAGTAACTCAGAAACGACGAAACGTATGTTTTTTTTATTAAAAGTTGTTTCTCAGCACAACCCACTCTGCACTACCTTTGCAAACTTTTCAGGCAGGTTCTGACCGCCCTGTATATGCTAACAGGGGGAAGAGATTCCACATTCTCGTCTAACCTCAATGATGTTGCTGTTCAAAAAATGGGCGTGAAATCTTATGGGACTTAACTGCTAAGGTCATCAGACGCTAAGCTTACACACTACTTAACCTAAATTATCCTAAGGACAAACACACAACACCCATGCCCGAGAGAGGACTCGAACCTCCGCCGCGACAAGCCGCACAGTCCATGACTGCAGCGCCTGAGACCGCTCGGCTAATCCCGCGCGGCGATGTTACTGTTTCCACATTCATAATTTGTCTTCAGTTCTTACTATCATTAGAGTTTTCGTGTGTATATGGCATGTATGTAAATATTTAGAATGTTATTTTGTGGTACGCGATCTTGCACTAGTATTTTCAGCGGCTTGTGTCAGATTACTTCCTAAGATCATTTCTCATAATCTTGAAAGGTAACATTGTAAGTAGGCTGTTTATGTTTTCTCTATGTAAGTAGGCTGTTTATGTTTTCTCTATGTAAGTAGGCTGTTTATGTTTTCTTATTGGCAACGTTACGTAGCACTCAATATGAAAATCACTGGCTGTGCTGTGTGCAGTCTGTGGCTGCTTTGCATTGTTGTAATACTCGCCATTGTAGCGTTAGGCAGCTGGCTGTGAACAGCGCGTAGCGTTGCGCAGTTGGAGGTGAGCCGCCAGCAGTGGTGGATGTGGGGAGAGAGATGGCGGAGTTTTGTAATTTGGCATGAACTGCTATATTTATATATGATGATATCAAGGTAAATACATTATTTGTTCTCTACTAATATCTTTCATTTGCTAACTATCCCTATCAGTAGTTAGTGCCTTCCATAGTTTGAATCTTTTATTTAGCTGGCAGTAGTGGCGCTCGCTGTATTGCAGTAGCTTGAGCAGCGAAGATTTTTGTGAGGTAAGTGATTTGTGAAAGGTATAGTTTAATGTTAGTCAGGGCCATTCTTTTGTAGGGAATTTTGAAAGTCAGATTGCGTTGCGCTAACAAAATATTGTGTGTCAGTTTAAGCACAGTCTTGTATAATTGTTCAAAGGGGAAGTTTCATATGTCGACCCTTAGCCGAGGATACCTCACTGGAATCTTCTGATTTTTTGTTGTAGTTTGTGTAATTAGTGTAGATTTTGTTTATTGCTAGCGCGTAATTGTAGAGAAAATCTCCTTTGTAGTTGCAGTCTTTCATTGTTGTACAGTAAAACAGTTGTGGCATGCATGTAGATTTGCACCAAGTATTTCGCAGCTGCGCTTGCAGTTAACTAGATATTATTTTCAGTGCTATGTTAATGTGTTCTCTTATTTTTGATCTTCAAATTGTGTTTTTCTGTGTTGTCGTGTGAAATACTGTGACAATAATGGCGTGTGAAAAACGTAATACTAGGCTCCAAAGTAAATTGAGAAATGACAGTGAAAATGAAAGCAGTGTGTTAGCGCCACCGAGTAATGAATTAACTGATGTTCAAAGTAGTAATTTGGTAATTGCGCATAGGGAAATGGAGCGGGCGGCAAACAATGGTGTAGACAGTGAAACAGGTAGTGAACAGGGAAGCGTTATCGATCAATTGGTCGGCAAAAGCTCGCCTCAGGAATCGGGAATGACAGAACACAATATTGCAAATACTGTAGATTCAGGTTTTGCGTCCTCACCGTTTTCTCAAATAAGTCAAGACACATTTTCAGCTTGTCAAAATGTGAATGTTGCCGGTGCAAATGCACTGCCGAAAAGAGTAGAGGAACAGATTCCAGACACTAATGCATTGTTATTACAACTAATGCAACAAATGGAACAAAATCAGAGACAAACACAGCAAAAGCTGCAAAAGTTAGACACATTGGAACAAAATCAGAGACAAACACAGCAACAGTTAGACACAGTGGAACAAAATCTCAAAAAGTTAGACACAGTGGAACAAAATCTTAAAAAGTTAGACTCATTGGAACAAACACTTGAACAAACACGTGAAGATTTAACTACTGAGTTACATAACATTGAATCGAAATGTCAAAAAGTCTGTAATGACGTAAAAACACAAATTTGTGAGCATTTTCAACCTATTTTTTCGCGGCATGAAAATGCATTACAGAATCACGAAGCAGCCATAAAAGAACTGCAAATTATTGTTCATGAAAATCATGAGACCTTGCAAGCTAAATTTGACTCAGTTGCATCTACCGATTCGGTTACGCAACTTGCAAAAACTCAGGAAAACTTTAAGGACACAGTAGATACTCTGAAACTTGGTTCAGAAAAACACACTGAAGAAATAAGTACACTATCGGAGAAAGTAGCCGAACTTTCGGATCAGGTCACTAACTTATCTACAAAGGTAGATGATGATCTGAATGACACAAGACCCGTAGCCTTCACTGACACAGAAGAGTATGAACAAATAAGAAAATTCAAACAAAATCAGAATCAAATTAATACACAACACCAAAGAGAAATCCGGGAAGTACAAGATCAGCTGACACAGGTAATACAAGAATTACGTATTTCAGAGGACACTCGCGCTCCAACACGGGAAGAGGGACTTAGAAACACGGAAAAGCTGCAAAATAATAACACAGGGCATTTCGGAAGTAATGAAAGAAATTGGGAATGTGCACCGAATTTTGAGATGGAACCGCCGAAGCGACGTAACAATGACCGACATGCGACTCGCCGACATGATGATTTTGACTATAAGCTGTTCATTACTACACGTAAATTCAAAACGTTTAAGAATTCTGCCAACGACATTCATCCACAAGCATGGCTCCATCAATTCTCTCATTGTTTTCCTCCCAACTGGTCGTTGGAACACAGATTAGAATTTATGTGTGGCTACTTGGAGAATGAACCAGCTGTAAGAATGCGATCGGTAATTCACGATTGCCACAGTGAAGGAGAGTTTTACCATGCCTTCCTCTCAGCATATTGGTCTCAAGCCACACAAGACCGTGTAAAACATAGCATCATAATGATGAAACGTTTCGAACAATCTGAATTTTCCAGTCTTATGAAATATTTTGAAGACATGTTGCATAAGAATCAGTATCTTTCAAACCCATACAGCCCCTCAGAACTCATCCGCATTTGCTTAATCAAACTGCCTGAACATTTACGACATATTATTTTGGCAGGACGTTGCAAAGACGACATTGAAGCATTTCAGGGACTGTTACAAGAATTAGAAATTGACACTGACAATCGCGGAACGCGAAACCAGGAACACAACAATTACAGGTCACATCCGTCGCAATTCCGCGATGAAAGAAGTAATAACTTGACACGACAAGGCTATTCTCACAACACAAATCGTGACCAAAACAGACACCACCCGTATGACAACCGTTGGCAGAGTAGTAATAACTACAGGGAAAGATCACCTCTCCGTGGTAATGACTATCACAGAGACAATAAGAGAAACAGACAATATGGGAACCAAAATAAATACTATCAAGGGAGACAGAATAACTTTAGACGCAACGGACCAGCGCGCAGTTACGATTCAGGGAGAAATTCTCCACCATGTGACCGACAAGAAAGAAACTATGGAATCTACCGACATGACGACAGACGATATGATCATAACGACAGACGTCAATTTCATCAGAACTGGCGGGATTCAAACAGAGCAGGGCCTTCTCGTCACGGTGAATTTGTAGCAGTTAGGTCTCCGAACCCGAATAACGGCGCGCGCCAACAAAGGAACAGACAATGACTCGCACAGCAGGCAGCCGCGTGCGCCCGCTGGCTCAGGGAAAAATAACACAGACGCTAACCTTGAGAAAAATTCCGGTATGCTTTACCGACGTATACTGCATGATAATGGTATTCCAGCCAAACTGTGAGTACTATGATGAGTAAAGGATTGCACCACATTTCACATGCAAAACCGTTTATTGAAAGATAATCTGCTTTTTAACTTAGTCTTTGTCATAAAATTTTTCGCTTCACATTACTAATATGCTTTGTCAGACTTAGAAACTGTTAACGTACAACAATGTTTGAAGTTAAATATCCAATCAAGAACCAAGAGAAATTATTTAAACAGAAATTACGAATGCATTGTTATTGCGAACAGACGACACAGTGTAATTGTGTGTGTACATTCTTGCTTGTTAGTTGTACGATTAGAACATTTACCAGTACTGCTAATGAGATTTTAATGCAACATTTTGGTTTACTTGAAAATACATTCCGGATTTAAAGTACTTTCTGTGAGATACCAGATGAGACAATAGTTAGTTTATGTGACAGCTACACGATTTTTATCACGACGCTACTAATGAGTGACAATTTACAATGTTGCTTTTGCGGTGTATCTGTTTTATATCTGCACAGTTTTCTGAATTCTTCTAGGAAGAAAAACATGTTTTAGTAGTAACTTTTGTGGTATAGCAACAATGAGACAGCCTTTTTTGTGGCACAACAATACGTTACTGTACAGTACTTTCTTCATCACGCCAATAACCATAATAACTATGATATCTATACGCAAAGCATTTCACTTTTGTTTATCATGAGGTAAGTACATTGACTTCTGCAGAACTTAGCTTTCGGAGGACGATAACTACGACACGTCCACAGAGATTATGTTACAAGACGCACAGTTTCGCTCTACAGTACACGCATTTGAGTGATTAATCTTATACTTAAAACACTTATTTTTAAATATTTTTTGAATTACAAAGAAAGTTTTGCGTGATACATTTCATTCCATTGCTGTAATCTGTAACACCTGAGGGTATAATTACATTAATCCTCAGGGGGGTACACGCTTACTTTGTGTACCATGTGTGTGGCAACCACAAGGAACCCTAGCTAATATGGTATTTGCTTATACAACTTTACACATCGGTACCATATTTCTCTAACACAGAATTACACAGCTATCTGATTATTTGACAGAGAAACAAACATTCTTTTTACTACATCAGTGACACATGTTTACGCAATACACAGTTGGGTAACTTCACACTTATGAAACTGTATTTTGTCTGTACTTTGAGAAACGCTCATATTTTTCGGAATCATTGTGATACTATGAGAGCTTTGAATGACGTATTTCGTAAGGGAGCATGATTTTAAAGTACGTTTGAGGTAGATGACACTATTGAAATGAGCAGAGAATTTTTTTAGGCTCAGAAATTATTGGAGGAAGTTACGACGATTTTGAGATTTGACTGAGGTGTTATGATGTTATTATTACGACGACGATGTGTATTATGTTGTTGAGGAATGTTTATTATGCTACGTATTTCTCACGATGAAATATTGAAGAAGTGTCGACGAATATGTATATGTATAATGAGGTAAGGAATAATGAGTAGTGTTTAGGGACTCTGATTTATGAAAAGGATGTTGGAAACCAAGAAACGTACTTTAAGAGTTATGAAATGTGTGACTGTATCACAATGCTGACGACTATTTTTTTTTTGGACACTTATATTTATAGGATTTTGTTTCTACAGATTTGCAACGCTAATTCTTGACCTGTGAAATATTTTTAAATGAGACTGCAACGGTAGCAGAATCTCCTGTCGTAAATATTTCCGTACGAAAGTTAAGTGACCACCTGCACGTAATGCGTCGGGGGCACCCAGCTGTGTCAGACGCCTGGAGAAAAAGCCATTATTGCGAGCCCTTTTCAGCGGCACAGGTAGAAAAAAAAAGGGGACGTGGGACGTGTCAAACACCTGGAGAACAAGCCATTAGGGTGTGCCTTTCATCGCTAATGCGACACCCTCGTTACTTGAAAACATATGATTACTCGCACTTTGTGCTAATTACTGAAATGCTTATGAATTGATGGGAAATATTCGTACATCTGCACACCTGATTATGACAAGCGTCTTTCTATGAGAGTTGAGAGAATTTCTACTAACTTATGAAATGTCACATGACTACTGAATGATATTTTTATGCTTTGCTTTTCATAGTTGCTTATTTCATTTGATATCTGGTTTCCAGCTGTGTTGCAGCATTGCTTTTATAAAATGAAATGCATTTGCTAATGTGAACACTTTCTGTCAACAGATCTATTAAATAATTATTTTATGATCCACATTCTTTAAAAAAGGAGCACTTGGAATGGAGAGAACAATAAGAAGGAACTAGTAACTGCATTCATAATTTTCTTTTCAAGTAATAGGTAACTTTTTGGTAGAATAACTTCTTGTGGTGCACCACTTTAATTACATAGACATTAAGATGATACATTTCCCTTATCTGCATTGTTGTTTAGTGTAATGTTTTTTCTGCTTGCGCTATGTCATGTTTAGGTATAAGTTGCTGCTGTTTGCCAGGCATAGTGTTATTGAATTTGACTTTTGCTCATTTATGCTGCTAGCTTTGCCAATTTGCATTTTTTTGCATTGCTGTTTGTGTTGATTTGTTATGTGATGCTGCATTGCCTCGTCCCTTAGTTTAATATCTGAGCTCAGTAGATTTAAGTTAGCTTAAGAAGGGGTAGACTATATAAGAAACGAACTATGGAGAATAGGGGAAGAATGCTTTGAAAGTTACATGAAAACGGTTTGGGCCTAAATGAGTATTGTACAATGAGCCATATTTATTTTGGAAGAAATATGAATAGAATCCAGAAAGCAGGTATAGATAGGACTTTTTGGGAATAATGACGAATGAAGGGAGATCTCCGAGAAATAATGCAAAATACTGCAGTACCACAAACCCTGTCCTTTCTTTTTGTGTTATCCCACTATGTGTTTGTGTACCCTTGAGTATTTGTTTTCTTCCTGTCTCTGTGTACTGTTTCATAGAATTTTTTTTCTCTTCTAATACTAAGCTATATTCACTATGAGGAGGAATACTGTTATCCTCAAATATAAGTTGCATTAATAATATGTTATTTTCTTTGTAAAGTTGTTTACAATTCTGTTCTGTTTCAATGTTCATGTGTGAAATTAATGTTTCGAAAACTATTCTCATTATTTTATGTATGTACTTATGTCACTATTTTTGTAACACTGACGTATATGTCTATTTCTATTCTTTTGTAAAGCCTGTGTTACTGCAATTGTTATCTATATTGCTATGTTTTTAATGATGTATTTTGTACCTTTGTTATTGTATTCTTCTGTTATAAAATTGTAATTGTCACCAATTCATGATATTATTAACTTGTAAGTTCCATTTCACTGCACACGTTTCTGTTGGTCATAGTATATGGACAATATGTGAGAAGTTGGGACTGTTAGTGTTTGCACGTGTGTTACTAATTCAGCAAGGGACTGGATAACAGCATTGCTTGTTCTAAGGACAATTCCAAAAACTTTGTGAGTGCACAAGTGGTGGTTTATGGACTTGCTATATTCTCCGCAAGACTCTTCAATGGTGAATGTGCACCTGCACAATCGCAACAGATGGCTGCTGGCCATCTCTACAAGGACTACAGTGGGTCTGCACCTCTGGTGGTCCACCAATACCATTATCTCTACAAGGACTACAGTGGGTCTACATCTTTGATGATCCATCAATACCATTATTTCTACAAGGACTGCAGTGGGTCTGCACCTCTGGTGGCCCACCAATACCACAATCTCTACCAGGACTCCAGTGGGTCTGCTCTGTGATGACCTACCTACCAATATTCTTCAAAACTTCGAATGACTCTGCTGTGGGTTTGCTCCATTGTGGCCCATTACCTGTCAGCATGTCAAGAGTCAGCACTGTCTTTCCGTTGGAAGGACAACACTACTTCTTCAAGACGGCATGGAAATCCACTACTTCCGTGTGCATTGTCTTTTACTGCTCAGACTTTGAGAAAAGAAACGGCAGTTTCACTGTGATGAATGATCAGGACTGTCTTTATAGACTGTGAGAAAATTTGAGCTTTTGACCAACATAATATCAATAAGTGTGTGCATTTGATTTCTTTGTTATTGTAATTATGAAAAATTTTATCAAATCATTATTGGCCACTGCCCAAAAATATTTTGTAAAATTTTTTGTGGGGAGCATGGGGGCTATGTAAGTAGGCTGTTTATGTTTTCTCTATGTAAGTAGGCTGTTTATGTTTTCTCTATGTAAGTAGGCTGTTTATGTTTTCTTATTGGCAACGTTACGTAGCACTCAATATGAAAATCACTGGCTGTGCTGTGTGCAGTCTGTGGCTGCTTTGCATTGTTGTAATACTCGCCATTGTAGCGTTAGGCAGCTGGCTGTGAACAGCGCGTAGCGTTGCGCAGTTGGAGGTGAGCCGCCAGCAGTGGTGGATGTGGGGAGAGAGATGGCGGAGTTTTGTAATTTGGCATGAACTGCTATATTTATATATGATGATATCAAGGTAAATACATTATTTGTTCTCTACTAATATCTTTCATTTGCTAACTATCCCTATCAGTAGTTAGTGCCTTCCATAGTTTGAATCTTTTATTTAGCTGGCAGTAGTGGCGCTCGCTGTATTGCAGTAGCTTGAGCAGCGAAGATTTTTGTGAGGTAAGTGATTTGTGAAAGGTATAGTTTAATGTTAGTCAGGGCCATTCTTTTGTAGGGAATTTTGAAAGTCAGATTGCGTTGCGCTAACAAAATATTGTGTGTCAGTTTAAGCACAGTCTTGTATAATTGTTCAAAGGGGAAGTTTCAACATATGTTTCCACGTTAAATTCTCCGTATTTCTCCACCGAGAGTATAATTATAAATTAACAATCATAGCATGAAAACTTCTTTCTGAAACCATTTTCTTCTCCCCTCAAAACGTTTTCATAAATAAATGTAAATGTCGTGTGACTAGGGCCCCCCGTCGGGTAGACCGTTCGCCGAGTGCAAGACTTTCAATTTGACGCCACTTCGGCGACTTGCGCGTCAAATTGTTTTCATAAAAGCACTCAAGTTTAACTTTGATTATAGTAGTGAACATTTTGCTGCTAGTGTTCGGTAGGGTAATTCTTCTGTAATTATCCAAGTCCTTCCTGTATCGATTTTTGTTTTTATAGACTGATGCGACGCTAGATTGTGACCAACCTCTAAGAGGTTCCTGCAGATTCAGTATCGGATTTTGGAATCTCAGAAGCTGAGGAAACCATGACTGGTAGAGTTCTTCAATGAGGAGCCAAAACACGATGACCGCCTACATAATAGCGTATTGGTCGACATTAGAAACACAACACAGTTGAGATTGTGCAAGGCAAACATTCTGTAAGTCTTTGGTAGGTTTGTCGAAGTATATGGCACCAGCTGTCTACGCCCACGTCATGCAGTTCCCGTCAGATAAGGGCCGATAGACTGTAACACCGATCTATTGCCCGATAGCGTCTGTGGTGTGTCCCATTGGGTGCAGATCAACCGCATTTGTCGGAAAACACGTTTAGCGTGAGTTCGCTAGCATGTTCCTAAAACCACTGCAGTTCGAGTTTGACGTGACACGGTCGGTTGTCCTGCTGGAAGGTGCCACATCCGTCGGGGAAGACGTGAAGTACGAAGCGATGTGAGTCGTCCGCAGTAAAGTCGACGTAGTCCACAGCCGCCATCGAACCTTCGATTAACATGAGGGTGAAATGGGAACCCCTGCATCAAATATCGCAGCTATGTAGATATTTCATTTTGCTACAGTTTTCTAGTCTTGCAAAAACATCATTTGCGAAAACCTGCATGGATATTTCGAAGTTATTCACTAGGTAATTTATATATACACCGACGGGAAAAAGTAGCAACACCAAAAAATAATTAATGTAAAGTCATGAAATTTATGGAATACATTTGTCTAGATAACATACTTAAGTGATTAAGATCGCACCATGGCAGGTTAAGATAAGCGGGAGATAAGCCATTTCAAACGTGAAATTCTGGTACATTAATAACCGGTATAAACACCAGAATGCTGAATGCAAGCATGCCAATGTGCATGCATTGTGCTGTACAAGTACCGGATATCAGTTTGTGGAATGGACTTCCATGCCTGTTGCACTTGGTTCGCCAATACAAGGATGTATTGGTTAAAAACAGTCTTGGTTGCAATTTTAGTTTTTTATTTTTCAACGACACGTTTCGCCTTATTTAGGCATCTTCAGGTTATCTCTTCTAGATGGACGCGAGGGGCACCAAGATCTGCATAACGCATTCCCGTTCACAGGAGCGAACGGGAACGCGTTATGCAGATCTTGGTGCCCCTCGCGTCCATCTAGAAGAGATAACCTGAAGATGCCTAAATAAGGCGAAACGTGTCGTTGAAAAATAAAAAACTAAAATTGCAACCAAGACTGTTTTTAATCAATACTGTTAAACACTGGTTTGCTGTATGCCACATACGGATTGGAAGAATTTCAATACAAGGATGGTTAATGCTAGTTTTGGATGACGTTGGTGTTGTCCGATGGTATTCCGTATATATTGGACTGGAGACAGATTTGGTAACTAAGCAGACTAAGGCAATATGTCTACACGATGTAGAGCATGTTCGGTTACAAATGGCTCTGAGAACTATGGGACTTAACATCTGTGGTCATCAGTCCCCTAGAACTTAGAACTACTTAAACCTAACTAACCTAAGGACATCACACACATCCATGCCCGAGGCAGGATTCGAACCTGCGACCGTAGCCGTCGCGCGGTTCCGGACTGAGCGCCTAGAACCGCTAGACCACCGCGGCCGGCATGTTCGGTTACAACAGCGGTATTTGGCGAGCCTTGGCCCCCTTGGGAAACACTCCGTGGCATGCTGTTAATGAATGGCAGCACAACAGGTCGAATCACCAGATTGACGAACAAATTTGCAATCAGGGTGGCGAATAACCATGAGAGTGCTCCTGCTGTCGTACGAAATGACATCCCAAACCAAAACTAAAGGTGTACGTCCAGTGTGTCTAGCACGAAGATAGGTTGGTTGCAGGCCCTCAACTGGCCTTCTCCTGACGTACACACGGCCGTCACAGGCACGGAGACACAAACGGCTTTCACCAGAAAATACAACAGACGTCCACTCGGCCATCCAATTAGCTCTCGCGTGACAGCACAGAAGTTGCAAATGGCGGTGGTTTGGTGTCAGTGGAACGCACGCTGCAGGGCGTCTGTATCGGTGCTGTCCTTGAAGAGACAGATTAGTAACAGATCGTTGTGTAACAGTGATGCCAACTGCAGCTCAAATTGCTGCTGCACATGCAGTTCGATGTACCAGAGCCACAAGCCGAACACGATGGTCTTCCTTCTCGGTAGTGCCACGTGGCCGTCTAGACCACCGTCTTCTTCCTGCCGTACGTCCTTGGCCACCACCGTCGCCAGTAATCATGTACAGTGGTCATATTCTTGCCAAGTCTTTCTGGAATCTCGCAGAAGGAACATCCGTCTTTTCACACCCCTATTACAAGACTTTGTTCAAACTCAGTGAAGTGCTGATAATGGCGTCTTAGTCTTTGTCGTCTAGAAGGCATCCTTGACTAACATCAGCTCACCACGTCCAATCTAAAAGGTAACTAACGCTAACCGCTACAGCGTGTATTTAAAGGATTTGCATTGTGATAGCGGCGCTACTAGCGCTGGCCTTGGGCGAGTGGCACGAAATCTTTCAGATGTAGCAACATGCGTACCAAATTTCGTTTATGACGCACTTCCACTTTTCGATGTTGCGATTTTTTTTCGTAAGTGTTTATTATGAATAGTGACAGTCCTACAACACACCTCGAGGGCACACAAAGAGAAGATATTGCTGAATGCACCTGTGTGGCACTTCTCTGGCGTCTTAGGCTCTTAATGCTGATGCACTAATCCACACATGCTCCGGATACGGACTCATTTGGTTTTGTCTTCAAGGTACTGTGCTAACCATTTACGAGGAATATGACTGGTCTAGTATATCATGGTCACCCTATGTAACAGTACCGCCATTAGGAGCTGTACTTTGGCACTGTTTTTTCTTTTTCTTTTAAGACAGCCCTCAGTAGTCACGTCCGTCTCGACTGGATGTACTCGTAGAGTCGCTTAATCTAACAGAGAGTATTGTTTCTGCGGCTCGTTCGTTGCCTTAACGGTGCGCGTGTTTGGTGTGCACAGTGTCGGCAGCCAGCGTGACGCAGACGCGGACGGGCTGCTACGCGCGGCTGGAGACTCCAGAAGGCTTCCTGGACTCGCCCAACTACCCGGCAGACTACCCGCCTGGCCTCGACTGCTGCTACGACATCGCCAGGCCCTCCACCTCCTACTGTGGGGTCAAGCTGTATGGTAAGTCCCACAGCTGGTTGCCATCTTCATCTTGCTTGTTAATGCTGTCTAACATCTACAGTCACAAAAGTATGTCACATACTCGCCAGTGGAGTGTCAGTGTTTGTAAATCTACAGCTACGTTAGTTGAGATTCGTGCTGTTGTAAAAAGAGCGATGCGTGAAACATTTAACCACTACCACCGTCATACCTTAGCAAAAGAGCTTGCTGGAAACTCAAGGAAATTCTGGTCTTACGTAAAATCGGTAAGCGGGCCGAAGGCTCCCATCCAGTCACTCACTGATCAGTCTGGCCTGGCAACGGAAGACAGCAAAACGAAAGCTGAAATTTTAATTTTAGCATTTGAGAAATCTTTCACGCAGGAGGATCGTACAAACATACCGCCGTTTGAGTCTCGTACAGATTCCCGTATGGAGGACATAGTGATAGACATCCCTGGGGTTGTGAAGCAGGTGAATGGGTTGAAAATAAAATATCCCCAGGTCCTGATGGGATTCCAATTCGGTTTTACAGAGAGTACTCTACAGCATTGACTCCTTACTTAGCTTGCATTTTTCGCGAATCTCTTGCCCAACGTAAAGTCCCGAGCGAGTGGAAATGACGCCTGTATATAAGAAGGGTAGAAGGACGGATCCTCAAAATTACAGACCAATATCCTTAACATCGGTTTTGCAGGACTCTCGAACATATTCTCAGTTCGAATATGATGAATTTCCTTGAGACAGAGAAGTTGCTGTCCATGCATCAGCACGGCTTTAGAAAGCATCGTTCCTGCGAAACGCAACTCGCCCTTTTTTCACATGATATTTTGCGAACCATGGATGGAGGGTATCAGACGGATGCCATATTCCTTGACTTCCCGAAAGCGTTTGACTCGGTGCCCCACTGCAGACTCCTAACTAAGGTACAAGCATATGGGATTGGTTCCCAAATATGTGGGTGGCTCGAAGACTTCTTAAGTAATAGAACCCAGTACGTTGTCCTCGATGGTGAGTGTTCATCGGAGGTGACGATATCATCTGGAGTGCCCCAGGGAAGTGTGGTAGGTCCACTGTTGTTTTCTATCTACATAAATTATCTTTTGGATAGGATGGATAGCAATGTGCGGCTGTTTGCTGATGATGCTGTGGTGTACGGGAAGGTGTCGTCGTTGAGTGACTGTAGGAGGATACAAGATGACTTGGACAGGATTTGTGATTGGTGTAAAGAATGGCAGCTAACTCTAAATATAGATAAATGTAAATTAATGCAGATGAATAGAAAAAAGAATTCCGTAATGTTTTAATACTACATCAGTAGTGTAGTGCTTGACACAGTCACGTCGATTAAATATTTGGGCGTAACATTGCAGAGCGATATGAAGTGGGACAAGCATGTAATGGCAGTTGTGGGGAAGGCGGATAGTCGTCTTCGGTTCATTGGTAGAATTTTGGGAAGATGTGGTTCATCTGTAAAGTATACCGCTTATAAAATACTAATACGACATAGTCTTGAGTACTGCTCGAGCGTTTGGGATCCCTATCAGGTCGGATTGAGGGAGGAAATAGAAGCAATTCAGAGGCGGGCTGCTAGATTTGTTACTGGTAGGTTTGATCATCACGCGAGTGTTACGGAAATGTTTCAGAAACTCGGGCGGGAGTCTCTGGACGAAAGGAGGCGTTATTTCGTGAATCGCTACTGAGGAAATTTAGAGAACCAGCATTTGAGGCTGACTGCAGTACAATTTTACTGCCGCCAACTTATAGTTCGCGGAAAGACCACAAAGATAAGAGCGATTAGGGCTCGTACAGAGGCATATAGGCAGTCATTTTTCCCTCGTTCTGTTTGGGAGTGGAACAGGGAGAGAAGATGCTAGTTGTGGTACGAGACACCCTCCGCCACGCACCGTATGGTGGATTGCGGAGTATGTATGTAGATGTAGGTGTAGATACGTACAATGAGGTGACAAAAATCATGGGATAGAAACATGGACATTCGGTGATGGCAGTAGTATCGCGTACACAAGGTATAAAAGCGCAGTGCATTGGTGGAGCTGTCATTTGAGCTCAACTGATTCGTGTGAAAAGCTATCAGACGTGATTATGGCCACTCGACTGCAATTAGCAGACTTTAAACGCGGAATGATGGTTGGAAATACAAACATGGGACATTGCCGGCCGTTGTGGCCGAGCAGCTCTAGGCGCTTCAGTCCGGAACCGCGCGACTGCTACGGTCGCAGGTTGGAATCCTGCCTCGGGCATGGATGTGTGATGTCCTTAGGTTAGTTAGGTTTAAGTAGTTCTAAGTCTAGGGGACTGATGACCTCAGATGTTAAGTCCCATAGTGCTCAGAGCCATTTGAACCATTTTTTGCAAACACAAAAAACATAATGGAATATCTTTTCTGAGACAGTTACAGTATACTGTGACTGTGAAGGAATGAATAATCTTGTTTAAATCGATTTTCGCTCCATTTTAATAGACGGATGTAGTTGTTGTATATCGATTGGCACTGGCAGCTGGGTGGAAATTAGGGATGGGTACTGTCGTCTGTATTTGGAGTCCTTCCGCAGCTGCTAATACTTCGTCCATTGTTGAGAATTCTTTCGCTGTCCAAATATGTATATAGAAATTTAACTACGAACCACGCATTTAAAGAACGTGTGTTGTAAGATTGATTTATTAATGAAATTACCACGACGAAAATGGATGTTTTTGAATAATTTTGCATGATATATACTATTTAATCATATTCTATACGATTAAATTAAAAAAAAAAAGAATTATGGTTAGAGTCTGAACCCTTACCGGCAGCGTGGTAGCCCGGAAGCAACAGCACTATGACCACTCGGTCGAAACGTGCCAACGTTAAATATAAAGCAGGTGCGCAGGGCCCTTGCTAGAAAAGCCACTAGGCAGGTACCGTACTCAGAACAGATACCTCTACGACATACCTAAGACTTATCAAAATCTGTGATTAATGGATGTGATGGTTCCTTTGTGAGTGAGAGTGAATCACTTGGGGAAAAGGAAGAAGAAATTAAAAGCTACATTCGTTTCTAGGACTCGAAACACCATTGCAGCAATCAGCACCACATATTCAGTGTTTCAGTTTGCCAAATGTTGCTTTTCAGCTTTAGTTACAAATATCTTGTGTACTTATATTTATATACAGGATATGCGTATGTATTTATTTGTACTTATTTTTGATATTTTCAAAATTTATGCCCGACTTTTTTTTAAATTTAGGTTACTGTAACAAAATCTTGTGGAAGACCCTCTATATCAGATACATTTTATCTGTACACTAATTTACGATGTGTTTAAAAATTTCGTGACTTGGTGTTAAGCTGTTTTGTACCCAATAGTAAAATGCTGAAGTTATCATTCCTTTTGGTGCTTCTATTAGTCACAACGCGTTTCAGAGAATAATATTCATCAGCTGGTAATGAACTTAAAACACTTCATATTGTGATCCCGTTCCTATCAGGATTTTCTCATTTGTAACAACCGAGATTTTGTGAGTACTATTGGTCAGTATTGCAGACTTCATGTCATATCACTCATCGACAGTATAGGGTGCGGGTCCTAAAGATACGAGTATATTGGAAATGCTTCATACCTTTTACTCGGAACGGTTTACTTTTATCAGCATTGTAACATTTCGTCCGGCAGAATTATCGAAAAATTTGTGGGTGTTCTCATGGACAGTTATGTTTGAAATTACGCAAACAAACGCTCGTTTTACTCGCACTTAATAGTACTTGATAACCTGGCCTAGTCTGAACCATGAATTTGGACTGAAACACACTTGACTAGCATGATAAAAACTGGAGAATGTAATACCTACCTTCTGTGACTTCTGACGATGGACAGTGAATAATTTGTTACCAAATTGAGCAACAGACGTCATCAAGAAATGGTTCGCAAAAACGGACCGTTGCGACAACGGTGTTCGGTGATTGGATTCGTGTTATGGGGAGGTCTTCTTACAGTAGATTTATCTACAATTCTGTAATCAACGATCAGTTTTGTTCGTGTAGGGTTTAGAGATGATAACAATTTTACAATTTCCAGTCATAGAGAGCTTATAGTTATTCAATGGACTTTGGCTTGGTTGAAATGTAGCAAAGCATTCTTTGTGTTTCTCAGTCGCTGACTGGGAACCAAATTGTGTGGTGGCGCAGCATATGAGGCAGCGAATTCGCGTTTGGGAGAAGGGGAACCGTATTCCTATCCGGCCATCCAGCTTGAAGTTTTCTGTATCCTTCCCAAATAAAATTAAGACAAATAGTGGGACTGCACCACTGAAGTGGACTCGGCAGATTTTCTTTCCGATGACTTGAAACTCCTCGTGCGTTTTCCCTTCACTCCAGCTCTGGCACATTCCAATTACCGCTTGTCTACATTCTTCAAAAATCAGATGTGCAGGGAATTGTACGGAACCAGGTACGTCAGATATTTTGTGGTTCTAGCAGGCGTCGTAGGGACCTGATTTCATAACCTAGAACTGAGATAGACTGATAGCATCTCAATAAATGAAAAAATCTGTAGGGAGTTATAATTTCTGTCATTTATCCTATGTTTGAGAGATATATTTACGACTTTTGTTACGAATTATGTAGAAAATAGCTGTGATAGAGCTGCTTAATGGTAGATCTAACGTTCAGAAAGACTGATTTCGACGGATAGCATTCATTTCAAATCTAGTGTATCTGCGTGATGTAACTGATTTGCTAAAGATGCGTTAACAAATAAAGTCCGAGCATTACTGATAATGACAAGTGCTGTTGTCCCACATTATCGGAAGCAAGCTCGAACTGTCCCTTCACCCACAAATACATTGCTACTTATGCTGCGTGTGTTCAATGGGGTGCAAATTGCCTCTTACTGCAAAATATCAGTAAGATTAAATAACTGTTGTATCCTTAGGAACAGTGACTTTCTTGAAGGTCAAATAATTTCTCTGCAAGAACCAAAGAAACAAATGCAGTTCATGAACACCGATTACGCGAAACCCAGATCGCTTTTATCACTAGCGAGACCCAGAAGGGGGTAGATGGCGGTACATAAGTTCGCACTATGTGACCTCACTTTCGGGAAGTCTTGATACACTCACACACTGCCACGTCGTAAAAATAGTTACGGAAAACTAGGCACGCCGTTGAAGTGACGATTTCGAATCAAACGAAAGTGAAAACGATATTTTTATTGCATTTCTCAGTCTCTGGTCTCACAAATGGTGTAATGACCACTATTTACCTCCTAGTCAGTCATCATCGGATGTTTCTAATCCGGTACGAACTAACTAGCCAACTGATTCGCCCAAGAGATACACTCACTCGAGGCTGTATAACATAATTACAGAATTTCGTTCCCCTTAGGGACTACGTTAAGTCTGTGAAAGCGAAAAAGTAATTCGCCTTAAGGAACCACCGGCAAGCCCAGAAAGAGAGCTGGCTCAGTTTCGGGCAAGTGACACAGAGGCATTTTTATTCACGAAGTATGTAAATGACCTAGATAACGTCGAAATCTCCGTTCGCGTACATCAAAGTTTGATACATGGAGGTCACATTAATAGAAAACGCTAGTCAGATAATGCAGAAAGACCTTCATATCAGCACTTTGAGCGAGGATGGCTTGCCGAGTCCCCCACCAGCAAAAATAATATACTACAATACCCCTAGCTGCACACAGGCGTTGATATAAGTCAACGGGGACAGTTGAAAATGTGTGCCCCGACCGGGACTCGAGCCCGGGATCTCCTGCTTACATAGCAGACGCTCTATACATCTGAGCCACCGATGACACAGAGGATAGCACGACTGCAGGGACTTATCTCTGGCACGCCTCCCGTGACACCCACATTCCCAACTTATTGTACCGCACTATATTCATAGTGCCCCTGCCCATTATACTCTTTACTCGCGGCGTTTTGCCGATTCCCGTAAGAGTTCGGGCACTGTTTGTGCATCCGCACAGAATAAGATGGTCAAATGACCGGTGAGCCTATATATATATATATATATATATATATATATATATCTGTTCTTTCGGACATGTCCGAAAGAACAGATACCATCTTCATATAAAATTAATATATAACTTAATAGCTTGTTTGTCCGTCTTCTGAACGAAATACATTACTGATTCTGCGTATCATGGATCTGACGGTATGTTGGTAGGTTTGTGGAGGCATGTGGGATTAGATGTCTATGGACAGATCATGAAATTCGTGTAAATAAGGGGCCGTTGGTTTGCGTACGTGGTGACGGCGCCCGAGCGCCTGATTGCGACCAAGATGGGTCCCATAGGATTTACATCAGGGGAATTTGGTCGCCGAGACATCAACGTGCGTTCTCTATGACGCTCATCAAACCACTGTAGCAAGGTTCTGGCTCCTAGACACGGACAATTATACTGCTGAAAGATGACTTGGCCGTCGGGGAAGACATCAAACTTGAAGGAATGCAGGTGATTCACAGCTGTCAGCGCGTCTTGGATTACTATTACAGATTCCATGCAGGAGCAAGAGAATGTCTCCCACAGCATAATGTTGCTGCCAACAGCCTGCGTCCGTGGCGCGCTGCACGTTTCTAGACGACGTTCATCTCGATGACGGCGTTCGCGGAGACGACCGACGACCTAGTGTAGCAAAAATGTTGTTCGGAATTCATCGACGGTCGAATCCCAGTGGTCCCGTTCCGACTACAGTCATAATTGAAAATGTCGTTGGGTCATCATGTGAACACGTAGATGTAGTCTGCTATGGAGCTCCATGTTCAACAACGTTCTATGAACAGTGTGCTCCAAAGCACTTGTGCGTGCGCCAGCATTGTGCTCTTTTGGTAGATATGCAACAGATCACCATCTATCATACCTCCGATCCATTCTGTGAACAGTTGTGGACGTCCATTCATTAAGTGTGTAATTGTAGTTTCCGACCTTCCAACTCTTTCCATATGTGCTCACGACAGTAGCACGTGAACATCAGACTTCGTCGTTCACAAGATACTCGTTCTCAGGATCTGCGTAATAATAATCTGCCCTTTGTCAAAGTGGCTTATGTCAATGGATTTACCCATTTGCATCCCATATCATCATGTCCGCTCCGCTTCCATACTTTTGTAATCACGTCGTGTGCCCGCCACGCCACCATGCAACATCCAACGTCGCAAAGGGCAGTGGTCATAATGTTTTGGTTTAAGCATCGTTCAAACTTTTTATGACGTTAGCTGCATTTGGCTATTGAAATGTATCAATGGTGACAGGCGAAAATTTGTGCCAGACCAGGAATCGAACCAGGATTTCCCGCATTACGCGAGCGGTCGCCTTAACCACCTCCGCCATGCGAGCACGCTTCCGCTATACATATCGATAAGATGACGACCCGACCAACGATCCTTTCTTCCAGTGTTGTACACCTTGCCCGATCTCTTATGGGGATCAGGAATTGCGAGTAAGGGGTTAATGGGTACGTGTCACTACGTCAACAGTGAGCAACAGCCTGGGAATTGGTGTCGGAAGGGAAGCATGCTGGGATGGCCGAGGCAGTTAAGGGGAACGCTCGCTTAAAGCGGGAAATTTGGGTTGGAGTCTCGTTGACATTCCCCAAGACGAACTGAAGGCTGAATGGTCCCGGGAAGGAATTGTCGACGTGCAACACATTATGAAACGGGTGGATGGTGCTCTCATAAAGACTGACTCATTTATCCTTACATTTAACAGCACCAAATTGCCAGAGCATGTGAAGGCAGGTTTCCTACGTCTCAGTGTACGGCCTTATTACCCCAACCCCATGCGTTGTTTTAAATGCCAACACTTTTGACACACTACTCTCGGCTGTAGAGGGGAGGCCACTTGCGGGAATGGTGGTAAAGCCGCCCATGAGGGAGTTGGTTGCTCCTCTCCTCCCAAGTGTGTCAACTGCTCTGGGGATCACCCTGTGTGGAGTAGGGAATGCAGAGTTTTCCTTGAGGAACGGAAGATCCAGGAACTAAAAACTACAAAACGCATCCCGTATAGTGAGGCGAAGAAAATTTGCAAGTCCATGCAGCCATCCACATTCGCTGCTTCCTTTTCTTCCGTTCTGAAACAACCAGTCTTGAAAACCGATGCCGCTACACAAACGGAGGTTGCTACTGTCAGCACTAGCACCTGCGCTTGTCAATGTACGTGTGCCGCTGCCGTTCCTGTGAAGCCTGCTTCGCGCCCCCCCCCCCCCCCCCCCGGCCTTCTGACCAGGCTGTGGTAGCTGACATCATGGAACTTCCTGTCCCTTCCCGGGTCCAGTCTTGTACACTGCCCAGCGCTGCTACACCCCCTACTGCTTCTGAGGTTTTGGCTCCAACGCCACCTCAGGCCAGAACATCGAAGCCAAAGACAAAGGTGAAGACTCGCCCACTAAAGGAGACTGCAGTTATACAGTCTCCTGATGTGGATGTCATTCTCTCTGACGTCTCTCTCGACTCCTCTTCTGAGGCGATGGAGGTTGATGTCAGACTGGGGCAATCATCTCGCCCCAAAACTGAGCCTCCACCTGTTGTGGGCTCTCCTCCCCGACAGAAAGTGAGAATGAAGGTACTCCCACCCTGATAGATGGCTCCCATTATACAGTGGAACATGAATGGATTCCGGGCACATGTGGAGGAACTGAACCTCCTAGCACGGCAACGTCCCCTGTGCTTGTGTTTACAGGAAACGCATTTAAAACCATCTGATGCTCCTGTACTAAGGGGCTGTACGTCATATCGCAAAGATGACCTGACTGGAGAAAGGGCCAAAGGCGGAGTCGCTGTGTTTGTCAATAATGACCACCACTCCTCTGCTCTCTCCCTGGATACTGACCTGCAAGCAGTTGCAGTTGAAATTCATTCACCTCGGAGGCTTACCGTATGCTCCCTTTATTTACCCCCTCTGGATGCAATGACCTTAGACGCTCTCACAGATCTTATCGACCAACTCCCCCATCCATTTCTCCTCCTGGGAGACTTCAATGCCCATCATGTCCTGTGGGGCTCCACTTCTCTTTGCGCTCGAGGTCGAATTATGGAGAGCCTCCTAACATCTCAAGTGTTGTGCATCCTCAACACAGGTACTCCGACTCATTTCTCTGCTGCTGCTGGGTCATTCTCAGCCATTGACCTATCTTTCTGCTCTCCAACCCTCACCGACTCTGTTCACTGGGAGGTCAGTGACGACCTTCATTCCAGCGATCACTTCCCTATCCGCATTCATCTCCTGGATGGTGTACTGCTGGAGCAGCGGCCACCATCGTGGATGATTGGCGGGGCTAACTGGTCACTGTTCACTCGGTTGGCTGTCTTTGACCGCCACAATAACGTACAGGAATGGGTGGATCACATCACGCTTGTGGTCCATCATGCTGCTGACCTATCCATACCACAGTCTTCTGGCACTCTTAAGCGGCGCCTTGTGCCTTGGTGGACAAAAGAGTGCCGTTCAGCCATCCGGGACAGGCGTGCGGCTCTTCGCCGATTTAAATGCCGCCCAACAGCGGTCAATCTTACCGCCTTTCGAATCGCGAGAGCCAGGGCACGCCGTGTCATTAAAGAGAGCAAGAAAAGGTCATTGCAGGAGTTCCTGGACTCCATCAACCGTTCCACTTGTTCCACAAGAGTATGGGAAGCCATCCGGAGGATTTCCGGTAAACATAGCCGTTTACCAATAGCTGCTGTCCTGAACCAGGGATGCCTCCAAACGACACCCAGAGCCATTGCTCAGACGCTGGCAGAGCATTTTGCACAAAGTACTGCCACTGCAAATCAGGATCCAGAGTTTCGTCGCTACCATGCGACTGTCGGAAGAGCGACCTTGGACTTTCGGTCGAACAGTTCGTAGGCCTACAATTCCCCTTTCTCCATGTGGGAACTTGAATCGGCACTTACTGAGACTTCTGACACTGCACCAGGTTACGACCGCATCCGGTACTCCATGCTTCGACATCTGCCAGCGGCGTCAAAGGAAATCCTCCTCGAATGTTTTAACCTCATATGGCAGACAGGAGTGTTCCCCACCTCGTGGAGGGAGGCAATCCTCATCCCTCTCCTCAAACCAGGAAAGGACCGCACGTGTCCCGGTAGTTATCGTAGTATCGCCTTTACAAGCTGTGTCGGAAAGACCCTGGAACGGATGGTTAACCGTCGTCTGGTCTGGCTGTTAGAGACCAGACAGCTCCTTAGCCGCTCTCAGTGTGGATTCCGAAAATTTCAGTCCACGGTCGACAACCTGACCCTCCTAGAGGCGGCTATTCAGTAGGCTTTTCTCCGTCAGCATCACTGTATCGGTATCTTCTTTGATATCAGTAAGGCATATGATACTACTTGGAGACACTGTATTCTTGCACAAATGCATCAATGGGGCTTTCGTGGCCGCCTCCCGATTTTCATTCGGTCTTTCCTGTCTCAGCGGTTTTTTCGGACCCGCGTTGGTAACACACTGATCGCTTTGAGCAAGAGAACGGTGTCCCCCAGGGCAGTGTTTTAAGCGTTACCCTCTTTGCCATAGCCATCAACAGTATAACGTCTACAGTGAGGAGTCCAGTACAGTGCTCCTTATTTGTGGACGACTTTGCTGTTTTCTGTTCCTCCTCCAGTGTTGCAACCGTGAGCCGTCAGTTGCAGCTAACAGTGCGGCGGTTAGAGGAGTGGGCTGCAAAGACGGGTTTTCGTTTTTCTGCCGATAAGTGTGTTTGTGTTCATTTTAATCGTTCTCGTCATCTTTTTACTTAGCCTGCTTTTCATATGGGGGATACTGTCCTACATTTTAGAGACACAGTGCGGTTTCTGGGCCTAATTTTTGACTCCAGGTTGTCATGGCTGCCACACCTACGTGACTTGAAAGCCAGAACGCTGAAGGCACTGAACATCCTCAAGTGCCTCAGCCACAGGTCTTGGGGCGCGGAGAGGGCGCGTCTCCTTCAGTTTTATGGAGCTTTTGTGCGTTCACGGCTGGACTATGGGTGCACAGTATATGGGTCAGCGAGGCCATCTTATTTGCGGATCCTTGACGCTGTTCACCATGCTGGGATCCGACTGGCCACGGGTGCTTATCGGACCAGTCCCGTACCCAGCCTCTGTGCTGAGGCTGGCGAACCGCCTCTTACCATCTGGCGGCAGCTCCTGCTGGTGCTCAACGTCTTGTTGCCCATCCACCTCTGGACCGCCTTTTTTCCCGCGTCCCCGGGCTACGTTGCCGTTTGGGATCCGTGTGCAACGTGTACTAGAGTCCCTCGGTGTGGAGTCTGTACAACCCCAAATCCAAGGTTTTAACCGCCTGCCACCCTGGTTACTGAAGGGGCCCGGAGTGATTTTAGATTTATTGCAGTACAAGAGAGATTGCACTCCTGCCACCGTTTTTAATGCAGCATTTTCTGCCATCTTATCTGAGCACCACGACTATGTAACTGTTTTTACGGATGGGTCGAAACAAGGGGATTCTGTTGGTTGCTCAGTTGTTTTTCCATATCGTGTCCTCAAGGTCCGACTGCCTCAGACTTTTACTGTCTTTGATGCAGAATTGTTTGCGATCTTGCGGGCACTGGAGCACATGAGACATTCTTCCTCTCCTAAATTTCTTGTCTGTTCCGATTCACTCAGTGCCCTTCACTCATTGCAACGTTTGTATCCGGCAGACAAAATTGTCCAGACTATCCAGGGTGCCCTCCTCCGACTACAGCGACTGGGGAAGGTTGTAGCTTTCTGCTGGGTTCCGGGGCATGTTGGCATTGCTGGGAATGAAAGGGCAGATCTCGCAGCCAAGGAGGCGTGTCTCGCCCCACAAGTATCTCAGTGTGCTATCTCCTTGCACGCACTCACCTCGCTGTTGAGCTCACGGGTCATGCATCGGTGGGAGGATGAGTGGCTGGAAGTGACTGACAATAAGCTCCGTATAGTCAAGCCCACAACGCGTGTGTGGTGTACTTCCTTTCAGCCCCATCGACGGGACGAGGTTCTCCTCACTCGGCTTCGAATATGCCACAGCCCTATGACGCACGGCTTCCTGCTCCGGCGAGAGGACCCTCCAATTTGTGGTGCTTGCGGCGTCCAGGTCACTGTGCGCCATGTTTTATTGGATTGCGTTTTATTTACTGACCAGCGGGTCGCGGCTGACTTGCCAGCGGGCCTGCCATCTCTTTTAGGCAACACTCGGACGAATGTGATTAAAGTTTTAAAGTTCTGTGCCCTGTCAAATGTTTTTACAAAGATTTTAGGGAGAGGATTTTAATTTGCTCACCGTGTGACAAGCTCGCCCATATTTTATGTAAGTGGCCAGCCAATAACAATTTCCTGTGACATTCTTGTTGCTATGTTTCCCCTTTCCTTAGGTTTTACTTTCTTATGTAGTATTTTCCTTCTTTTCCTGCTTTCTTTGAGTGTGTACTTTAGTTTTCTTACGTCTGTCCACATTCGTTCCTTTTAATGTGTGTTAGGGCGCTGATGACCTCGATGTTGAGCGCCCATAAGCCCCAACACACCACCACCACCACACCCGATCCGGCACAAATTACAATTGATCCACCAGATGTGGTTAACGGCAGTAGAAAATCTGAATGAAAAGTAATTTAATTCGTACAAATAGGCGAAAACGTCCGATATTATTAGACCAGACCATTATCAAAGAATTGTCACCGTCAGATATCAAAGGGTACCCCTTCGGAGCGATAGGAGCAGGAACAGTTACAAAAATGTGGTTGAGCGACCGCCTTAATCAGATTCGGTAGAAGGGCGCTAAGAAAGAGTGAGTCGTCCACGACGATGGGCGCTGATTGAGTCTTTAGTAAGCCTAATGTTCGCAAGTCTACGGCATGTATGATTAACGGAACACGTACAGGTTACAGAATATCTCGATTGATTCGTTACAGGTTTTCTTAGAACAGGAGCGTCACAGAAATGGTTTAGAAAAACTAGTGGAACATAATACAAGAAAATAGTGTGCAACGCGCAGAGATTCACTCTCAGAACTCCAAGAGCCCACATTACACAACGTGACAAGAAACATACTATACTACTGGCCATTAAAATTGATACACCACGAAGATGACGTGCTACAGACGCGATATTAAACCGACAGAAAGAAGATGCTGTGATATGCAAATGATTGGATTTTAAGAACATTCACACAAGGTTGGCGCCGGTGGCGACACCTACAACGTGCTGACACGAGGAGAGTTGCCAACCGATTTCTCATACACAAAAAGCAGTTGACCCCCGTTGCCTGGTCAAACTTTGTTGTGATGCCTCGTGTAAGGAGAAGAAATACGTACCATCACGTTTTCGACTTTGATAAACGTCGTATTGTAGCCTATCGCGATTGCAGTTTATCGTATCGCGACATTGCTGCTCGCTTTGGTCGAGATCCTATGACTGTTAGCAGAGTATGGAATCGGTGGGTTCAGGAGGGTAATACGGAGCGCCGTGCTGGATCCCAACGGCCTCGTATCACTAGCAGTCGAGGTTACAAGCATCTTATCCGCATGGCTGTAACGGATCGTGCAGCCACGTCTCGATCCCTGAGTCAACAGAGGGGGACGTTTGCAAGACAACAACCATCTGCACGAACAGTTCGACGACGTTTGCAGCAGCATGAACTATCAGCTCGGAGACCATGGCTGCGGTTACCCTTGACGCTGCATCACAGACAGGAGCGCCTGCGATGGCGTACTCAATAACGAACTTGGGTGCACGAGTGGCAAAACGTCATTTTTTCGGATGAATCCAGGTTCTTTTTACAGCATCATGATGGTCGCATCCGTGTTTGGCGACATCGCGCTGAACACACATTGGAAGCGTGTATTCGTCATCGCCATACTTGCGTATAACCCGGCGTGATGGTATGGGGTGCCATTGGTTACACGTCTCGGTCACCTCTTGTTCGCATTGACGGTTCTTTGAACGGTGGACCTTACATTTCAGATGTGTTACGACCCGTGCCTCTACCCTTTATTCGATCCCAGCGAAACCCTACATTTCAGCAGGATAATGCACGACCGCATGTTGCAGGTCCTGTACGGGCCTTTCTAGATACACGAAATGTTCGACTGCTGCCCTGGACAGCACATTCTCTAGATCTCTCACCAACTGAAAACGTCTGGTCAATGGTGTCTGAGCAACTGGCTCGTCACAATACGCCAGTCACTACTCTTGATGAACTGTGGTATCGTGTTGAAGCTGCATGGGCAGCTGTACCTGTACACGCCAGCCAAGCTCTGTTTGACTCAATGCCCAGGCGTATCAAGGCCGTTATTACGGCCAGAGGTGGTTGTTCTGGGTACTGATTTCTCAGGAACTATGTACCCAAATTGCGTGAAAATGTAATCACATGTCAGTTCTAGTAAAATATATTTGTCCAAAGAATACCCGTTTATCATCTGCATTTCTTGTTCGTGTAGCAATTTTAATGGCCAGTAGTTTATTTCCCCCAACAAACTTCTCGCGTAGTGACTGTTAGTGACTGTCATGGTAATTAAAGAAATTCGTACTTATACAGAGTGGTACTGGCAGTCACACTGCCTGCTTCCACCTACGAATGGAATAGAAGTTGGTGAGATGTTCTGACGCACCAACTACCCTTCGCCGTACGCGTTGCTATAACCTCCCAGAGTGGAGATCTCGAAGGACATGACGGATTCTAGTACCACGTGGGGCTCACTTAGGACCAGATTCATCTACATTACTTGAAAGCTAACCCGGAACACGGTACCAGTCAGCATAGAGGCAACAAAAATTCGATTTTCAATATTTCGCGTAATTACTAGCCGAATTTAAAAATTTAAAATGTTTTAACCTACTTAGTGAGTGGCATCATGCTATGCTGAAAGTTTAACACAACAACACAAGTACTACAGTTAGAAACTATGTGTTAGTCTTGAGACAGCGCAACTGACAGCTCGCAAATTCATGCAATTTATTCTACATCTACATCTACATCTATACTCCGCGAGCCACCTTACGGTGTGTGGCGGAGGGTACTTATTGTACCACTATCTGATCCCCCCTTCCCTGTTCCATTCACGAATTGTGCGTGGGAAGAACGACTGCTTGTTAGTCTCCGTATTTGCTCTAATTTCTCGGATCTTTTCGTTGTGATCATTACGCGAGATATATGTGGGCGGTAGTAATATGTTGCCCATCTCTTCCCGGAATGTGCTCTCTCGTAATTTCGATAATAAACCTCTCCGTATTGCGTAACGCCTTTCTTGAAGTGTCCGCCACTGGAGCTTGTTCAGCATCTCCGTAACGCTCTCGCGCTGACTAAATGTCCCCATGACGAATCGCGCTGCTTTTCGCTGGATCATGTCTATCTCTTCTATTAATCCAACCTGGTAAGGGTCCCATACTGATGAGCAATACTCAAGAATCGGACGAACAAGCGTTTTGTAAGCTACTTCTTTCGTCGATGAGTCACATTTTCTTAGAATTCTTCCTATGAATCTCAACCTGGCGCCTGCTTTTCCCACTATTTGTTTTATGTGATCATTCCACTTCAGATCGCTCCGGATAGTAACTCCTAAGTATTTTACGGTCGTTACCGCTTCCAATGATTTACCACCTATGGCATAATCGTACTGGAATGGATTTCTGCCCCTATGTATGCGCATTATACTACATTTATCTACGTTTAGGGAAAGCTGCCAGCTGTCGCACCATGCATTAATCCTCTGCAGGTCCTCCTGGAGTACGTACGAGTCTTCTGATGTTGCTACTTTCTTGTAGACAACCGTGTCATCTGCAAATAGCCTCACGGAGCTACCGATGTTGTCAACTAAGTCATTTATGTATATTGTAAACAATAAAGGTCCTATCACGCTTCCCTGCGGTACTCCCGAAATTACCTCTACATCTGCAGATTTTGAACCGTTAAGAATGACATGTTGTGTTCTTTCTTCTAGGAAATCCTGAATCCAATCACAAACCTGGTCCGATATTCCGTAAGCTCGTATTTTTTTCACTAAACGTAAGTGCGGAACCGTATCAAATGCCTTCCTGAAGTCCAGGAATACGGCATCAATCTGCTCGCCAGTGTCTACGGCACTGTGAATTTCTTGGGCAAATAGGGCGAGCTGAGTTTCACATGATCTCTGTTTGCGGAATCCATGTTGGTTATGATGAAGGAGATTTGTATTATCTAAGAACGTCATAATACGAGAACACAAAACATGTTCCATTATTCTACAACAGATTGACGTAAGCGAAATAGGCCTATAATTATTCGCATCTGATTTATGACCCTTCTTGAAAATGGGAACGACCTGCGCTTTCTTCCAGTCGCTAGGTACTTTACGTTCTTCCAGCGATCTACGATAAATTGCTGATAGAAAGGGGGCAAGTTCTTTAGCATAATCGCTGTAGAATCTTAAGGGTATCTCGTCTGGTCCGGATGCTTTTCCGCTACTAAGTGATAGCAGTTGTTTTTCAATTCCGATATCGTTTATTTCAATATTTTCCATTTTGGCGTCCGTGCGACGGCTGAAGTCAGGGACCGTGTTACGATTTTCCGCAGTGAAACAGTTTCGGAACACTGAATTCAGTATTTCTGCCTTTCTTCGGTCGTCCTCTGTTTCGGTGCCATCGTGGTCAACGAGTGACTGAGTAGGGGATTTATATCCGCTTACCGATTTTACATATGACCAAAACTTTTTAGGGTTCTTGTTTAGATTGTTTGCCAATGTTTTATGTTCGAATTCGTTGAATGCTTCTCTCATTGCTCTCTTTACGCTCTTTTTCGCTTCGTTCAGCTTTTCCTTATCAGCTATGATTCGACTACTCTTAAACCTATGATGAAGCTTTCTTTGTTTCCGTAGTACCTTTCGTACATGATTGTTATACCACGGTGGATCTTTCCCCTCGCTTTGGACCTTAGTCGGTACGAACTTATCTAAGGCGTACTGGACGATGTTTCTGAATTTTTTCCATTTTTGTTCCACATCCTCTTCCTCAGAAATGAACGTTTGATGGTGGTCACTCAGATATTCTGCGATTTGTGCCCTATCACTCTTGTTAAGCAAATATATTTTCCTTCCTTTCTTGGCATTTCTTATTACACTTGTAGTCATTGATGCAACCACTGACTTATGATCACTGATACCCTCTTCTACATTCACGGAGTCGAAAAGTTCCGGTCTATTTGTTGCTATGAGGTCTAAAACGTTAGCTTCACGAGTTGGTTCTCTAACTATCTGCTCGAAGTAATTCTCGGACAAGGCAGTCAGGATAATGTCACAAGAGTCTCTGTCCCTGGCTCCAGTTCTGATTGTGTGACTATCCCATTCTATACCTGGTAGATTGAAGTCTCCCCCTATTACAATAGTATGATCACGAAACTTCTTCACGACGTTCTGCAGGTTCTCTCTGAGGCGCTCAACTACTACGGTTGCTGATGCAGGTGGTCTATAGAAGCATCCGACTATCATATCTGACCCACCTTTGATACTTAACTTAACCCAGATTATTTCACATTCGCATTCGCTAATAACTTCACTGGATATTATTGAATTCTTTACTGCTATAAATACTCCTCCACCATTGGCGTTTATCCTATCCTTGCGGTATATATTCCATTCTGTGTCTAGGATTTCGTTACTGTTCACTTCCGGTTTTAACTAACTTTCCGTTCCTAATACTATATGCGCACTATTTCCTTCAATAAGAGATACTAATTCAGGAACCTTGCCCTGGATACTCCTGCAGTTTACCAATATTACGTTAACTTTTCCTGTTTTGGTCTCTGAGGACGGACGTTCTTTATCAACGATGATAATGTCCTCTCTGGTAAGCCGTCAGGTATTTTATCGTTTCGCCCAAGGGGGGGTCCCTCTAACCTAAAAAACCCCCGTGTGCACGCCACACGTACTCTGCCTGCTACCCTAGTAGCTGCTTCCGGTGTGTAGTGCACGCCTGACCTGTCTAGGGGGGCCCTACAGTTCTCCACCCAATAACGGAGGTCGATGAATTTGCAACCATTATAGTCGCAGAGTCGTCTGAGCCTCTGGTTTAGACCCTCCACACGGCTCCAAGCCAGAGGACCGCGATCGACTCTGGGCACTATGCTGCAGATATTAAGCTCAGCTTGCACTCCGCGTGCGATGCTGGTTGTCTTCACCAAATCAGCCAGCCGCCGGAAGGAACCAAGGATGGCCTCAGAACCCAAGCGGCAGGCGTCATTCGTTCCGACATGTGCTACTATCTGCAGCCGGTCACACCCAGTGCGTTCAATAGCTGCCGGAAGGGCCTCCTCCACATTACGGACGAGACCCCCCGGCAAGCACACCGAGTGCACACTGGCATTCTTCCCCGACCTACCCGCTATTTTCCTGAGGGGCTCCATAACCCGCCTAACGTTGGAGCTCCCTATAACTAATAGGCCCGCCCTCTGTGACTGTCGGGACCTTGCCGGAGAATCGGCCACTGGCCCAACAGGCGAGGCATCCTGTGGTGGCTCGGAAACGATGTCATCACCACTAGGAAGCACCCCGTACCTGTTGGAAAGGGGTAAGGCAGCTGCCACGCGGCCAGATCCCACCTTTGCCTTTCGGCCAGGCACGCGCGAGCCCACCACTGTCCGCCATTCACCCTGGAGTGATGGCTGACCGGTAAGATGCTCACTGCCGGAAGACGCAGCGACATCAGGGGTTCCATGTGATTCCAAGGCCACCGAAGTAGGCATAGGTCTCACCACAGTTGCCCCAACGCCACTACGAGCCGACGCCTGCGCCTCGAGCTCGATGAGCCTAACAGACAAAGCCTCCACCTGCCCCCGAAGAGTGGCCAATTCTCCTTGCGTCCGCTCACAACAACCACAGTCCCTACACATGACTATGTTTACCCTACTCTATACGGTGACAAATTCCCAAGATAATCTTCTGATGAGCTACTCTGATAATCAAGAAACACTCACTGAAATACGAGACGCGAAAACTACGCTAGGTTTTCCCAGAAAAACTATTTAAAAGCTAAGCGCAGCAAATAAGTACAATAACGCTTTATACAAACAGTACTCGCTGCTGCTGGTGCTCTCGCTCTGGCTGTCACAAGACAACTGCTGATTCAAGTGACTAGTGGCTAACGGCCGCGAAACAAACAAAAGACGGTTTTAGGGCGCTTTCTGTTCTAAACGATCAAGAAAACACTAAGAAATCTAACACGAAAACTACGTAAAGTTTTATCAAGAACTGTTAGTTACTATGCAGAGCAGATAAACACAAATAGAATCCCTTCCTTAGTGGATGGTCGTAAACAAAATGCAAAATAAACGCTTTATACAAACAGTACTCGCTGCTGCTGGTGCTCTCGCTCTGGCTGTCACAAGACAACCAGCCAGTAATCGAAAATTTGATCAATTAGCAACATTTTTTAGCAAAGTTTGCACATAATTTCAAACTATTGCCAATTTTTTTCTCGCTGTCGCTATGAAATACATTAAAGGTGTTCGCAATTGCAAATACGGACAACCATCAGCTATAATGACGACAATGAACAGTTGTGCAGGACAGGTACTCGAAACCGGATTTCTTGCTTGTTTAGCGCCAATTTTCACTGTCGTCATTCCATTCTACAGATGAAGGTTGTTCATATTTGCAGCTGCGAAGACATTTAATGTATTTCATAACAGTTGCAGTCGCCGCAGTCAGTACCTGTTCGTTTGGTTCAAATGGTTCAAATGGCTCTAAGCACTATGGGACTCAACATCTGTGGTCATAAGTCCCCTAGAACTTAGAACTACTTAAACCTAACTAACCTAAGGACATCACACACATCCATGCCCGAGGCAAGATTCGAACCTGCGACCGTAGCGGTCGCGCGGTTCCTGACTGAGCGCCTAGAACCGCTAGACCACTGCGGCCGGCTGTTCGTTTGGACGTGCATGCATGTCGAAAGGAACTTTGCATCGTAATTCAGAATAACACAGGCACTGCAATATCGTATTTATCCGCCGACACCGGGCAAGTAACTTTCAAGTGAAAGTGCGGGAATATACATAATCGATGTACGAGGACAGGTTGTAGAAGTATGGTTGACGACATATGGAGGTTTGGGTGTGGCTGTGAGTCGTCCACGGATAGCCAAGTGGCCGGCACGGTAGCTCGGCGTGTTCGGTAAGAGAGTTGGCTGGCCTCTGTAATAAAAAAAACTGAGTGGAAGGATCAACAAAACGAACTTCAACGGATGACATGTGACGTCCGCAACGACCAAACACAACGACCAACAACGAATGAAATGCAAGGAAAAAAAATGGTAAGGCGACCGCTCACGATAAGCGAGAAATCCGGATTCGAGACCCGGTCCGGCACAAATTTTCATTATCGTCATTCCATTCTATAGCTGATTGTTGTCCATATTCGCAGTTGCGTATACATCTGATGTATTACTGCATACTCCCTGTTAATGCACCTCAACTTCAGCATGAGGCATCACGTTCTTCTTCATTACTTCTTAAGTACTAACTCTATTCGCAACATACTTTGCAGACAGTATCTACATGTACCACTGAACGTAACTGCAAAATTATATCATTGCACGGCACACATTGCAGGAAAATGAGATCGTATACATTTAGATGCATCGAAAACTGGCTTTTGCTTAACATGGCGCGCAGTGAAACTTCATTATCAGGCATGACGTTTTAATTTATTACTTCTTTACTGCTAACTCTATTCGCAACACAGTGTGCAGACATCTACATCAACATTTATACTCCGCAAGCTACAAGGCGGTGTGTGGCGGAGGGCACTTTACGTGCCACTGTCATTGCCTTCCTTTCCTGTTCCAGTCGCGTATGGTTCGCGGGAAGAACGACTGCCGGAAAGCCTCCGTACGCGCTCGAATCTCTCTAATTTTACATTCGTGATCTCCTCGAGAGGTATAAGTAGGGGGAAGCAATATATTCGATACCTCATCCAGAAACGCGCCCTCTCGAAACCTGGACAGCAAGTTACATCGCGATGCAGAGCTCCGCTCTTGCAGAGTCTGTCACTTGAGTTTGCTAAACATCTCCGTAACGCTATCACGCTTACCAAATAACCCTGTGACTAAACGCGCCGCTCTTCTTTGGATCTTCTCTATCTCCTCTGTCAACCCTACCTGGTACGGATCCCACACTGATGAGCAATACTCGAGTATAGATCGAACGAGTGTTTTGTAAGCCACCTCCTTTGTTGATGGACTACATTTTCTAAGGACTCTCCCAATGAATCTCAACCTGGCACCCACCTTACCAACAATTAATTTTATATGATCATCCCACTTCAAATCGCTCCGCACGCATACTCCTAGATATTTTACAGAAGCAACTGCTACCAGTGTTTGTTCCGCTATCGTATAATCGTACAATAAAGGACTCTTCTTTCTATGTATTCGGAATACATTACATTTGCCTATCCGCGAAAAGCCACATGGAACTTCCGACATTACCCACACAAGCACTGAATGTAACTGTAAAATTATATCATTGTACGACACATAATTCAGGACATATGATGACATAAACTTTAAAATGCGTGAAAAACTTTTGTTTAAAATGGAGTCCAGATCAACCAGTTAATATTCGTGCGCTGATCCAAAAAGAGAGCTCTTAGAGACTTCTAACAAACTTAAAGCATAATTTCAAAAATTTTGCAAATTTTGGGATTAAAATTACAAATGACCTAAACTGGAACGATTGCATAGATAATAAAAAAAAGTCGTGTGACTAGGGCCTCCCGTCGGGTAGACCGTTCGCCTGGTGCAAGTCTTTCGATTTGACGCCACTTCAGCGACTTGCGCGTCGATGGGGATGAAATGATGATGATTAGGACAACACCCAGTCCCTGAGCGGGGAAAATCTCCGACCCAGCCGCGAATCGAACCCGGGCCCTTGACATTGACCATCTGTCGCGCTGACCACTCAGCTACCGGTGGCGGACACATAGATAATATTGTGGGTAGAGCAAACCAAAGACTGCGATTCATTGGCAGAACACTTAGAAGGTGCAACAGGTCTACTAAAGAGACTGCTTACACCACGCTCGTGCGCCCTATTCTGAAATATTGCTGTGCGGTGTGGGATCCGCATCAGGTGGGACTGACGGATGGCATCGAAAAAGTACAAAGAAGGTCAGCTCGTTTTGTATTATCGCGAAATAGGGGAGGTAGTGTCACAGACATGATACGTGAATTGGAGTGGCAATCATTAAAACAAAGGCGTGTTTCGTTGCGGCGGGATCTTCTCATGAAATTTCAATCACCAGTTTTCTCCTCCGATTGCGAAAGCATTCTGTTGGCACCCACCTACATAAGGAGAAATGATCATCACGATAAAATAAGAGAAATAAGCGCTCGCACAGAAAAATTTAAGTGCTCGTTTTTCCCGCGTGCCGTTCGAGAGTGGAACGGTAGAGAGACAGCTTGAAGGTGGTTCATTGGACCCTCTGCCAGGCACTTTATTGTGAATAGCAGAGTAGATGTACATGCTTAACGGCGAACATGTAACACATTAACTCATTTGCAAAGTAATGGATGTTTGAAGCCGTTTCACACACGAGAGTTCGATTCTTTACAGAGTCGGGCTTCGCTGTTTGTATATGTTCAAATGTGTGTGAAATCTTATGGGACTTAACTGCTATGGTCATCAGTCCCTAAGCTTACACACTACTTAATCTAAATTATCCTAAGGACAAACACACACATCCATGCCCGAGGGAGGACTCGGAACCTCCGCCGGGACCAGCAGCACAGTCCATACTGTTTGTATACTAGACACCTGCGCGTAAGAGAGATGTTACTGTCCACAACCGACCGTAGACTGACGAGCTGCTGGCGCGATTAGACGCAGTATACGGGGCGCCTGTCGAGCGCGGCCCCGGAGCTGACGAGTTCGTCACGGCGCATTCCAGCGGTCGTCACCCTCGCCGCCTCGGCTGCAACCGCGCTACCCAAGTAAAACGCGTCACCGCGGCCAAGTCTGCAGCTGTGCGAGGCGGGGCCGGCCGGAGTGGCCGAGCGGTTCTAGGCGCTTCAGTCAGGAAACGCGCGACCGCTACGGTAGCAGGTTCGAATCCTGCCTCGGTCATGGATGTGTGATGTCCTTAGGTTAATTAGGTTTAAGTAGTTCTAAGTTCTAGGGGACTGATGACCCTAGAAGTTAAGTCCCATAGTGCTCAGAGCCATATTGTACGAGGCGGGCTGTGTTGGTGACACCTCTTACAATTACATTTTACAGGCATAGCTTGGAACAAAGTGGTTCGTGGTATTGTATTGGCGCATAAGTTCGTAGCGTCTGCCTATAAGTTTAATAAGCACGACAGAAGAGAGACTTTAGACGTCAGTCACATGTTCTCTTCCAGTATTTACAACAATCTGCCAGCGCTCGGGTAACTTTGCGATGCCGCGACTGTAGAAATCGCGTGGTTTTGAGGCGAAGAACTTGACGAACCGTGTTGGGAGCGCATTTTCATCCGAAAAGGAAGTTCCTGGAAGGTTGCTCGGTAGGGGGCGGAAAATGTGAAACTCTGAAGGCGCAAGATCAGGTGAATGAGGTGGTCGCGGAATGACTTTCGAACCCATATCCTGTATACTGTTTTTCGTCAGTGTAGCAAATGCGGGCGACCCGGCGTTTCGTGGAGTATCAGTACTTCATACTGTCTTTCTGGTCGTTGTTGTTGGACTACGCCTCATTGTTGACAATTAATTTTGGTGGTGGTGATTACACCTCGGGCAAGCAATTCCTTGTACACGGCACCGTCGCTCTTCCACCATATGCATAACATTACCTTTTGTGGATGCGCGCAGGTCTTTGTACGGGGAGCTGCTGCTTCGTTTCGGTTCAACCATTCCTTTCTTTTCCTTACGTTCGCATACAGATACCATTTTCTGTCACCTGTAACAATATAGTAAAGGAATGGTCGGTGTTATAGTGAGCCAATTGATGACGACCAAGCACATATGGTCACCCGCTGATTTTTGTGATTTTGACCCAGAGCCTGGCCGGCCGTAGTGACCGTGCGGTTCTAGGCGCTACAGTCTGGAACCGAGCGACCGCAACGGACGCAGGTTCGAATCCTGCCTCGGGCATGGATGTGTGTGATGTCCTTAGGTTAGTTAGGTTTAATTAGTTCTAAGTTCTAGGAGACTGACGACCTCAGAAGTTAAGTCGCATAGTGCTCAGAGCCATTTGAACCATTTGAACTTAGAGCCTGCGGTACCCAGACATCAGATTTTTGAACCTTCCCCACTGCATTCAGATACCGCACGAAAGTGGAATTATAACAGTTCATCAATAATGGCTCTAAGCACTATGGGACTTGACATCTGAGGTCATCAGTCCCCTAGACTTAGAACTACGTAAACCTATCTAACCTAAGGACATCACACACATCCATGCCCGAAGCAGGATTCGAACCTGCGACCGTAGCAGCAGCGCAGTTCCGGACTGAAGCGCCTAGGACCGCTCGGCCACAGCGGCCGGCAACAATTCATCACTACTGCAGTTCTCGAGTACGCCGACATGGATCGTTGTGGATTAATGCGTTTAAACGATCTTCATCAAACCCCGAAGGTCTTCCTGGATGTGCAGAGTCACTGATGTCAAAATTATCCTCCTTAATGAGACAAAACCATTTTCTTGTCGTGCTCTGTCCAAGGGCATTATTATCTCCACTCACGGCGCAAGTGTTTGTGGTTGCCTCCGCTGTTATCATCCCTCTATTGGACTCAAAACAGAAGAATATGTCGGAAATGTTGCAATTTCTCCACTTCGTACTCCCTTTTCTAGGGTCCACAACTTCACTCATTATCTGCAAATGACAAAATAACAATATATAAACTCAAATAGCAACAGTGAACTACAAATAAAAAAGACAATCGATTAAGAATCCCATAGCAGCCGGAAATGTTAACACGCAAAACTTAAGCGCCTCGCGGATAGTAAACGGTTCTAGACACAATTTTAACTGAGAAATCTAAATGAAAATCACAAGAAATATAAACATACACCAAAATACATTCTTCATGAAATAGGAAAAATAGAAGATATTTTAAATATCTTGACTTAATTAAAAAGGGCAAAAAATTGGAGAAATTAGCTACAAAAGAATGAATCAGTAGAATGGATAGAGCATATGT
Organism: Schistocerca serialis cubense; assembly: GCF_023864345.2. Taxonomy (NCBI): domain Eukaryota; kingdom Metazoa; phylum Arthropoda; class Insecta; order Orthoptera; family Acrididae; genus Schistocerca; species Schistocerca serialis. Next base: position 406,352,629 of record NC_064642.1, on the reverse strand, counting down.
TTGATTAAAAATATCTGTAAGCAAAAATTTATACTGCCTGTCCCAGCAGGAAGCAAAAAACTTTGTTTGGACATATGCCCTATTGTGAATGGTTTCCGAAACAGAACACATTTAATGTACATTGTTATTTATTTTCTGTACTATTCAGTACATTGAGAAGTTTACACATGTACAACAGCCAATAAACATTAAAACATGCCTTCCACAAAGTATCAGCTGAAAAAAGTATGAATTTTTAATACATTCCCCCTTAATCATTAACGTACACGTCACATTACAACTGTTCTATAGTTCATACTAAATGATCTAATATAGAGAATATGTGTTGTCTGTCGGAGTGCTTGTTCACGGCAGCGATGCGACCAAGCAATTCATCTCGCGTGCTCATCTTTCGTTTTTACACCTCAGACATCATCCATCCCCATAAAAAAATCTAATGTCATAAGGTCTGGCAATCTTGGTAGCCAGTTAATTCTACGACCACGACGAACCCGGCGATTAGGGTAACTGCGGCCGAGATGTGCCATCACACGTCTGGTAAAATGTTGAGAGGCTCCGCCATACTGAACGTACATTGCAGTCCGCACTATCAAATAAATGTCTTCAAGGTGTTCGACAAATGAATGTTCCAAGAAATGCAAGTAATTCCGACCCGTCACTCGCTCTTCTGAAATGATTACAGCCATCAACATGTACATTAAATGTGTTATATCTCATAAACAATTCGAAGTAGCCCATATGTCCATATGGAGTTCTTTGCTTCAAATGAGCGTTTCTGAATAATCCATGAATACTGACCACTCCTCCTGGGAAACCCTCTACTTCGAAATGCAAAACTTAGCTACTGCACTTCCGTAGTTAGATCAGAACGTTTATATGAATGTGGTTATGGAACATTGACTTATAAGCTCGAGATTTAAGAGACACCAGAAGGAAGGATCGTTTTTTGAAAAAGAAGAAAAGACCTATGGAGCTGAGAAATAATGAGGAAAATTTCGAAATACCTTTGCAAACTTAGGATACGTCAGCCAATAAATATTCCAGCATTTCCGTGAAGTGAAATCAATGGTACGTCCGAAGATGGGATAAGAAAAGTGTGAAAGTAATTATTTCAATAGTACAGAGTGATTTTTTCCACCGTGTACAAACTCTAGGGACTGATCGATGAGAGGATGCGGAAGAAAAAAGGTCTAAGGCTTATGCCCGGAAATGCATGGTTTCCATGCTAGACACTATTTATCCAATCATACCGTACTTTATTACGGTGATTGCTGTCTCATTCGCGGTGTAGCATGCAGCCACATAGGGGTGGCTCCTAGGGGTGTTACTGTTCCTCATACGTCATGCCCTAGCGCCCTCTCCTGCCATAGTAATTGGTAATGTTGTGTACGATTCACTTCTCTTGCTGACTCACCTTATAGTGGATGTGATACAGAGCTGTACGCAATGGTTCCGTATTCGAATCGAGGGTTTGCCGACGGAGTGTTTACTTATGAAAAGAGCAGCAAGGTTGCATCGTGAGTCCTATCCCCGCCGACAAAAACCACGGCACTCAATGTTTGCAACAGTGTTTCGCCGTTTGTCTGAGACAGGATCGTATCAGGAAGCAAGAAATCATGAAGGAGGTACCCAAAACGTTCGGACACCAGACTTGGAGCAAAATGTAATTAACACTGTGGAAGGCGACCGCCGTGTAATTACTAGGCAGTTGGCCCGCCAGTACAGGGTAAGCCATACGACAATGTGGAACATTCTCTGTGACAATGTTACTATCCTTATCTCTTACAGTGTATGCAGGGCTTAGTAGTGACAGACTTTCCACATCGGGAGCAGTTTTGTCACTGGTTTCTTCACCAGGCAACCACGATTCCGGGATTTGTGCCATCCATCCTATTCACAGATAAGGCCACCTGTACACGGAGTGCTATCTTCAGCGTTCATTACACTCATCTGTTGGATAGTACGCAGACCCCTCATGGTATGTGACAGCGAATCATCATCATCATCGGTGGTGTCGGAATGTGGTGGCCAGGATAACTGGCGGTATTTTGAGATCAGTCTTATTTACACACCGCCTAACAGGCCGGAACTATCGGAGTTTCTTGCGGGTGACTTTGCCTCCCCTACTGGAAGAAGTCCGTGGTGAGAGGTAATGCCTGAAATTTGGTATTCTCGGCACACTCTTGACATTGTGGGTCTGGGAATATTGAATTCGCTAACGTTTTCCGAAATGGAATATTCCATACGTCTAGCTCCAACTACATTACGTGTTCAAAATCTGTTAATTCCCGCCGTTCGGCTATAATCAGGTCAGAGACCTTACCACACGAATCGCCTGAATACAAATGACACCGCGGCAGTGCACCGTCCTTTTATATCCTGTGTACGTGATACTTTCGCCATCCTTATATGTGTATATCGCTAGTCCATGATTTCTGCCATCTGAGTGTAGTGGCCGGCCGAGGTGGCCGAGGGGTTCTAAGCGCTACAGTCTGGAACCGCGCGACCGCTACGGTCGCAGGTTCAAATCCTGCCTCGGTCATGGGTGTGTGTGATGTGCTTAGGTTAGTTAGGTTTAAGTAGTTCTAAGTTCTAGGGGACTGATGACCTCAGAAGTTAAGTCCCATAGTGCTCAAAGCCATTTGAACCATTTTTTTGAGTGTAGTCCATCAACAAAGGAAGTAGCCTGGTGAAGTCTCGTTAGACGAAAACTTGAATTCTGCTCGTGAGGTTGGGATCCGTATCGGATACGGTTGATAGAGGAAATATAGAGGATCGAGAGAAGAGCGGCGAATTTAGTTACCGGTTCAATTAAGCGCGAAAGCGTCACGGAGATCTCAGTCAATTCTAGTGGCAGAATCAGCACAATAGGCAGAGTATACTTTCCTAGAAGTGTCAGCCAATACAGTAATTCCTCCTCCGTATATCTCGCGAAAAGACAATGAAGATAAAGTTATAGAGATTCGAGTCCAGGCAAACCATCAGCGACTGGAACAGAGAAAGAGGGGAGTGACACTAGTACAAAAAGTACCCTCCGCCACCCTCCGTTTGCGGAGTATTACTGTAAATGCAGATTCAAACCTCGGGTTGTGGAATGTTTTTAAGACAACATTTATGAAAGCATTTAATTAAATGCTCTCTCCGAAGAGGGTCATGACCGCCAAACCAACCCCCACCCACCTGAAACTTGCACCTGCGGAAAATCGTACCTTCGTTTCTCGCAGGTGCCAGGTTATCTCACAAAATTAAGGCCTTCTAATATCAACAAAAGCAAAATGAGGATAACGGAATGTAGTCGAGTTAACTCCGGTGATGCTGAGGGAATTAGATTAGGGAATGAGACACTTAAAGTAGTAAAGGAGTTTTGCTATTTGGGGAGCAAAATAACTGATGATGGCCGAAGAAGAGAGGATATAAAATGTAGACTGGCAATGGCAGGAAAAACCGTTTCTGAAGAAGAGAAATTTGTTAACATCTAGTACAGATTTAAGTGTCAGGAAGTCATTTCTGAAAGTATTTGTATCGAGTGTAGGCATGTATGGAAGTGAAATGTGGACGACAACTAGTTTGGACAAGAAGAGAATAGAAGCTTTCGAAATGTGGTGCTACAGCAGAATGCTGAAGAGTAGATGGGTAGATCACATAGCTAATGAGGAGGTATTGAATAGAATTGGGGAGAAGAGGAGTTTGTGGCACAACTTGACTAGAAGAAGGGACCGGTTGGTAGGACATGTTTTGATGCGTCAAGGGAACACCAATTTAGTATTGGAGGGTAGCGTGGAGGGTAAAAATCGTAGAGGGAGACCAAGAGATGAATACATTAAGCAGATTCAGAAGGATGTAGGCAGCAGTAGGTACTGGGAGATGAAGAAGCTTGCACAGGATAGAGTAGCATGGAGAGCTGCATCAAAACAGTCTCAGGACTGAAGACCACAACAACAACAACGAGAGTCGGAGACAGGGAGCGACTGTCGCCCAGAGACTGTGTCGCGTCTAAAGGTCGCGGGCGTCGGCGCCGGCTGGCGGGCGGGCGGCCCGTGCGTCGCGGCGGCGCGGCCCGGCGCTCCGAGGGCGGCCCGCCGGGAATCGTGACCTGCGTCAGCGGCGCGGCGGCGCGAGCACTTTCACTGCCTGCGCGGAGCGAACCAGTTCAGCGCGAGGCGCTCACAGGCGGCCGCCGTGACTCAGGCCGCGTCTGTGTCGGCCACGCGGCCGGATTCCTGCCGGGGGCTGCGCCTTGCGACACATCACATCACAACACAACACGGCGCGGAGCGGCAGAGAGCCACGGCCCCGCACGGCGCCACTTGCGGCCGTCAACAACTCACCGGGAGAAATCTACTTGTTTACCGACCACGCCAGCGCGAGCCATGTGCTCAGCAGACTGCGGCCACCACAGCCGTACAGTTCTTTACGTATTACTTTCGACTAGCCCGCCCGGTTGGCCGTGCGGTCTAACGCACGGCTTTCCGGGCGGGAAGGAGCGCCTGGTCCAAGGCACGAATCCGCCCGGCGGATTTGTGTCGAGGTCTGGTGAACCGGCCAGTCTGTGGATGGTTTTTAGGCGGTTTTCCATCTGCCCCGGCGAATGCGGGCTGGTTCCCCATATTCCGCCTCAGTTACACTATGTCGGCGATTGCTGCGCAAGTAAGTTCTCCACGTACGCGTACACTACCATTGTATTGTATGTATTGTATGTTAACCGGGGACCTAGAAACGATGGAGAGGCTCCGTCCCCGTCGCAGCCGCAGTGGTCCACAACTCCACAACGACTACCGCAGTCCACTTCACCCTTGCGCCGCCCCACACCGAACCCAGGGTTATTGTGCGGTTCGGCCCCCGGTGGACCCCCAAGGCGTCTCACACCAGACGAGTGTAACCCCTATGTTTGCGTGGTAAAGTAATGGTGGTGTACGCGTACGTGGAGAACTTGTTTGCTCAGCAATTGCTGACATAGCGTAACTGAGGCGGAGTAAGGGGAACCAGCCCGCATTCGCCGAGGCAGATGGAAAACCGCCTGAAACCATCCACAGACCGGCCGGTTCACCGGACCTCGACACAAATCCGCCCTGGGTTCGGCGTGGGGCGACGGAGTGGTGAAGTGGACTGCGGTAGTGGTCGTGGGGTTGTGGACCACTGCGGCTGCGGCGGGGACGGAGCCTCTCCGTCGTTTCTAGGTCTCCGGTCCACATACATACAATTACTTTTGACTACGAGGGCCAACTAGCAGTTTTAGTAACACTTGGAATGTGCCCACTGGACTCGAAAATCAGAAAAAGGGAGCCGTTTATTTTTTTGAAGAAAAGCAAAGCAATGGAAGTACGAAGGATACTTGGAACTGAGGCAAATACGAAAAGTGTGGCATGTATTTGCAAGCACAAATGAACAATGCTATGTCTGCTTGTCTATCTGGCGGCTTCGTGAGATTACAAATAATTTTGGATAGTTCCAATATTTTTCAGGGCGAGAACCAGCAACTTAGATTTGACAATTCTTTATTTAGATTTCTGTCACAGTTGGCGTGTAATCTATACTGGTGACTAGTTTCGAACGTTGCCGTTCATTTTCAAACCACGCCTGCACTAAAAGTGCTTATCTGAGCAAAATTCCTCTGACATACTTCGGTAACACCCACACAACACATAGTCATACAACAGATATGGAGAATATCACTCCATATCTGTTGTATGACTATGTGTTGTGTAGATGTTACCTATGTATGTCAGTGAAATTTAGCTGTGATAAGCGCTGTTAGAGCACGTCTGGTTTGAAAGTGAAGTTCCAAACTTGTTGCGAATATACGCGCAAACGTCACAGAAATTTAAATAAAAAAATATAAAATAATTTTGACTGGAATCTATTATACACTCCATTCTTTGAAAAGGTCGTGAAATTGCAGGATGGTGTCTCAATAGCCTCTCCAGAGAGAAATACGAACACATTATACATATTAACATTTACCTTTTACATACATACATCGAACTCTCAAGTTACATTTAAAATCTCAGCTATAGATGAAATGATAATTAAATTGACTCGCTAGCTGCAAACAGGCGTTGATATACTTCATTGGGTACGTGTTGAAAATGTGTGCCCCGACCGGGACTCGAACCGGGGATCTCCTGCTTACATGGCAGACGCTCCATTCATTTTTTTTTCTTCCATTTTGTTCGATATTGTTCCTTGCGTTTGGTCTGGGCGGACGTCACAAGATACCCGTTCAAGTTGATCGTTGATTGCTTTACTCAGTTTTTTTTTTTTTTCATTACAGAGGGCGAGCAGCCCTCTGACCGAACACGCTGAGCTACCGTGCCGACTCCATCTGAGCCACCGAGGACACAGAGGATGGTGCGCCTGCAGGGACTTATACCTTGCACGTTCCCCGTGAGACACACATTCCCAACATGTCCACACCACTGCATTAGTAGTGCGCCTAATAGATGTTTGCCCATCATACTCATTACTCGTGGCAGATTAATCTACCAAGTACCGTACGAGTTCGGGCATAGCGTGTGCGTTCGCACAAGAAGGTCAATGGCCGGGAAGCCATATTTTAACTGAATATGAAGCTAGTATCTGCCCCTGAAAGATAACTGTTCTCAGATGGATAGAGCATCTGCCATGTAAACAGGAGATCCCTGGTTCGAGTCCCGGTCTGGGCACACATTTTCAACATGTACCCAATGAAGTATATCAGCGCCTGTTTTCAGCTAGGATGTCCGTTAAATTATCATTTCATTCTAGCGAAGCTGCATGGTCATCAACGGTAACTGTTCTTTCAGGAACAGATACTACCTTCATACATCGGCTATATATATTTAGTGAAAGTATCTCCGATAATTAATATCGAAGTATTCTGAGTTCAAATAACCGGCAGTTTCATTATCACAGAACAATACCAGTACCTCCTTTTTTGACTGTATGGGTCGAGGAAGAAGGACAAAATGATTTTCTATAATTGCTTCTTATAATTTAAAAGAACCACTGAGTAGAGCTACAAGACGACCACAATCTGTATTACCCGAGTAATACTGCTTCTGAAATATTCTACAGACGCTGACAAAGACCGTAAACATTGCGGATCAGATTATAATATTACGATATGCTACAAAAGTTAATGGAAGATCGCATATTACAGCTGTGGCAAAATGAATGGAACACTATATGTACAAGCAGAAGAACATACTACTTTCTCCATAACATCAAGGGGAGACTAAAATGAGATTTCTTCACCCGTCGAGCTGATTGACACATTTCCTGACTGGTCATAGGCCGTATTCTACGTATCTGTAAAAAATCAAAAGACATGAATGATAGCTCTGGCTACGACAGTGTGCACACTCCACAGCACACCCTGTGGGACTGTGCGCTCTACAAAGATGCAGTGGGTAGTGATCGTCACACGTTAAGGATGCTCGATCCCAAAGCCAAGGAAAGCGAAAGACGATTTCATGGGGTGTTCAACAACGCTTCAGCATGCTGGCATCTTGACTAGCAGTATACTCTGCAAATGGAGAGATGGCAATTGAGGTCGGCGACCACCAAATAAAATTGTTTTTCAAGACTTTACATCACGTTCAAATGGAAAAAAAATCTTTCCTTTATAAATCTCATAACTGCCTAGGCTGCGTACATATATAAGGGTTCCAATCTTACATTTTAATCTTTATATACAACTTACGTAATGTAGGGTGTCAGTTGTGTTTAGAGTGTACTCCTATGATGAAAACACCAAACTCTGATGACCATCAGACCAGCTCAAATGATCATGCATATTAGTTTAAAACAAATCTTTATTTATTTACTCGTGTCCAGAACATAACAAACATATATAGCCGATAGACAGCAATTTGCAAACAATAGATGATTAAATTCCATATGACATCAATTCATAAACAATATAAGTACCTGATTCAATTCCATATGACATCCAAAATTCCGCCGTTTGAACTGCTGTATCATTGGCAATAACCAGATCATCCATCGGGCATGGTGCTGTGATGTATCTACAGTTGAGCAGGTGTTGATGATCTTGCTGTTTGCCACATTCGCATAGTTCATCTCCTGGAGAGAAACCCCATTTCTTCAGATTGACCTTGCATAAGAGTTCACCAGTTCTCAGCCTGTTGGGGACCTTCCGTGTTTTATATGGGAAGTGATGTGCTTTAGCAAGCTCTTCTTTAGCGTTGTTCCAGTACCTCTCTGATGGTGAGTTACGCCAAAGCTGTATTCGACGATTTGCAGGTGACGTTAACAGTGGTTCCGTTGAACGGAGGAAACTCCTTCTTGATCCTAATCTTGGGTGTTAGTATTCACATCCGAACAAGGGGTGTCTTGGATCTGTCTCCTGTTTCCGCTACTCTTTTTCTACTGCTGTTACTCATCTGATATGTGGAGGTGCTAAGCCCATGAAATGATATACTTTATTAACAGGAGTTGCCTGCAAGCAGGCAGTGACAATGCGTCCTGTTTCATTAAGGCAATGTTCACTTGTTTGGCATGGGTGGAGTTTTGTCACACGGGTGCTGCATATTCAGCAGCGGAGGACAGTGCAAATGTGCGAAGAACACCTAGTTGTGCGCCCCAACTGTTACACGGAAAGAGCCTCCCTGTAGATCGTCCAGTTAATGTCACGAAAAACCAAACGATCGAGCGTACCCTGGGCAACATTGGAAGATATTCCAGCGGCAAATCTTTCCATCGCCAGAATACTATATCTAATAGGTTTTTTTCAAAACAAGCATATTGTTACGCAATGGAAACGTCTTATTTAAATGAATATTAGTAGTTGTAGTGCAGTTAACCATGAAACATTGTCTTTAAACATTATAATTACCCACTGCTACACTAAAAAGAACCATTGGCGAACAGATAATGGATTATAACTCTAAAACATAACCGTGGCACCGGTGGATAGGGAGGATGAAACACAAATACGTTATTAATAATCTGCAAGCATGACTATTGACTGCATAAGTTGTTATTAAGTGGAGAAAGTACAAGGAAAGAAACGAGTGAACAAGACATGATCGCCAAAATTCACATTCAAAGCAACAAGCTGGGTGTGTGACTTGAGATTAACGTATTGGTCTCCTGAAGGGAGCAAATTAACTTCGCATCCGAACAGCACCGCCCGCTGCGACGGTGGCACATGGCGCGGAGCGTGAGTAAAGGAATAGCAGCAGCAGCGACTGGAGTACGATTTCAACCCTCTGTTTGTACTTACTGCCTTCTAGTGGCAGCAAGACTTGTCTCACCAATCATCTCTTACCATGTCTCTCTCCTCTCCTATACAGGGTGTTACAAAAAAGTACGGCCAAACTTTCAGTAAACAATCCTCACACACAAAGAAAGAAAATATGTTATGTGGACATGTGTCCGGAAACGCTTACTTTCCATGTTACAGCTCATTTTATTACTTCTCTTCAAATCACATTAATCATGGAATGGAAACACACAGCAACAGAACGTACCAGCGTGACTTCAAACACTTTGTTACAGGAAATGTTCAAAATGTCCTCCGTTAGCGAGGATACATGCATCCACCCTCCGTCGCATGGAATCCCTGATGCGCTGATGCAGCCCTGGAGAATGGCGTATTGTATCACGGCCGTCCACAATACGAGCACGAAGAGTCTCTACATTTGGTACCGGGGTTGCGTAGACAGGAGCTTTCAAATGCCCCCATAAATGAAAGTCAAGAGGGTTGAGGTCAGGAGAGCGTGGAGGACATGGAATTGGTCCGCCTCTACCAATCCATCGGTCACCGAATCTGTTGTTGAGAAGCGTACGAACACTTCGACTGAAATGTGCAGGAGCTCCATCGTGCATGAACCAAATGTTGTGTCGTACTTGTAAAGGCACATGTTCTAGCAGCACAGGTAGAGTATCCCGTATGAAATCATGATAACTTGCTCCATTGAGCGTAGGTGGAAGAACATGGGGCCCAATCAAGACATCACCAACAATGCCTGCCCAAACGTTCACAGAAAATCTGTGTTGATGACGTGATTGCACAATTGCGTGCGGATTCTCATCAGCCCACACATGTTGATTGTGAAAATTTACAATTTGATCACGTTGGAATGAAGCCTCATCCGTAAAGAGAACATTTGCACTGGAATGAGGATTGACACATTGTTGGATGAACCATTCGCAGAAGTGTATCTGTGGAGGCCAATCAGCTGCTGATAGTGCCTGCACACGCTGTACATGGTACGGAAACAACTGGTTCTCCCGTAGCAGTCTCCATACAGTGACGTGGTCAACGTTACCTTGTACAGCAGCAACTTCTCTGACGCTGACATTAGGGTTATCGTCAACTGCACGAAGAATTGCCTCGTCCATTGCAGGTGTCCTCGTCGTTCTAGGTCTTCCCCAGTTGCGAGTCATAGGCTGGAATGTTCCGTGCTCCCTAAGACGCCGATCAATTGCTTCGAACGTCTTCCTGTCGGGACACCTTCGTTCTGGAAATCTGTCTCGATACAAACGTACCGCACCACGGCTATTGCCCCGTGCTAATCCATACATCAAATGGGCATCTGCCAACTCCGCATTTGTAAACATTGCACTGACAGCAGAACCACGTTCGTGATGAACACTAACGTGTTGATGCTACGTACTGATGTGCTTGATGCAAGTACTGTAGACCAATGAGTCGCATGTCAACACAAGCACCAAAGTCGACATTACCTTCCTTCAATTGGGCCAACTGGCGGTGAATCGAAGAAGTACAGTACATACTGACGAAATTAAATGAGCTCTAACATGGAAATTAAGCGTTTCCGGACACATGTCCACATAACATCTTTTCTTTATTTGTGTGTGAGGAATGTTTCCTGAAAGTTTGGCCGTACCTTTTTAACACCCTGTTTACTGCAAAATCCTAGCATGAAGTCTTTATTTTGAAGAAACATAAAGTGAAATGCACTCTTCATTGTCCTATGATGAAGTGTTTCTATGTGAGCGCTCTATAACTTTACTGTCTTTTCGCCACAGCGGGAACTCATTGCCCAGTGAATTCAGAGATTCTGAGTTCCGACGAATGAAAAACGCGCAACTGACAATGATTCATACCATCTTCTACTCTTTTCCGCCTCATTATCCTTAAAACAATCGATCAGAGGCGGGAAAACGGAGCCAGGAGACCTGTCCCACTCCATGACAGTATTCTTTAATTGACGAATAGCAATCTCGCCTCACAGGCCTCAAGTCAAAAGCGCGCTGAATCTTGAGAAGGAGAAGCTAAGCTAGTAGGAAATCTGTATTCTGAACAATTTTAACAAGCCGTAGCTGGCACGGCTGCGGACTCAACCTTACTTCCCACAGCTGGCAAAATGAAACAACGCCTATGTAGAAGATTTTTATGAATGCCGGACATTTACCACGCCGGACATTAGCCACACCGGATATTTCCCACACTTGCCCCTTCGCCAGGTAGCTTGAGTAGCAATCCCTCAGGTAAGGGACGACCTTCCTCGTACTTCTTCTGTCCGCTTTCAAACCGCCGTCTCCACATATTACTCGATACAACCAGTACGTAAGGGACCTCCTTCTTCGACATCTTGGCGAAATACAGAGCTTCTTTTCCGAAATCGAAATATTTATAACTTTTGGGAAACGAAAGCAATACCGACGATTTTGTCAGTATGTAATTAGTTCTGCCAAGTATAAATATAGATCCCTCTGTCTGTACGGTAGCTTCCTTTCACGCTTGCTGATTGCGATAGAAACAGTCCATCGGCATGGGAGCAACAAGAAAGGAACGACGTAAAGAGAATGCGAATGTGCGCTAATCATTTCTTTTTGATCACTGCATTTGTGCCTACTTTAATTACTAGAACTGCATGCCCAAAAGACAATAAGGAAAGAAGAAATGGGAATGGGAATGTTTGAAAAGGAGAACGACATACTCCATATTAATTTACTCTCTAGAATGCGATGTCCGTTGCGGCGAAACATTAGTTAATAAAGTGTAGAGGGACAATGTTCAAAACATGACTGAAAATACGTTCACTAAATAGAGATAAGAACATCTATGATTGACATGTCATCTAAAGTCGACGCACAATTTTAAAATGTTAGAAATAAGGAAATGAAGTAATACAGAAAGCTATGCTTGTAACGTACGCTGTTGTTCTACATTGTTTAGCTCTGGTATTTACAGGGTTACAGAGAAAGCATCCTAGGTTTTGGAGGGAAAAGCCGTAATTGTAAAGATCTGCACTACAACAGAAACAAGAAGAACAACTTGAGAAAAAATAATGTAATGTTTGTTTCAGCTCACAAGCGACATTGAAGCAGATAGTTCCTGTGACTTAGGATGGGCAGAGGTTATATTCGACAACCGGAATAAACTAATAACTGGCTCTTTTTACCGACCCCCGGTCTCAAATAAAACAGCTGCTGAACAGTTCAAAGAAAACTTGAGTCTCATCACAAGTAGGTACGCTACTCATACAATTATAGTTGGCAGTGACTTCAATCTACCTTCCGTATGTCGACAAAAATACATTTTCAGACCCTATTGTAGATAGAAAACAACTTCCGTAATAGTTCTAAATGCTTTTTTTAAAATTATTTTGAACAATTAGTTCAGAGGCGATACAAATTGTAAATGGTTAAGAAAACACACTTGACCTCCACAAATAATCCTGAGCATCATCACGGATACAGGGATTAGCGAACACACAGTCGAGCAAGGCTCAATTGCGTAACAAAGAAATTCACCAAAACTAAATGAGAAATATATCTATTTATAAAAGCAACTAAAAATTCGGTTGACGTCTTTCTAAGAGACAGACTCCAATCCTTCCAAACTGTGTAAGTGAAGACCATATGTGGCTAAAGTTCAAATAAATAGTATCAACAGCACTCGAGAGATTGATACCAAATAAATTAATAAGAGACGGAACTGATCCCCCAAGGTACAGAAAATACGACAGAAAGCTGCTGCAGGAACACCGAAAAAGGCACGTATAATTTAAACGAACGCAAAATCTCCAAGATGGGCGACGTTTTACTGAGGCTCGAAATTTGATAAGCATTTCAATGTGAGATGCATTTAACAGCTTCCTCAACGAAAGTCTCTCTAGAAATGTGGCGGAAAATCCAAAGAGATTCTGGTCCTATGTTAAGTAAACCAGCGGAAAGGCTCAGTAAGTACCTTTACTGCACGACAGCGATGAGGAGGAGTAGGGGGAGACAAGGGACCCAACCCTTCGGAGCGGGTGTATTCGTGGCAAATGTCCGGCGAGGCAAATGTCCGCACATCGATTTGTATCTGGCTGTAAGGACCCTCCTTCCAGAGTGCTGTGTCTTTCAGAGACAAAGAATCAGGTACTACCTGCCACGCGGGAGGAGGGGGGGGGGGGGGGCGAGACGGCGAATGCCGTTCTGGCCGCCTCCGGAAACCCACTCTAGCCGGAACAAGTTTACAACTCTGCCTTGTTCTCGTAAGTCCTTATCTTTCGCTATCCAGCCTCACTCGAAACTTTCAGAACCCTCCACTGTTTCACAAAGGCAAGGGAAGGCAAACAGTGAAACAGCCACTGGGTGAAAACACCCACTGGCGATGCTGATCCAGGTCTGCAATTACTGAGAGGTGTAACTGAATGACTACTTGATCAGGGAATTTGCTGCTATCCTCTGAAATATGTTAGTGGACGGTTTCAGATAAAAATGGCTACGTAACAGTAAGATCGACATAACTATGTAGGTTTCCGCGGTCAGTGTCATGAAGATTAGAATCCTTTTGGATACTATTCCACATCATTGCATAAAATACTTTAATACTTTATGCAAGATCGCTCTTTACGTAATATCACTTTCCTCTTCCCTGAAAACGTCAGTCTTCACGACTTCCATTGTGTTGTAGTAAATCATCACGGAAATGTGGATTCTAAGACGTTACAGTGAGCCGTGAAATCGCTTGTTCAGTGGAAACCTTCTGACGTAATGCTCTATGCCCAAGGAACTCACCAGAAAATGGCTGCTGACCGGGGTGGTATAAGAGCGGATCAAGATCCAGTAACGTAAACAACCATCTCCGGTTTAGATGCACCCCAACGAATGAACATAAACAGAGCAGAATATTAGCACCAACAGTAGTTTTAATATTGAGTAACTGATTAAGGAGCTTTACCCTAATTTTATAGTGGTAGAAAGCAGTTGTAGAACTAGTATTTTTTGTAGTTCTTACATTTTTGCATGGTTTCTAATAAGGAAAATTCCCCATCGTACCCCACTCAAATTTAGTGGTAAGATGCCCTAGTGGACAGCCCGTAAAATCTGAACACAGATCAAGACTGAAAACAGGAAGAAGGTGTACCGAACCACGAAAAAAATCAAAATAGGAACAGTGAACGGTCTAGCCTTAGCGAGAGCAGTAACGTGAGCATTTGAACAGTCGCAGCGTCGTAGTTGCGTGGTCACGTGATGGACTGCGCAGGCGGAGATCCATGCTCAGATCTCCTTGGTGCCATTTATTCTTATTTTATTTTATTCTATCATTTTCATAACATTATGAACTGTCCGACCGGTCACTGAAATGTTCGTTCTCTTTCCGTAGTCTCGGCAGTTGTCATTCTAAACATTATAGAATATGAGGCACATGGCAAGAATACGTTACCGTCACAAGTAAATGTGATGAATAGTAAGAGCAGGCGAGATACCACATAGACGTCTCACAGAAATGAGAACAAATAAACGAGTGTGAACTACGTTACAACAAAGGAATTCAAGAGTCAAAACTTCCAAAACGGAATGCAGCTCCAAAAACGTTAAAAACATATCTTTTGACAGAGCACAGAGAAACTGTGTGATTGTGAAACTATTCCGTTCATTTGTTACAGATTATGCGACAAACTATTACGTTTTAATCGTTTTTTTTTGGGAGTGATCACATTCGTAAAAAACCTAAATCGGTCAAGGAGGCATATCTCACTCGCTCACCAGGCGTACAAATTAGGTGCGTCTGTAAGAGATTTCTGCCGTCTGACCGACAGACTGTCACTAATGCCGTGTATGACGCACCAGACGTGTTTGCTGGTGGAAGGATCAGTTGACTTGTCGCCTTGTAATCAAACATTTGGGGTTCCTATTCGAAAGCCACTTGCTTCGGTTGCTAATAGAGTAGTTCTGCAGAATCAACTGTCATTATAGGTCCCTACCTTACACCTAACTGTTAGAAAAGGGCGTTACACCACGCCGCGCGGGGTAGCCGAGCGGTTCAGGGCGCCTTGCCACGGTTCGCGTGGCTGCCCCCGTCGGAGGTTCGAGTCCTCACTCGGGCATGGGTGTGTGTGTGTTGTCCTTAGCGTAAGTTAGTTGAAGTTAGATTAAGTAGTGTGTAAGCTTAGGGACCGATGATCTCAGCAGTTTGGTCCCGTAAGACCTTACCACGAATTTCCATTACACTACGACACAAATTTGTACAGCGAAAAAAGAAAAAAAAAATTGGCACGAGAAGTTTTGAACACGGCTCGCCCGCTTTGCAGTGCAACAACCACTTACCCACAACGCCGTTGCTATTTCAGTCTGCCCTATATTGCACTTCTTGTCCTTGGACCGTTCACTGTTTCTACTTTGCTTCTTTTTCCAGAGTTCTTCCTGTTTTCATGCTTGATTTGTGTTCAATTTTTGACGGGCTGTCCACTGGTCGCTCTTACCACCAAATATAAGGAGGGAGCGATGAGGAGTTTCCCTTGTAATTACCGGGAATAAATACTTAATATATTCATTTATTATTAGCCACATAAATATGAGTTGTAAGGCCTACATTAGCTTCCTAGATAACAGGCTGTAATTGTGAAGAATGACTAACATAACAGAAAATTAATCTCAGGTCTAATTGTGGTCTTCAGTCCGAACTTTTTTTTGGTGCAACTCTCCATGCTCTTCTATCCTGCACAGACCCTTCCATCTCCAAGTAACCACTGCAACCTACATCCGTTTGAACCTTCTTACTGTATTCATGTCATGATATACCTCTACAATTTTTACTCCCAACATGTTCCTTCTCTATCAAATTGACTATTCCTTGATGCTTCCAGATATGGCTTATAAGTGAGCCCTTCTTTTAGTCAAGTTGTGGTGTAAATTTCTTTCTTCCCCGACTGGAGTCAGTGCCTTCTCGTTAGTATTCCATATACCCATCTGATCTTTCTCATTCTTCTGCATAGCCGTATTTCAAAATCTTCTATTCAGTTCTTGTCTGAACTTCTTACTGTCCACTTTTCACCCCCACACAAGACTACGTTCCAGATAAATATCCTCTGAAAAGGCTTCCCTACACTTTACTTTATATTCGATGTTAACAAATACCTCTTACTCTGAAATGCTTTCCTTGCTATAGCCAGCACGCAAGAAATGCTTTCTTTACTATAGCCAACATGTATTTTATAATCTTTCCACTACGGCGATCATCTTATTTTGCTGCAGAAATAGCAAAACCCATATACTACTTTTAGTGTCTCGTTTCTGATCTAATTTCCCCAGAATCGCCCATTTAATTCGACTACATTCCATTATTTTGTTTTGCTTTTACAGATGTTCATTTTATGACCTCTTTTCAAGACACCATCCGTTCCGTTCTGCTGCTCTTCCAAGTCCTTTGCTGTTTCTGAAAATGTCATCCACAAACCTCAAAGCTTTTTTTATTTTTCTCCCTGAATTTTAATTCCCCCTCCGAAATTTTCCCTAGTTACCTTCACTTCTTGCTTGATATACAGAGTGAATAACATCGGCGATAGGCCACAAACCTGTTTCACTTCCTTACCAACCACTGCTTCCCTTTCAGGTCCTTTGGCTTTCATAACTGCAATCTGGCTACTGCACAAGTTGTAGAAACGTGTCGCTCCTTGTATTTTACTGTGTTACCTACAGAATTTCCAACAGTGTATTCCACTCAACGTTGTCGAAAGCTTGTCTAAATCTATAACTGCAACAAAAGTAAGTTTGCCTTTCTTCGACCTTCCTTCAGTATTATATCGTATGTTTCTACATTTCTCCGGCATCAAAACGGGTCTTCCCTCAAGTCTAGTTCTTCGAGTCTTTCCATTCGTGTGTAAATAATTCGTATCAGTATTTTGCAAGCATGACTTATTAAACGGATAGATCAGTAATATCAACACCTGTCATCATCTACCTTCTCTCGTTATAATACAAATAAAGGCAAAGCCCTTGGGCGAAATTTTTAAGCACCTAAAACTAAATAGATGTGTAAGACAAGGTGATAGCTTACCTCCAACCCTCTTCTACTGTGAATTTTAAAAAAAAAAAGATAGAATTTGGAATGAATCATTAAAAGAATATCAAGTATCTCCCATAAAATTGGGTAGAAATAAACAATGCACTAAAGTGAACTGCCTGACAAAAGGGAATTACGAGTAGAGACCTGGTAAGGAACAGTTCGGATCCTATTTGTGTAGTTTTGTTATACCCTTCTGGAACGTCCTACTGAGGAGTATATTATGTAACTAACACTTCACAACCACACTTATTATTTATTATGATTATTGTTCACTGTACTCAAAAACTTCCTCCAGCGACTTTCACGTGATCTGTCGCCTGAAACGTTATCAGACAGTTGTACACTCCTGGAAATTGAAATAAGAACACCGTGAATTCATTGTCCCAGGAAGGGGAAACTTTATTGACACATTCCTGGGGTCAGATACATCACATGATCACACTGACAGAACCACAGGCACATAAACACAGGCAACAGACATGCACAATGTCGGCACTGGTACAGTGTATATCCACCTTTCGCAGCAATGCAGGCTGCTATTCTCCCATGGAGACGATCGTAGAGATGCTGGATGTAGTCCTGTGGAACGGCTTGCCATGCCATTTCCACCTGGCGCCTCAGTTGGACCAGCGTTCGTGCTGGACGTGCAGACCGCGTGAGACGACGCTTCATCCAGTCCCAAACATGCTCAATGGGGGACAGATCCGGAGATCTTGCTGGCCAGGGTAGTTGACTTACACCTTCTAGAGCACGTTGGGTGGCACGGGATACATGCGGACGTGCATTGTCCTGTTGGAACAGCAAGTTCCCTTGCCGGTCTAGGAATGGTAGAACGATGGGTTCGATGACGGTTTGGATGTACCGTGCACTATTCAGTGTCCCCTCGACGATCACCAGTGGTGTACGGCCAGTGTAGGAGATCGCTCCCCACACCATGATGCCGGGTGTTGGCCCTGTGTGCCTCGGTCGTATGCAGTCCTGATTGTGGCGCTCACCTGCACGGCGCCAAACACGCATACGACCATCATTGGCACCAAGGCAGAAGCGACTCTCATCGCTGAAGACGACACGTCTCCATTCGTCCCTCCATTCACGCCTGTCGCGACACCACTGGAGGCGGGCTGCACGATGTTGGGGCGTGAGCGGAAGACGGCCTAACGGTGTGCGGGACCGTAGCCCAGCTTCATGGAGACGGTTGCGAATGGTCCTCGCCGATACCCCAGGAGCAACAGTGTCCCTAATTTGCTGGGAAGTGGCGGTGCGGTCCCCTACGGCACTGCGTAGGATCCTACGGCCTTGGCGTGCATCCGTGCGTCGCTGCGGTCCGGTCCCAGGTCGACGGGCACGTGCACCTTCCGCCGACCACTGGGGACAACATCGATGTACTGTGGAGACCTCACGCCCCACGTGTTGAGCAATTCGGCGGTACGTCCACCAGGCCTCCCGCATGCCCACTATACGCCCTCGCTCAAAGTCCGTCAACTGCACATACGGTTCACGTCCACGCTGTCGCGGCATGCTACCAGTGTTAAAGACTGCGATGGAGCTCCGTATGCCACGGCAAACTGGCTGACACTGACGGCGGCGGTGCACAAATGCTGCGCAGCTAGCGCCATTCGACGGCCAACACCGCGGTTCCTGATGTGTCCGCTGTGCCGTGCGTGTGATCATTGCTTGTACAGCCCTCTCGCAGTGTCCGGAGCAAGTATGGTGGGTCTGACACACCGGTGTCAATGTGTTCTTTTTTCCATTTCCAGGAGTGTATTACCAACACCCCAGGACATTCAAGTCGTAGATTTCTTTATACGTCGTCTGCTCCATTGTAATAATATCCGTAGTGTATTCATGGTGTCTGTAACCTTCATAGTTCCGATAAACAACTGTTAACAAGTTGTTCAAACAACAAAACAAAATTTTTAGTACTTTTCTTTTTCAGTCACGTATAAAATATATCGGTTTTTCACGCCTGCAACCATCACTCCCCTTCTTCACAATGAGTAGAAGTATGCCTTTCCGAAAAAAGAAATTTTTAATGCTAACAAAACAAGAATTTTCTTTATTTGAATGCTTTCTTGATAAGTCTTACATCAACACATACTCTTTTATTAGTGACTCTGAGATACAGCTGCCTGAAAGTACCAAGAAAGTGAAGATATAAGTGACAATATATTAACAGACGTTACTTCACGTGTCTTAAAATCAGTTCCCCTCTACAGCTCGTGAAAATAAAAAAAAGTGGCAAATGCAACTACACTGAAGCTGGCGTAGGCAGATGCTCAGTCGCAAACAGGAACCAGTGACTCCATAGCTATCACCGTGTTTTTGCTTAAAGAAAAATCTATGTAAAGAGTACTCTCAGCCTACCAGAACATGTACTTCTTAGGCCACGACAGTACTCCACTAAACGATGAGAGGTGGTGCATTTAACAAGGAAACGTATGAACCTTGTTGCAGATAATTATTGTATTGTACAGTGGTACATATTCCTTACACTTGGATAAAATTGTGTGAGAGGCAGTCAATTAAAATGTGACAATTGAAAAATAGTAAATAAACCGTTTCATATTTCAAAAGTAATCTCCATTACTACACTCCTGGAAATGGAAAAAAGAACACATTGACACCGGTGTGTCAGACCCACCATACTTGCTCCGGACACTGCGAGAGGGCTGTACAAGCAATGATCACACGCACGGCACAGCGGACACATCAGGAACCGCGGTGTTGGCCGTCGAATGGCGCTAGCTGCGCAGCATTTGTGCACCGCCACCGTCAGTGTCAGCCAGTTTGCCGTGGCATACGGAGCTCCATCGCAGTCTTTA
The DNA here is from genome assembly GCF_023864345.2 of Schistocerca serialis cubense. Taxonomy (NCBI): domain Eukaryota; kingdom Metazoa; phylum Arthropoda; class Insecta; order Orthoptera; family Acrididae; genus Schistocerca; species Schistocerca serialis. The sequence continues at coordinate 406,332,556 of NC_064642.1, read as the reverse complement.
ACACTGGTAGCATGCCGCGACAGCGTGGACGTGAACCGTATGTGCAGTTGACGGACTTTGAGCGAGGGCGTATAGTGGGCATGCGGGAGGCCGGGTGGACGTACCGCCGAATTGCTCAACACGTGGGGCGTGAGGTCTCCACAGTACATCGATGTTGTCGCCAGTGGTCGGTGGAAGGTGCACGTGCCCGTCGACCTGGGACCGGACCGCAGCGACGCACGGATGCACGCCAAGACCGTAGGATCCTACGCAGTGCCGTAGGGGACCGCACCGCCACTTCCCAGCAAATTAGGGACACTGTTGCTCCTGGGGTATCGGCGAGGACCATTCGCAACCGTCTCCATGAAGCTGGGCTACGGTCCCGCACACCGTTAGGCCGTCTTCCGCTCACGCCCCAACATCGTGCAGACCGCCTCCAGTTGTGTCGCGACAGGCGTGAATGGAGGGACGAATGGAGACGTGTCGTCTTCAGCGATGAGAGTCGCTTCTGCCTTGGTGCCAATGATGGTCGTATGCGTGTTTGGCGCCGTGCAGGTGAGCGCCACAATCAGGACTGCATACGACCGAGGCACACAGGGCCAACACCCGGCAACATGGTGTGGAGAGCGATCTCCTACACTGGCCGTACACCACTGGTGATCGTCGAGGGGACACTGAATAGTGCACGGTACATCCAAACCGTCATCGAACCCATCGTTCTACCATTCCTAGACCGGCAAGGGAACTTGCTGTTCCAACAGGACAATGCACGTCCGCATGTATCCCGTGCCACCCAACGTGCTCTAGAAGGTGTAAGTCAACTACCCTGGCCAGCAAGATCTCCGGATCTGTCCCCCATTGAGCATGTTTGGGACTGGATGAAGCGTCGTCTCACGCGGTCTGCACGTCCAGCACGAACGCTGGTCCAACTGAGGCGCCAGGTGGAAATGGCATGGCAAGCCGTTCCACAGGACTACATCCAGCATCCCTACGATCGTCTCCATGGGAGAATAGCAGCCTGCATTGCTGCGAAAGGTGGATATATACTGTACTAGTGCCGACATTGCGCATGCTCTGTTGTCTGTGTCTATGTGCCTGTGGTTCTGTCAGTGTGATCATGTGATGTATCTGACCCCAGGAATGTGTCAATAAAGTTTCCCCTTCCTGGGACAATGAATTCACGGTGTTCTTATTTCAATTTCCAGGAGTGTATTTATACATTTATACCACTGTGAGACAGGACAGTCAATGCATTCATGGAAAAATGTTTCCTCCGGACATTGTGACCGAGAGGTTCTAGGCGCTTCAGTCTGGAACCGCGCGACCGCTACGGTAGCAGGTTCGAATTCTGCCTCGGACATGGATGTTAGTTACGTTTAAGTAGTTCTAAGTTCTAGGGGACTGATGACCTCAGATGTTAAGTCCCATAGTGCTCAGATCCATTTGAAAAATGTTTCCGGTTGCCTACGAAACCGAGATTGAACCCAGATGTGCAGCTCTTCATACGAAGCAAATCAACGGTCACGAATGTCTTTCTTAAGGGCTAAAAAATTAAGGAAATCACATGGGGAGCGATCGAGTCTGTATGGAGGATGTGTAAAGGCTTCCCAGCGAAACTTCTGCAACATACACGAACCAACCTTGGCAACGTGTCGGAAATGTGTAAGTGTTCCTAGAGAAACTTCGGCAGCGTACTCGAAACAACCTTGGCAACATATTTGCAAGGTTGTTTCGTCTACGTTGCACAAGTTTCTCTGGGAAGCCCTTACACATCCTCCATACATTCCCGATCTCTTCCCATGTGGCTTCCATATTCATGGAGTCCAGAAGAAAGACATTCGTGGCTGTCAATTTGTTTCGGGCAAAGAGATGCACGCCCGGGTACAATCTCGGTTTCGCAGGCAGCCGCAAACATTTTCCATGAAGGCATTGACTGTCTTGTCTCACAGTAGTATATAAATGTATTATCAGCTGTGGAGATTACTTTTAAAATAATAAACAGTTTACTTACTTTTTTCGTTTTCAATTGACTGCCCTTTACGGCAACTGAAGCTCGGGAGCGTCCATGATATATTACTGCAAAATTTCATGTATTCAGATTGGTTGGTTGGTTGATTCGTGGGAGGGGACCAAACAGCGACATCATCGGTCCCGTCAGATTAGGGAAGGACGTGGAAGGAAATCGACCGTGCCTTTTCAAAGGAACCATCCCGGCATTTGCCTGGAGCGATTTCGGGAAATCACGGAAAACCTAAATCAGGGTGGCTCCACGCAGTCAGGAAAACACTAAACGTGTTGAAGTTAACTCGATAGACACCGCTTATCCAGGCCACAAGGCGTTATCTCCGGAAAAACTGACATTCATTCATCTCTGAAAAATTGTTGAAACTTGTTCACGCGCATGAAACACTGATAATACCGTAATGTTCAGCAATCTTGAAGCAAATTACATGAAGTTTCAAGTCACATATAAATAGCAATCATTACGGTCAGAGTTAATTTACATAAGGATGAAGGAGAAAATCGACCATGATCCTGTTTTAAGGAAGATATTAAGATCTACGTACTTGCGTTTATCTGAAGTGGCATTAATTCGAGCCTCCATAATAATGCAGAAACCAAAATCTACAACCCGTGTGGATATTATTATCTTGTGGTCGTTGGTTGTCCAGAGCTGCAGATCCATGCTTACAGTTCTTTGTTTAAGAAGCTCTTTAATATTATAACTAGCAGACAGAAACTTTGCGCTATGTTTGTTTATTCGGCGTCCATGGATAAACAAGTGATATACACTGAACTGCCTCGCTGCAATAGTGTTGCCACCTTCACACCACTCAAAACAGTATAGCGTCATCTTGAAAATATCAGCGCCTACTTACTAAACACGTCGATGTTGTTCCAAGACCGTAACCACAACCACTGATCATTTCACTTGAGGTTGTTTCTTTTATTCTGGTGAACTGTATCAAATTAAGTTTCACATAGTTTTAAGTACTGCTGATGTCCAATTACATGGACGATTCTGTGCATCCCAATAACATTCGGAGTCCCTCAAAAATTTCTGTCTGTTTAAATGTAAATGGTGTTTATAATACATTAATTGAGCCAATCTGAGAAAGGGCTAAAATACAAATAAAAAATCAATATAAAAATACCAAAAAATATGAGACAGAATGTTATTGTGATGCACATCGAACGATTACTAAACTGAAATTAGATCTTTGTCTAGGCCAAGTTTTATGATATCTTTATAGGTGTTTTAATTAATTAATAGTAGTTGGAAAAAGTCTTTTAAGTAAAACTAGTTATGAGAATGACGTGTTTTGACCTCTTACTTCGAATGAACTACCTTATTTGCTTATATAGGCTTTCCTAAAAAAAAAGTAGTACTAATTCATGGAAGCTATTCCCCACAAAAGCTGTTCTGTCACTGCGCATACGACATGATTCTCGCTTACGATTTTTCCTATTTGTAAACGAGAAAAAAATCTCTTTCTATTTATAAAAGAGAAACAACCAAATAAAAAATGTATACCATAATGCCTATAAAATAACCGCAAGTAAAAACATCGATATACAAAGAGACAGGTAACTTCAGTCACTAGATTTTAATGCCCGAAAGACTCTATTGTCTTACGTCAGCACCTACTTGTTATTACGAAACCATCTTCATTGGATTTTACAGAGATTTGGCGTCCACAGACACAAAATTATTCTCATATCTGCGTTGGTTTTCCCTTGCACTACAGCTGTGGTGGCTTACGCGGTACGTTAAATGAAACAGGCATTGCATTTCATATGAGTTTCCTACGTTCCATATTCGCTGATTTAATTGGAAGTGTAGTGAAGAAAGCTTCACATTTTAGATATACGACGTGTTTCTCCAAAAGATCCATTCTTCTGCTGTTTAGTAGCCATTTCTTTGTTCTCAAAATAAAATGATATTCTTCACTAAATATCCCTAGGTTACAAGAGAATTGTAAGTAAACTGTCCTGTAAAGTATTGTTTGTACCTGCGTCGGTCCTTGGGAAACCAAACTAAGACAAATACACAAATGTTTTGTCATTGTTTAGTTACTGCCAATTTTTATGGTACGCCTTACGCTCCTCACTGTAAAAACAATGTTACAAATGAATATAAACTATACTACTCGCGCTCTTCCGATATCGTATACAAAAGTGTAGCTTAATGGCTGCTTGGAGCGCTGCTGTCGCAGTGTAAAAATGAGCAGTAGCAGACACGTCTATATGTGTTAGACTGTGGTGTAACCCAAATTTTTTTGCAACAAGGTTCACGTCGGCCTCTGCTGGTGGTTATTGTCTTCGTGAACCATTTGCCGCTCCTGCTAACTGTAGCCGTTACTTCCATGCGGATTGTGGGACATTATCGGAAGTCACCGACGTAGCTTGCAGCAGCGCGCCGTGCTTGGTAAACAATTAGCAGTAGAGATGAGAGAGAGAGGGAGAGAGAGAGAGCGAGGGAGGCTGGGGCGGGGATGGGGGAGGGGGGGGTTAGCCAGTGCAGTACTGCATGACCGGCATACGATAACTGTCCGCGTTCCCGCACCGCGTTCTTTCTTCTTGTCTCTTCCGGGTCTCCCCCATTGCCACAGAATACCAAGGTATCAGCAATGCAAGGTCTACGTTACAATATGGAAACAGAAAGACAGCAGCACTCGATGTAGCCGGGCAATGAACTCTGAATACGAGAAAGTATAGCATCAGTTTTTTTTGGACCGAAAAGGCTTGATCCACTTGGAATTCATGCCAAGAAGAGAAACTATCATTTCAGACGCCTATTGTGAAACTCTTCAACAGCTCTGGTGCGCCATTCGAAACAAAGACCTGGAATGTTGTCAATAACAGTAATTTTAATTCATGACAATATACGGCCTCATTTGTCTGTACAACCACAGTAGGAAGTTAAACGACTTAAGTGGGAAATTTTTGGAGATCCTCCTTACAGTACTGCTGTGCACCAAATGGTTTCTGTTACTCCCAGAACTAAAGGAGTATTTGGGAGGAAAATAGTTCACAAACGATGAAGACCTCAAACAAACAGTGCCATCCTTGCTCAAATCTTTGGTAGTTGAAGAAACTAACGTGGGAACTGAAAAATTACTCCCGCGTTGCGTAAGCGCGAAAATCCGTCCTCTCAGTTCCAAATACGCGATTTACGTGGCAATATTTTCCATTTACTTCTAGATTACAAGGCCTACCCATGACGTATGAAGCGTCCGCCTCGAGATCGAAGAGTTTTCTGTGACTTTGCCAAGTAATGTATTCGTGAAATCTCACTCAAAAACTAAGATAAACTTCTCGTAGCTGGGACAGCCATGCAAAATTTTGTAAATGTTGTCGTAGTCGCCTTTTGACTGTAAAATTATTTATTTGTACTATCTAGTATTCCAATTTTCTGATGTATCACCATTATCAAGTGGAAACAGTTGCGCATTTGCAAGTGTTGAAACCTCAGTGTCCTTTGACCTTGCATAACTCAGAAGCTGCTTTCATCACATTCTGTTCCTCATTACGACCTCTTGTGTGAAATGCACTCTTTGAGTTGCATTGTGAATATGTTGCTTTATGCTACTTTATTTCTACATGCTTTCATAATACTGGATGGAGTAAGTAATTTAATAATTACATTTTTGTTTTGGCATACAAACCAGAAGCTGGTTGCGTCACATAGTGTGTGAACAGCTCGATTTAAATGCATTTTAAGTACCAGTACAGTGTCCTTCTTGCATCAGTTTTTCATAGTTTCTCGCATTTAATGGGGAACTCCATGTTAGCAGCTTTTTATAGAATTGGTATTACTTTACTACATCTTCTCACGACATGAGTATGTCTTTCTACTGTGAGTGGTGATGCTTCTTGCGAATGATTATGCTCTGTAAACTTAGCGTCTAAACTCTAAAGCATTCTCCCTCGGAAATGATAAAAATGCAACAGTAGTTACGCAAATGTGCTCACACGTCATTAGCACGTACTACAAACAATACATTTTAGCAAAAATCAGTGCACAACAATCATCCTCCCACTGCAACAAAAATTTAAAAGCAAATAGAACACACTCTTATGCTTCCATCATAGGATCTACTAGCATTTACCAAATGCAGTAGCATTCAGTACAGTAAAAGTACGTTCACACTACGTTGCACAATACCATGTGCAAAAACGCGCTTTGATGCTGAATATTACCTTTGATTTTCCTCTATTCAAAGGTTTTCCTCCAACATAACAAAAACCGGAAATTATTGCATCTGTTACATAAGATCTTAATTGATGTCCTCTGGGTTTCCCTCCAAGAGTTGCGATCTTGTATATCTTCTTACTCTGTGCCATTTCTTCTCGTCGTTAATTGTACATTTTGGAGCCAGGTCGTCATAGGGAGTCCTCTTCTCTTCTTTTCTTCCGGTTCCCGTTCCAGGATCATTTTCGGCATTCTGGCTTCCTCCAGCCTTCTTACATGCCCGTACCATTGTAACTTCCTTCTTTTCATCACGTCATGTAGTCTTTCTCTTACTTCCATTCTCTTTATTATTTCATCGTTTCTTATCGTCTCTTTTCTATAAATTTTTGCTGATCTTCTCCGTAAGTCCATTTCTTCTGCTTGCTGTTTTTGTTTTGCGTTTTACAGATTAGTAGCCCATTTCTCCACCCTATACATAAACATGCTCTCCAGTATCGATTTACATATGATTCTGTTGGTTCGGTTACTACGATGATTGTTTTTTAAGTAAGGGCCGTTCGCGCGTATAGTCCCGTAGTTCGCGCGGACGCCGCAACAAGCCACCACGCCACTCGTCGGCATCCTTCCCGATCACACTGATGCAAGTTGCAGCTCTGTAGCTGACGTGTACGCATCGCTGTGCTACTTTATAATGTTTACGATTATTGAATCGCCCGCCGCGTGTGAGATACGGTCAGTGATACGTTTATTGACCGCGAGAAGCCTACCAGCTGCAGAAATTCATCGTCAGTTAACAGAAGTTTATGGCTTGAATGCAATGAGTGAAGGTAAAGTGCATCAACGGGTTAGAGAGTTTAAAAATGGCCTTCAAAATGTCCATGACGAAGAACGCTCAGGCCGGCCCTCTGTGATCACTGATGATTTGGTGGCTGCAGTCGAAACAAAGATTCGTGAGGACAGAAGATTCACAATTTCCACTCTTTCTTTGGAATTTCCACAAGTTTCAAAATCGGTTTTGTACAAAATTGTGTCTGAAAACCTAAACTTTAAGAAACTGTGTTCTCGGTGGGTACCCAGACTCCTCACAGAGGACCACAAAGGCAAGAGATATGCCACTTCATTGGACTTTTTGATTCGTTACGAGGAAGAAGGGGATGACATGTTGAGTCAAATTGTCACTGGAGATGAAACATGGGTATCCCATATCACTCCCGAAAGCAAGCGACAATCGATGGAATGGCGACACACAACCTCACCCGTCAAGGTCAAAGCCAAACAGACGCTGTCAAAGCGCAAGATTATCGCAACTCTGTTCTGGGACTGGCGCGGTGTTTTGCTAGTGAACTTTATGCCACGAGGAACGACAATCAACTCAGATGCCTACTGTGAAACTCTAAAGAAGCTCCGCAGAGCAATTCAAAACAAAAGGCGCGGCATGCTGACAAAAGGAGTTTTGCTCCTGCACGATAACGCTAGGCCTCACACCTCTCAAATGACTCGGGATTTGATTGATTCTTTTGGCTGGGAAGTTTTGGACCATGCACCATACAGCCCCGACCTTGCTCCTAGCGATTTTCAACTTTTCCGGTACCTGAAACACCATCTTGGCGGGCAGCGCTTCAATGACGACGATGAAGTGAAAGCAGCCGTGAACTCTTGGCTGTCGGAGCAGTTGGCCGAATTATTTGTAGAGGGAATTAAAAACATAGTTGTACGGTATGACAAGTGCTTAAATAAACAAGGCGACTATGTAGAAAAATAGGTAAAAGTGTGTAGAATCAGAAAATAAAAGTTTTTTTACAAAAGTATTTGTATCTTTTTTAAAAAATAAAAACGGTCCTTACTTTAAAAAAAAACCTCGTACATTTCTGCCACTTAAAGATTGAGCTGAGCGTCCCGAAGACCTACCTCCCATTGTTAATTCTTCTATTAATTTCTACCTCTGGTTTTCCCTCCATCTGTAAAATGAATCTCAAATAACAGATGGTACTGACCTTCTTAATTCTCTTCCCCTCATGTATAAGTCATCTGGATCATTAGTGAAGTATTCTGATAATTAATCTTTAATCGTTAGTTTCTGTATTCCATTGCTAACTGATTACATATATAAGTTGAATCCTGCCCGCCTTGTGCAATAACTGCTTGATCATCAGCAAATAGTAGGTGATGTAAATAAACTCCATCTTTAATGTCTAGCCGCATACCATAGCATTTACTTAAGACTTATGCCTGTGTTGATTTTAAATCATGTTGGTGACAGGGGACAGCCTTGTAACAGACTCTTGCTTCTTCTAAATTTCTGTGGAAGTGTGTTACCAATTTTCACTTGACATACAAGTATGTTATCTGCATATATTTCTTGTATTATTTTAATTAAAGTACTCTTTGTGTTCGCCATATGTAATGCTTTCCAAAATAGTTTTCTCGGAACAGTATCGTATGCTTTCCCTAAACCTATGAAAACTATTTCAATATTTTAGATTTTTCCCTAAGTTTCTCTAAGATCTGTTGTAATGTAAAAATATCGTCTAAGCATGATCTACCAGTTATCAAACAACATTGTTCTTCCTGGGTTTTAAAATTTATTTCCAACTTATTTTTAATTATTTTTCCCAAAAATTCTCGTAATGTTTTCTAACAAAAATTCCTCAATAATTCGAGTTTTACAGAATAACCGTGTTATTGGTTTCACAATGTTCTCACCATTATATTTCAAGAGCTCCATACTGATACTGCCTCGTCCAGGTGATTTACCATTCTTCCCTGTTCTTAACACCTTACTCGCCTCGCTCTCTAAAATTTGGATCTCATTCCCTTCCTGTTCCTTTCCCTCCCCTGTTCCTTCCTTCAGATATTCTTTTCCATCCTCAGTTAACAATTTCCGGAAACATTCTTCCGATTTCTTTGGTGTCATAAGTTGAAGATTGGTTTTGGCTTTCGTCGCTTGTCGAAGCCCTTTTAATACTGACCACATATCTTTCGCTCCCCCAAATCCAAGTTTGCTTTTGACACTGGCGCATTTCCTTTCCCATATTTCATTCTTTGTAATCCTCACCTTTTTCTCACGTCAGATTTTTCTTTTTGTTTCCGATTTATCATTCAGCCACTGGTTGAGTGCGTTGGTCTTTTCTTTGATTGCCACCTCTGCTTCCCCCGCTCACCATCTGCTGTACGGCTGTGGCCGTTCTCCTTACGCCCAGCCCGTCCATATTTATAACAATGGTTTTTATGTAGTCATATATTATCTCTGTACTTCCTTCAAATGATTATGCCAATGTCCTATCCAGTCTGGCAGCAAAGAATGCTCGTATACTTTCATTTTGTAGCCTGTCAATATTAAAGTATAGATTTTGAGCTTTCTCAGTAAGTTTGTTTTAGTTTTGCATCATTCTTTGCCTTCTTCCATGGCCATAAACTGTTCATTTATACTAGATAATAGTCTGATCCACACTGAGCTTCTCTATAAGACCTAACATCCGCTTCGTTGATACTACTTGTCTGTCTGATGATAATAAAATCTATTATGGAATGAAGTTCTCTAATATTCTGTTGCCAAGGTATTCATGAATATCCTTGTGTTAAAAAAATGTGTTGGTGTTCACAAATTTCAATCAATCGTTCTCCATCGTCATTAATTTTGTCTCTCCATGTTTTTCCTCTATCGTACATGATTGTCTAAGCCTACGCTTCCACTCATGTCCCCCATGACAATCAGTTACTTTCTTCTTGGGATTTTTTTTATAGTCCCCCTAAGGATTGTCCTGCTCTCTCGTATCATTTACACACAATTTTTACATAGTATTATTATTATTATTATTATTTCTTTCCTTTCTCAGACGTTATGTCTGGTTAAAAATGGAAAGTGACGCAGACCTTGATCAAGCGTGACTTCCTTTTAACTGTACGGTATATGTTACATTGCATTTAGGAACATTCGGGTAATTGAATATGTATCAATAATTACAGATTTCTGTAGTTGTATATATACGTCTGGATGTAGCTGTATTGTGTTGATGTACTGGTGGATATTGTGTGATATGACTCCTGTAGTTGATAGTATAATTGGTATAATGTCAATTTTATCCTGATGCCACATGTCCTTGACTTCCTCAGCCAGTTGGATGTATTTTTCAATTTTTTCTCCTGTTTTCTTCTGTATATTTGTTGTATTGGGTATGGATATTTCGATTAGTTATGTTAATTTCTTCTTTTTATTGGTGAGTATGATGTCAGGTTTGTTATGTGGTGTTGTTTTATCTGTTATAATGGTTCTGTTCCAGTATAATTTGTATTCATCATTCTCCAGTACGTTTTGTGGAGCACACTTGGATGTGGGAACGTGTTGTTTTATTAGTTTATGTTGTATGGCAAGTTGTTGATGTATTATTTTTGCTACATTTTCATGTCTTCTGGTGTATTCTGTATTTGCTAGTATTGTACATCCGCTTGTGATATGATCTACTGTTTCTATTTGTTTGCAAAGTCTGCATTTATCTGTTGTGGTATTGGGATCTTGAATAATGTGCTTGCTGTAATATCTGGTGTTTATTGTTTGATCCTGTATTGCAATCATGAATCCTTCCGTCTCACTGTATATATTGCCTTTTCTTAGCCATGTGTTGGATGCATCTTGATCGAAGTGTGGCTGTGTTAGAAGATACGGGTGTTTGCCATGTAGTGTTTTCTTTTTCCAATTTACTTTCTTTGTATCTGTTGACGTTATGTGATCTAAAGGGTTGTAGAAGTGGTTATGAAATTGCAATGGTGTAGCCGATGTATATATATGAGTGATTGCTTTGTGTATTTTGCTAGTTTCTGCTCGTTCTATAAAGAATTTTCTTAAATTGTCTACCTGTCCATAGTGTAGCTTTTGTGTCGATTAATCCCCTTCCTCCTTCCTTTCTGCTTAATGTAAATCTTTATGTTGCTGAATGTATATGATGTATTCTATATTTGTGGCATTGTGATCGTGTAAGTGTATTGAGTGCTTCTAGGTCTGTGTTACTCCATTTCACTGCTCCAAATGAGTAGGCCAGTATTGGTATAGCATAAGTATTTATAGCTTGTCTTGTTTCTTGCTGTCAATTCTGTTTTCAGTATTTTTGTTAGTCTTTGTCTATATTTTTCTTTTAGTTCTTCTTTAATATTTGTATTATCTATTCCCGTTTTTTGTCTGTATCATAGATACTTATAGGCATCCGCTTTTTCCATCGATTCTATGCAGTCGCTGTGGTTATCCAATATGTAATCTTCTTGTTTAGCGTGTTTTCCCGTGACTATGCTATTTTTCTTACATTTGTCTGGTCCAAAAGCCATATTTATATCATTGCTGAATAATTCTGTTATCTTTAGTAATTGGTTGAGTTGTTGATTTGTTGCTGCCAGTAGTTTTAGATCATCCATGTATAGCAAATGTGTGATTTTGTGTTGGTATGTTCCAGTAATATTGTATCCATAATTTGTATTATTTAGCATGTTGGATAGTGGGTTCAGAGCAAGGCAGAACCAGAAAGGACTTAATGAGTCTCCTTGGTATATACCACGCTTAATCTGTATTGGCTGTGATGTGATATTATTTGAATTTGTTTGGATATTGAGTGTGGTTTTCCAATTTTTCGTTACTATGTTTAGGAACTGTATCAATTTAGGAACTACTTTGTATATTACCAATATTTGTAGTAACCATGAGTTGGGTACACTATCAAAAGCTTTTTGGTAATCAATGTATGCGTAGTGTAGCGACCTTTGTTTAGTTTTAGCTTGCTATGTCACCTCTGCATCTATTATCAGTTGCTCTTTACATCGTCGTGCTCCTTTGCAACAGCCTTTTTACTCTTCATTTATAATTTTGTTCTGTTTTGTATGTGTCATTAATTTCTGTGTAATTGCTGAAGTTAATATTTTGTATATTGTTGGTAAGCATGTTATGGGGCGATATTTAGCTGGGTTTGCTGAGTCTGCTTGACCTTTAGGTTTCAGATAAGCTATCCCATGTGTAAGTGTATCAGGGAATGTGTATGGGTCTGCAATGTAACTGTTAAATAATTTAGTTAGATGTGAATGTGTTGAGGTGAACTTCTTTAGCCAGAAATTTGCTATTTTATCTTTCCCAGGGGCTTTCCAATTGTGCATAGAATTAATTACTCAGGTGACTTCATGTTGCAAAATTATCACTTCAGGCATTTGTGGTATCATCTTGTATGTGTCTGTTTCTGCTTGTATCCAACGTGCATGCCTGTTATGTTGTACCGGGTTTGACCATATGTTGCTTCAGAAGTGTTCCATGTCTGTTATGTTTGGTGGATTGTCTATTTTAATGTGTGTGTTATCTGTTGTCTGGTAAAATTTCTTTTGGTTTGTGTTGAATGTTTGGTTTTGTTTCCTTCTATTTTCACATTTTTTGTGTCTCCTAAGTCTTTTGACAAATGCTTGTAATTTATGTTTCGTTTCATCTAATTGCTCTATTGCTTCTTGTTGTGAGATTTTACCTAACCTTTTTCGTTTTTTGTCTGATATTTCATTTCTTATAAATTTTGTTAGCTGTCCGAAGTCTTTTCTCAGTTTTTCTATTCTGATCTGTAGCCTGTGTTGCCATGCTGGTTTTGTGGGTTTCTTCTGTGTGTTGGTTGGTTCTGATCTCTGCCTAGTGTGTATATTTAGTGTAGTGAGTGCTCCTATATAAACCAGTAGTTGTAACTCTTCCATAGTTGTATTTTCATTTATTTTGTTGTGTATGATTGTGTTGATAGTTGTTATTGCCGTTTCGACTTGTGGGTTATTTGGTGGTCTATGCAAGAATGGTCTAATGTCTGTATTTGTGTCTTTGTACTGTATATATTTCAGCTGAAATTTTTCTTCTATATCTAACATGTGTGTCACATCGTGTTCTATCTGTGCCTGTTCTGGTGGCTGTCTTAAGATTTCGTTTTCCTCTGATTGTTTAATTGCTGCGTGTTGTTCTTTGTTTGTTTGCTCTGCGATGTTTTCCATTACTGTATTTTCTTCTTCGTCTTCGTCTTCTTCTTCTTCTTCTTCTTTTTCTTCTTCTTATTATTATTATTATTACTATTATTATTATTAGTATTATTACTATTATTGTTGTTGGCAATGGCTGTAGTTGTATAGATATAGCATAACTGTTATACAGCAGATGTTTTTAATTTCACTCTCTCATATTTACCTGAATATAAAAATCTGTGAACACCCTGAATGCATACCCAGGAGTCTCCAGTGGTCGCGACTAAATGTTAGACTGTGGTTGTTCTCCACATCTGAAGGCATCTCTTAGATTTAAATGGAAAGACTGCAGTAGATCTTAAGAATGACGAAAGGCGCGGATAATTCAACAGAATTATATCACGGCATGAAAAGCCAAGACCGAATGCGTTTCCAGCTCCTAAACCACTACGTCACATGTCTGGGACAGCAAGACTGAAACAGGAGTCGTGAAAGAAAACAGTTAGCGGCAGCTTATGACGTAAAACACAATGTCGAAAGTGCAAAGGCAAGCAACCCAGAAGACAACGAGCCAGACCGCTTTCGCTTGGGCTTCTTTTAGACCCACAAACACAAAGGTCCCACACGTCACGGCTTTGGATACGACAGTACTAGCTGACACATATGACCATATTATGTGCATAAACTGCATCCTGAGACAACCGGTCTCCGTGACATATGACCTACGCGATTCCATTCCCATACGCGTTGCTTAGAACTGTTACTGCATGGCTTTTAACAATCCTGTTGGATTAAGTCTCAGTGGAGGTATTTGAATTTCATAAGATTTTATGAAACACTGCGTTTTACTTGAAACAAGATTTTTCTTTCATAGAATTATGAAGTTTTCTCTCCCACCATCCCACCAAAAAAAAAAAAAAAAAAAAAAAAAAAAAAATCGCTTTGCTGACCTGTTCATATAACTACCGTATTTTATTACAAACAAACAAAATCAGAATGTCGATGTGCTTTTCATGTGTTTTATGCTTGATACCTGAAGACATAACATTCACGGGTGAATTATCCTAGGAAAGATAGTGTTTATTTCTCAGAAGTTATCAGTGAGAACGATGTACGTTCAAATGGCTCTGAGCACTATGGGACTTAACATCTGAGGTCATCAGTCCCCTAGAGCTTAGAACTACTTAAACCTAGCTAACCTAAGGACATCACACACATCCATGCCCGAGCCAGAATTCGAAACTGCGACCGTAGCAGTCGCGCGGTTCCGGACTGAAGCGCCTAGAGCTGCTCGGCCACCAGGGTCGGCAACGATGTAGGGTTCATTGATATTTATTTGTAGATGCCTCTCTGAGGACTAAAATATTTCAGTAGCAATGTCACGACACACACTTTTTCTAATGACATTTAAATGAAGAACTGATTACGATTTGAAAGCAACAGTTGTGTCTAAAAGTACAAGACCAGAAGAAAATATAAGGTACATCATTCCTCACTGAACTTGCACTGACTTAGAAAGCAGTGTACCGTGCAGTAACCCAGGGACATAAAATGTCGTAAAAATCTGTTAACAGAATGGAAAATATTCATGTTCTATCTTTATATAAATCACAAACACCATTTCAGTTGCAAACTAATCTTTAGGTTTGAATTACTGTTTTGCACGACTTGCGTTTCCTCAAAACATTAAGCCGTGCCGCAACAGGCTGCACACGTTTGCAGAATAAGTACAAAACACTTAGCACAATTAAGACGTAACAGTATTAAGTGAATCTATTGTTGAGCAGTTCAATATTTTTCTCATTGTTAATTTAAATGCGAGAAGACTAAATAACTTAGAAAAGTAATACGTTGATTTTCCTTTGTAACTGAGCTGCATTAAGTTGTATGATTTACATACCTATAATTAGCATGCATGTAGGCATACTATCTCTGCTAACCAGTGATGTATAGCTAGTTTTTTCGCTGACTTGTACCACGCACTTATACCACATATCGAGCGAATGATCGACTTAACTTAAAAATAATTACGTAACTAATCGTATCTCAAATTACTTCAGCTTCACATCGTATATTAATACCCTTGAGAAAGAGGACCGTGTTTATGAGGCAGAATGCGAATTCTGAAGGAACAAGGTAAAGAAGCTTTGCTGCCTTTCTGCTCCGGAAGTTTCAGATGCTGCGTATTCTACTGTAGTCAGTTCAACAGTATTATGGACAATACGTTTTTCGATCCCTATCCTTATGAATTAGCATTGATGTCGACGGGACATATACCCTTAAAACAAGTCCTATCACTGCGGCGAAGCACACTTAGCGACCTTCTTATAATTTTCAGAGTTTTCTTAATCACATTCTTTCATCTCCATCTCGTACTAGGCCGTGGGCAGTAATGCATCCATACCCAGTCAACACTGGGAACACGTCTAACGGCTGCAAAAAAAGATTTGTTTACCACTCTGTTGTTGGTGAATCGAACTAAACAGATACCGTTTACTAGATAAAAAATTTGGCTCCAATGTACTCAAATGTCAATCAAGGAATCACAATTCTTGCACGCCAAATCATCGTGTGAAATGTCCCAGTGTTGCCGAAACGTTTATCTACAGTACTAAAGTGAAGTATGGTAGAGATGAGCAGAAGCTATACAAGTGTCTTGAACAACCGTGAAACTCAAAAGCGTAGCCGTTATGGGAACCACTTCAGTTAACAAATATTTCTTAGAAACATTGGCAATTACCTACCCTTTATTTCATGAGTGAGGAGGAAGACGAGAAGGTGAGAGTTTACTATTTGCTCGTGTCCGAGGTCATTAACTTCGTTTGGAAAATAATTGAACAAGGTATTTTTCTGCTATTATCAAAGCAGCCATCCCTGAATTTCAGTGAAATGTTTTTCGCGAGACCACGGGATAACTGGAGGGCGTCTTAACTGAGACTGTTATAATTTTTAAAAATATCAGTAATCCGATACATCGATATTGGAAAAAGTGTCACTATCGGCGCTCGACACGTCGAATGGAAGTATCGTTGTATCGATTGAAGAAATATCGACACATTGGCGAAAAAGAAAATATTGGTTGCACATGGTAAATATACTGCTGTTTTAGAGCTGTATATTTAAGTATTGATTTATTACTAGGTATTCTGTACATCAGTAAGATAGCACCCTGCTTATCCCCCTTAGAGCAAAAACTGAAAGGAAAACAATGCACTTCTTGCTTGGCGATAACCACTTTGCATACGATGGTAACTGCAGATAAGTGGCACAATAAAACGTGTCCGATGGGTCCGTCGTTCGGATTCCTCACATATCTGATTGATCAGGATCACTACCCTGTTTTTTCATTTTTTCAAACGTCAGCAACCTAACAGGTGTAGTGTCGAAATTGCGAGGTGAAGCTAAACGTTGCAGTTTGTGTTGGTAGCGCCGAGAGCCGATTACGTCAGCATTTTCCGTCAGAAATCTCAGCCCACCGTAAAGACCAATCTTGTGATTTAGATTTCTGTTAATCAGTTTCAGCTACTGTTTTTGAAGATCGCCGGTGTGAAGAAACAGCACTCTAGTTACGTTAAAAATTGTTTTTTAATTTAATTATGTTCTACTACAGTTTCAAAAGCACAACATCAAATGATTTGAGAATTGCGAAAAAAATATAAATAAAAATAAAAATATCGGCACTTGCCATTTTGGTATCGATGTATCAGTGAAAAATATGTTGCACATAAATATCGATATTTATTGGAAAGAATATCGATATTTCGACATTTCATCAGCCGCCCTAGTCTGGACCCCACTCCTTCCAACTTCAAATCCTGTGTGAGCAAACAGCAATAGTCACCAGTCCAAACGATAGTTTTTTAACCATTAGCCATTGTCCTACTGGAGGAAGAAGAGGAGGAGTTCAGTTCAATATCTGGTCGTCCCCGATGTCATGAAGTTCGTTTGGAAAATAACTGAGGAAGGTATCGTTCTGCCATTATCAAAGCAACCAACCCAGAATTTCTCTGAAATGGTTTTCAGAAGACCATGAAATCCTTAAACTTGTGGACATATGAACCCCCACTCCTTTGAACTTCAAATCCTGTGTGAGTAAACCACAGCATTCACCAAACCAAACGATGCCTTAATCAGCACGGCGTTTCTTTAAACTTTATCCATTGTTCTATTGGAGATGACATTGTTTTGATCTGGGTATGGGCTTAGAGGCCAGTTAGAAGTGTACCTCTAGTTTAACGTGTGATCCAAACCACGGTGTAACAAGTTGTTTGGCACTGGAAGAAATGAACTCGGACGTGGAGTTTCAAACGAACCATCGCAGCAATCAAGGAAAATGAAAATCTGAATGGCGAGACAGAGATTGAAACCACCTTCCTCCAGAGCGCAAGTCCAAAGCTTTACTATTGCCCTACCTCTCTCGGTGAAAGACAAACTAACAAGTACACGTCCGGATGGGCGTACGAGTTGAAGTGCCCGCTGCCTGGACACAGAAAGGCGTCGGCTCCGGTTCAAGACCACCAGTGGATCAGTTATGCTGAGCAGCGTGCCGACGAGTCTGGATGTGGTTTTTAGGCGGTTTTCCACATACCACTATTTGATTACTGGGATGGTACCCATGCTACACAAACATTTAGGAAATCTTCTCACACTTGGAGATCCAATTTACTCTAGACACAGACAGATGGGGTACACTGATTATATGCACATGTGAAGAACTAATTTCAGGCATAACAAACGTGTGACAACAGTGCTTATCATTACAGACTATCAGTATATTTAATTTTTGTTTTCCTCATGTAACTTTATATTTAAACAGTGTTTCTACGTATTAATGTACTATATGATTACTCGTTTATCTAAGTGAAAACCATCATTCTTCACCTATTCTGTCAAAATGTAATGTGCCAATAGGTATAACACCATTGTCAGCAGCGTGCACTAGAATTATGACATGCTTTCCAACTAAGGATATTTTACCTACGCCTTATCTTAATCATATACAAAGTCGGATTTCGCACCTCCGAAATATAACTCAATACGCGTATTGCTTTGCCGTTCATGGGCGACGAACATGCGGTCTTTTCAAATCAACTAAAACCGTATACCATGCCTCAAATAAACAGTGCTGAAAGCAACAGAAGAAAGAATGTTTAAGCAATCAGTTTTCATCTGAACAAATATTTCATGTCTGATTCACAATACATGCCACAATAATTGTCGCTCTGCCCATAACACTCATACATGACTAGAATTCAGTATCTTTAAGACTTTTGTTTGCTAATAGTATGTTTTCAGCAAGATATTTCGTTCAATGCAATAAACATTATATGCACATGTGAAGAACTAATTTCAGGCCTAACAAACAAAGAGCTGCCATAAAAGAACTGTAAAGCGAAACGAAAAATAAAAACTGTCTCAAACGAGCATAAAAAGGTAAAAAAGAATTTGTCTTTTAAAATATCAGTAATTCCTTTGCACTACAACAATGTGATTGTAAAATTTGTATATAAAAGTTTACGTATTTTTAAAAAAATTCCAATCTGGGGGATGAACGAGGCTGTAACCTTAGGTATTTAGTCTCCTTAAACCCATAATGAGCAGCAGCAGTGACATAGGAGTAGCCACTGAGCGAATCAGGAACCTTGAGATTTGCAATCTGGTATTTACCTGTTGTCTCACAAAAAAATAACAGAAAAGGGTGAAAATATCCTGCAAGCCTAGAAGAAACGTCCTCTATTTTACGATTTGTAGTTAATCACAAATACGAAAATGTCATGAGTATGTTCTGATATCGAAAATGCGTAGCGGATCCGGACTTTGACACGTTTTTCCTACTTAGCACAAGCAGTCGTATGAACACAATTAGGCTATTTTGGCGCGCCCCCAGGCTTGTCTCAATCCTTCACTGATACCTCGTTCCCCCAGCGGTACTATTCCCACATACCCTAAGCAGGAAATATGGGTTCGAATCCCTATCTGTTACAGATTTTCAGCTGTCAACAAATTCATTAAACTGCAGATTCAGTATTTGTGAACGGTTTGTGCTGATGCAATTTCACGTTACTGCATCTGCATTGATTTTATCCCTATCGACCCATTAAGCCATTTCAGTGCAGTTAATTTCATTCATAATGTTGTTGTTGTTTTTGTTGTTGTCTTCAGTCTGACATGTTTGACGTAGCTCTCCATGCTTGTCTATTCCGTACAAGCCTCTTTATCTCTGAAAAACGACTACAACCTACAACCATTCGAACCACCTCACTGCATTCAAGTCTTAGTTCCCATCCATTCACATCAATCACAAATAATCGAAAACTTAGGAAGTAAGTCTGAAAGATGGCCGAATACAGAAAAAGTGTGAAGCATCAAACCAGCAGACGTGCATATGTAACTGATATATTTGTCACTTCCCCACCAGCGTGTGAAATGAGTACTGACACGCCGATGAACATGAAGACCTTCATCCTTGTTGCGATTAACAAGTTGGCTTGTTGACTGATTACCGTAAATTTCGACGGATAAGATGACCTTCAGATAAGGCGTGGACAAATTTTCGTCAAAGATATATAGTTTTCTGTGTGCTCTGAGAGGTGGACATATATGGTAGGAATGGACATTTATTTGCGGATAGGTTCAGAATGAGTGGAAACTTCATATTACAAGAGCGAAGCAGTTGCGTGTGACATCTGTGGAATAGTCGACTTACTACTGCAGTGACAGTATTATCTCTGAACTTTTGTATCTTTGGTGGCTCAGTTCTAGAGCGGAGAACAGTTGATTATTGGACACGGATTAAGTAAGCTAGCGGAACTTTTTAGCGTAGTGCATATTGGAGGAGAATTCTGTTGAAGAAAATTGTAAGGGATTACTAATCTGATGAAAGGACTTACAGTCGCAGCATTTATGGAACAGAGAGAACGAGTTTGCATTATGGATATGTTTTAAGGTAATAATTTTTGCTGGCGTGTACTGATAATGTTAGCCATTTTTGCAACAGAACAGTCCACTTCAGTGTAGGTCATTTGAGTTTGATTCATTTCAATCAGCATAAGCGTAAAAGATTTCTGTAAAGAACGTAAAGTTTTTGATTTTATGTGAGTTTTAGGATTTTGTGAAGTAACATTTTAAAATACAGCATTGCCATTATACTAAACGGCGTAGTATTTTCATTTCAGATAAGGAGTTTTTTGTATGAGAAAATAGTTCCAATCTTTCTCCCAGTAGTTTAGTTTTACTTTAGAATATTTTAGCTGGCGCGATTTCGTCATGCTGTGCTATTTCTGCTGATTATGCTGTAATTTTTCAGGCGAAATTCTTTTCATCATTTGTTGGTTTTTTCGTTTCTAATCTCACGTTCCACGTGCGCAAATTCTAAGCATTTTCTTTGCAATTCTGATTTTTAATGGGCCATCGAACAGTGTGTGTTTTATAGTGTTGCTACGTAATTTCGATGTTTCAATTTTTTGAGTACCACACAGTTTGATTTTGGTAGTGGTTTTTGAGCAACAGTTTTGATTTAACACCAGTTATTTTTCTCTTTACCTAAATGTGTGCACTGAGTCACGCTTTTCGCAATAGAAATTTCAGTTCAGAGGACAGTTTTGAGCAATAAAAAAAACACAGGTAAACATTTTAGTGC
Organism: Schistocerca serialis cubense; assembly: GCF_023864345.2. Classification (NCBI taxonomy): domain Eukaryota; kingdom Metazoa; phylum Arthropoda; class Insecta; order Orthoptera; family Acrididae; genus Schistocerca; species Schistocerca serialis. The sequence continues at coordinate 406,311,785 of NC_064642.1, read as the reverse complement.
ATATAAATTTACGAACGATCGAGTCAAAGGAAATAACTTTCAGCACGTCCTAAAAACGATCCCCAGCTACCAACAACCTGTAAGTTTTTTATTTAGGACAGTAGCCATCTGTATAATAATAAACGCACTGATTCGAATAATGATATTGAACATTTATATAAGCGTCGTATTGGCTATTCAGTTTTGCGGACAAACCCGCTCTGTACTATTAGACAACTGGATTGGTTGCACACGACATAAGGCAAAAGTCTCCTTCAGCAGTGCTACGGTTTTGTCCGTAGAAGGACGTGTGCCGAGTAACGAACTTTTATGTACAGCTAATAAGTATTTTTGTAGTAGATTGTGTTGTGTGTTCAGATAGTTTGTATTGTAAGTGTAATGGGCGTAAAATTCGTAAAGAGTGTGCCTAATAATGCAGCCAGCAAAAAGGAAATACGAAGCAAGATTCAAGTTATACGTCATACAGTTGGCTAAAGTATATAACAACTGTGCTGCATCAAGGGCTTTCGACAAACAGAGAAGATGGTAAGAGACAAGTGAAAGAATGAAGATGCTATTTAAAAAAAATCCAATGAAAAAGTGTTCTATGAGGAGAGGACTAGCTTTTCTGGCCAGATTTAGAAAGTGGCGTTGCAGAATGGCAGAATTGCTATTTTGTTAGAAGAAATATGATTAGGGGCTCACGCACTGAAGTCGGCACGAGCCAATTCAGAATACGGCAAAGAATTTAAAGCAACAGTAGGTTGATACATTCGCTCTGTGACAGAAAAAAAAAACTGGTAATACGGCAGAAGATAAAAATTGCGGTGAAATTGCCGAAGATTCTTGATCACAAAATTACGAATTTTCATAAACGTGTTATTCATATGATGCTAAAATACAACTTTCCACTATCTGATACTGGAAATATAGATGAAACAAAGAAGAATTACGAAATGATAAATAATAGAACTGTGGAAACAAAAGGCGTAAAAGCTGTTCAGAATTGCAGGCCATAAAAAGACAAGGTATTAAGGCACGGTAGATAGAACAAAGTTAAAACCCATGGTTATTTTCAAGCGGAAAACTATTCCTAAAATCAAATTACCACTAGGCATTTTTGTACATTTTCACGAAAAGGGATGAATGGAGGAGAATGGTGCAAACCTGTGGATGGAAAATGTGTGGCAGACCAGGTGCTCTACGAAATCAGCTAACTTAGTTGGTATTGGATATGTTTCTCAGTCACGTAACTGAGAGTTCCAAAAATCACATAGCACGAAGCGATATTACGATTGCTGTCATACGGCTGGTTTGATTTCAGTGCTACAATATTTAGACGTTCCTCGGAGTACACCATTCAAAGACCTCATGCGTGAACAATGGAACAATTTGGATGATGAGTGGCGAAAAGTCGTATATGAAGAGTGGAGCTATACGGGTTGCATCGCTTGATGTTTTGTGTGATTTCGTGATCAAATCTTAGGAAAAAGTGCAAATAGTGATCTAATCGTCCAAGAATTTTGGGGTATCAGTTGCAATGGCCGGCACTGAGAACGATTTATTAAGCGACCCACATGACGAACATCTCAACAACGAAAGTGAGAATGTACGTGAGGAGCTGCTTTCCTTATAAGATGAGTGTGTGGATTTGCAGCGATTTAAATGCGTTGGTGAGTGATTTATTTTATTTCACAATGATTTTAATTTATATCAGTTTCAATCTATGTTTTATATCTGTCGTTTAAGACGATCCCGATTTTGAGCGCCTTTTTTTATGCTTCAACTATCGTCTTATCTGCCGAAATACACGGTAGATACTTAGTTTAGAGCGTACAACAGCGTGATTATTACTATCCTGACAAATACTTTGAGAAAAAAATCGTCGAAATATTTTAAATCGATGCATTAACTGTCTAAAAATGTCAGTAAAATCTCACTTCCTCTCTCCTAGCCTCATTCAAATCCATGCATGAAATTGTCCGCAAGCGTGCAAAACATACAGGTGCTCGTGTATGCATTACCTTAAACTATACATCTAAAACACAAATACACAAATGGAACAAAGAGTTGAAACAGTAAGTAGTCAATTATAGCACTTATGGAAGAGGCAATCACAAAGATAAAATGCTGAAATTTTCTGCCAGACAGTTTGGTTAGACAACTATACTCTACACAGAATATTAAACCACAGGCCACATTCGTCTCATCGTCACATACATTAAGAGGGCCTACCAGCTGACAAACTGATTGCTATCCTCTAGTCAACATGCAAGATATTTCGTTATTATGTGCTAACTCACCATGAGCAGATTCCTTGTGACACATACATAGGAAAACATGTGCAGAACATAAGAGTCTTAAGTGATTTTTAAGAGCGCTAGATGGCCCTAAAGGTGATGATTCTAACAGTGTTACTCGACGATTACTTGGAAACCGCCCGCGACGGAATAACGATATTGACATACAAGCAAACGTTCACAGCGACATTACAACGCAACACAGTGTTACTGAGTTTACTATCCTAAATGCATTACTTTCATAACCTGAAACTGTTCGGAAATTTGTAAACCTGGACTCAAAGCAAGCTTACAAAGCAGCAAGCAAAGAGCAATAAAATGCTGTCGCTTTCGTAGTGAGCGCTGCTCCTCGCCTTTGAAGCAAATGCCATGTTTTTACAGGGCTGACAAATAGATGGTTTCCTGGGAGCTAGGCAGCACGCACTATTGTAATGCATGTCATCAGAACTGATATCCTGGCGACAGATGCTTAACATGAAGGCAAAAAAATTTTATTGCTTTTTCATGTTTCTTCCTAAGATATGTACATTTGCTTCAAGCCCAGGATTACAAAGTTCTAAGCAAATTCAGGATGCGGATCATGATTCGTCGCTATCTCTTTATAGTTTATCGTTGAGTAACACGTTTCCAAACAGCACCTTTCGGGGCAATTAGCTCCATTACAAATCACTTTAGATCCAATGATGTGCAGATTTCTTCCAACTTATTTGTCACAAGACATTTACTAATAGCGAGTTAGCATACGAGGGTTGCCCATCGCATTTTTTTTTCTCAGCCGAAAACAATGCTACGAATGCAAAACGTACATATGTATTATTTGAAGCCTAGTGACTGAGCGCGCCAAGTTTCCATCACTTCCGACAGATAGAGTAGCTGCAGTACAGTTTCAAAATGGCGCCTGTAAGTGATGTACGTTACAAGCAACGTGCTGTCATTAAATTTCTCACTGAAGAGAAAGAAATTGTGTGAAATATACACAGACGCTTGTGCAAAGTCTATGGAGCATCTGCTGTCGACAGAAGTGCAGTTAGTCGCTGGGCACGGTGGGTGAGGTCACCAGAAGGCGGTTCGGCGGAGCTCCACGATTTGCAGCGGTTGGGGAGACCACCCACGGCTGTCACACCTGAAATGTTGCAGCGAGCTAATGTTGTCATTCACCAGGACAGACGCAGACAGGATGCCATTCGTGGAAGACATTTTGAGGACGATGAGGAGGTGATTCACACAGTGAAACACTGGCTCCACCACCACGACAAGGACTGGTACCGACAGGGCATACAAGCCCTTGTTTCGGCTGGATGAAGGCCATAGAACGGGATGGAGATTACGTGGAAATATAGGGTGTGTAGATAAAACTGTTGTGTCTAGACAAGACAGGCTAGACACAATGAGAGGAAGCCGAAAGGCACGCGCTTAAACTCACGCAGGCTGGCGTGAGGTCTGAAACAGGATACGTAGTGAATGCTATAAAGAAAAGTACGTAGCTTCTGGAATACTTAACTTTAATCCACATTTGTAGAACATCGCTCTTGATGATACATTAATAGAATCTCAATATCAATTGAATTCGGCGCCTTGCTAGGTCGTAGCAAATGTAGCTGAAGGCTATGCTAACTATCGTCTCGGCAAATGAGAGCGTATTTGACAGTGAACCGTTCCTTGCAAAGTCGGCTGTACAACTGGGGCGAGTGCTAATACGTCTCTCTACGCCTGCCGTGTGGTGGCGCTCGGTCTGCGATCACTGACAGTGGCGACACGCGGGTCCGACGTATATTAATGGACCGCGGCCGATTTAAAGGCTACCACCTAGCAAGTGTGGTGTCTGGCGGTGACACCACAAAAACACCATTCTTTCGTGTGTGTAATTCTCACTATTTTCAGTAAAGAATTGTTGAAGAAAAAATGCGGTGAATTACTTACCGGGCAACCCTCGTACACAAGGGGCGATCAAAAAGTTTCCGTTAGAGGGTGTTGCTACAGAGGATATGCAACCAGAGCGAAACCGATCAGGTATATAAGCACAGGAAACTTCTTGATCATCCCTCATAACAATGAAACGTCCTATATGATGACATAGAGGACAGCAATCAGTATATCGATTGTTCGGCTCTCTACTGTACCTGTTGATGAGACGAATGTGAGGTGTGTTTTAATATTCTGTATAGAACAAATGTTCTTGTTAAATTGCTAGACAGAAAATTTCAACGTGTTGTCAGAGTGGATGGCTCATACGCCTGTTTTGTAAACTGGTGTTCGTATTTTTCCTGAGTTGTTGTTTCAGTTTCTTGTTACGTTTGTGTATTCTCATTTGAATCGCACATTTAAGATATTGTCTATATGAAAACTTACACACTATCCGATCAAAAGTATCTGGAAAAATATTTGTGGACATTAATACGGGGTGTGTCCACCCTTAGCTTTACTACATTCTGACTTCTGTTGCTACCAATGTCAGAGAGGTGTCTCAATGTCTGTGGGAGAACGGCAACCCATTTCTCCCTAAAAGCCGAAACCAGAGAATGTACTGATGATGTACACTTGGCTTTGGAGCGAAGTCAACTTCTAACTCATCCCAAAGGTATTCCATTACGTTCAGGTCGGAACTCTTGACAGGCCAGTCCATTTCAGGAATGTTATAGTGTACAAACCATAGTCTCACAGTGGTGCGTTAGGCTAGGGCGCATTATGATGATACAATTAATCACCGTCTTCACACTGTTCCTCTACTGTAGGCAGCACACAGTACTGTAAAATGTCTTCATATCCTTCCGCATTCAGCATTTTCTTATGCGCAATAAGGAGACCATACTCCAAGCGCGAGAAAATTTCCCATACCGTGACGTCACCTCGTCTGTACTTCACTGTTGGCATTATACGGGGTGGTCCATTGATCGTGACCGGGCCAAATATCTCACGAAATAAGAGTCAAACGAAAAAAGTACAAAGAACGAAACTCGTCCAGCTTGAAGGGTGAAACCAAATGGCGCTATTGGTTGGCCCGCTAGATGGCGCTGCCATAGGTCAAACTGATATCAACTGCGTTTTTTTAATATAGGAATCCCCATTTTTATTACATATTCGTGTAGTACGTAAAGATATATGAATGTTTTAGTTGGATCACTTTTCTCGCTTTGTGACAGATGGCGCTGTAATAGTCACAAACGTATAAGAACGTGGTATCACGCAACATTCCGCCAGTGCGGACGGTATTTGCTACGTGATACATTACCCGTGTTAAAATGGACCGTTTACCAATTGCGGAAAAAGTCGATATCGTGTTGATGTATGGCTATTGTGATCAAAATGCCCAACGAGCGTGTGCTATGTTTGCTGCTCCGTATCCTGGACGACATCATCCAAGTGTCCGGACCGTTCGCCGGATAGTTACGTTATTTAAGGAAACAGGAAGTGTCCAGCCACATGTGAAACGTCAACAACGATCTGCAACAAATGATGATGCACAAGTAGGTGTTTTAGCTGCTGTCGCGGCTAATCCGCACATCAGCAGCAGACAAACTGCGCGAGAATCGGGAATCACAAAAACGTCGGTGTTGAGAATACTACATCACCGATTGCACCTGTACCATATTTCTATGCACCAGGAATTGCATGGCAACGACCTTGAACGTCGTGTACAGTTTTGCCACTGGACACAAGAGAAATTACGGGACGATGACAGATTTTTGCACGCGTTCTATTTAGCGACGAAGCGTCATTCACCAACAGAGGTAACGTGAACCGGCATAATATGCACTATTGGGCAACGGAAAATCCACGATGGCTGCGACAAGTGGAACATCAGCGACCTTGGCGGGTTAATGTATGGTGCGGCATTATGGGAGGAAGGATAATTGGCCCCCATTTTATTGATGCCATTCTAAATGGTGCAATGTATGCTGATTTCCTACGTAACGTTCTACCGATGTTACTACAAGATGTTTCGCTGCATGACAGATTGGCGGTGTACTTCCAACATGATGGATGTCCGGCACATAGCTCGCATGCGGTTGAAGCTGTATTGAATAGCATATTTTATGACAGGTTGATTGATCGTCGAAGCAACATTCCATGGCCCGCACGTTCACCGAATCTGACGTACTCGTATTTCTTTCTGAGGGGAAAGTTGAAGGATATTTGCCATCGTGATCCACCGACAACGCCTGACAACATGCGTCAGCGCATTGTCAATGCATGTGAGAACATTACGGAAGGCGAACTACTCGCTGTTGAGAGGAATGTCGTTACATGTATTGCCAAATGCACTGAGGTTGACGGACATCATTTTGAGCATTTATTGCATTAATGTGGTATTTACAGGTAATCACGCTGTAACAGCATGCGTTCTCAGAAATGATAAGTTCACAAAGATACATGTATCACATTGGAACAACCGAAATAAAATGTTCAAACGTACCTACGTTCTGTATTTTAATTTAAAAACTTACCTTTTACCAACTGTTCGTCTAAAATTGTGAGCCATATGTTTGTGACTATTACAGCGCCATCTATCACGAAGTGAAAAAATTGGTTCAACTAAAACATTCATATTTCTTTACGTTGTTGTTGTCTTCAGTCCTGAGACTGGTTTGATGCAGCTCTCCATGCTACTCTATCCTGTGCAAGCTTCTTCATCTCCCAGTACTTACTGCAACCTACTTCCTTCTGAATCTGCTTAGTGTATTCATCTCTTGGTCTCCCTCTACGATTTTTACCCTCCACGCTGCCCTCCAATGCTAAATTTGTGATCCCCTCATGCCTCAGAACATGTCCTACCAACAGGTCCCTTCTTCTTGTCAAGATGTGCCACAAACTCCTCTTCTCCCCAATTCTATTCAATACCTCCTCACTAGTTATGTGATCTACCTATCTAATCTTCAGCATTCTTCTGTAGCACCTCATTTCGAATGCTTCTATTCTCTTCTTGTCCAAACTATTTATCGTCCATGTTTCACTTCCATACATTGCTACACTCCATACAAATATTTTCAGAAACGACTTCCTGTCACTTAAATCTATACTCGATGTTAACAAATTTCTCTTCTTCAGGAACGCTTTCCTTGCCATTGCCAGTCTACATTTTATATCCTCTCTACTTCGACCGTCATCAGTTATTTTGGTCTCCAAATACCAAAACTCATCTACTGCTTTAAGTGTCTCATTTCCTAATCTAATTCCCTCAGCATCACCCGACTTAATTCGACTACATTTCATTATCCTCGTTTTGCTTTTGTTGATGTTTATCTTATAGCCTCCGTTCAAGACACTGTCCATTCTGTTCAACTGCTCTTCCAAGTCCTTTGCTGTCCCTGACAGAATTATAATGTCATCGGCGAACCTCAACATTTTTATTTCTTCTCTATGGATTTGAATACCTACTCCAATTGTTTCTTTTGTTTCCTCAATATACAGATTGAATAACATCGGGGACAGGCTACAACCCTGTCTTACTCCCTTCCCAACCGCTGCCTCCCTTTGATGCCCCTCGACTCTTACAACTGCCATCTGGTTTCTGTACAAATTGTAAATAGCCTTTCGCTCTCTGTATTTTACAACTGCCATCTTTAGAATTTGAAAGAGAGTATTCCAGTCAACATTGTCGAAAGCTTTCTCGAAGTCTACAAATGCTAGAAACGTAGGTTTGCCTTTCCTTAATCTATTTTCTAAGGTAAGTCGTAGGGTCAGTATTGCCTCACGTGTTCCAACATTTCTGCGGAACCCAAGCTGATCTTCCCCGAGGTCGGCTTCTACCAGTTTTTCCATTCGTCTGTAAAGAATTCGCATTAGTATTTTGCAGCAATGACTTATTAAACTGATAGTTCGGTAATTTTCACATCTGTCAACACCTGCTTTCTTTGGGATTGGAATTATTATATTCTTCTTGAAGTCTGAGGGTATTTCGCCTGTCTCATACATCTTGCTCACCAGATGGTAGAGTTTTGTCAGGACTGGCTCTCCCAAGGCCGTTCCTATTTTTAAAAAAACGCAGTTGATATCCGTTTGACCTATGGCAGCGCCATCTAGCGGGCCAACCATAGCGCCATCTGGTTTCCCCCTTCAAGCTAGACAAGTTTCGTCCTTTGTAGTTTTTTCGTTTGACGCTTATTTCGTGAGATATTTGGCACGGTCACGATCAATGGACCACTCTGTATATATGATGGCAGGTAAAGTCCTCTAGGCATTCACCAAAGCCATTCACAGGGTATTGTGTGATTCATCACTCCAAAACATTCGTTTCCAGTCATCCATTTTTCAGTGGCATCACTCTTTACATAACCTCAAGTGTTGCGTAGCATCGACTAGAAAAATGTGTGCTAGTTAGACTGCTGGTAACACTTCGGAACTCACGAGTGGTGATTTCATGCGATTTTTTGCAACCATCCTCTCCAATGGTGCACGGTGCCAGTCCACCAACACATGAGGTGAGCCTGGTCTTGGTTTAGCTGTGGTTATTCCTTCGCATTTCCAATTCACAGTCGCCTGACCAAGAGTCGGCTCGGACAACAGCTTTAGAGGGATTGAAATGTCCGTGATGATTTCTTACTCAGGTGACATCCAGCGACTAGTCTGCACACAAACTCACCAGTTTCTCCTTACCACACCATTGTGTTGTTACTGCTTCTCTACTGACAATACAGCGTTCACCGCCTCTCGTGACATCTAGCGGCGAATTCCACAATCCATAGGCGTATCTGGATATTTCTGATCAGTAGTGTAGCTACAGAGACGCAAGGAGAGTGGTGTTTATGTCGGAATCTCAAGTCTCGCTGTGTTAGTGGACTCGATAGTGATCACAGCTGCGAGCTCGATTTCTCTGACTCGGAGAGAGAAAAATGGTTCAAATGGCTCTGAGGACTATGGGACTTAACATCTGAGGTCATCAGTTCCCTAGACTTAGAACTACTTAAACCTAACTAACCTAAGGACATCACACACATCGATGACCGAAGCAGGATTCGAACCTGCGACCGTAGTTGCAGCGCGGTTCCGGACTGAAGCGCCTAAAAACAGCAATATCCGACACAAAACATTACACTATTCGCGTGTGTATTTTCTGCATTGTCGGCACAATCTGAGTTATCACTCAATAGGCGTCAGAGATGCTAATCTGCAGATGTACTTAGATGTGTGTATACAATAAATTACAGACTAATGGTATAGTTTGTGATCTGTCAAAGGCATTTTACTGTGTAAATCACAATATCCTTTGAAATAAATTAGAATATTATGGTGTGACAGAAAATTCTGCAAAACTGTTCAAGTCTTCTTTCTCTGGCAGAAAACAGAGTCCCAGTAGGAAGGAGACGTGTATTAACCTATCATCCAACTGGGAGCCAATAACATCTGGTGTCCCCCAAGGTTCTATTTTAGGGATCTTAGTTTTTCTTGTGTATATCAATGTCAGTTCAACAGTAACATTATCAGATGCCAAGCTTGTTTTGTTTGCACATGATACAACAATGTAATAAATAGTAAACTAAGTATAGCCTTAAAAAGATAGGCTAATAAAATTTTCATGGACATTAATAAATGGTTCCTAAACAATTCCCTGACTCTAAATCTCGAAAAAATATATTATATACAGTTCATAGCTTGTAAAAGTCTTCATGCCAATATATGCCTGAAATATGACGACCAGCAGATATAAGAAGTTGTCAGTTTTAATGGGATTATAGCTTTATAACAAATTTAACAGGGAGGAGCATACTACAGAACTGCTGAAGCGCCTAAACAAATCTCTATTTGCTATGCCAGTGTTGTTGGACATTGGTGGTTTGAAAATAAAAATGCTAGCGTACTATGCTTACTTTCATTCCACACTGTCATACGGGATTATTTCCTGCGGCAGTTTATCGAGCAAGCCAAAGTTTCCAGATTCCGATTATTTGTGGTGTTAACTTAGGAGCGTCCTGCAGAGGGCTTTTTAATGAATGAAAAGACACTACTACTTCCCAGTATATTTATTGCTTAATGAAGGCCTCGAGATGACTGGGTGTTTGTGCTGTCCTCATTTCATCATCATTCATGAAGGTGGCGGAATTGGACTGAGCAAAGATTGGGAATTTGTACGGGCGCTGATACCTGCGCCCTACAAACCAAACATCATCATCTTAATGAAATTTGCCATTAAAATATATCTTTTTTTTTTTTTCAACGGGCAGCTCAGTTCATCGAATCAATACCAGAAATAAGAATAACTTTCACCAAGTCACTTACTCTGGTTCAGAAATTTGTCCACTATTCGGCAACAGACATTTTCAGTAACATGCCAGCAACCATAATAGTTTAACTAATAATAAATCTCAGTTTGAGAGTTGTCTAAAGGATTTATTGATGGCCAGTTACTTCAACTCCATTGATTAATTTCTTAGCAGAACCGATTAATGCTACGTATGTTGTTAATAATATCACATAATGCGAATGACTTCTGCGCAAACTTTGTGCAGTAATGCGTTTATCATAAATAAGTGCTGTAAAATGTTTTGTATTTTTTTTTCATTTGATGATGCGTGGTTACAGCACCTTAAGAATTAGCATATACACGTAAGAGTTTTGAACATTTAATATTTGATGACAAGTTTTATATCCTTTTAAATGTAAATATGCTTGAGGGTTTTTTTTTACCGATTCCACATCCACAACAGCAGTTTTATTTGCTATCTGTGAAAGATATATTAGCATATCTGTTCTTACAGTGTGGCGCACGAAATGTGTTACCAATTGATTCTTTCACAATTTACGACGCACATTAGATATCCCGCTGGGATCTCTACAGCAGTACCAGCACAGCTTGGATAAACAAATGAGTTACGAAATGACGTGTAATTCACAATACTGCCGCTAGGAGACTAGTAAGCAGCAATGGCTGACAATGGAAGACTGACGACGCAGCAACGATCGGCAATTGTGTTACTTTTTTCATGAAACGAAAAGCCTTGTTGTGACTCAAAGGCGTTTTCAACAGCAGTTTAACACACGATTGGTCCCTTGCAAGAAGACCATCCACAGGTTGTACAATAAATTTCTACAGGAAGGAACAATATTGGAAGCGAAGCGACCTCGGCCTAAGCCTGTTTGTTCGCCGGAGAATATTGAAGAGGTGCGAGTTGCTGTACAGAGAAGTCCTGGGAAATCGTGTAGAAAGGCAGCAGTGCAACTGGGAATATCTAGACGCTCCGTTTAACGCATTCTTAAAAGTGACCTCCATATGTACCCATACAAGATGACCTGTGCACAGAAGCTCACTGAAGAACACAAGCAGCAGAGACTACTGTTTGCCCAGTAGGCGGAGGATAGGGAAGAAACTCTCAACATTTGGTTTTCAGACGAGGCGCATTTTCATTTAGACGGTGTGGTTAAAAAACAAAATGTACGCTTTTGGGCCACTGAAAACCCACAAGTGCTTCATGAACGACAACATTATGATCCGAGGATTACAGCGTGGGCAGCAATTTCCAGTCACGAACTTATTGGACCCTTTTTCTTTGAAGAAACTGTGAACAGCGAGCGTTATTTGAGCATGCTACGCAATAGCTTCATTCCAGAGCTTCTTGCTACTTCCTTGCCCTTCAACACGCAGTGGTTCATGCAAGATGGAGCAAGGCCACATACTGCAAACACTGTGTTGGAGTTTTTACACGAGCATTTCGACATGCGGATCATTTCACTCAGGTTTCCAAGTCGCTTCAATGACGCACAAAGTTGGCCCCGCAGTAGTCCAGACCTCAATCAAAAATGGTTCAAATGGCTCTGAGCACTATGGGACTCAACTGCTGTGGTCATAAGTCCCCTAGAACTTAGAACTACTTAAACCTAACTAACCTAAGGACAGCACACAACACCCAGCCATCACGAGGCAGAGAAAATCCCTGACCCCGCCGGGAATCGAACCCGGGAACCCGGGCGTGGGAAGCGAGAACGCTACCGCACGACCACGAGATGCGGGCAGACCTCAATCCATGTGACTTTTTTCCTTGGGGGTACCTAAAGGAAAAAATTTTCCCGAAACGTCCACGTGATTTAATGGAGCTCAGAAGACTTGTTCTTCAAGCTTGCAGTGAAATTACGGAAGACATGTGCCGTAGGATAATCACTAACTTCAGTGTTCGTTTGAAGGAAATTACGAAACGAAATGGTGGACATATTGAGCATGTGCTGAGTTAGAACAAATCTCCATGGACGGCTCTTCATTGTAGTATATGTTCCTTTCAGATTGTATTGACAATAAAGTTTATATTCAAAAACAAAATGGTAACACATTTCGTGTGCCACCCTGTATTTTGTTTATATTTATTTCGGATTCTTGCTTTCTAACATGTCCCACGTTCCAGAGGATCCCCTCACTATGGATCAATTGGACCCAAGAGTACATCTAATCTAACAGAATCTGCGGTGGGCCTTGTTGCAGCGGAGCAGCTGGTGGTGGGCAAGCAGCCTTCGGACGGTGCCTTCTGCCAGACCGACTGGCTGGCCATGGAGTCCTGCGTGCCCGAGGGCGGCTCGCGCTACTGCGGGAACCTCACCGGCTCCACCTGTAAGTAGACCGCTTCACCTCTCCAACACACTCACCACAATGGCACCTCTTCCCCATCAAGAGGTCAAAATCAGTTTACGATTTTACGTATAATTTGCAAACTCTTCTAGCAGCTGCATGATGGCGCACTGTCGCCTGTATCAATATTGTCAGTCACCAGACAGTGAACCAAAGGGACTTAGTATTGGATCTTTTCTCATGGACACCCGAGTGCAAGTTTTAATTACAAGCAAACCAATAGTCCTAATGCAAAATGAGTTATACCCTTATGGACGTGTATGAATGTTATTGTGTAGATCATGGCGTTAGAACAGTGACAGGAGTTAAACACAAGGAAGGCGGAACCCAAGTGTTGGATCCGAAAATACATTTCGCACATGGACAAGTCAGGGGGCAGAAACACATTTATACCGTGTGATCAAAAAGTCTGTATAAATTGGAAAACGGAATAAACCACGGAGTAATGTAGATAGAGAGGTAAAAATTGACACACATGCTTGGAATGACATGGGTTTTTATTAGAACCACCCCACATTGCTAGACACGTGAAAGATCTCCTGCGCGCGTCGTTTGGTGATGGTCGTGTGCTCAGCCGCCGCTTTCGTCATGCTGGTCCTCCCAGGTCCCCCAGACCTCAGTCCGTGCGATTATTGGCTTTACAGTGCTGTTCACAACATTATTCATCGACTACAGCTATTGTTGAGGAATGATTGTGGACATATTGAGTATTTCCTGTAGAGAACATCATCTTTGCTTTGTCTTGCTTTGTTATGCTAATTATTGCTATTCTGATCAGATAAAGTGCCATCTGTCGGACATTTATTGAACTTTTGTATTTTTTTTGTTCTAATTAAACCCCATGTCATTCCAAGCATGTGCGTCAATTTGTACCTCTCTATCTACATTATTCCGTGATTTATTCAGTCTTCAAATTTATACTGACTTTTTGATCACCTGGTACATTATTTAGTGTAGATTGTAATTAGGGTTGTCCAGTTTTCGGCGTGTTAGCTATGAACTGCTCACTATATAGCTTGAAATGTATTCGTCCTATATTAACGGAATTTTAATGGTTTATAGGTAACTAAACGTTAATAAAACCAACAAACTGCAGGGACGGATTCCTGGTAGGAAATGGAGGAAAAAAGATGCTATGAACACGTGCATCGTTGCCGCGGTAGATGACGCTAACGAATGAAGTTCCTCTGACCACATAGCGTGTCTATAGCCCACAGTTGACGATTATGCACACTGATGATTCCAGTTAAGGTAAAGTTTGCTTCGTCGGTAAAGAGGACTGATGACAGATATCCCACAACTGTGATGGCTTGGTGCAAAAACCATCGACAAAATCCTTCTTGTAGAGGTAAATCCGCCGCTGATAATCGTTGCACTCGTTGCAGGTGACACAGATAGTAGAAGCTGTCTTGCTGGATTCACATTATCGTACGTTGGCTTACACCATGTTGGCGGGCCACTTGCCTAGTGCTTGTATTAGGGTTTCTCTCAATATGCTGTAGAATCCGGTCCTCCAAACCCAGTATACACACAGTCCGCCGCCTCCCTGTACGTTCGTCTGTCTCAAAGGACCTATTATCACATAAAGTCCAAAGATGGCTTTAAATGCTGTGTGATGTGGTTGGTGTCTGTGAGGATACTTGTTTTGGTGTAACCATGCTGCCTCTCGACCGCTGTACACGAGCACCATCTCGGCATGTTCCCGGCATAAATATCGGACCATTCTGCTGCTTACAGTACGCTGCGTCAATCGCACAACCTCCAGCACTCAAGGAACACACGGCACTTGGTCAAAGGAACTTTCATTCGTCAGCTCCATCTACAGTGGCAAGTATACATTTTCGGACACATGTTCATAGAACCTTCCTTCCTCCGTTTCCAGTCAGGAATTCGTCCCTGCAGGTTGTCGGTATTATTAATGTTCACCCTGTGTATTAGTAGTGAAAATCTAAAGTTACAGAATTTTCCAGTCGCCCACAAAAAAGTTCTTATGAGTCTCCTAAAGCAAATTTTTCTCAGTCCAGTATAAACACGTAACAGAAAGAGTTGGTTTGTTCTTTCCTCATTGTAAAACGCTACAACGACGGTGACGGTACAGTGTGGTTCGGATTTTAAAAAGAGTTATATTTACAGACACAACTGACCATTAAAATTGCTACACCACGAAGATGACGTGCTACAGATGCGAAATTTAACCGACAGGAAGAACATGCAGTGATATGCAAATGATTAGCTTTTCAGAGCATTCACATAAGGTTGGCGCGGGTGGCGACACCTACAACGTGCTGACATGAGGAAAGTTTACAACCGATTTCTCATACACAAACAGCAGTTGACCTGCGTTGCCTGGTGAAACGTTGTTGTGATGCCTCCTGTAAAGAGGAGAAACGCGTACCATCACGTTTCCGGCTTTGATAAAGGTCGGATTGTAGCCTATCGCGATTGCGGTTTATCGTATCGCGACAGTGCTGCTCGCGTTGGTCGAGATCCAATGACTGTTAGCAGAATATGGAATCGGTGGGTTCAGGAGGGTAATACGGAACGCCGTGCTCCATCCCAACGGCCTAGTATCACTAGCAGTCGAGATGACAGGCATTTTATCCGCATGGCTGTAACGGATCGTGCAGCCACGTCTCGATCCCTGATTCATCAGATGGGGACGTTTGCAAGACAACAACCATCTGCACGAACAGTTAGACGACGTTTGCAGCAGCATGGACTATCAACTTGGAGACCATGGCTGCGGTTACCCTTGACGCTGCATCACAGACAGGAGCGCCTGCGATGGTGAACTCAACGACGAACCTGGGTGCACGAATGGCAAAACGTCATTTTTTCGGATGAATCCAGGTTCTGTTTACTGCATCATGATGGTCGCATCCGTGTTTGGCGACATAGCGGTGAACGCTCATTGGAAGCGTGTATTCGTCATCGCCATACTGGCGTATCACCCGGAGTGATGGTATGGGGTGCCGTTGGTTACACGTCTCGGTCACCTCTTGTTCGCATTGACGGCACTTTGAACAGTGGACGTTACGTTTCAGATGTGTTGTGACCCGTGGGTCTATCCTTCATTCGATCTCTGCAGAATCATACATTTCTGCAGGATAATGGACGACCGCATGTTGCAGGTCCTGTACGGGCCTTTCTGGATACAGAAAATGTTCGACAGCCGCCCTGGCCAGCACATTCTCCACATCTCTCACGAATTGAAAACGCCTGGTCAATGGTGGCCGAGCAACTGGCTCGTCACAATACGCCAGTCACTGCTCTTGATGAACTGCGGTATCGTGTTGAAGCTGCATGGGCAGCTGTACCTGTACACGCCATCCAAGCTCTGTTTGACTCAGTGCCCAGGTGTATCAAGGCCCTTATTACGGCCAGAGCTGGTTGTTCTGGGTACTGATTTCTCAGGATCTATGCACCCAAATTGCGTGAAAATGTAATCACATGCCAGTTCTAGTATAATATACAGGGTGTTACAAAAAGGTACGGCCAAACTTTCAGGAAACATTCCTTACACACAAAGAAAGAAAATATGTTATTATTATGTGGAGTCCGCAGCTCGTGGTCGTGCGGTGGCGTTCTCGCTTCCCGCGTCCGGGTTCTCGGGTTCGATTCCCGGCGGGGTCAGGGATTTTCTGTGCCTCGTTATGACTGGGTGTTGTGTGATGTCCTTAGGTTCGTTAGGTTTAAGTAGTTCTAAGTTCTAGGGGACTGATGACCGTAGATGTTAAGTCCCATAGTGCTCAGAGCCATTTGAACCATTTTTTTGTTATGTGGACATGTCTCCGGAAACGCTTACTTTCCATGTTAGAGCTCATTTTATTACTTCTCTTCAAATCACATTAATCATGGAATGGAAACACATAGCAACAGAACGTACCAGCGTGACTTCAAACACTTTGTTACAGGAAATGTTCAAAATGTCCTCCGTTAGCGAGGATACATGCATACGCCCTCCGTCGCATGGAATCCCTGATGCGCTGATGTAGCCCTGGAGAATGGCGTATTGTATCACAGCCGTCCGCAATACGAGCACGAAAAGTCTCTACATTTGGTACCGGGGTTGCGTAGACAAGAGCTTTCAAATGCCCCCATAAATGAAAGTCAAGAGGGTTGAGGTCAGGAGAGCGTGGAGGCCATGGGATTGGTCCGCCTCTACCAATCCATCGGTCACCGAATCTGTTGTTGAGAAGCGTACGAACACTTCGACTGAAATGTGCAGGAGCTCCATCGTGCATGAACCACATATTGTGTCGTACTTGTAGAGGCACATGTTCTAGCAGCACAGGTAGAGTGTCCCGTATGAAATCTTGATAACTTGCTCCATTGAGGGTAGGTGGAACAACATGGGGCCCAATCAAGACATCACCAACAATGCCTGCCCAAACGTTCACAGAAAATCTGTGTTGATGACGTGATTGCACAATTGCATGCGGATTCTCGTCAGCCCACACATGTTGATTGTGAAAATTTACAATTTGATCACGTTGGAATGAAGCCTCATCCGTAAAGAGAACAGTAGCACTGAAATGAGGATTGACACATTGTTGGATGAACCATTCGCAGAAGTGTACCCGTAGAGGCCAATCAGCTGCTGATAGTGCCTGCACACGCTGTACATGGTACGGAAACAACTGGTTCTCCCGTAGCACTCTCCATACAATGACGTGGTCAACGTTACCTTGTACAGCAGCAACTTCTCTGACGCTGACATTAGGGTTATCGTCAACTGCACGAATAATTGCCTCGTCCATTGCAGGTGTCCTCGTCGTTCTAGGTCTTCTCCAGTCGTGAGTCATAGGCTGGAATGTTCCGTGCTCCCTAAGACGCCGATCAATTGTTTCTAACGTCTTCCTGTCGGGATATCTTCGTTCTGGAAATCTGTCTCGATACAAACGTACCGCGCCGCGGCTATTGCCCCGTGCTAATCCATACATCAAATGGGCATCTGCCAACTCCGTATTTGTAAACATTGCACTGACTGCAAAACCACGTTCGTGATGAACACTAACCTGTTGATGCTACGTACTGATGTGCTTGATGCTAGTACTGTAGAGCAATGAGTCGCATGTCAACACAAGCACCGAAGTCAACATTACCTTCCTTCAATTGGGCCAACTTGCGGTGAATCGAGGAAGTACAGTACATACTGACGAAACTAAAATGAGCTCTAACATGGAAATTAAGCGTTTCCGGACACATGTCCACATAACATCTTTTCTTTATTTGTGTGTGAGGAATGTTTCCTGAAAGTTTGGCTGTACCGTTTTGTAACACCCTGTATTTGTCCAATGAATACCCGTTTATCATCTGCATTTCTTCTTGGTGTAGCAATTTTAACGGCCAGTAGTGTATTTACGACTGCTTCTTCGCATGCTGGACCTCGCGATTAACAGTGTGGACGACCGTGAAAGTGGACGCGTCATCGCCGCGAACCTCGCCGTCGTTAAATGGTTTGCCTGTGACTGGCAACGTAGCACCTGATTCCGCCAGTGCGCCCGCTGTTGTTCAAACGGTCCATCACGCACAGAACCAGTCTTAAATATCACTCTTTATAAAGTCCGTATCACACTGTACGGACACTGTGGTTGTAGCTTCTTACAAATACGAAAGAGACCTTCAAAACAAACCCACGATCTCTGTCATATGTTTAGCCGGCCAGAGTGGCCGAGCGGTTCTAGGCGCTGCAGTCTGGAACCGCGCGACCGCTACGGTCGCAGGTTCGAATCCTGCCTCTTGCATGGATGTGTGTGATGTCCATAGGTTAGTTAGGTTTAAGTAGTTCTAAGTTCTAGGGGACTGATGACCTGAGAAGTTAAGTCCCATAGTGCTAAGAGTCATTTTGAACCTGTCATATGTTTATCCTGCGCTGAGGAAAAATTATTTTCGAAAAATCATAAGAACTTTTTTGGGCTGATTGAAAAACTCTCTAACTTGAAATTTCCACTGTCAGTATCTATGTGCCTACATCCAACCTTAATTTCATTAATATAGGGCAAATACATTTCAAGTTATATAGTTCTGAAGTGAGCAGTCCGTAGCGAAGACACAGGAAACAGGACAATCCTGATTAAAATGGCTCTGAGCACTATGGGACTTAACTACTGTGGTCATCAGTCCCCTAGAACTTAGAAGTACTTAAACCTAACTAACCTAAGGACATCACACACATCCATGCCCGAGGCAGGATTCGAACCTGCGACCGTAGCAGTCGCGCGGTTCCGGACTGCGCGCCTAGAACCGCTAGACCACCGCGGCCGGCGATTACAATCTATAATAAAAAATATGTATTGAACTTCAAAACGAAATCGCTCAGTATGGCCTGAAGTCGAATAAAACAAAAAAAATATTGGTGTAACTCATTTTACGATAGGCTTATTGGTTTGCTTGTAATTAAAGTTTAAGCTCGAGTCTCCATAATAAAAAGTCCGATAGTAGGTCACTATGTACTAGGTCGAAGCTCCGTACAGCGATTTATACCTCTTAGGAAGAAGTAGGCATCCTGGGATAGCAAGCTATTCAAACCAGTGTCAATGTTCAGCTCCAAGTCGACGTGCACCGCCCCACTAACACTTGAATTTCTTTCACGCAAAATTTCGAACGCATCTTATGAAGGAAATGGTCCAGACTTCAGCTGAAGTATATATAGCAGTTGCTAAACTGCGAATCCCGAAGACTTTTGTAACGGACACGAACTGATAGAAATTAAATTAAGTAATCTGTACCCCCATTATTTAAATAAAACCGTTCTCCAACTAATACAAATAAATATAAAATCCAGAATACACTATGAATACACAACATGAAGTAGCTAAACTGAAAACAGCTCTAACATACACTTCTTGTCAGTACTTCTCACACTCTTATTTAGCTTAGCCATCCCAAACTTTTTGACCAGAAACAAATTAAAAAAATAGTCAAGCAAATGTAAATGTTGTTTTGATACCAGGGGGACATCAAACAACATGGTTGCCATTCTTCTAACTTCGTGCCTTACGAAGATAATGGCAGCAATACGTCTTTTTTAAACTACACTCTGTATACCTTTTATTTGGTAATCCATTTCATCTCAAGATCTGTTCAGAAACCTATCACGTAACCAATACGTCATTTTTTAGTAACTCGTCAATATACTGGAGTTGACAGTAAAGTGAACCAATGGAAACCGAAGGAAAGTGCACACCAGCCATTCAGTCAACGTCTTCAGTTGAAATTTTGTGTGAGTGGAATGAACACCAACGAAGTGAAGGTAGAAATGCTGGTGGTCTATGGAGAATGTAAGTTAGCAGAACAATAACAGTAATACTGTTTTCTTAGTTACAGCACGTTTCCATGTACGAGAGGCGTTTTTTCTGGAACCAAATTGGCTTTCTTGAGGATTCCAATACATCACACTGTCCGCCACTTATTCGGCTACAAAACCCTATTTTTCAACATAATCTCCGTTCAATTCGACGTCCTTGCGCCACCTTACTGGGAGAGACTGTGTGCCCGCATGGTAGCGCTCCACTGGTCGACGCCGGAGCCAAGGTCCTGCTGCATCAGTAACCTCCCCCTTATCCACGTACTGCTTCCCGCGGAGCCCGACCTTCTTTCTAGCAAACAGGTGGGAGTCGTAAGGGGCGAGATCCGGCTGTTGAGTGGATGAAGAAGAACAGTCCAGTGAAGTTGTGTGAGCTCCTCTCGGGTGGGCAGGCTTGTGTGAAGCCTTGCGTTATCATGGAGAAGTGGAAGTTCGTTTGCATTTTTGTGGCGACGACCGCGTTGAGGTCATTTATCAATTTCCTGAGCGTACGCAATGCACTTCAGAGTTGATCGTTGTACCGTGAGGGAGGACATCGAACAAAATAATCCCTTAAGAGTCACAGGAGACCGTAACCATGACTATAACGGCTGAGAGTGCGGCTCTGAAATTTTTCTTCGGAGTGTGGCACCACTCCATGATTGCCGTTTTGTTTCTGGTAAATGGAAATGAGCGAATGACGTCATTGGCCGGGAGGTCCTTTAAGGGACAGATCCGATCGCCTTGGTGCAGGTCTTATTACATTCGACGTCACTCTGGGCGACCTGCGCACCGAATGGAGATGAAATGATGATGAAGACAACACAACACCCAGTCTCCGAGCGGAGAAAATCCCCGACCCAGCCGGGAATCGAACCCGGGCCCGTAGGACGGCAATCCGTCACGCGGACTTCTCAGCTATCGGCGCGGACTTGTTTCTGGTTCCAAGTGATGAACCCATGTTTCGGCCCCTGTGACAACGTTCGACAATAAAGTGTCACGATCAGCTTCATAGTGCGCAAGCAACTTCGTGCAGATGTTCCATCGTTGCTGTTTATGGTCTTTTTGTTAGGTGACGAGGAAACCAGCGGGCACACACCTCTGAGTATCCCAGATAGTGGACGAGTGTGTCTGCACTGCCAATTGAGACGTCCAGTTGTACAGCGGAGTGTTAGAGCGTGATTCGTTGATCACCACCAGTGAGAGTGTCCGCACTTTCCAACATTGCAGGAGTCACAAGTGTGTGTGCGGCCTGCTGGCACGCGAGAGACCGGGCAGGCTTCTGCGGCCTTGTTGCTATGATGACAGACGCCTCACCCAACGGTTCACCGTGCTTATGTCACTGCCTGTTGCCCATTGACATACTGAAAGCGCCTATGAATATCTGCAATGCTCTCGTTTTCCGCCAAAAGAAACACTCTGCTCCGAGCGCACCTCTATTGCAAACGCCAGTCTGAAGGCTATTTACAGCGCCATCAAATATCGATCTTCATGAAACTATAGGAGCTGAAGCGGGAAGATTCCACAATGTCCCACAATAAATTTCCCATTCTTTCAACCGAAATTGACTGAGAAAAAAATTTGTTGCATTACTTATTGAACATCCCAAGCAGTTCAGTATTATAGTACTTTTAAACGATACGGAATCCTTGATTAAAAACTGCACCATTATTATTTTTCTTTTATTGTAGTTGAAGCTCTCGTTAAAATAGTCTCTTCGCGTCTGTCGTTGGCATGCTTGTTGTCGTGAGCCACTTCGATCAGTGCAGTTGCTGTGTGTTAAGAAAATAGGAATCTCTCCAATATTACTTCTTAGAAACTACTGTGCTCATATAAAAAAATTTGTAATAAGAAACGGATGTATAAAACTGTAGCAGAATGACCCCAAACAACACATTAAAAGTGGAGGAAACTTGATAAATTTCTAGTGAAATGTGTAAAATTGTAACTGTTCTCAGAATTAACTAAATTTTACATTCACCCATACTGAACCGCTTACTAATATTCACCAAACAAGCAAGCGAGACCCCACAATAGTACTGGTATGTTGTAGAATGACAAATGCTGATACATGAACAAATGCCATGCAACATACAGCTGTATGCTTCAAAGTTTGCCCGCAGTCTTAAATATTTCACAAATAAACCCACATGTACTCTTCTCTGACTGGCTGTGGCCAACTGCCTTAACGGTGATCACGATACGATGTATGTATTTTACTAGCAAATTGCATTAAATAGCACAAAATTCGACGCACTGTTTGGATAAACACGCAAAAGAGAAGGGCAACCGTCACAGGTGGTGGTGGTGGTGGTTAGTGTTTAACGTCCCGTCGACAACGAGGTCATTAGAGACGGAGCGCAAGCTCGGGTGAGGGAAGGGCTGGGAAGGAAATCGGCAGTGCCCTTTCAAAGGAACCATCCCGGCATTTGCCTGAAACGATTTAGGGAAATCACGGAAAACCTAAATCAGGATGGCCGGAGACGGGATTGAACCGTCGTCCTCCCGAATGCGAGTCCAGTGTGCTAACCACTGCGCCACCTCGCTCGGTGCAACCGTCACAAGCACTGCAATTGCACATTTATATGAAGCAAAAAAAAAAAAAAAAAAAAAAAAAAAAAAAAAAAAAACAAGAGCTGAAAAAAAAATTTGTCACTGCAAATAAATACGTGGCACACGTAATTGCTAGAAGAATGAAAGCAATGACGAAAGATAAAATATTCGTGAAATATAATATATTCTATCGAAAGTCATTTAACAGAAGAAATTAATTTAATTTTAAATTTTTGATATCATTGTAAGCGTTGTTTAAAGATGATCGGGATTTCAGTTACGTGAAAGAGTAGTAACAGAGAGAAGTTCTAAAATAGTTTCAGTGCAAATTATGTTTCTGACATTTGTCTATCTGTTATATAAAGACCGATGTGTAATCACTTAGAAGACCTACTGCTGTCCACTCGTTTGTAGATGCAGAAGGAAAGTGCGATATTTACAGCCTCTTCGTTAACTGAAGTATCTGCAGTCAGCGATGTAGATCGAACGTTCCGCTCAAAGCAAACACATAATGTTTACCGATGTCACAAAGCTTGTCAATCATTTTTCGACACAGTCCAAAATGCTGTAGTTTCATATCAGATTATGATGAGATGCTCTTCGTTACAGGATGATACCGTGATATTGTTACAAACGCTCAGGCTTGATGGAAAAGAGAACATCATCACTTCGAAGGAAGGGACACTCGTCCGGAAAACGAACGAGTCGGAAGATGTAATCGAAAATCTATTCCTGCTCTACCTTAGCCTCGTGCAGCGCTCAAACTAAGGGCGTCAACTTTCGAAAGCTGTTCTTGACGTACAGAATTATTGCTGAATTCTCCCCAGTACTCTCAGATAGTTTTCCCTGTTGATGGACTAGTAACGGACCAAGTAACTTGATGTCAAGGAGACCGAAACTTCCCGATAAGCGGAGAGGAAGAAACAGGCTTAGTACGTAGCGTAATCATTGATTACGCCTGCCCAACACTCTGACTGGCAATCTGTGTTTATGGCTCTTCACAATAAAGCGTGGGGATTTTCATCGGCCCAAATATGACTGTTGAGATAATTTATCATTCCGTCTCTGGTTAGACAGGTTTCACCTGTGAAATTGCATACGCGCTAAAGTGCGGATCGACTGCAAGGCGCTGCGAGAACCATTTGGCTGAGCTCAGCATGAGGTCGTAAGTCAGCAGGAGACAAAGAACGCATCTTTTGTCGATGGTATGGGCCTATATGCATTTCCCGATTACTTGCCACGCAGTACTCTGTGAAACATTTATTTCTCGCGCAGCTGATCGAGTGCTGATTGCAGGCTCCTCATCCACGCGAGCGAACACTGCAACTTCTAAGTAGGAAGTCCGTTTAGTTCGTCGTCATCCTCGGTCGTTGTACTGAGATACCAACTGTCCTATTTCACTTAATAGTTGGAACAGTCTGGGAAAGATAGTTTGAATTCGATGTCTTGAATGGTGATATTTGGTCCTGTTCAACCTTTCCCCTTCTCTGCTGCTTCCATTTGCTTGCCCACACACGAAAATCACGTCTAAAAGTTCTGTCACCTGGTACAAATCAGTTTGGTTAGCGCTGATCGATGTTAGTACTGCCGGCGGAAGTGGCCGTGCGGTTCTAGGCGCTGCAGTCTGGAACCGCGAGACCGCTACGGTCGCAGGTTCGAATCCTGCCTCGGGGATGGATGTGTTTGATGTCCTTAGGTTAGTTAGGTTTAACTACTTCCAAGTTCTAGGGGACTAATGACCTCAGAAGTTGTGTCCCATAGTGCTCAGAGCCATTTGAACCATTTTTGATGTTAGTACTTCAACTTGCAAACACAGGCTGTGGTCTACTGCAGTACAGATACTGTACACCGAAACTGCTCATGTCAGTACACAGTACGCCATATACAATGGAAATTTTGCCATCGCAACCTCTACAGCTAAGTGCTCGTTGGGACTGCCTACACTGCACTCTCAACAACAACAACAACACAAGTAAATGTGTTCCACTGTCAGACGTATAAGAATGGTTTTCGCTTATAACTTTCGACTCGGTCGTCTCCGGACCAGGGTCCCATACCTAAAATTTATGCATTTACTCGTCTTCATCATCCCTGAAAGCTTCTAACATCGTCACGGAATCACGCTACGTCGTCCTTCCTTAGTACTTCCGTATCCCACTTCTCTGCGTATTGATTCTTCATGACTAATGTCTTAAACGTCAGCATACTCTTCATCACTACCATATTGTGATCTGAATCTATGTCTGCACCTGGGTACGCCTTACTATCCAGCATCTGATTTCGGAATCTCTGACCGACCATGATGCAATCCAACGGAAATCTTCCCATATCATCCGATATTTTCCAAGTATACCTCCTCCTCTTGTGATTCTTGAACAGAGTATTCGCTATTACGAGCTGAAACTTGTTACAGAGCTCAATTAGTCTCTCTCCTCTCTCATTCCTTGTCCCAAGCCCATATTCTCCTGTAACCTTTTCTTCTACCCCTTCCCCTACAACTGCACTCCAGTCTCCCATGACTTTTAGATTTGAATATCCGGTTACATACTGCATTACCCTTTCAGTATCGTCGTACACTTTCTCTATCTCTTCATCTTCAGCTTGCGATGTCGGCATGTGTTCCTGAGCTATCGTTGTCGGTGTTGGCTTGCTGCCGATTCTGATTAGAACAACCTGGTCACTGAACTGTTCACAGTAACACACTCTCTGCCCTACCTGCCTATTCATAACGAATCCTACACCTGTTATACCATTTTCTGCTGCTGTTGATATTACCCGATACTCATCTGACCAGAAATACTTGTCTTCCTTCCACTTCACTTCACTGACCCCTACTATATCTAGATTGAGCCTTTGCATTTCCCTTTTCAGATTTTCTAGTTTCCCTACCATGTTCAAGCTTCTGACATTCCACGCCCCGACTCGTAGAACGTTATCCTTTCGTTGATTATTCAATCTTTTTCTCACGGTAACCTCCCCCTTGGCAGTCCCCTCCCGGAGATCCGAATGGGGGACTATTCCGGAATCTTTTGCCAATGGAGAGATCATCATGACACTTCTTCAATTACAGGCCACATGTCCTGCGGATACACGTTACGTGTCTTTAATGCAGTGGTTTCCATTGCCTTCTGCATCCTCATGCCGTTGATCAGTGCTGATTCTTTCGCATTTAGGGGCAGTTTCCCACCCCTAGGACAAGAAAGTGCCCTGAACCTCTGTCCGTTCCTCCGCCCTCTTTGACAAGGCCGTTGGCAGAATGAGAGGTGATTTCTTGTGCCGGAAGTCTTCGCCCGTCAATGCTGATTATTAATCTAAATTTAAGCAGCAGTAGGATTGGAACCCGGGACTGAAGACGTTTTGATTATGAATGAAGGACGCTACCCCTAGGCCATGGGTGCTTCCCCTAGACGGTGGAAACCGTCCACTCAGCAAACTATTGCATTTTCCAGACATCGTACTTTCGCAGTTTACTTTCTGAGACGACAATCCACGATGTGAAAATACTACATTATATATGTAGTTAAAATTTGTAGTCCATCGTACACATCGAATACCGTTCACTCCGCGACCATGTGTCTTCGCAAACTGCACATTGTATTCTCAAGTTTAATTTTCAACGTGTTGGACCACGATATAAATTATGTAATATTTTTAGTTTTCAATTTCATCGTTCACGGTGTGTATCTAAATTGTACGTGTTACACAAAAACAAAAAGTTTGAAAATTGAGGCCTCGAACGCAGAACTCCTGGACTAGCACACGATACAATAATCAGTCTCTTACTTGCACTCCAGGCTTCTTTGTTAACTGTTTCAACATTCGACATTTCGATACAATGTTAAAACTCGACTTCTCTTGCAGAACATCTCACAAATTGCAATGTTTTACACGTTTACGTGTAACCACAGTTTCACATTTATCTACAGCTTTATACACTCCTGGAAATTGAAATAAGAACACCGTGAATTCATTGTCCCAGGAAGGGGAAACTTTATTGACACATTCCTGGGGTCAGATACATCACATGATCACACTGACAGAACCACAGGCACATAGACACAGGCAACAGAGCATGCACAATGTCGGCACTAGTACAGTGTATATCCACCTTTCGCAGCAATGCAGGCTGCTATTCTCCCATGGAGACGATCGTAGAGATGCTGGATGTAGTCCTGTGGAACGGCTTACCATGCCATTTCCACCTGGCGCCTCAGTTGGACCAGCGTTCGTGCTGGACGTGCAGACCGCGTGAGACGACGCTTCATCCAGTCCCAAACATGCTCAATGGGGGACAGATCCGGAGATCTTGCTGGCCAGGGTAGTTGACTTACACCTTCTAGAGCACGTTGGGTGGCACGGGATACATGCGGACGTGCATTGTCCTGTTGGAACAGCAAGTTCCCTTGCCGGTCTAGGAGTGGTAGAACGATGGGTTCGATGACGGTTTGGATGTACCGTGCACTATTCAGTGTCCCCTCGACGATCACCAGTGGTGTACGGCCAGTGTAGGAGATCGCTCCCCACACCATGATGCCGGGTGTTGGCCCTGTGTGCCTCGGTCGTATGCAGTCCTGATTGTGGCGCTCACCTGCACGGCGCCAAACACGCATACGACCATCATTGGCACCAAGGCAGAAGCGACTCTCATCGCTGAAGACGACACGTCTCCATTCGTCCCTCCATTCACGCCTGTCGCGACACCACTGGAGGCGGGCTGCACGATGTTGGGGCGTGAGCGGAAGACGGCCTAACGGTGTGCGGGACCGTAGCCCAGCTTCATGGAGACGGTTGCGAATGGTCCTCGCCGATACCCCAGGAGCAACAGTGTCCCTAATTTGCTGGGAAGTGGCGGTGCGGTCCCCTACGGCACTGCGTAGGATCCTACGGTCTTGGCGTGCATCCGTGGGTCGCTGCGGTCCGGTCCAGGTCGACGGGCACGTGCACCTTCCGCCGACCACTGGCGACAACATCGATGTACTGTGGAGACCTCACGCCCCACGTGTTGAGCAATTCGGCGGTACGTCCACCCGGCCTCCCGCATGCCCACTATACGCCCTCGCTCAAAGTCCGTCAACTGCACATACGGTTCACGTGCACGCTGTCGCGGCATGCTACCAGTGTTAAAGACTGCGATGGAGCTCCGTATGCCACGGCAAACTGGCTGACACTGACGGCGGCGGTGCACAAATGCTGCGCAGCTAGCGCCATTCGACGGCCAACACCGCGGTTCCTGGTGTGTCCGCTGTGCCGTGCGTGTGATCATTGCTTGTACAGCCCTCTCGCAGTGTCCGGGGCAAGTATGGTGGGTCTGACACACCGGTGTCAATGTGTTCTTTTTTCCATTTCCAGGAGTGTAGATACAAGATGTGACGAATATAATTGCAAATATTTATATTGGTTTGCGAGGACGGTGTACCGAACAACATTACATGAGCATTTACGTCATATGCAGACTACAAATTATAGCAACTACAAGTCATATGTTTTTAGTTTGGCTAGAATCTCCTAGTACATGTAGCAAGAGCGGGCCATGAATATTCGTTTTCTCCTGGGCAGTAGGTCAGGTGCTGAAGTATGGATGCGTGGACGCAAAATGGTTAGTCTATACTGACAGAGGTAGCCTTCTTATTGGTGCAGTTACGAATCTACAGAAAACACTAGGTAGTAAATAATGTGACTTATTTGTGGGAAGAATGTTCGACGCAGAGGAAAAAAAAAAAAAAACAAAAAAAACAAAAAAAAGAAAGAAAACAAGCAATACACTGATGTGTGTACATATGAAGGTACCACAAGTAAAATTATCTGCACTTATAACCGTGACAACCTGTATAGAAACATTTTAAATGCGTAACAGTAGAGAAAAACAAACAGCAGCTCCACAAATTGTCAACAGCATAACATGTACAAGACTAACCCGAAACCTGTGCTACTGTAGCTGCCTCCAGCGTGAAATGAATTTAAAGAAACAAAGGCAAAGAAATGTAAAAACAAGAAATCTATATCAGATTGTAATAGTATTTCATATGTGGTGTAGTGTTTCGGAAGTGTGATTGTTGTTTGTCGTGAATGTTACAAGTCTTAAGGGGGTATCCATCTTTGAACGCGTGAAAAATAGGTGATGTCTCATGATTTTTTTCAAGTTAAGTAAACAGTAATCCTAAATCTGATGATATAGTTCTATTCATTACACGTTTGTCTATAAGAGTTTTGTGTCCACATAGGACGCTCACTATAACCGCTGCACAAGGTGGAAGGGCCCCTTGCAGCCGGAATACTGCTCATCGGTGAGAGTTCCCAAATCTCTCCTATTGGACCTACAATAAAATAATTTTGTATACATTATTTTCAACATATTTGCTATCAGTATACAAAGAATAATTGAAAAGTATCAAATTTTATCAAATGGTGACCTTTGAAAGAAATGGCATTTTTTTCGCCTAAAAAATCGAGACAAAAGAGCGCACCAAATATAGACTTTTGAAGATATCGTAAAATGACTACGTATGCTGACAAAGAAATCAGTTTAGAATGCTGGTATCAAATTCCGATCAAAATCGTATTTTAAAGTTCCAATGTTATGCTCCCCGCCTGTTCGAAACATGCTGTTTCGAGAAAAACGCGAAGTTCACTTAAACATGTCACTAGTCAGCGATACCCAGAGCATACAGCAATACCTCTCAATTGAAAAGGACGTCTTCCTCCGTCTTCGTCGTGGACATCGAGGTCCTGTGCGCCTTTTTGGCAGTATCTGTCATTCGCTGCTCTGCTCGCTCGATACACCTTTCGTCCGCTTTAGTGCAGAAGCTGTATAACAGGATGGTCCGATCTAACGTTCGAGCACTGTCATAATATCCCTTTGAAATTACATGCTGCCGTACTGGCATCTATGTCGACTATTTTTTTCCTCGCTGTGGATGATTTTAGGAGACACTTTTTCATAAATCGCTTTGTAACTGGATAACGTAGTTTCTAGCAATCTTGCGATGAAAGCTGCAGTAAAACAAAGAAACCAGAGAACATTTTAAGCGAAAAAAATATTTTTTTAATTTTCAAGGAGGACCTTTCCCTTAAGGCAATCAGTCAGCTGTTCATGAATGATGTAGGGAAAGCCTTTAGACGCTGCACGTAATATGCTGATCGGCCTACTGTCGCTTGGATCTACAGCAGTGAGTATTTTTTCCTGGAATTGCATGAAGAGGCTGCCGTTTAGTCAGATAGCTTCTGTTAATTGATGACCTCGTCGAGAACGAGACGCAAAGCCAATTTCTGCCTCGCATTACGCAGGCAGCGACTGATTACGGGAATTTACGTGCGCCGCGCGGCCTTACTAGCGGCTCGTGTGCGCGACTGAAAGACAGACACGAGATGAGAGAACGAGAAGGAGCACGCGGAACAAAAACAAAACGACGCCCGGCGGCTCCGCGCGCGCAGATGCATGACCGAGACAATGCCGGGTTTCCTGGGAGCGGCGGCGTCGCTATCCCGGGGGGCATCTGCGTCCGACTCTGCTCTGCGTTGCTGTTGCGAATGTCAGCGGGACTGGTACCGGACTGGAATCCGCACTCCGGAATCTTAAAGGAGTCCCATTCACAGCCGCCACATTTAACCAAGGGCGTGTATTCCCGGTATGCCGGGTAATCCCGCCAGGACCGGATCTAATAGTGATGACGCCCTACACAAGCAATATACCGGGTGATCAA
Organism: Schistocerca serialis cubense; assembly: GCF_023864345.2. Lineage (NCBI taxonomy): Eukaryota > Metazoa > Arthropoda > Insecta > Orthoptera > Acrididae > Schistocerca > Schistocerca serialis. Next base: position 406,281,416 of record NC_064642.1, on the reverse strand, counting down.
AAAGTCAGTATAAATTTGAAAACTTAATAAACCACGGAATAATGTAGATAGAGAGGTAAAAATTGACGCACATGCTTGGAATGACATGGGGTTTTATTAGAACAAAAAAAACAAAGTTCACAAAATGTCCGACAGATGGCGCTGGACAGCAAAACGTCAGTGACTGCACATGACAATCGTGTATAACAGGAGCTGTAATGAGAGAGAGAATCAGATGCGCCAGCAGTCGCAGAATGTTTACGTTACCTGAAAAGACGCTTTTAGTGAAGCTGTATTATCAGAATGGGGGATGTGCTAGTTCAGCGTTACGATCCTATCGCCATAGGAAAAGGATTCGAACGGGTAAAGGTCCGTTGACAAATGCACCTGTGGCGAGAATGATTTCGAAGTTCGAAGACACGGGTTCTTTAGACGATAGACCCCGTAGTGGCCGACCGAGCACAAGGCGTAATGCTGCTGAGACAGTTCAGGAAGAAATTGAGACTGTAGCAGGTTCGTCTATGCACGGGGAAGTCAGCGCTCGTGCAGTCGCACGTCGCACCGGCATTCCATACACTACTGTTTGGTTGGCACTGAGGCGTACCATCCGATGCTATCCGTACAAAATCCATCGGCATCATGAACTGTGTTACCTGGCGATTTAGTGAAGCGAAGGGCATTTGCGGTGTGGGTGTTTCAAAAGATGGCGAAAGATGACGATTGGTTGAGTAACGTGTTGTGGACCGACGAAGCTCATTTCACACTCCGAGGGTTTGTCAACGCCCACAACTGCAGAATTTGGGCTTCCAAAAATCGTAGAACTGTCGTGGAAACTCCAATGCACGACGAGAAAGTCACGGTATGGGTTGGATTTACCACATCTACCGTTACCGGGCCTTTTTTCTTCGAGGAAATGCGTGATTCTGGTTTCGCAGCTGCTACCGTGACGGGTGAGAGGTACGCCGATATGTTTCAGAATCGCATCATTCCCAGCCTGGCTGATAAACACCTGCTGGAACGTACGATGTTTATGCAGGATGGCGCTCCACTCCATATTGCTAGACGCGTGAAAGATCTCTTGCGCGCGTCGTTTGGTGATGATCGTGTGCTCAGCCGCCACTTTCGTCATGCTTGGCCTCCCAGGTCCCCCAGACCTCAGTCCGTGCGATTATTAGCTTTGGGGTTACCTGAAGTCGCAAGTGTATCGTGATCGACCGACATCTCTAGGGATGTTGAAAGACAACATCCGACGCCAATGCCTCACCATAACTCCGGACGTGTTTTACAGTGCTGTTCACAACATTATTCCTCGACAACAGCTATTGTTGAGGAATGATGGTGGACGAACTGAGCATTTCCTGTAAAGAACATCATCTTTGCTTTGTCTTACTTTGTTATGCTAATTATTGCTGTTCTGATCAGATGAAGCGCCATCTGTCGGACATTTTTTGAACTTCTGTATTTTTTTGGTTCTAATAAAACCCTATGTCATTCCAAGCATGTGTGTCAATTTGTACCTCTCCATCTACTTTATTCCGTGATTTATTCAGTTTTCAAATTTATACTGAATTTTTGATCACCCGGTACAATACAGTCGACTCTTGCCAGTACGGTTCTCGAAAAATCGAATTTATCGACATGTTGAACCCAGTTAACCGATCCCTTTTCGAAACGTCGAAAAATCGAAGAATTCACTGTGTTTTGGTACTATCGATAAATCGAACCGTTTGTCAGGACAGATCGCCCGAAAACACGCTGTCATTCGAAGTAAGCGGCGGTCTAACACTGGGTGACTCGAACTGCGTCGATAATTGTAAAGTTATTCAATTCTTTGTCTCACCGTTTTGTTTACTCGACAGTGCACAGCCTACTGGAGTACATAAACCAGTTGTAAAAAAGCTGGCCAGGTGTGAGCAGAACTCGTGCACTGAGGATTCCGTACAAACTTAACCATGGGACAGTTTATCCATTCCTGAAATCGAAGATTTTGACGATTTTTGTCTCTTATCGACATTGACACTGGTAATATACCGGCCCTCAGAGATTTCAAGACATCCGAGAGTGTTTTAATTTCAAGTCTGAAGTCAGATAACAAATGACAAAAGAAATATTTCTTTTCGAGTGAGATAATTACAAATTAACAGTTTCGCTTCTTTCCCTTTACTTGTACTGTGAAACGTTGCTTTCATGCTAAATGTCATGAGTCTAGGTCAACGGGAAGTGATGTTTCTAGTATCAGAATATGTGATATTAATGGTAGTATTTTTTCAATGCATTGGCTTAGAAGCTTAAAGCTTTTATACCGCCAAGGGACCATAGAACTCAGTACGTGATATTTATTTGAACGTGATGCGTCAGTTTGCGCCAGAGAGAAATGGTCTTACCAGACGGACAGACATACAGAAAACGGATAAAAAATGACAAAAAATATTTTTTCGTGTTATATACTTACCTATTAACAATTATCAGATTTTTTTCCTTTACTTTAACTGTGAAAACTTGCTTCTTGCCACATTTCATGATTCTAGGTCAATGGGAAGCATCCTACTGGTTTTGATGGGCGAGTTTTCGAGTATCAAAATACGTGACATTAATGGCCATATCTTTTCGTTGCATTGGCTTAGAAGATTAAAATTTTTACGTCGCACACACTGTCGAATACGTCTTGAAGGTTTTGTAAAGGATAACTAATGAGAAAGACCACTGACTTGTATTGATTGGCTTGATGACCCCAGGGACCATAGACCTCGGTATGTGACATAAATTTGAACTTCATACGTCTACTCCTTCCTGGGAGAAAGTATTCTTTTTAACAGTCGAACAGGCAGACACAGCGGTCAACAGAACGCTCCTATAGGAGTTCCCGTTTTTACAGATTAAAGCACGGAACCGAGAAAATGACTTCAAAGACGGTGTCGTCAACCCTGAAGCATAAAGATCGTGTTGCAAAAAGCGTGTCACACAGAGGGAGGAAGGAGGATTGGAGTTTAAAGTCCCGTCGACATCGAGGGCGTTAGAGACGGAATAAAAACTCGGAATGTTCTCAAGGCTGGGGAAGGAAATCGACCGTGGCCTTTGGAAAGGAACCATCCCGGCATATGCCTGGAGCGATAAGGGAAGTTACTGAGGGAGGAACATACCCGCCTAGGCGAGTTATCGCGTCTAGAAGTGTAATTGAAATGGCTTCGTCAGTGTAGAGGAGAAAACAAACATGTCGAAAGTTAAGCCCTACAGCTGCAGTGGAAAACGCGTCACACGATAAAGACTAAAATTTTAAAAAAGTGACATACGTTATCGTAAATGAAGTGAAGCAAGTGTCGCAAAGCAGATTTTAGCTATATAGCTCTAGTGGAGTCTTCTGTACTGAGTTATGGATCTATCAGAAGTAGATCGAATGAATACCACCAGACAAGTTGTAATTATTTATTGGAAAGGAAACGAATCAGTTATCGGCAAAAAGCTTCACAAATGTAGTGGAGACTACAATATATGGGCAAACTCTCTCGATTTTCGAATATATAAATACCCTTAGTTTTCATTTTTCGAAATACACATTTTTCCTAGACTTTTATGTAAAGAAACTAAAGCTACTATCGCAAATTAAATTTTAGCAACAAGCACAAGTGGTAACTGTGGTATCAAAGTTTAGCTGGAATGTCAATCTACAATATTTCACATAAACCACATCACTAAGTTACGTAAAGGGGGAAAAGGGGAGTCAAGGTAAACGATCAGAGTTAGTTCACTTTTCAAAAGCAGGAGAGCTTAAAACTATCGCAGACGAACATTTCTGTGCAAACTAGAGTTATTATTATAGAATATTGGATGGTACTGATCAATAGCACCTGAATATTCCCAAATAAAGGCACATACTATGAGTTCAAGTCAAGACTAACTATGAAAATATTTGATCAAGAAATCCCTAACATTACCAAACGAGACATAACTCTGTAAATAAACAGCATTATATAAAAACATGAGGTAAATAAATCAATAAACAATATAATTTTGGAATAATCTACCCATACAATAAGAACCGGTATTTCCATTGTCTGGACCCCCCTTTGGCAAGCAAATAAATAAAGAAATAAATAAAGCAACGAAACCACTAATTTTGTCTTGACACTATCCTAAGAATCTCATTTAACATACTTCATCAATTAGCTCCAAAAATGACACCTGAAATGAAAACCGCAATATTAACCACAACACTATCTCGATTTTCACAAAAAATAAATACTATTAGATTTCCTTTTTTTTTAATGCAGATTTTTCCCTACAATTTTCTGGCAAGCTTTTTTTTCACACATACTCATCTAAATGGGACCTGCAACTGCGACATTTGCCTCTTGCCCGACACACCACATCCAGAAAAATACCTGTACTGTATTTGTAATTACCCCACTGTTTTTATAAATTTGGTTGAGTAGTTCTTCACTATACGTCAATATTCAGTCTGTTATAATCTTTCATATTAGCCCGCCCATTTAACATTACAACTAACCATTCAGGTGTCTGCTTTTTCATCAAATGACTTGCAAATAACGGAACAGTAAGCAGTAAAAGTGGTAAAGACATAACCATATTGGCTTGTTCATGTAATCTGTAGTACCTGTCATGGGAAATTTTGCGCATTAATGGTTTGTGGAGACAAAACAAATGCTATAGACTCGGAACAATCAAACCATGATGGTGGACAGATAGTACATCGGAGAAAAAATGAAGCAACTGATTAAAGCTCTCGCACATCTACAGATTGTTTCCGAATTTGGATTCATCTAACAGACCGAAACTGTTCAGTGGATTGAGACTCGAACCTGGACTTATATCCTACGACTGACTGGTTTGAGAATCCGTCTGCTGCATGTACTCGGATCGCCCTAATGCCAGAACGTCACCCACGAAGGACGAAATCACAGGACCGAGACTCGATTCTAGAACGACATTTAATCACTCAGACAGGTGGAGGGGAAGAAATGAAAAAGGAAAAGGATTGCCACTTTCGCGACGGAAATAATGGCGTAACTTGTGGACCTGTAGCACTTGAGGGAGAACTTAGCTGAACAGATTTTGCCCTCCTGCATCGACCACAGCCGCTTGTGCGATTGCTCCCCTGAGCGCAATGGAATTCCGAGTCCTTGTGGTTCCAAATACTTGGCTGCCGTAACCTTGCCTCACTGGCCGCTCTGCTAAAGGTTGCGCCGCCTGCTGCACTGCCAACGAATGCAGTGGCCTCCTGAGAATCCTCGTCGATCAGCAGGCAGCTGTGCAGCGAAAGTCCAGCCTACAGACTAATGGCCGCAACCAGCCAAAGCACACTGACAAGCCAGAACTGTCCACCTGCTTATTAGTGAGATGGTCCAAATGGTTCAAATAGCTCTAAGCACTATGGCACTTAACAGCTGAGGTCATCAATCCCCTAGACTTAGAACTACATAAACGTAACTAACGTAAGGACATCACACATATCCATGAGCGAGGCAGGATTCGAACCTACGACCGTAGCAGCCGCGTGGTTCCGGACTGAAGCGCCTAGAATCGCGCGGCCACAACGGCCGGCTTGAGATGGTCCACCTTTTGAACCTAACACAGCAGTGATTCTGCGTGGCATTGATTACAGTTGCAAATCCTTGCTAGGGTTCAGGAGGTATGTGGCACCATATGTCTATGTACAGATCATGCAGTTTCCAAAAATTACGGGCTGGGAGTTTGCGGACGCGGAACTGGCGTCGGACAGCGTCCCAGGTATATCCACCAGATTAGAATCAAGGAAATTTCAGGCTACAACATCTACGTAAGTTCACTGTCATACTCTAGAAATTGCAGTTATCGCTGAAGCAACAGGTTTTCGGTTATATCGGTTTTTTTCACGTCAAAAAAATCGTTCAGATGGCTCTGAGCACTATGAGACTAAACTGCTGTGGTCATCAGTCCCATAGAACTTAGAATTACTTAAACCTAAGTAACCTAAGGGCATCACACACATCCATGCCCGAGGCAGGATTGGAACCTGCGACCGCAGCGGTCGCGCGGTTCCAGACTGTAGCGCCTAGAACCGCTCGGGCACCCCGGCCGGTTGTTTCACGTCAGTTTAACCTACCTGTTAACACTGCTCAAAATAAATGGTTTCAGAAATAACCGATTTTCGGTTTTTGTTCCCATTATTTCCGGCGATAAATATAGAAAACTAGCAAAAACTGAAAAATTCTGAGTTTCTCAGTTTTAAAATACATGGACTCAAAATATTAAATTAACTAGGCAAATAAAAGAAAACTTAGTCCGCCCACCATTCGCTGCTTTCCTCGAAAAGTGGTAAACGTTTGAATACTACGAACAATCACCAGAATTCTCCTACTGATTTTAATTATTTGAAACCCTGCTCAGAAATCATGTTGTAATTGTGGATCGTACTACTATATGGATATTACGAATGTGAAGTTGAGGAACTCCTGTTTTTCATTTTAACTTGTCCGTTTTCAAGGGATACAAGAAGATAAAGGTATATTATGTAGACACGGGTGGCAGAACAGCTACTATCTATTTTTATTGTATACTGTTAATGATTTATTAACTTTTTAATACGTTACTGTTGCCATAATTTCATTCCTCTTGTATTATTCCACAGAAATAGCAGACAAATCTTTAATCTTTTAAGGCAAACGAAGTATTGTACTCATTCCTACGTCACTTCCTACAAATACTTCCAGAATAGGGTTGGTGCCATTCCGTAATAAAATGGATGTCTGCCGACGAAAAACTACCGTACGAACCAGGTGGGGGCACCCTTCACACTGCACATACGTGCGTATTTAAAACACGATACACGGCAAGAGGGACATTATAATCTCAGAATGCTAAATTACTTCTTGTGCCACGTTTCTGTTGCTCGTTTGTGTCGGCATTATTAAAATAGCACAGCTCGCCTTTCCCATTTGCTATGACAACGCAATATTTCAAACCACTGCAAATTTTACAAAAAAATTTCTCCTTTTTAAAAAAGATTTATTGAAAAACGAAAAATTTTGGCACTGCTGCTATCGCTAATAGATATTTAGTTTTTTTACTCAGTTATTAGTAAAAATAAACACACGTTGTAACCGAGACCAAACAAATACCGAAAAATATCGGTTGTTCAGAACTAAAATACCGGCATCGGTTTTAACAGATCGACTTTTCCATCCCTATCATGCTACACAAACTCCTGTCATTCTGTTCTGGACGAGTGACACGGACAGTTATCCTGCTGGAATATCCCATTGCCAGGGAGAAAACATCAAGCATGAATGGATGGCGTCCGCAATATTACCACAGCTGCCAAGGAGGCCCAGGAGAATGAGCCCCCCGGCCTGCGTCTGTGGCGCTGTGCATGTTTCGAGCAACCATTCACCTGGCTGATGGAGATGACGAACAACCTGATGTAACAAGAAACGTGATACACCTAAGCAGATGACACGTTTGAATTGGTCTACGATCCAGTTCAGTGATCCCGCCCACCCACTACAATCGTAATTAACGTTGTCGTTGGATTAACAAGGTGCGCTGGACTGTGCACTTCGAAACGAAAATTGCATCGTCAGATCTGTCACAGATCACTGATTATCCTGTTTTACAGAGCGGGCGAGCATCTGTCCTATTCGTTTCGTGATGAGGCGTGGACGCCCAAGACCTTGTTGTCTGCTCGAGGTTCCACCATCTTTCAATCACATTCCATAGATGCTCATGGCAGGGGCACGCAAACAGCGGACCAGGTTAGTTGTTTCTTAGTCTCTCGTTCCCAGGCGCAGCAATCTGCCCTTTGTCAAAGTCGATTACGTCAGAGGATTTCACCTTTCGCGGTCCGTACGTCGCTAGAATGTTTCCGTTCGTCTGTGCTCCGCTTTTATACTTTTTTTCAGATTATGTTGCCGTAAGGTAGCTAGGCAGCACTCATTATCGCGGTGGGCAGTGCTTCTATGTTTTGCCACATCAAGTGTACACACTCGGTGGTACTAGAAAACATACAGTACTATGTATGTCTTGAAAGGAGGATATAAGATGAACATCAACAAAAGCAAAACAAGGACAATGAAATGCAGTCGAATTAAATTAGGTAATGATAAGGAAATTAGATTAGGAAACGAGACACATGAAATCGTACATGAGTTTTGCTATTATGCAGCAAAATAACTGATCACGGTCGAAGCAGGGAGGATATAAAATGTAGACTGGCAATGGCCAGAAAAGCATTTCTGAACAAGAGAAATTTGTAACATCGAATACAGATTTAAGCGTTAGGAGGTGTTTCAGAAGAATTCATAGCCATGTATGTCAATGAAACATAGACGATAAACATTTTAAGCAGAAAGAGAATAGAAGCTTCCGAAATGTGACGCTACGGAAGAATGTTTAAGATTACATGGGTAGATCAAGTAACTAATGAGGAGGTACTGAATGTAATTGGGAGACAAGAAATTTGCAGCACAACTTGACGATAGAAGGGATCGATTGATAGCACACATTGTGACACATCAAGGGATCGTCAGTTTAGCACCGGAGGGAGCTGTGGTGGGGAAAAGTAGTAGAAGGAGATCAAGAGATGAGTACACTAAGCAGATTCAGAAGGATGCAGGTGGCAGTAGTTAGTTGTTCGGAGATAAAGAGCGTAGCAAAAGTTAAAATAACATAGAAAGCTGCATCAAACCAGCCTTCTCACTGAAGACCACAACAACATGTGTGAAGTCTTAGTAGAAATTTACCTTCCGTAACATTTTAAACTAGTTAGACAACCTTTACAGACGAACGACGCAGATGCATGCGAACTTGGGTGCGGTAGTATACTGCAGTTTCAATTTAAATCGATTGTTTGTTGTTTAACTAATTATTTCGAGTTTCTGCCTTAGTACAGTAGATTATGACGTATACTCCTCCAAAACTTATGCTTTGCTGTGTGGCACACCATCTCGTGTATTACGTTGTGCAAGCTTAAATTATGTTGTAAATTACTGTGGGGTAACGGCTAGGAACCACGCCAGGTATTTAGCCAGTCTCACTCAGTCCACTAGTTTATAACAACAATCAACCATTATCAGAGATCAGCCCCCATCAACTTCAAAGCTTCTCATTCACATAGGCTTCAGTATCAGGCAGCTCGCTGTCTTGTGCGGTCGTTCGTCGCACGCTGCAGTCTCCTTTATTGCGTGGGGTCAGCTGCGTTTTCAGGCTACACGCTCTTGTAGTAGTCAGATTACTCTTCAGAACGGCAAGCATCACCACTTAATAGAAATACCTCACACTACTTAGAATGCCATTGGTGCAATACTTCTTTGTATTCCTGCTTTCCTTTTCTCAGTGTGTAAATGCGAGATAAGGTTTGTTACTTTGAATCAAGTCAAAGCAGTCGTATACTCAGGAAAGGAGGGTGGGGAAGTAGATTCAGAAATCCTGCGCCACCTTTCTCGGCAAGGTCCTGGTGGAAGTGGTTTGTCGTTCGTTGCCTTCCTCCGACCTGTTCCGAAGTGTCAACTGTGTATCTGTCTCGTGTGCATGATTGCGACGAGTGCTTACACTCTGTAGTCTTAGGTTTGTGGTGTTATGTACACTGAGGTGACGAAAGCCATGGAATACCTAACAGTACCGTGTTGACCTCCTTTTGCCTGGCGTAGTGCATCAACTCGATGAGGCATGGACTCAACACGTCCTTGGAAATCCACTGCAGAAATACTGAGCCATGCTGACTCTGTAGCCGTCCATAATTTAGAAAGTGTTGTGGTGCACGGATTTTGCCCACCAGATGACTTCAAGAGATCATGTCCCATAAACATTCGATAGGAATCATGTCAGGCGATCTGTCTGGCCAAATCACTCATTCAAATTGTCTACAATGTTCTTCAAATCAATCACAAACAATTGTGGCCCACTGACACTGCACATTGTCATCCACAAAACTTCCAATGTTGTTTCGAAACATGAAGTCCATAAATGGCTGCAAATGATCTCCAATTATCTGAATATAACTATCTCCAGTCAATGATCAATTCAAAAAATGAAAAATCGAGGATGGAATGTAACAATATTATGAAAAGGAATGTTGCTACTCACCATATAGTGGAGATGCTGCGTTGCAGATAGACTCAACATAAAGACTGTCACAATATAAGCTTTCGGCCAACAAGGTCTTTGTCGAAAATAGACGACACACACACACACACACACACACACACACAAACACACACACACACACACACACACACACACACACACACACACAAATGCAACTCACACACACGCATGACTGCAGCATCTGGCATTTGAAGCCACATTGTGAGCAACAGTGGCAGTGCATAATGGGTGTGGTAACTGGGGGGGGGGGGGGGGGAGGGAGGCTAGGGTGGGGAGAGCGAGGGATAGCAGAGTAGGTATGAGGGACAGTGAAGTGCTGCTGGGGAGTGCACAAGAATGAGGTAGAATGAGGGTAGGGCAGCTTGGTTCAGTCGGAAGTAGAGATGGGTAGTTCGCGAACGAATGGATGCAAAGTAACGGTTCACCAAGATGAACGAAAGGACCGAGGAACGAATTCCAAGGAACGATCGGTTCATAGTTCACTTCGGTCGCGGCGGTCTACTTATAGTTCCCGGGAACGAGGAACGATCGGTTCATAGTTCACTTCGGTCGCGGCGGTCTACTTATAGTTCCCGGGAACGAGGAACGATCGGTTCATAGTTCACTTTGGTCGCGGCGGTCTACTTACAGTTCCCGGGAACGAGGAACGATCGGTTCATAGTTCACTAGTTTACTTCGGTCGCGGCGGTCACTTTGGCAGTTCTCGTTCCAGCCTCGGTCGCGTGCTCGTCTCAGTCTCGGTCTCCCTCGGCCGCTCTCCTCGTTCCTCGCATGACCACCTGTCTCAGTTCCACTGCTGACTGCTCTTAGTTAGTTCAGTATCCAGTCGTTCGTTTCGTTCACTGCGCTCGCCTATTTTACATGTGTTCCAAACAGTTCTTGCACTTGGTTCTGGCTATTCAGCGTCCACGACCGGTAATCAAAAAGTATTTTATAGTTACGTAAATTACATAAAAATTACGTTGTATGTGATAGGTACGTCTTTTCAGGTAACAAAAGGGCATATCAGCTCACTTCATTATATCGATGAACAGCAGAAGACATACTTATAACAAGGCAAGTTTCTTTTTTATTCATATGTTTTTTTGGATTCATCAACTTGATTTAGCAGCTAACTTTCAATAATTTGCTTAATTTTTAGTGTAAGAAAATTCATATAAAACGATTTTCGTGTACCTTTCATACACAAAACATTACATTTAGGAAGGCTCTAATTATTTTTAAGTTTGGTTGTTTCCAATTTGCATTACCTGCTAGTGTGGTTTCTCTGAAAAAAAATGGGTTGTGGGTCATTTTGGTTCAGTAGGAAAAGAGGTGCTTCTCCATTTGAAAAGACATAGATTGCCATAAAATCATATTTACTTATTATTTCAAGAACATTTGCTCAGAACGAGCTTTCAAACCAAAAACTTTATTACTGCAAACTTAATTATTATTGTTATTGCTGCATTAACTTTAATAATGCAATATAAAAACCTAATTTTTACTAAGCGTGTGATGCAAGTATGAGAAAACCACATTTTTATTTTATGCTTCCATAAAGTCTCTACTTCGCCTACGAACTCAGAGACAATGTGAAGTATATATAGTATGTAAACGATTATTGTTTACAACGTAACATAGCTATGTAGTGGAAGTCGAAACGAAGAATTTTATACAAGACACTTGTGGTCTACTAAGTTGGGAAACAGGCACAAACAGGTTTACAAGACTACATGAGCTATAGCCCATGGGCGTCGCGTGAGATTTGCATGTTCTCTTCTCCAGCTCTCTACACATCGTCATCGATTGTTTCGCAATTGTTGCTTGCATTAGCTTGTTTTTCTTCACTGCCTAATTATTACATGTTTGTCTGTTTATTGTATCTGCTCGTAACGGGCAACACATCGTCCGTAATTGGCGAGCAGTCTGTACTCGGGGCCGGTTTTCCGTGCGCCACCCTACATTATTTCCCTGCGATCAGCCACACAAGGCTGCCGTTGGCTAAACGAGAGGTTCTGCAGAATCACAGAAATTACTTCTAAAAGTGTGTAAGAATTCTGTAATGAATTAAAGCTATACTCCAGGGGGGAGGCAAGTGCCCCCTCTTGGTACTCCCCATCCTTCAGTCACCTACGCTACTAGTTTTCAGTTTTTCATAAGAACCATATACCAAGCACAAATGAACGGTGAACGAGGAAAAATGAACGGTTCCCAAAAAAGAACGATTAGCAGTGAACTAGTTCCCAAGGATGAACGAGTGTGCCCATCTCTAGTCGGAAGGTTAGACAGAGGGCAGGGGAGAGGTGGGGGGACAGAGTAGTGGAAAAGGAGAGAAGTAAAAAGACTGTGTGTGTTGATGGAATGACGGTTGTGTAGTGCTTAAATGGGAACAGGGAAGGGCATGGAATAGGATGGCACGGCACCACCCTATGATAAACTATTCATGGGTCATCTAGAGGAATCCTTCCTAAACACCCAGAGTTCTAAACTCCCCCATGGTTCAGATTCATTGATAATATCTTTGCAGTCTGGATCAACAGTGAGGAAACCCTATCCACATTCCTCCAGAACCTCAACAGCTTCTCCTCCATTTGCTTCACCTGGTCCAACTCAACCCAACAAACCACCATCCTAGATGTTGACCATCACCTTCAAGATGGCTACATCAGTGCCTCTGTCCACATCAAACCTACTAACCACATGCAAAAACTCCACTTCGACAGCTATTACCCATTCCATACCAAGAAGTCCCTTCCATACAGTCTAGCCATCTGTGGTCATCACATCTGCAGTGACAGGCAATCCTTCTCGAAATAAACTGAGAGTCTCACTGAGGCCTTCACAGATCATAACTTCCCTCCCAACCTTGTGCAAAAACAAATCTCTCATGCCTTATCTATCCAGTCTCCCACAACTTCCCAAAGTCTCACTGTCTGGCGACAGAGGAGCATTCCCCTCGTAACTCAGTAGCACCCAGGAGTGGAGCAAGTGAATTACATTCTCTGCCAGAGTTTCGACTACTTATCATTGTGCCCTGAAATGAGGAATGTCCTGCCCACTATCTTTCCCACTCCTCCCACAGCAGTATTCCGCCATACCCCAAACCTGCACAATATGCTCGTCCATCCCCATACAACCCCTGCTCCCAACCCCTTACCTCATTGCTCATATCCTTGTAATAGACCTAGATGCAAGATCTGTCCCACACATCCTCCCACGAATGCCTACTCCAGTCTGGTCATAAACATCAACTGCCCCATCAAAGGCAGAGCTACCTGTGAAACCAGTCATGTAATCTCAAACTAAGCTGCAACCACTAATGCTGCATTCAATGTGGGCATGACAACCAACAAGCTACCTGTCTGCATGAATGGCCACCAACAAACTGTGGCCAAGAAACAAGTGGTCCTCTCTGTTGCTAAGCACACTGCCCATCACGACATCCTTCATCTCAAGGACTGCTTCATAACCTCTGCCATATGGATCCTTCCCACCAACACCAGCTTTTCTGAATTGCACATGTCGGAACTCTCCCTGCAATATATCCTATGTTCCTGTAACCCCACTGGTCTCAACCTTTGTTAGTCATTCTTCTCACCCATCCAGCCCCTTGTCTGTTCCCATTCCAGCACTACATAGCCCTCATTCCACCAATGCACCCAGTCTTGTTACTTATCTCCTTTTCTGCTACCCACCTCCCCCTTTCCCCTGCCCACCGTCTAACCTCCCGACTGCACCTACCTGCCCTACCCCTTCTTCACTCCATCCTTCTGTGTACCCCAGCAGCACTCCATTGTCCCCCACTACTACCCTGCTATCCCTCCCCTCCTCGCCGTAGCCTACTCCTTCCCCCACCTGGTTGCCACTCCTATCATGCACTGCTGCTGTTGCTCGCAGTATGCTTTCAGTCATGTGTGTGTGTGTGTGTGTGTGTCTATCGTCTATTTTCGACAACGACCTTGTTGGCTAAAAGCTTATATTGTGACAGTCTTTTTGTCATGCCTATCTGCAACTCAGCAACTCCACTATATGGTGAGTAGCAACAGTCCTTTCCATAATATTGTTTCAGTGATCAGTTCAGTTGGACCAGAGGATGCAGCCCACTCCACGCAAACAAAGCCCACACCATTATGGAGCCACCACCAGCTTGCACAGTGCCTTCTTGACAACCGGTGTCCATGGCTTTGTGGTTTCTGCGCCACACTCGAACCCTACCACCAGCTCTTACCAACTGCAATCGGGACTCATCTGTCCAGGCCACGGTTTTCCAGTCGTCTAGGCTCCAATCGATATGGTCACTAGCCCTAGAGAGGCACTGCAGATGTGTCGTGCTGTTAGCAAACGCACTCTCGTCGGTCGTCTGCTGCTATAGCCCATTAAAGCTAAATTTCTCCTAACCGCCCTAACAGACACGCTAATCGTACGTCCCCATTGATACCTGCGGTTATTTCACGCATTTGCTTGTTTGTTAGCACTGACAACTCCACGCAAACGCCGCTGCTCTCAGCCGTTTAGTGAAGACCGTCAGTCACTACGTTGTCAGTGATGAGGGGTAATGCCTCAGATTTTGTATTCTCGGCTCACTATTGACACTGGAATCTCGGAGTACTGAATTCCCTAACGATTTCCGAAATGGAATGTCCAATGGGCCTAGCTCCAACTACCATTCCGCGTTCATAGTCTGTTAAGTACCGTCGTGCGCCCACCACTATGTCGGAAACCTATTCACGTGAATCACGTAAGTGCAAACGACAGCTCCGCAAATCCACTGTCCTTTTATACCTTGTGTGCGGTACTACCTACATCTGTATGTGTGCATATAGCTGTCCCACGACTTTTGTCGCCTCAGTATATAATGGGAAGGGAGAAGGTGAATCCCGATGCCGGCACATAGCCTACTGCTCTTGAGTAGCATCAGAATGGCCGCCGAGCGTAACTTCCCCGGTCGAAAGACGGATCAACGTCAGTACTTTGACATGCTCGCACGTCACGAGACATTGCGCAAAAGTTTCAAATTCAGATCAGGGCACTGGCGCCAGGACTGCTGATTAGGAACTTCGCGCTAGCACCTTTCCTTCCCCTGCCGGGCAAATACTGGCAGTGAACATTTTCCATCACAAGGATTCAAAACGGCTTACCTCCGGGACGAGCGTCCTCGGCTACAAACACTGCTTCACTTTGATTAATACAGAGAAATGTCAGTTCCATATTTAGTAGGCTAATTTTTAGGGCTACGAATTTTATACCATAAAAATCACCATAATAGGTACCAAAAACCATGCTGCTGTAACCAGAAAAATGCAATAATACCCAAAGTATCTTAAAAATATTACGTAAAAATATTAAAGTGAGGTAAAGTTTCTGGTGTAAAATAAATTAGTAGTAATTTATTTAAGAACAAAATTCAAATGAGAAGCAAGCTAAACTATGGAACTGGATGTTGTAGTATATGTTTTATTAATATTATCAGAATGGAATTAACCTATGATGTGGGCATGTTTTCTTTTTACTTCAATGTATGAGTTCTGAGTTGCAATATGCAACGAATACCTTGAGAAAATTTTTAAATAAAAAGGTTTTCTGTTGTCATCTGCCGGCCGGGGTGGCCGAGCGGTTCTAGGAGCTACAGTCTGGAACCGCGCGACCGCTACGGTCGCAGGTTCGAATCCTGCCATGGACATGGATGTGTATGATGTCCTTAGGTTAGTTAGGTTTAAGTAGTTCTAAGTTCTAGGGGACTGATGACCTGATAAGTTAAGTCCCATAGTGCTCAGAGCCATTCGAACCATTTGTTGTCAGCTAACACTGCCTTGTAAGTCGAAAAGCTTCTTTCTACTTCAGCTGACGCAAGAGAACCATAAATTGGACAATATCATTTGAATCGGAATCTAAATGATTAAGAGAGAGCTTTTCAGCCAACTAAATCATTGAAATGGGACACGATGTATAACATCCTTCGTATTTTTGGGTATTTCAATCGGCAAAAACGGAAGCCTTATAGGATCAGTTTGTTGTCCATCTGTCTGTCTGATTGTTAAGATCCCTTTTTTCAGGAACGAAATTTTTGTTAAATACTATGGTCTACGGTTCCTTGGTGGTGTAAAAAAATTAAGCGTTTAATTCAACGCAGTTAATAGATATCACCATTTACGTCACATATTTTGATACCCAAAAACTCACTCATCGAAACCTTTAATTGAACTACCAGTACCTAAATTTGTGTGGTACCCTCAGAGCAGGGGTCTTACTCGCATTTATGTGTCTTTTTTTCCCTAAAACCTTTTGCATTTTTTTCGACACTTCTTTTCCTGCTTTACCACAAACAGCTTCTATTTTCAGAATGAGATTTTCACTCTGCAGCGGAGTGTGCGCTGATATGAAACTTCCTGGCAGATTAAAACTGTGTGCCCGACCGAGACTCGAACTCGGGACCTTTGCCTTTCGCGGGCAAGTGCTCTACCATCTGAGCTACCGAAGCACGACTCACGCCCGGTACTCACAGCTTTACTTCTGCCAGTATCTCGTCTCCTACCTTCCAAACTTTACAGAAGCTCTCCTGCGAACCTTGCAGAACTAGCACTCCTGAAAGAAAGGATATAGCGGAGACATGGCTTAGCCACAGCCTGGGGGATGTTTCCAGAATGAGATTTTCACTCTGCAGCGGAGTGTGCGCTGATATGAAACTTCCTGGCAGATTAAAACTGTGTGCCCGACCGAGACTCGAACTCGGGACCTTTGCCTTTCGCGGGCAAGTGCTCTACCATCTGAGCTACCGAAGCACGACTCACGCCCGGTACTCACAGCTTTACTTCTGCCAGTATCTCGTCTCCTACCTTCCAAACTTTACAGAAGCTCTCCTGCGAACCTTGCAGAACTAGCACTCCTGAAAGAAAGGATATAGCGGAGACATGGCTTAGCCACAGGCTGGGGGATGTTTCCAGAATGAGATTTTCACTCTGCAGCGGAGTGTGCGCTGATATGAAACTTCCTGGCAGATTAAAACTGTGTGCCCGACCGAGACTCGAACTCGGGACCTTTGCCTTTCGCGGGCAAGTGCTCTACCATCTGAGCTACCGAAGCACGACTCACGCCCGGTACTCACAGCTTTACTTCTGCCAGTATCTCGTCTCCTACCTTCCAAACTTTACAGAAGCTCTCCTGCGAACCTTGCAGAACTAGCACTCCTGAAAGAAAGGATATAGCGGAGACATGGCTTAGCCACAGCCTGGGGGATGTTTCCAGAATGAGATTTTCACTCTGCAGCGGAGTGTGCGCTGATATGAAACTTCCTGGCAGATTAATCTGCCAGGAAGTTTCATATCAGCGCACACTCCGCTGCAGAGTGAAAATCTCATTCTGGAAACATCCCCCAGGCTGTGGCTAAGCCATGTCTCCGCTATATCCTTTCTTTCAGGAGTGCTAGTTCTGCAAGGTTCGCAGGAGAGCTTCTGTAAAGTTTGGAAGGTAGGAGACGAGATACTGGCAGAAGTAAAGCTGTGAGTACCGGGCGTGAGTCGTGCTTCGGTAGCTCAGATGGTAGAGCACTTGCCCGCGAAAGGCAAAGGTCCCGAGTTCGAGTCTCGGTCGGGCACACAGTTTTAATCTGCCAGGAAGTTTCATATCAGCGCACACTCCGCTGCAGAGTGAAAATCTCATTCTGGAAACATCCCCCAGCCTGTGGCTAAGCCATGTCTCCGCTATATCCTTTCTTTCAGGAGTGCTAGTTCTGCAAGGTTCGCAGGAGAGCTTCTGTAAAGTTTGGAAGGTAGGAGACGAGATACTGGCAGAAGTAAAGCTGTGAGTACCGGGCGTGAGTCGTGCTTCGGTAGCTCAGATGGTAGAGCACTTGCCCGCGAAAGGCAAAGGTCCCGAGTTCGAGTCTCGGTCGGGCACACAGTTTTAATCTGCCAGGAAGTTTCAGCTTCTATTTTGTTCATAATTTATTTAAGTTCTTCAGTCTGCTTCACTAATAGCAAATCAGATTCCTCCAAACCAGTTATATGAAATAGATATAAATATAAAATTTATACCCATATCTTTTTAATTTACAATCCTTTGCCTGATTTGTTGCATTGTTTTTTCGTAGCCTCGGCTCACGCGCCCTTTCTTAATGTAGGATAATCAGGAAGAGATTCACCTGTGTATTTTTCTAAGCGTTCACGAACTTTTCGTTGGTTCTGGGGTGCTCAGCCCGTCGATCGCGGTCGACCGGTCGATCGTCACAGCTTGACAAGTCGATCTTGCAACACGCTTGTCCGAAATCAGTTTGTCGATAACCATTGTCTCGCACGTTATTCGTAGGCAGTAAAGCTGAAAGCACTGTCTCCGCCCCTCTCTTCTCCAACTGTATTTCACCGCCTTCAACGCTCACGCCAAACAGCGGTCTTACCTCCTGCGTGATGGGGTTACTCGCGAACTGTACTGGGCACATTGTTTGCGGGGGTTACGGTAAGCGGGCAGTAAGTTCAGGGTTTGCTGCGAGATGAGGTGCGGTGTGCGCTACGGAGGAGGATTACAAGCTCCACCTCCAGAAGGCAACACATACCTTTGTTTTCAAACTTCCATGAAACAACAATGTGATGAGCAGTGAAATACTTTGCATTACTGAAACTGAGATCGCTCTTTGTATTTGACATGTCAAATAACCGCCTCATTACTCGTTTTCGAAATAATCACGATAAAAATAACGCAACAACACACACACCACAGCGACACCTCCCCCCACAGACAATGCAGTCAATGCGGCGAATATTATGCTGCACAACTGGCAAACAACATCGCAAAACCACTTCGGCGCGAGGGTCTCCCGACCGCTGCCGAGTGCCCCCAATCGGAACGAGGGAGTCCAAGTGTCAAGTTATAGTTCTCAATTAGTAATACGTTTGTGAAAACTGAGAGCAGCTAAACAAAGGAACTCTTCTATGGTCAGTCGCAAGAACAGTTTTTTGTTACAATGCATAAAGATAGGTTTACATGTTTGATATGCAATGCTACCTTTTAACCATATCTAAAAAGGGAAATATTGAACGCCAATTCACTACGACTCCGAATCGGAAGCAGCTGTTGGCAGTGAGCTGACGAGGAAGAATCTTTCTAATCTTAAAATTCAGTAACAATCACAGCAGTCGCTTTTTGTAAAGCCTGTACAAAAATTCTTTCATCAAACATAACATCATCTTATGTATCAGAAGTACAGATGAATCATGCAGAAACATTTGACAGTGGCACAGTTGTTAGGCAGCGCTATAAGGTAGCTAATGAGCCCTTGTTTTCCACATTAAAAAACAAGTCAGAGACAATACCTCATCAGATACATGTCTCTATCAAGAAAAAAGAAACAAGAAAGTTGAATTAATGATAGAAAATATAAAAGGTCAACTGATAACAGATTTGCAGTTCTGATTGTGTTTCTCATTGCAGTTAGACCAATCAGTAGATGGCATCGATTCACATTTAGTTATGATTTTGTAATATTGCCAATTGCGGATTTCAGTGTAAAAGAAGAATTGCTTGAAAGACACGAAACGAGGATAATATTTTCACAATGCATTCAACGCTTCATTTCTGAATATGATTTGCCAGTTCAGAAACTTGCATCTATTACTTGGCCCCTACTGATGGAGCACCGTGCACTGTAAGCACACACAATAGATTTGTTACCTTGTATGCAAACGACGAAGCTTTCCCGCCTTTCTTTGAGTATCATTGTATCGGGCATCAGCAAGTGCTCTGTGGACATATGTTGAAACTGGTACATGTTACGAGTGTTGTCACGAAGATTATGAATTTGATTCGCTCATAATCACAGCACAAAAGGAAGTTTAGGGTGCTATAATAAATAATTGGATAACCGGTAAGGAGACTTGCTAGTGCACACTGAAGTTCGATGGCTGAGTTATGATTGTAAACAGTTTCAGAGAATTTCTACCAGCGATAAAACTTTTTGTGTCTGAAAGGGAGGAAGATGACTGTATGGTTTGAGGTGGTTGTTGGATCTGGCGTTAGTAAATGATATGACAATTAAACTAAACGAGTTAAGCAAAGAACTTCAAGGGAAAAACTGAACAGTCACAAGTGTTATGTTTTCTATAAAATATTTCGTGCAAAAACTTGACTATTGGTTATGACAGTTACAGAAATTAAATGTACAATATTTTTCTGAAACGCATTCAGAACTGTCGGACCAAAAAACATCATTGGATTAAGTATCTGCAAAGAAGGATGTGCCAACATGATAGCACTGAAGAGAGAGTTTGAAAACTGATTTTTCGTAATAAACCTTTCCAAAAACCAGATGTGGAAGGTATTTCGGGTAAAAAGAGTACTCTTTTCTCTTGTAGTACGACTGAAATTGAAGAGGAAATAATTTGATTTCAAAACAAAATTTCGTCAAACTCAGAATGCAAGGAGATAAATTTTGGAAATTAGTGAGAGTAAAAACCTACCCTAACAACGTAGAACTGGCATCGTATGTTTTATCGTTTTTTGGATCCTCTTATCTATGTAAGGCAGCGTTTTCAACCATGAACATAGTGAAATCTAAGTGCATAATTTAACTTGACTAATTCTCATCTTTCAGACTGTGTAATGTCAGGTCTAACAAATTATTCACCAGATTATCATAAACTTGCCAATGACATGCAAAGCCAAGTATCTCACTAAATATTTTTCAACATTTATGATGGTGTATATTTTAATTATTTCCACATGTGTAATGTCTTGAAAATAGTGGGCCTGCAACTTTTACTGGAGAGAAAATTAGCTTTTACATATTTTGCTTAGTTAGAATGGTTAATTTTGGTTGTAGTGTTGTTTTGTGCTTAAATCTATATGAACTTTTAAGTCAATATACCTCTAAAGTCTAAAATGGTTGAGCTCCCCAGACTTGGGGAATGTCAGAACAAAGAAAAGCTGTATAAATTTCATTATAGGATGGTAAATAAGATTGGCGGGATTCCACTAGGAGAATTTTCTGTAGATTTTTTTCCATTTCGAAACTGCTATACTCTACGTTTATGTGCTTCTCTTGCCACATGCTGAGGAACGTTGAATGATTTCTCCGTAACTACTCTCACTTACAGTATAGTAATTTACCTTCAGTCGAAAATACTTTCTCACCGTATTGAGACATGAACTGCTGCAATTTTACTTAAATACTTAGCTTCAGTTTAGGGATCTTTTCTTAACTGCACTGAACACATTTCCGGCTTCAGCAAGACTGAGTAGTACAGTGAGACACTTGCCTGCAGTGCTGGGTCCAGAAAGGCTTAAGCAACTACCTGATCATAGAGTAACAACTGGCTACGCAAACTAACTATTGCGCAAGGGTGAAGTTCATATTGCGATTTCAGACTAAATAGTGGAGGAAGGTAGATGTTTGTCATTTTCTAGGAAACAAAATGAGATGCGAATTTCTGAGAAATGTAGTATGTAAGAAAGAAACGCCATGAGTAAAGTACTCACTTCTCGAAACGGGGAAAATATAACTAATATGAACATTGCTCCATCAAAGAGAAATGGCCATATGAGCATAAATATGCTTAAAAGATTACAATAATTCAAACAGTTTTTTCATAATACGCATTTATATGTATTTAAAGACCAAGTCCGTCGTACCCAAAAATATATGCCATTCATTATCATCGTAGCCCTACTACTTCTGAAAGGACATACCCAATCAACTACAGGTCTAACAATCTTTTTCTCGCAATGATGCCGAAAGAACGTGTCCCTAGCTTTCTTAACCCTAAAGTAGAGCATTATGCAGTTATTACTACTCCAGAAAAAACAGCACAAAACTTTATTCAAGCTGTAAACGGAGTCACCTCTGGTACTTGCCATTTCTCAAACTGAACAACGTGGCAAAACCATTCAATGTGAATATATAGAATTATGAATTCTGCACCCTACTCATACGGCTGCACGATAATGCATTAAACAGGAAAGATGTAGTCTGTCTTGTTACGAAATATACTCCGTCACAATTTACGCATTGCTTTGTGGCACACTGGTCTGTTAGTAAAACTGAGTGTGGTGTTCGGAAGTTCCTTACATTCACCCTGGCCTATACTGCGCCTGGGTTACGCGTTAAGAAACCAACATAAAATCAGCTTCCAACACATGCTTGTTAAACTTCATATATGCTTGTTAATGTCTAGAGAAGAATGCAGATATGAAAATTAAGTAGAAAAATGTATTAACATGAATTGACGTCATCTTTTGTAAACAGTGATAAAGTAGACAATGAAAGTGAGCGAGTATTATTTTTAATATTTGTTTTCTGCCGTATCGTTTTTGATAAATATTGCCCAGAGTCGCTTTTTGACTCGTTCTTATTGTTGAAATGCAACAAAATCTGCTGAACTGTTCTGATTTTTTCCTATTTGTATGTTTTAATTTACAGTTTCAACCCAACGTTATCGATATGGATATAAATATATATATATTAATCGTATAAGGATACAATTTTAGGTCATCAGCTTCAAAGTGAGTCACTTCCGTAAATATTTTAATAATACAAATAAGAATAATAAGTTTTTGGTTTCTCATATAAAATTTAGCTCTTGTACCATGACACGTCTCCAAACCTACCAAATCAAATACGAGAATGTTCTACCCTGCTGTCGCCCCTTCTGCTTGTCGTAGATGTAGATGTCGACATCAGTTCTCTCTGCTGTAACTCTTACAAATTACATTAATATGACCGCATTTAATGAGAGATTGTGTTTCATATGGAGATAAGCAAGCACGATTTTGCTAAAACTGCAATAGACAAACGTGTCCATCGTCTAACGACAAAATGGATTCATCCAAAAACAGTTTGTCGTTTAAAGACGCCTGTTGCTCTTACCGTTTGTATAAATTTTCTTGATAGCTTGGCTACGTAGTTCAGAAAGGAACATGTTGAAAGACTCACGGTCGCCAAGTGTTTTGTATGCGCCTATCAGCAGCCTTACGGATGTTGCCAGTGGCGGATTTAAAAATTTTGCCCCCCTAGGCACACCATTTTATATGCCCCCCCCCCCCCAGCCAAAAAAACATGTTTTGAATAATAACTTTTACTTAATAACTTCACAATTGCCGTTTTGGGTGGGAGCGCTGGGAGCTGTTTCCGTACTCTACTATTCGTTGTTCTGAAGGACGCGTCAGCGGTCTAGTCGCGGTCAATCAAAATGTAATCTGGTTCCTGAACTGTACCTGGTGTTCGGCAGCGGATAAAACGAACTTAAAACTGCATTGTGTTAACATATTCTTCTGTCGAAAGACAACAGAAACGAACTAAAGGAAAAAATTTTTCTTTTATGGTCTACAAATTCAGCAGAGCGTGTAGGAGACAACGGATTTTTGTTATACATTCACTTTTAATATGTTCCTCTACACGAAACCGTTAAAAATGAAAATAAAAAAGTTGTGTTACGATCTAAAAATTAAAGTGAACGTGTCTTACATTAGAAATTAATACGTACTTTTACAGAGATGCGTTCAAAATTAAAATTAAACTGTCGTTTTACGATCTATTAATTCGAATGTGTAGCAGATAAAAAAAAAAAAAAACTCTTCGGTATTAACACGTACTATAGGTATGCGTAAGAAATGAAAATGAAATAGAGATTTCGCTGCACGAACTAATAACTAAATACAGTCGAACAAACACAGAACTGGATTTCCCATCACATAATTCTACAGACTAATGTGGAAACATTAAATTTGTTCTATAATCTAATATTTAACAAGTAAAGCATTAGGGTCTGTGTAGGTATCTGCTGCATAATAAGTGTACACAATACCTTTAATCCATGTAAGGGCTGAACAGTTTTTTACTGCAGCTACTGCTCTCACCATAGCTCTTTCTAACGGTTTTAGCAAAGCTTTTACGTATTTATCGACATAACTGAACTACGTTATTTATTAACACTTTTTCAACTGAGCGTACTCTCCGATAACATATATTTCCGCGATAACTATACATTTCAGCAGACGCCAAGAATATGAATCAGTTGTAATATAGTACAGTATCAGTATGACTGATACACAGAGCTGAGGGCCTGCGTCATTCGGGTATTGTTTAGTATTGTCGGGCTCCTTCGGTTACGTCTGTACGTAAACGAGGTTTAGTTCTGCCTTCTGCTATCGGCAATTGTAAAATAAACAGGTAATACGTAGTTTGTAAATCCAATGAATGTGCTCTGAGCTATAATAAAAATCACATTATAATCTTAAATTTTTAAAACTAATATGAATAAATATACAAACTCAGTTAGCAAAGTTTGCGTCTGGCTTTGATGGCAGAAAACTCGTTGATCATATCTTCATAGTTCAGACGGTTATCAGTTAGGAGGTTGGCTTCGATGTGAAGAATGGACAAGGCGTTCAGTATCTCCTCAGACAACGTAGAACGTAGGTGCGGTCAGTCTTTTAAGAGCCGAAAACGAATGTTCTGCTGAACAATTTGTAAGTGCCATACATAGAAATATTCTAAGAGCAATGCCAACATTCGGAAACACGGACTGTAGCCTCTCTTTTCGTAAAAATTAACTCATTTCGACTGGTATATCACTAATCTCAAAAGTTCCGCGAACTGTACAGTTAACTAGGGAAGGAAGGCTCTAAATCTGTCATATGACTCTTGGAACTTTGTTGCACGTTCAGCAATATCGTCAGGTCAACTGTTCTTAAGGTTACTGAAAACTGTGGAGTCCAACAGTGTTCTATAGCTTTCCTTCCTCCTCACTAATTCGGCTTCCAAGTTGTCGAGTACTGGGAGAAATGCTTCGACTCTTAAATTTTTCCCTTCCAGTCAGAAAAACTTCTTCAGAGTCCGCTTCTTCGTCATCATGAAGTTTGCGTTTTCGTGTTCTTTTATAGGTGCATTCATAGTCTATATCAGTGACATTCACTATGAATTTATTTTCATAATAGTCGAATATAACGAGCATAGGTGCAATAAATCCTACAAGTGATTCATATAATTCATGCACTATTTTAGTATCAGTATTTACTCTTTGCAATTTCAGATTTACACTATTAAATCGCTGGAGTATGTCCTTCCAAAACTGTCATCATGAATATTGTTTCTAGTCTGCTGAGTTCATTCAATAAAGCTGAAGCCTCATTTCGCACAAGCAGTTTTTCAAACGTATTGTTGGCAATATGTGTGAGGGCACTGATAACACCCTCCCAGTTTTCATATAGACTTACACACGCTTCCTCTCTTGTTGACCAACGTGTTTTTGATAAACTTTTTGCCGTATTGCTTCCTGGTTTCATGAAAGAAAGAAGTTTATCCCAGCGCTGTGTAGAAGCAGAGAAAAAATTATAAAGGTTTTACAATACATTGAAAAATGAACATGCTTCCCGACAACAGCTTGCAGCACTAGTGCCGACTAAATTCAAAGAATGTGCTGCACAAGGCACATAATGCGCTTTCGGATTTCTTTCTTTAATGCGTGTCTGCAAACCAGTGTAGGTTCCTGACATATTGCTGGCGTTGTCATATGACTGGCCTCTACAGTCTGTAATATCAATGGAATTTGTAGGCAGGACTTTTAGTGCAGCCTCAGCTGAGTTTTCGGACTTGGCTCCCGGGTTTGTTAAAAACAGAAGGAAACGTTCAACAGGTTCACCATTCTCGTTCACTTATCTTAACATGAAAGATAACTGATCAATATGTGAAATGTCTGCAGTAGTATCTCCTGTTATAGAGAAATATTTTGCCTGTTTTGTTTTATTTATAATGCTTTTTGTTCGTTCAGAAAGAACCTCTATTATTCCATCACAGATTGTTGAAGTAAGATAACTTGTATGTCCCTGCCCTGTATTTCCATATCGTTCAATGTGCTTTGCGAGAAAAGGATTAAACTCGGCTATACGTTCAAGAGACATCACAGATAGACCATTATATAATGAATGGAACCTTTCAACGTGTCCACTTTTTAGGGGAAGTCCACGACTTGTTAGCTTCTTCACTACCTCAAACACCGTTTACAACACACTGCGCCAGTACATTTTTTCTGTCTCAGCATATGACTCGAAATAGTTACCTGTTATTCCAAGTGACTTTTTTCTTGTTAAGAGTGATAACTCAGAATTTTTGTGTTCAAGTGAATTCTCACGATGAGATAAAGTATTAGAAATATTTTTCCAATCTGCAATACCATTAGTTGCGATCGCAGCCTTACCTCCGAACAATTAACATGGTGCACAAAAAACTGCTCCGTTACTACAGGAGTATATTAGAAAATCACGCAAAGTTTATTCACCATTTAAAGGTTTACGGTAAAATACGTTTTTGTTCAAATATCTGGTTTTATCGCCTGTTGATCTTCTTGAATTAGAAAAATCACCATTACAATTTAGATTAATGCCACGTTGTAAGAGAATGTCGATTGTTGATTCATTGACACACCATTCTGCAAGATCATCACTAACGAGGTTATTTCTTTTTGTAATGTCTGACTCGACGCTTAGTTTTTCATTAAATTCTAAGTCAGGAACAATTTGCTTTTCTTCATTTATAACTTTTGTTTCGTCTATATTTACTTCTTTTACAACAGCTGCAGTGCCAGAAATATCATCTATACTACTTTAACTCGAATTAGAACCAGCAACATTTTTTGCGAAAAATTTTCTGCTCTGCTAAGCGTTTTTAGAATATTGGCGTCTCGTTCTCGCCTTTCCTTCGATAATTTACGAAATGCCGCAAAACTTAATTTTACACGTTTGATTTTTTTCACTGTTATTCATGTTAAGGCACTTACAAAATTGTCAACCAACAGTCAAAACAAAAGAAAAAAAATTATAAAAGGAAAGAAAGAAAGACTTTATCCAGTTCCTATCGTACTACACCGCACGTGAACACAAAGCTTTTCACTTTAAACACGGCACACGAGCACAAAGATTTTTCCGTTAAACACGGAGCGATGAACTGACCAACTCGGATTACTCGACATAACGAAAGAACGACAATACATAATAATTTAATTTCATTGTCGCCTGTTTCTCTGTTGTCAGTGAACAGTAGAAGCACACTAGCCGGCTGGAATTCGTCTCGTAAAGAAAACGGAACAATCCCTTTTTTGGCTTCTGTTTCCAGTGTCACCGGGATTTTAGCTGGGACGCAAATATGTTCTGAATATTCTTTACACTGCCTTTCTAATTTAAAAAGCAAATAATTTTTGCAATTCCTTCAGTGAGGTGTGTTGGATCGACCCTTATCCCACTCATAACATTTTAGAGGTTTCTGCTGGCAGAGAAGACAGACTACGAAGTTTAAGTAGTCTTGTTGACAGATGATGCGGTGTGTTGTCATTTGTGTGAACACTGCTGTTATGTCTACATCCAAATGCACCTTTTGTTCCAATATAAAAGCCGGACGGAGTGGCCGTGTGGTTCTAGGCGCTACAGTCTGGAGCCGAGCGACCGCTACAGTTCGAATCCTGCCTCGGGCATGGATGTGTGTGATGTCCTTAGGTTAGTTAGGTTTAATTAGTTCTAAGTTCTAGGCGACTGATGACCTCAGAGGTTAAGTCCCATAGCGCTCAGAGCCATTTGAATCAATCCAATATAAAATAAAAATAACCGTTCCTCGAAGAAAAAAAAGCTTAGTTAACAAGCTTAATATAAAGTTTGCAGTGCCACGCACTATTCGATTGCACAGAGTGGGGACTTTGATATCGTGCAGGCTGTAGCACAATAAATGAGACAAAGGAAAGTTATTTTCTTTTTCGCCAAAAAAGTAAGTAAGTAAATAAAAAAAGTTTGTAACCTGTTGTGAAGTGTATTACACACATTATTAGAAATCCTGCTTATGTTCTTTTCGTATAAACATGTGTTTAAAAAAGTAAAACATTCCCAGTATAAACATGTTTTGTTAAAGGGTGTCATTAAATCAAAGCTCAGATATTGAAGATCAAAGAGCTTTCACATTAATTACAGTAATGGAAGGCTGACATGATACTTCCCCATAATTTCTATAAGATATGCAAGTGGAGTCAGGTTTTACATACTGAGGGCCACACATGTTACAGTATTTAAGAAACTGCCGATTAA
Source organism: Schistocerca serialis cubense (assembly GCF_023864345.2). Lineage (NCBI taxonomy): Eukaryota > Metazoa > Arthropoda > Insecta > Orthoptera > Acrididae > Schistocerca > Schistocerca serialis. Next base: position 406,253,309 of record NC_064642.1, on the reverse strand, counting down.
TTTCTCACATCTTTTCACGGATCCCGGTATTTTCACGGGGAAAATATGGTAGGGTTAAGTAGAAGCCGACAACATTCTCGGAATAATGTTTCAAACATTGTATTGTAGATTGCCGTCCTGACAGCTTACTTCAAAATATTATGAACAATCGTGAAAATGATACCAGACAGAAACCCAATGTTAAATTTCCATTCAGCCACCAAGTAAACTATGTACACTACTGGCCATTAAAATTGCTACACCAAGAAGAAATGCAGATTATAAACGGGTATTCATTGGACAAATATATTATACTAGAACTGACATGTGATTGCATTTTCACGCAATTTGGGTGCATAGATCCTAAGAAATCAGTACCCAGAACAACCACCTCTGGCCGTAATAACGGCCTTGATACGCCTGGGCATTGAGTCAAACAGAGCTTGGATGGCGTGTACAGGTACAGCTGCCCATGCAGCTTCAACACGATACCACAGTCCATCAACAGTAGTGACTGGCGTATTGTGGCGAGCCAGTTGCTCGGCCACCATTGACCAGACGTTTTCAGTTGGCGAGAGATCTGGAGAATGTGCTGGCCAGGGCAGCAGTCGAACATTTTCTGTATCCAGAAAGGCCCGTACAGGACCTGCAACATGCGGTCGTGCATTAGCCTGCTGAAATGTAGGATTTCGCAGGGATCAAATGAAGGGTAGAGCCACGGGTCGTAACACATCTGAAATGTAACGTCCACTCTAAGTGCCGTCAATGCGAACAAGAGGTGACCGGGACGTGTAACCAATGGCACCTGATACCATCACGCCGCGTGATACGTCAGTATGGCCATGACGAATACACGCTTCCAATGTGCGTTCACCGCGATGTCGCCAAACACGGATGCGACCATCATGATGCTGTAAACAGAACCTGGATTCATCCGAAAAAATGACGTTTTGCCATTCGTGCACCCAGGTTCGTCGTAGAGTACAACATCACAGGCACTCCTGTCTGTGATGCAGCGTCAAGCGTAACCGCAGCCATGGTCTCCGAGCTGATAGTCCATGCTGCTGCAAACGTCGTCGAACTGTTCGTGCAGATGGTTGTTGTCTTGCAAACGTCCCCATCTGTTGATTAAGGGATCGAGACGTGGCTGCACGATCCGTTACAGCCATGCGGATTAGATGCCTGTCATCTCGACTGCTAGTGATACGAGGCCGTTGGGATGCAGCACGGCGTTCCGTATTACCCTCCTGAACCCACCGATTCCATATTCTGCTAACAGTCATTGGATCTCGACCAACGCAAGCAGCAATGTCGCGATACGATAAAGCGCAATCGCGGTAGGCTACTATCCGACCTTTATCAGAATCGGAAACGTGATGGGACGCATTTCTCCTCCTTACACGAGGCATCACAACAACGTTTCACCAGGCAACGCCGGTCAACTGTTGTTTGTGTATCAGAAATCGGTTGTAAACTTTCTTCATGTCAGCACGTTGTAGGTGTGGCCACCGGGCCAACCTTATGTGAATGCTCTGAAAAGCTAATCATTTTCATATCACAGCATCTTCTTCCTGCCGGTTAAATTTCACGTCTGTAGCACGTCATCTTCGTGGTGTAGCAATTATAATGGCCAGTAGTGTATATTTACAAGCTTGTATTGTTGAATTTCGTTTTTAAGGCCTATTTAAACTAGCAAGCTGTTTAACGATATTAAAATTTTATGCCGTTTGTAAGCGCAGTTATTTTAAAACGTAAAAGGTTAAAATGAGTACAGAGCAAATATGCCGCCCCCTTAAGGTGCCGCCCCTAGGCCCGTGCCTAGTGGGCCTGTATGCAAATCCGCCACTGGATGTAGCAATAACAATACCATGTGCAGCGTTGCAGGATTGTAGCAGCCTTTTTGTCATGAGCATTTGTATTACTAAATGGATAGCTCGGTGCACTGTCCCATTTGCAGGACATATCTAACTGCTTCCAGGGGCAACAAAAATTTGTCTTCCAATATTTAATGTAATCAGCGACCAAATCTCCAATTTAAAATGGCGTCGTAATCTAGTCAATAAGATGCATAAACTTAGGCTAAAAGTTTAACACAGCAAGACAAGTATTGCAGTTAGAAGCTATGTATATGTCTTGAGGCATCATAACTAACCGCTTCCAAATTATCCAGAATATATTGAGAATGAGAACAGTTAGTGATTTCTAACAAACTGTACACACAGTTTTAAACGTCCTCTTAACTTTTTCTCCGTTACATACGTAACCTCAGATATTTTACCTCAATCGTAAAGTAATCACATGTTTGAAGCTGTTGTTATACGTGGTAGTTCGATTCCTTAAAGAATCAGGAATGGAGGTTGTAAGTAGTCTGTTTAGGTTCTTATATTGGTAACGCCACCGCCACGTAGCGCTCTGTATGAAAATCACTGGCTGTGCTGTGTGCAGTCTGTGGCTGGGTGGCATTGTTGGAATTTGTTATTGTAGTGTTGGGCAGTTGGCTGTTAACAGCGCGTAGCGTTGCGCAGTTGGAAGTGAGCCGCCAGCAGTGGTGGATGTGGGGAGTGAGATGGCGGAGTTTTGAGAGCGGATGATCTGAACAGAGACAGTAAATTTGTAAGACTGGATGTCGTGAACTGCTATATATATTATGACCTTTGAACACTATTAAGGTAAATATATTGTTTGTTCTGTATCAAAATCTTTCATTTGCTAACTGTGCCTATCAGTAGTTAGAATCTTTTATTTAGCTGGCAGTAGTGGCGCTCGCTGTATTGCAGTAGTGTAAGTAACGAAGATTTTTTGTGAGGCAAGTGATTCATGAAAGGTAGAGGTTTTTGTTAGTCAGGGCCATTCTTTTGTAGGGATTTTTGAAAGTCAGATTGCCTTGCACTGAAAATATTGTGTGTCACTTTAGTGTTGATCAGAATAGGTGAAGAGCGAAATGTCCGAGTACGTTCAGTTCTGCTCAGCTGTTTGAAAATCAAATAATGTAAGAGGTTTATCAGCACAGTAATTCATTAATTTTTCTAAGGGGACGTTTCAGGGTTTACTGTTTGCTTCGAAACGAGTACTGCAATTCTGGGTCTGTCGCAAGCGTTAGTGAGACCGGCTAGCTGCACAGCTCGTTTTCGTTACCTGGCTGACGCCTTTAACAACAGAAAAATGGTTCAAATGGCTCTGAGCACTATGGGACTTAAAATCTGTGGTCATCAGTCCCCTAGAACTTAGAACTACTTAAACCTAACTAACCTAAGGACATCACACACATCCATGCCCGAGGCAGGATTCGAACCTGCGACCGTAGCAGTCCCGCGGTTCCGGACTGAGCGCCTGAACCGCTACACCACCGCGGCCGGCTTAACAACAGAAATAGGAGACAGATTGCGGTACATACTTTTCAAGCATCAAAAGTCAACCAAGTACAGGAAAAAATTACCAGAAAATCGTTTTTGGACACATCTACATGTCACACCTCCTCATTCCTACCCCAACCCTAAGAGGTAATAGAGTTATCTTACTCCCACAGCAGCTTTATACAAGTAATGAGTCATGTACGATGGATATTCAGAAATTAATTGTTCTATGACCATCACGGGCTGTAGTTTTTGTTTTTGTTTTTTGAGGGTTGGTAACATAAAGTAATACAGGAGAATCCCTTTACCAGAGCAAGCATTGCAGTAACACCATAGTACGTAAACTCACGTTGTAGTGTCAAGTTGCGCGAAAAATGGCCGTAAGAAATCCTGCTAAGTGCGAGCCACGTTCTCTTATCTGATTTACACTCGCGGAAGGAGTAACGCCTACCGAAATTTGTTCACGAATGAAAACTTAACGACGAAGATGTTACGAACAGAACGAGTGTGCGTAAGTGGTGTAGGCAGCACAAACGTCCATCACGAACTGAGGAAATGAAGACGTTCCGTTCCGACGGAGGAGTTGGTGAAAAATCGAGAAAGCTGTTCGTAAAGATCGCCGACTGATTGTAGATTAAATTTCTGCGATGTTTTCACAATTCGCCAGAACTCTCTTATATGACACACTTACAGAAACACAGTGATATCGAAAATTCTGCGCAAGATGACAGAGCAGCACAAGAAAGGTCTAGTCAGTAGCGCCCGCGGGTTTCTTAAGAGACTTGAATTCGAAATGAGGATTTTCCGAGCTCTACTGTAACTGAAGATGAAACGTGGGCGGCTCATTACACGCCTAAGACAAAAGGACATTCGTCACAGTAGCCCCACGTCAATTCCCCATCTGCCCAAAAATTATAACTCTCAATGTCGAGCAAAAAAATCATGGTCTCAATGGTTTGGAACCAAGGCTGCATTCTGGTTGAATTTCTGCCTCTGTGGGAGACCATCAGTGCCAGCGATGTAATGAGACTCCTAGTAAACAAAGGAGCTTTCAAAACAAAAGGAAGGGGAATGCTGACGAGAGGAGTATGCCTTTTGCTTGTCATCACACACACACACACACACACAGCATTGGCCACCAAGGCGCTCCTGAACTTAACTTGGCTGAGATGTTTTGAACCTCCTCCCTTCCTCCTTATGCCCCAGACTTGGCGCCTTTAGTTTATCATCTTTTCACCTCCCTGAAGGCACGCATGAGAAGAATTAAATTTTCACCCGAGGTGCAGAGAGAGGTTCTGAAGTGGGACAAGGAGCCAGCTGGGGAGTTTATCGAAGAGCGCAAAATAAGCTTATGACACGGCTTACCACATGCACTGTTCGAGATGGCGCATGTGTGGAAAAATAATCAACAAGTGTGTCAACAATAACCTGTGAATTTTTTTTTTCATATTCACTTTTTCTAAAAAAAAATTATAAAATTACTTTCTGAACATGTCTTTTATATACCAAATTTGGCTAAAATGGCTCCACACGTTTCTGAGATATGCTTTTATGTCAGCATTTTTCACTCCCACCATAACCAATAAGGGTGTCCTACTGTCAATAACTTTTCTAGGCAGCAAGTGATACGTGTGCCAACTTTGTTAGAAACTTCTTCAGGCGTTACGGAGATGTGAGGACGTAGCTGAAAGGTGGATGGAATATACACAAAAGAAATGAACCTGAAGACAATATTGTAGAAAGGGATAAGGAAGATGACATCGGAGATATGAGAGTACTAGAAGAATTTGACTGAGTGCTGAAAAATCTAAGTGGAAACGAGGCCTCTGGAGAAGATATTCACTCAAAATTATTGAAGCTCTAGGGAAAGCTAGCCACGACAAAGCTATTCCACTTGGTATGCAAGATATATGAAACAGGGGAAATACCCTCAGATATCAAGAAAAACGTAATAATTACAATTCCAAAGAAGGCAAGTGCTGTCAGGTTTGAATATTACTGGACGATCTGTTTAATAAGTCATGATTGCAAAACACTGATCGAGTTATATACAAAATAACGGAAGAACTGGTAGAAGCCAACCAGGGGGAAACTCAATTTGGGTTCCGGAGAAATGTATGAACCCGTGAGACAAATGGTTCAAATGGCTCGGAGCACTATGGGACTTAACTTCTGAGGTCATCAGTCCCCTAGAACTTAGAACTACTTAAACCTAACTAACCTAAGGACATCACACACGTCCATGCCCGAGGCAGGATTCGAACCTGCGACCGTAGCGGTCGCGCGGTTCCAAACTGTAGCGCCTAGAACCGCTCGGCCACTCCGGCCGGCCACGTGAGGCAATATTGACCATATAACTTATTATAGGAGACAGGTTAACGAAAGGGAAACCTACGCTTAAAGCATTTGTAAACTTAGAGAAAGCTTTCGACAATGCTGACTGGAGTACACTCTTTCGAATTCTGAAGGTATCAGGGATAAAACACAGGGAGTGAAAGATTGTATACAGCTTGTACAGAAACTACATTACAGTTTTAAGAGTAGAAGGAAATGAAATTGAAGCACTAGTTGAAAACGGAGTGAAACAGTTTTGTAACCTATCCCCAAAGCTATTCAGTTTGTGCGAGGGTTTGCTGAAAAGTAATTCCTTCGAATTTCTCAGGTGAAAACTCTCATAGCTTTTTATATAAAACAAACTTTATAAGCATTCTACATCTTTATTATTCATGCCTACATATTTGCAGTCTGGCGCTAGAGGGCTTCGAATTGTAGCGTGTAACATGCTGGTGTGTAATGTAATTATGTCGCTGCATGAGAAACAACGTACTGGAATCGAGTTTCGCATTCGAAGATTTCGCCCACATGCGGATGATAATGTCAGACCACACACGAGCGCAGTGACATCTGCAATAATCCGAAGTTAATAAATCGCTTCACACGCTCTGGAATTATTTTGTTTAATGTGCACTACGGTACTCGAGTGTTATATTGTAAACTAGCATAGCTCTCTCCGTATCAAGAAACTGGAGTGCCACGGTGAGCCTGAACATTTCTCAAGTGTGTATTCTGTTTTGTAATATGAGAATCCACTTTACTGAGCAAATATTCAAATGCACTTTCATCCATTCGTAATTTATATAAGACTTCACGTTCTCCACTTGCAGCCGTCATAACAAATTTTGCTGAATAATTTATTATCTCGACGTAATACCCAAGACTTCACTCAAGTATGTTTCGTTTTTTTCCGCCGCTTTTCTTCCAAATGAACACACAATGCAGTTGTAGTACAAGTAATTGCAGCGTGTAACGAAAACTTGGTTGCTGTCCGCCATCTTGAAATTTGATGAAAAACGACTGTATAATACCCCTTTTTAGCACTATGTGAGATATCTTTGTCAAAGAAATTTGACGAATATTGATCATATTTCTTTGTCAAAAAAATATCATTCTGCAATACCGGCAAAACAGGGGTGTCGGCAAACCGTGCATGCTTTGCAGTTGGCCGCCGGGCTGACGGCATAAAGAAGTATGCGTCGCTCATGAGAAAACCCTGTGTTATGAAGTTGCGCTACAAAGCTTAGTAAACCGACCATAGCAGATTCAAACATAGGCGATTTTATAAATAATACCATTACAGTAATATTAAAGGAACGATAAAACTATGTACGTTCTGCCGAACTTATTTTCATTCTGGTTTATAACAAAACACCTTTCTCTCTCCTCTGTAATGCAGTCTAATTTCCGCATTTGAGTTTCAGCTTTGTCCACCACGTGGGGGACACATTTGTTCCATTCCTCTGCAGTCACTGTTCTTGATGCTTGTGCTAATAGTTCTTTAACTTGCGACATTTTGCATGTTCTGTTTCTTGCTGCAAAATAGCTCTTAATTCTTGCATTTAATTCGTAGTGTTACAGAGGATTGAAAGAACAGGTTTCCCTGCACACCATCTGCTTCGTATTCTTTGTGTGCTACTCTGTTTTCCTCTTACCGATTTGTAGCATTTCCTTCTTCAACATACCATCTTCAAAGGCGATACTTTTAGATTTTAGCCATTCTGTTATATCTTGCTTATTGAAATTCGTATTAGGGACTTCTTTTCGACGAGAATGGTACGGCGCATTATCAAGATAAATAACTGCGTTTCCTTGAAGGCGAGGAAGAACGTCTTGAAACCGTTTCTCGAACTTATCGGCTCACATTTGCCCATTATAATCTGCACTCTTCTTGGATTAGAAAATCCATAAACAGCCTTTTTCGAAACTTGCTTTCCTGCCAATGTCAATGATAATCAGGCGTTTTTCTTTACTCGGTTGGTCCTTGTTTCCGGCGGATAATCCGGACAGATACGTACGCTTGTTTAAAGGATTTTATGGCGTTATCTACCCAGGAATTACTTCGGGTATGTCCTGCGTTCAGTCATGTCTCGTGCAAATAGTAAATTGGTCTTCCCTCATCTCTCAACAATTTAATGCTTCGTAGATAACGCCGCTTCCATAAAGTCCTTGTCTATTAGTAAGCTATCGCGTCCAAACCGAACGTATTTAAAATTCATTTATTTTAATAATTTATAAAATTATCTTTTGTTCACAGAGGTAAGCACTTTGTCAATTGTTGACAGTTCGTTACGAAAACATAAGATCATGTACTTTCCTTGGTATCGCGTTTCTATCGAAGTCGTCAACACCTCCTGAAAGCTTCTGACGTGATTTTTCTCTCTGAGGAAGCTTCAAAGACTGTGTGGCGTTGCAAAAAATGCGTGTGAAATCTTATGGGACTTAACTGCTAAGGTCATCAGGCCCTAAGCTTACACACTACTTAACCTAAATTATCCTAAGGACAAACATACGTGGTGTTGCATTCACTTAGTATACGTTACTTCGAAGAACGACCAACACCTGTAGGTGCTGTAGTTTTCAAAACAATATCAGCCGCTGATTGTTCTGGATACAATAGCACTGTTTTATACACTTGAAGAACTGTGTGTTTCTGTGCAGAACTTAATGAAATTAGGACCTCGCTCACTGTATCAGTGGAGCAAGGCATAATGAGTTTACTCGTACCTGATTCTAATGGGCCAAAAAGAATAGCTGTTGTGGGTGGACAAAGAAATAACGAATGCTGAATATGATTACAAATACTGATGCTTACACAAGTAATCAAAAAAACTGGTCTTTCAAACGAACTGAACTTTACAGTCAGATTCTCAACTGAAGCGCCAAAGAAACTTGTATAGGCATGCGTATTCAAATACAGAGATATGTAAACAGGCAGAACGAGGCGCTGCAGTAGGCAACGCCTATATAAGACAACTGTCTGGCGCAGTCGTTAGATCGGTTGCTCCTGCTACTATGGCAGCTTATCAATATTTAAGTGAGTTTGAACGTGGTGTTACAGTCGGCGCACGAGCGATGGGACACAGCATATCCGAGGTAGCGAGGAAGAGGGAATTTTCCCGTACGGCCATTTCACGAATGTACCGTGAATATGAGCACTCTGTTAAATCGTCAGATCTACGACACCGCTGTGGCCGGAAAAAGATCCTGCAAGAATGGGACCAATGACGACTGTAGAGAATCGTTCAGCTTGATAGAACTGCAACCCTTTCGCAAATTGTTGCACATTTCAGTGCTGGGACATCAACAAGTGTCAGCGTGTGAACCATTCAACGAAACATCTTCGATATGGGCTTTCGGAGCAGAAGGCCCACTCGTGTGCCCTTGATAACTGTACGACACGAAGCTTTACGCATCGCCTGGGCCCGTCAACACCGACATTGGACTGTTGACTGGAGACATCTTCCTAGTCGGACAACTCTCAAAAATGGTTCAAATGGCTCTGAGCACTATGGGACTCAACTGCTGAGGTCATTAGTCCCCTAGAACTTAGAACTAGTTAAACCTAACTAACCTAAGGACATCACAAACATCCATGCCCGAGGCAGGATTCGAACCTGCGACCGTAGCGGTCTTGCGGTTCCAGGCTGCAGCGCCTGTAACCGCACGGCCACTTCGGCCGGCGGACAACTCTCGTTTCAAATTGTATTGAGCAGAGGGACGTGTAGGGGTATGGAGACAACCTCATGAATCCGTAGACCCTGCATATCAGCAGGAGACCGAGCTGGTGGAGTCTCTGTAACAGTATGGGGCGTATGCAGTTGGAGTGATGTGGGACCTATATATACGAGCGTACAGCACTGTGGGCCGGGAGTCCCCCATTCGGGGAAGTTCGGCCGCCGAGGGCAAGTACTTACTGCATTCGACGCCACATTGGGCGACTTGCGCGTCGGAGATGGGGATGAAATGATGATGAGAACAACACAATACCCAGTCCCTGAGCGGAGGAAATATCCATCCTCAGCTTAGAGGGGCGGACGTGGGACCACTGGTACGTCTAGGTACGACTCAGACAGGTGACTGTCTGCATCCATTCATGTCCATTGTGCATTCTGACACACTTGGACAATTCCAGAGGGCAGTGGGACATCCCACACGCCCAGAACTGCTACAGAGTGGTTCTAGGAACACTCTTCTGAGTTAAAAACACTTCCGCTGGCTACCAAACTCCCCAGGCATGAACATTATTGAGCATATCTGGGATGCCTTGCAAAGTGCTGTTCAGTAGAGATCTCCACCCCCTCGTACTCTTACGGATTTATGGAGAGCCTTGCAGGATTTATGGTGTCAGTTCCCTCCAGCACTACTTCAGACATTAGTCGAGTCCATGCCACGTCGTGTTGCGGCACTTCTGAGCACTCGCGGGGGCCTTTCTCGATATTAAAGGCAGGTGTACCAGTTTGTGTGGCTCTTCAGTGAAGATGACGCGCTAACGACTTATACTCGCGACGGAAGCGGTAATGGAAATGGAAATGAGCGTTTGGCGTCATTGGCCGGGAGGCCCATTACGGGGCAGATCTGTCTGCGTTGGTGCGTGTGTTATTACATTCGACGCCACATTGGGCGACCTGCGCGCAGGATGGGGATGAAATGATGATGAAGACAACACAAGACCTAGTCCCTGAGCGGAGAAAATCCCCGACCCAGCCGGGAATCGAACCCGCGCCCCTTTGGACGGCAGTCCGTCACGCTGACCATTTTTTTTAAAAAATCTCATTTTGTCCGCTTTTGTTTGTTGCATCTGCTCGGGGCGGACGTCGTAAGACATCCGTTTAAGTTCGTTGTTGATCGATTAGCTCAGTTTTTTTTATTACAGAGGTCTGCTAACCCTCTGACCGAACACGCTGAGCTACCGTGCCGGCAGATCCATTCAGCTATCGGGGCGGACAACGGAAGCGGTCACACAGAGTGAGCGCCCCTTGCCTTGCTCGTACCTCGGCGGCAGCGCTGTGGTTACGCGCATTGACATGTTTCCTGGTCGTCTCTCATCTCGGTGGATGTGTAAGATAGGGAGGGAGCTGATCAAACAAGGGACTGAAGATCGCAACAACAACAAATTTGTGGACGAATAGAAACTAAATATTCTTTTGTGATGATTAGCTCCTAATCCTCAAGTTCTCTTCTTTAGCCGCCGTGTAGAGTTAACCCGTTCTCGCTGGCAGCTACAGTGGCGGTGTCCCGTCTGCTGGCGCGCGCGCGAGCAGACCAGTTCCTGTTCCAGCCGGGGTCCCGCGCGCTGCGCTTCCAGTTCCACAGCAGCGGCGGCTCGTGGCGGCCGCGGCCCGTGGCAGGGGCGGTGCTGCGCTTCCGGCTGCGCTACCGCCTGCTGCGCAGCTGCCGAGGGCTCTTCCAGGAGCCGGCGGTGGGCGTGCTGCCGGGGCCCGGCCCCAACCGGCCGTGCTACGCCAGAGTGAGGAATCGCCGCGGCGCCATCCACACGCCCGGCTACCCGCAGCCCTACCCGCCGGGGCAGGACTGCGTCTACGAGTTCGTCAGGTGAGCCACGTCACTCGTCTGCTTTCATCCCTCACTTGTGCCAACTATGCAGTCGCGATTATTCCAGCCGGCCGTGGTGGCCGAGCGGTTCTAGGCGCTTCAGTCTGGAACCGCGCGACCGATATGGTCGCAGGTTCGAATCCTGCCTCGAGCGTGGATGTGTGTGATGTCCTTAGGTTAGTTAGGTTTACGTAGTTCTAAGTTCTAGGGGACTGATGACCTCAGAAGTTAAGTCCCATAGTGCTCAGAGCCATTTGAACCATTTGATTATTCCACCTAAAAATCCATCAGATTAGATGAATTTTACCCACAGTGGATGCTGTTGAACTCCATGACTGTTCCTTTATAGGGTTCAGAAAAATTTCCGGTAACAGTCACAATAAAAGGTTATTTATTACTCACACGACCGGTTTTGGGATTGTGCCCATCCACAGGTGTTTATACATTTATGTATATGTTTATATTGCTGGATGAACCGTTAAATTTTATTTTCAAAACCTTTTCTTAAGAATTTACTTTATTTACTACCGATTCATCAAGAACATTAACACATTTAGTCACACTATGTGAGCATGGAACTAGTTGCCAGTGGTTATCTGATGAAACAAATTAAAAAAGTTTTTTTTTCAATAAATGGAAATTTTATTCCTAAAAATCCCCTTTTTCTAAACAGATTTAAAATTACAATCAGAAAGCACCCTGTAAATATCAAGTTACAATATATTCAGAGGCAGAAATATTTTTTTTAATATATAGTATGAGCTTTCGGGCTGAGAACCTTGCCGCTCCCTTTCAACACGGCGTACTCACGACCGCTCACAACAACCTCTGAAAGACTATGCTGGTGCAAATCTGCAACACACCAGATTACTTCAAACTAAAAATTTTAACAACTCACACAAACACATAAACTATGAACCCCATAAGACGGATGGAGATGGTACAAAACACTCACATTAAAAATTATTTGCCACCGAAAGTGCAACTTGTTTTTAAAAGAACTCTTACGGTGGAAGGGTGGCAACTTTATATTCTAAAATGACCATTTAAATAAAATCCTGTAGCTCGATGGAAGGTGGGTGTGTTGCACCTTCCATCGAGCTACAGACGCCCTTGAAGATGTCTCCCGCACACGGGGACGAAACGTTGGGATTTGACAAAGAATTCACTAACCGACCACGGCATAGCAGCCTGGATAATTACAATGGGCATGACATTTCCGGCTGTGAAATGGATAATTACAATGGGCATGACATTTCCGGCCGTGAAAGTCTACATTTTAGTATTTTGAAAGCTATTACAAATTATACAATGACAGTTACAGCTTGTGTTTACAATATGACTATTACAAATTACGATAATGACACTTGAACTACATCGAATTTCCATAGAATATTACTTTGTTATCATATCAGAGGATAATTAGTTTTTGTTTTTGAATATTCAAAATTGCATGATGTGTATCAAAAGACTTTGCAGTCTATTATAGCTTTTTATAAGTTTCTATATGTGCAACACCCTTGCACTTCCTGTGGCTATGTTCTTTGACCATAACCTACATGTTTCTGTATGAGCAACATCTTTACACCTGCTACATCTAAGATCTTTGACCATAGACCACATGTTTGTACATAAACACAGTGTATTTCACTAGTGCACATCATAATAGTGAAATATGCAGCTAAACTTTATAAAACTGAAAGATGGACGTGAAAATGATAATAAGTGTGCAACTAAGTGGAAAAACTGTCACCACAACGTAACTATAATAACGATGCTTCATCTTTATGTAAGTACAGATATATTTTCGTCAAATGCTGCCTTGTCACTTACAATTGTCTCACTTGTACCTGTTTGGTCACCAGCAAATAATTTTTTGTATTTATAGAGTGATCTCCAGCAATATAAACATGAACATGAATGTATAAGCACCTGAGGATTGGCGCAAGCCCGAAACCGGTCGTGTGAGAAATAAATAACCTTTTACTGAGACTACACCCCTCAGATTACATCAAACACAGAGCGTTATTCTGCCCCAGCACTATGAACTTATACGAAATTATACTCACAGGACGAGTGAAAAAGGATTTTATGACTTTGGAATGATATAGACATTTATTGAGGTAACTTACAGAATCGGTAGAAGTGTCCTTTTGTAGCAAACAATATCAGGTTTGATTCACGTAGTGCATCAGTAACCCCACACCGCCACGAGGAGCGCCAGCGTAGTGCGCAATTAAAATGCCTACTTTCACTTGTGCGAAGTGTGCTCGCTGTGTGTTTTGGTTTCATGATACCTACTCTGCAACAAGTATTCGGAGTAAATTTAGCAACAAACACACTAAATAACCTCCAAGCGTTTATACAATTTATTGGCACAAGAACTTTGTTGAGACGGGTTGTTCACTGCCACATGATAAGTCACCAGGTCGCCTGCGTGTTGATGATTATGTCTGAACAGGTTAGGGACAGCTTTCTCCGCATTTTAGTCCACAAAAATGAACGCGAGGTGCGTCTCGCTAGACCGGAATTTCACAAAAGACTGTTTGCCGAGTACTGCGAAGACGGCTACACTTGGAACCAGACAGTTCACAATATTACAGCACATCGTTGATACAGATAAGGTTGTTCGTGAGTAATTCTCTGGGGAAATGTCCCATCAAATGGAGGGTGGCAAGACATTCCTGACCACAGTAATCTCTAAGGATGAGTCAACATTTCATATCAGTGGCATGGTGATATCCCACAACTGCAGAATATGGAGCAGCGAAAACCCACATGCAGCCCTGGAACATATTTGTCACAACCCCAAAATTAATGTGCTTTGTACCCATAGCAAACTGAACGTGCATGGCCCTTTTCCTGCATGGAGAAAACTTGTCACTGGCATTGTCTATCTGGATATGCTTCAAAAATTTTTAATTCCAGAGCAACGAACTAACTGAATGGCATAGTTTACTACCAGCAGGACGGTACACCATATCTTTACTTCGTGGAAGTTCGAGTTTTCCTCGATAATCGTTTTCCAGGTGAAGGGCCAATCACATGGCCACCTCGCTGCCCAGAACTGACACAACTGGATTTCTTTCACTGAGATTTAATTAAAGAGTGTATGTATGTTCCTCCCCTACCAAACAGTTTAGCCGACCTGAAAAATCGAATCTAGGCTGCCGTTGCACAAGTTACGCCTGATTTGCTGCAGTAAGTATGGAAAGAAATTGATTACTGGTGGCATATTAACCACATCAAAAATGGTCACATCGAACCAAAATGACACTTGACACTTTTATGTGAAACTTGTGGTTGTGTGCTACAAAATATCACATCTGCCGATTCTGTAATTTATATCAATAAATTTCTGTATCGTTCTAAAGTTGTAAAATCTTCTTCGATTCACTCTATATAGCTGAGTCACCTCAGTGGGCTATGAATGCACCACCATCAGTGTGAATGCACGGTCACGTTCGATCTCCTGCAGTAATCGAGCACGGAGGACATAGATGTGGTCTGTGGATAGGTGGGAATGTGGATCAGTTGAGGGGGGGGGGGGGGGAGGGTACCTAGATAGTCCTCAAAATTGCGATAAACACTGTGTCTGGGTGGCACAGTGGTTAATGCAACTACTTAGTAAACAGGAGATCCGACGTTCAAATCCCAGTACGGTATACATTTTCACTTGGTGTCACTGACTCTGCAAACAGTCCTGATGGAGCTGACATCATGGGTTCCTTCTCTTTCCTTTCCTTCCTGCCCCCTCCACCTTCAGTTTACAGTATACGAAATTGAGATAAAGGATATGCAATCACATTTGACAGGAAGCCAGTTGCAGTACAGAGTATTACGGTTCCTTTATTTCACTTGAAGTTCTAGTTAGTAGTAGCCGGTGCATTCATTTCGGGAACCCCAGCTCGGCTGTACGGCCGTAGACGCTTACATTCTCTTGGCCAAGTCAGAAGCGTGAGGCAGACTGGATCACCCCAGCGCCTTCGGATACAATGCGCGCTCGTAAAGATTAGCGGATCCACTCCGATGCGAAGTAAAGCTCGCTTCCCCAGTTTACTGCAAGGAAATGCCCAAGCCAGAAGACTGTCCGACGTACACTTCTGACGCCTCTCGAGAAAGCAGGTTGCTCCCAAAACAAAGGATTTTTCACTTTAAACGACGTGGAGAGGAAACCAACATTTTTTCCACTTAAGAGATGCAAACAGCCCATTCATTAATAACAATAAACTACCTTTAGAACAGAGACCCACCACTGGCTGAAGGCAGCAAAGTACGTGTCAATAAGACATTTCCGCCTCCTGTTTAACCACAATAGACCAAAGTATAGGAAGGGGATCTTTATGAAGGTAACAACCATTCTGATACGCTTAAGTCCACCCCATCTAACTTGAGAGACAGCTCGCCCCCACAAACCGAACGGAAAAGGAAAATCTCACAACTTCAGAAAGGACACACTTGTTCCTGATGTCGGATAAAACTGTTGTTGCTCGTCCGAGAAGCGCCGCTCCACGACACCTGCCGTAGCTGTCTACCGCCGTGATCCAGTGCAGCCTTCGCGAGATTATAAGTTCACACCAGGCAGTGTAAAACTTCACAACTTACATCCATTCATGCTTCGTCATCTCAACAGGTAATATGATGAGACCAAACCATCAGGAGTTATGGTGTAGCGAATTTTACTGAACGACCAATGTCCCGTAAGGTTCACTTATTCCGGTTTAGAATACAGATTCAAACTTGCATTTCCTAATGACTTGCTTTCAACTACAGTTTGTTAATCAGATTTATCTCTGAGTTGCGCATTTTATTCAGTGAGTTGCTTCACACTGTTTTCACTATCAATCACAGGTGCCCATAACTTTACACCCAGGTAGCGTTTTTGGGTGTTTGATTTACTTTAAAGTCAGATTGCACTTCAAGAATCTTTAATCTTTCACGGTTATGCCACATATAGGGAACCATTAATTCTAATTTAAGGTAATATTGCGTATCAGGTGCCTCCATCCTTATTCCAGGCACATTTGAATTCTTTGATAGTAAGATTTTATGGAATTAAGGAATAAATTACATTATATATTAATTAAAATCCATTCTCCCCTTTCATTTATCAACAACCACCCGCACACGGTTTATCTGTACTGGTCGATTTCCTAAATGGGGGCAAGCTGCAGGAAACGATCCGTAAGAGGATAAAAGGAGAGCAAAAAAGGTCGTATAGACATTGAGCGAAAATGTATTCCAAGGGATGTCCACCCAAATAAAAACGGAAAAAAAGATCGTTGAACAGTGGCCCTGGACGAGGAAGGTGGCCCACCAACGTGGGTAAGCCAGACGCCGTGTGAAAAGTTCTCCACTACAGTTCCCACCGTCTATATCGCTTAAGGGACCTACGAACTTTACTGTTTATCATCCGACCAGTCAACCAATTTCATGGCACCCTACACACATCCCGATCACCTGCATTCGGCGATTGAGCGCCGCACTGTTCCAGTCGCTGGTTACGAATAATTTATAGTAAATTAATTGCGGTTATGTTCTTCGAAGTGCTGTTTTTTTTACGCATAAACAAGAATTGAGATTCGCCTTGGCTGTTTTAAACGTAACAAGGCCAAGAAACGCCGACAAAAAACCGTGGCGAAGAAGCGGTTCATGTGAACAAAAAAATTCACCCATGCTCTATCACTTAAGGAGCTGGAAGTCGACGTTTTTCGTAATTATCTATTAATGGATGAGACATGCTTTTTGGAGTTGCTGAACATCATGAAACCACTGATAACGAAAGGGAATATAGTCATGTGAGAAGCTGTACGCCGCGAAGAGAAGATGTTTGCTACATTCTAGTGCCCAGCCACTGGAAAAGTTACGAGGATCTAAAGTTCAGTGCTCTTCTATCTCCACAACTGTTGTCCAAAATGGTATGTAGCTGCATGAGGAAGTATATCAAGGTAATGTAAAATAAACGAATGATACTGAAGTAAACTTCATTATCGTATGTTTGTAGTTTAAATATTCACAATAAACAATAGTAATGTAACAAACAGAAAATTCCTCTCTAAAAACTCTTTCATGACACCTATATCTGCCCCGCTAACTGACAAATTATACATTTTAAACAGCGTATACATTGAAGTGACAAAAGTCGTGGGATTCCTCCTAGTATCGTGTCGGACATCCTTTTGGCCTGCGTAGTGCGATAACTCGACGTGACATGGACTCAACAAGTCACTGGGAAGTCCCGTGCACAAATACTGAGCACTGCTGCCTCTATAGCCGTCCATAATTGAAAAAGTGTGGCCGGTGCCGATTTTGTGCAGGAACTGACTTCTCGATTATGTCCCATAAATGTTCGATGGATGGCCAAACGACTCGCCCTAATTCTCCAGAATGTTCTTCAAACCAATCGCGAACAATCGTGGCCTGGTGACATGGCGCATTGTCATCCACAAAAATTCCATCGTTTTTTTGGAATATTAAGTGCACGAATAGTTGCAAACTCTCCAAGTAGCCAAACATAACCACTCCCAGTCAATGATCCCTTCAGTTGGAGCAGAGGACCCAATCCATTCCATGCAAACACCATTTTGGTGCCGCCACCAGTTTGCACAGTGCCTCGTTGACAACTTAGGTCCATGGTTTCGTGGGGTTCTGCGCCATACTCGAACCCCACCATCAGCTCTTACCCACTGAAATCGAGACTCATCTGGTCATGGCCATGAGCCCA
Source organism: Schistocerca serialis cubense (assembly GCF_023864345.2). Classification (NCBI taxonomy): domain Eukaryota; kingdom Metazoa; phylum Arthropoda; class Insecta; order Orthoptera; family Acrididae; genus Schistocerca; species Schistocerca serialis. Next base: position 406,235,363 of record NC_064642.1, on the reverse strand, counting down.
GGTAAGCTGCTGCAGACGATGCAGTTAGCAAAGGCACTCGCGCCGGTCGTCTGCTGTTGTAGCGCAACTGCGTCACACTGTATAACGGATTCATCCTTCGTAGTCCCACATTGCTTTCGGCGATTATTCCATGCAATGTTGCATTTCTGTTTGCACTGATACCTCTAGTCAAACGCTACTGCTTTCGGTCGTGAAAGCAGGTTTAGGTGCCCAACAATTAAAGCAGTGAGTTCCACTTCCTATTCACTCACCGTTCCTCTATCACTGTTGCTGCCGTTTCCCCGTACAGGTGTCCAGTTTAATGTAGTTTGTGTCGTGAACATATTTAAGCCGTGCGAGGCAGTTCAGTTTGTTGTGTTATCAAGTGTTTTTTCCATTCTCTTTTCTTTTCTGTGCACTGAGGGAAGAATAATTCTAGAACCTGCTACTTACAGCTTTACCTCGAGACGACAAAGAAACAATTATAATGAAGAAAGGTAAAGACAGTATCGGAAAGAGGTGTTACAGTTCTGAAGATCAGCCTAGCTCCTCACTCATCCACGACTGCAAGGAATCAATTATGTTCATGCAGTAAGTGGCTCCGACAGCACTTCAGCCGTGTTTGGTAAAGGGCAGTTGCAGACTTCCCAGCTATTCAACTGATCCCTGCATCTTAACAACATTTCAAATATTCCACAAATATTCAGTGATCCAATTTCGTCTCCTGAGGCAATTTGCAAAAGCAGGAGAAAAATTTATCCTCTCTCTCTACACAAAAATAGTAAAGTGGCGATAACACCTTAACTGATATCAGATTTCAATATTTTAAGGTACTTGTGGCCAGGCAAACAATGCTGTCATACTCTCTCTTTTCCCTCTCACTATTGACGCAGCATGATTCCACTCCCACCGAATATATCTTCAGGTCCAACTATGATTGGAAAACAGCATAGAGCCTAGAAACTCAGGTTGAAGGTAATCAAACTCATCCTTCCCTTCAGTTCACATGAAACGATCACGAACTCCAGATAAGATATTACTACTGATTTCGTGCGTCTGCGCTCAAATTTGAGGAAGAAAATGTAAGTGTGTGAAGTCTGACTTCCTCTGCACAACAATGTATAAAAGCTGTCGAGGACAAAGCTGCACTAACTTGAATCGCTGTGATTTGACAGAAGATCTGGAGGATGATTTTCTACAAATAATTATGCGCAACAGCTTGAATGTTCAACAGATATTGTAGTATTTTAGATGTGCAAGTAATGCACATATGATGATTATATGTGTATTACAAAGACAGTAATTGTTGATTAATTTTGCAAGCAATAATTCTTATTTCTCATGGCAAATTATTTACATTCCAATATAAGTACTAAGGTGGATAATACTGAGCAAAAAGTTACGTGACAGAATTGTTCTGATTCAATAAATGTCAGTTTTAAAAGGAATCTCTTTCACTATCTCTATCTCTATTTCTCTCTCTCTCTCTCTCTCTCTCTCTCTCTCTCTCTCTCTCTCTTTCTCTACCTTCGTATTTTAGTGTCAACATTTATGTCCTACATTTAAAAGGTAGTTAGAAACAGTCTGGAAAGCTTGCTTGTAAGAAAAAAATTCGATACGTTGCGCCGTTTGCGAATTATTTTGCATTAAAGCTAGCCAATCAGGTCGTTACACACGCAAACTGCAGCACTTTTCACGCGCAGAAATGCAGCAATGGTCAGAGACATCTGTGGTCCGTGATTTACTACTTCTTCAAGTGCTCATAACTATTTAAAATGTGCATTATTCCAAACTCTCAGGTTAATGGATCTTTAATCTTCCAGATAGAATCTCTCGAAAACAGGTTATCTTTTTAAAACACGCATATGACTTGCTTTGAGCAGTATTCCGCTAGATGTTATAATACATGTCTGCGAAAAATGAATCGTTTTTCGTAAAAATTGAAAAAAACGCAAAAAAATTGAATGAAGGGATGGGGGAGGGCGATGCTCTCTCAGAGGAGGGAACTTCTGCGTCCCCCATTATTATTTTACCAATATTTCAAAGATTAATAAATAAATTTCCTCCTTCTTTCTGATGGAGCTGCCTCAGCAGCTACGGTTTTGTCGCTGTTTCGTCGCACAGGCCATCACGATGCTGGAATTCCGATTATCCATCCTAATCACAGATAAGGCTACCTGAGTGTATCGTCAACCTTCACAACATCCACCTGTGGGCTACCGAGAGTCCCCATGGTATGGTGGCAGTGAACCATCAGCGCAGGTTCAGCCTCGATGTGTGGGCGGCGATTATTGGTGATCGCCTCGTGGGATCAGACATCCTTCTACAACGCCTCACAGGCGAGGCATCTGACATTCCTGTTGGTGACCCCGCCTCCCCTGATGGAAGACGTGCCTTTAGTGGTACCAAGAATAATTTGGCTACTACGTGATGATACTCCAGCCCCCTGCCCTCTTCCGTGTGGGCTAAAAAGCTAGTAGTGGACAGACAGAACATTCCCACTTGCGTGCTTTGTGCTTTCAGTGGTTGTAATCTGCTCTGTCAAAGATCTTTTATCTCCACCTTCAAGTGGGTGCACCTCCTTTTGGAATGCATTTCCGATCGTATATTCACGTGACTTTTTCGCTCCTTACCCTCTGAGCGATCGTATCCAGCAGATTGATCCTATGTTGCAAAATCAACCTGTATAGGACATGCTACGGGCCATGTGTTGTCAGGGACCCCATTTCTGAGACAGTCTGTACAAGTCAACGCTTGAAACTGCGGTGCCAATCGTCCCGTATTTTAATGTATTTAGCACTCTTAGGGGATACTGAGCGTGTCCAGAGAAGAGCAATATGAACGGCCACAAGTTTGTTTCATCGATGGGAGAATGTTGCAGCAATGCTGAAAGAACTGAACTGCGAAATGCTTGAACATAGACGCAAACTATGTCGTGAAAACCTACTTACAAAGTTAAGTGGTCAGTCTACAACTGTACTACTATCCACTATGTATTGCTCCTGCGGGATCACAAAGACAATACTAGACTAATTACAGCACATATACAGACTTTTAAACAATTATGTCTTCCTGCGCTCAATATGGGAATTGAAGGGTAAAAAACCAGAATAACTGGTACAATAAAAAGCATCCTCTGCCATGCACATCGCCGAGATTTTCAGAGTAAGGATGCAGATACTACAAGAATCAACCGAGATATTACGTAAGTTCTCCTATCTCTCATGTTCTGATCCACTGTACATTTGTATCGCACGAAAGTAGTAGTGGGACACTTTCGATATCAAATTGATATCGCATTAATTATGAAGATTAATTAATCAATTAATTACCCACACCCCCTGATGATGACATCAGCACATGGATCCCTCCCCTCCCCACCCCCACCCTGGAAATGCCAGACAATTGTAATTTTGGGAGGATCCCCCGATTTGTGATGCTTGTGGTGTGCACATCTCTGTCCGCCACATTTTAACAGACTGCATTTTATACCGTGATGCAAGGGCAGAAGCACAAGTTGATGGGTATATGCCCTGTGTTTTAGCTAACGATGAGACGTGTGTGTCTAGGGTTTTAAAGTTTTGTGATGTGTCTGGACTGTGGCCTAAACTTTTAGGCTGGAGGTTTTAGTGTATTGCAGAGTGGCTGGCTCCTCCCCTTCTCCTTGCGGTCAGCCAGCCACTACCATCTGCTATATTGTTTTAGCTCCCTCTACCACTTTCTTTCTGAGTTGTCCATGTTATACTGCTGGCGGCATGCTTCGTCCCACGCTTCGGTGTGGGTAGGCACATAGTTTTCCAAGCTTGTTTCCTGCGTCTTACGTTCTGTTTAATCTTATTGTTCTGAGTCTTTTCTTGACACCCGTCTCAATCTGTTACAGAGCGGGCGCTGAAGACCTTGCCGTCGTGCGCCCTTAAAACCCTCTCCATCATCATCATCATCATCATTTGGCGGGAATATCAGATTTTGTGTGTTCGCTTTGAGGTTCGGAGACCAAGTGACCTAGTTCACAACAACAACAACAGCAACACCACAGGACGCTGTTGGCTCTCCCCCACTTCCCTCCGTCTCACAGCCCTCCCCTCCCCCATCTGGAAATTGACAGGAAAAGACTCAGTCTTTGCTGGGCTGATGGATAGGACAGACATAAGTCTTCGTTTTGTATCCAGTCTGGAATATTGTTTATTTAAACAGTTTGAGTTTCCATTGATTGAGCGCTAGACAGAAGCTCCGCCAGTTTCGTCAGTAACTGCTGGATGTGAAGTGGATATTTTCGCTATTAGTCTATCGCTAGAGAGTTGTTCTAGGAAGTCTAGTCTGTAGCCCTATGTGGGAAATAATAATAATGGGACAGCAAGCTATCACTGAAGTACAGGGGAGTAGCCTCCTGCCGATCTACGAGTGAAATTATTAGGACAGCGACCCACAGTCCCACTGCGCCTGGTTTTTTCCGCTTTATTGTTATTTCATTCCTCTGCCCCATATGGGATGGGCAGAGCTGGCAGCAGTACAATCCGTCGCTCTTCAGCCCAGCGATACATTTAATAAAAGGAGAAAAACAAGACACATAAAAGACGATCAAGGGGGACATAAAATCATTGTAAGGGGAGACATTGGGGGTTAAAATACACACGTACATGGACAGTTAAAAAAAGTACACATAAAGTTAAAAAACACAGTGGGCGATGTGCATAGCATGTAAAAAACACAAAAGTCAAACACACAAGTTAAAAGTTAACCGCAGAATTAAAACACTCAGAATGACGACACTTACAAGCCACTGCCCGAGACAGAGAGTAAAACCTGCTGGGAGGGACATGCCAAGCGAGGGGAGGCCTGAGAGGAGGTTAAAGAGGGGACATCAGGTGGCAGAGGGGGAGGGGGGCTGGAGAGCGTGGGAGGAAAAGCAAGGGGGATCAGGGGGAGCACCAAGGGGCAGGATATGGCAAGGCAAGTCTGGAGGGAGCGCAGAGACGCAGAAGGGGTGCACTGGAAATGGAGGGGGTGGAGGAGGGGGAAAAACACTTAGGGAAAGAGAAGTAGAGGGGGAGGGGGCCCAGAGGAGTTGGTGAGAGAAGTAGATATCAGGGTGAAGCTCATCTTCCTGGAAAGATAGGAGCTGGAAGTTGCATTGGGAGAGGAGGTGGAGGGCGGGACACCACAGTAAAGACACGGCAACAGGCTGGCAGTAGAGAAGACAGAAGGCACCAGGGGATGGGGGGGATCGACTCTGCAGGTGATGTACAGGGTGTGGATGTGTTTAAGGGTAAGGATAAGATGTAGGAAGGGATGAGGTTGGAGAGGATCCATGTGGGGGACAGAAGGCAGATACAGAAGGTGAGGTAGAGTGTGTGGTGTTCAAGGATTTGGGGGTATTCATAGAGTCTCGTCAGGACAGAAATCCAGGCAATGCTGGCTTAACAAAGGATGGGATGGATCAAGGACCTGTAGGTGTGAAGGATGGTGGTAGGGTGCAGTCCCCATGTCTGGCCAGACAGGAATTTCAGGTGGCAGAGCCTATTGTGGGCTTTGTGTTGAATTGTAAGGAGGTGGGGACTCCAGGTGAGGTGATGGTTGAGGGTGAAGACAGGATAGAAGTGAGGTAAATAGGGCGACATAAATGGTGAGGTAAAAATCGTGGAGCTGGAAGGAATGGGTGATACAACCTATGATGATTGCCTGTGTCTTGGAAGGGTTGATGCGAAGGAGCCTATGGTTGCACCAGGTGGTGAACTGGTCAAAGTGGGTTTGAAGGGTAAGTTGGGACCATTGAAGGGTAAAGTAAAGGGTCAGGAAGTTGCTGTCATCAGCAAATTGGAGGAGATGAACAGGTGGTGGAGGTTTGGTCATGTCTGCAGTATACAGGAGATAGAGGAGAGGGGAAAGGACAGAGCCTTGAGGAACACCAGTGGTGGGGTAAAAAGTATGGGAGTTGGTATTGTGGATAGTGACATAGGAGGGACGACAGGAGAGGAAGGAACCAACGAGACAGACGAAATTGACGGGAAGAGCGTAGGTCTGGAGTTTAAAGAGGAGCCTGGGATGCCAGACACGGTCGTAGGTGTTCTGGAGTTTGAGAGAAACAAAGATTGTGGAGCAAAGGGAGTTAAGTTGTAGGGAAATAAGATTGGGAAGGTTAAGGAGCTGGTCGTCGGCTGAGAAGGAGGGCAGGAAGCCACACTGGGTAAGGGGAGGAAGGAGTTGGTGCTGATTAAGGTGGTGATGAATACGCCAGGAAAGGATAGACTCGAAGACCTTACTGAACAACTGCGCCTGTAACACCCTACCCCTATACACAGGACTCCTATAGCTACATCATTTGGGAATGAAACACACATATACCTATTTACGAGTCACAAGTCACTTCCTAGCCAACAGAAACATGGGAAACATTTCGTATAATATTGTTTATGAATGTAGTACTCATTATCTGACTTGAGCACAGCGTATCAAGACGAAAAAGAAAAATGATCAGTCACCTACAGTCTAGTCCAGCCCCATCTACCGAGTGTATCGCGTGTATACCCGAAAAGCCAGCCTGCCGGTACAGCCTTGAGCCGCGACGGCCGTAAGCCTTGACTTCTTTCGCGCCCGACACCCTTGTGACCACTCCCGCCCCTGGCCGCGACACAGTGCGGACTAATTGCAGTTCCATCGTTAACGACACAGACACCTCAGTTTTAAGAAGTCCGAAACAGGGGTGTTGTCGTTTTGCCAATATACCTCGAATTTCTCACGCGAAATCTACACTGAAGCGCCAAAGAAACTGGTGTACACAAGCGTATTCAAATACAGAGATACGTAGACAAGCAGAATACGGCGCTACGATCGACAAAGCCTAAATAAGACAAGTGTCTGCTACAATGGCATGTTATCAAGATTGAAGTGAGTTTCAACGTGGTGTTATAGTCGGCTCACGAGCGATGGGATACAGCATCGCCGAGGTAGCGATGAAGTGGGGGTTTTCCCGTAAGACAATTTCACGAGTGTGTCGTGAATATCAGGAATCCGGTAAAACATCAAATCTTGGACATTGCTGCGACCGGAAAAGACTCCTGCAAGAACGGGACCAACGACGATTGAAGAGAATCGTACAACAAGACAGAAGTGCAACTATCCAGCAACTGCTGCAGCTTTCAATGTTGGACCATCAACAAGTGTCACCGTGCGAACTATTCAATGAAACATCATCGATATGGGCTTTCGGAGCCGAAGGCCCATTCGTGTACACTTGATGATGTACGACACAAAGCCTTACACCCCGCCTGGGCCCGTCAACACCGGCATTGGAAACATGTTGCCTGGACGAGTCTCGTTTCAAATTGTATCTAGTGGATGGACGTGTACGGGTATGGAGACAACCTCATGAATCCATGAACCCTGCATGTCAGCAGGAGACTATTCAACCTCGGGGAGGCTCTGTAACGGTGTGGGGAGTATGTAGTTGGAGTGATAAGGGACTCCTGATAAATCTAGATACGACTCTGACATGAAACACGTACGTAAGCATCCTGTCTTATCACCTGCATCCAGTCATGTCCATTGTGCATTCCAACCGACTTGGACAATTACAGCAGGACAATGCGACACCCCATACGTCAAGAATTGATACAGATTGGCTGCAGGAACACACTTCTGAATTAAAACACTTCCGCTGGTCTCCAAACTTCCCAGGCATATCTGGGATGCCTTGCAACGTGGTGTTCAAAAGAGATCTCCACCCCCTCGTACTCTTACGAATTTATGGACAACCCTGCAGGATTTATGGTGTCAGTTCCCTCCAGCACAACTTTAGACGTTAGTCGAGTCCATGCCACGTCGTGTTGCGGCACTTCTGCTTGCTCGCGGGGACACTACACGATATTGGGCAGATGTACCAATTTATTTGGCTCTTCAGTGTATATTCCTCCCTTTTATACGAGTTATTTTCGAACACAGAAGAAATTGAACCATACACGCATCTTCACATCGATAAATTATCGTTACTTATCGAAAAATTTGTACAATGCTATGGTCTAGGCTATGTTTCCACTAAGTATTCTCTCATCAGGTAGAAAAATCTGTTCTTATCTGCCACATCCTGCATCACAGGACTAGATTATTAAACACATTTTTGTCTCATGACAGAGTGCTAAGATCATGCCCTGCCTCCGTCACGGAGTTGCTCCTCACTTTCAATATCTCTTAAAGTAAACAAATGTCTCGTCATATACGAAACCTCAGACAAGTGGTAAATATCAGGTTTATACTACGTATCAGTGTATAAATCCGGTAATATAGCTGGTTTTATTATGACGGTTATCTCTCCCTGTGTAGATGGGAGATTGAAATTTCGTTAAAAGATCTTTCTGCAATGAAAAAACGCCTGATTACCCTTCCAATTCTTAAATTATACCCATGATACTCTCTCCATCTCTTCTACCCACCCGATGGCTTGTCATTCATATCAAATTGATAGCCTAGGTAATTAAATTGATAATTAGAGTCCCTTTGCATGATGAGTAATTTTTTTTTCCTGCAGTCGGATTACACTCACCAGGTAACTATCTCAGACTCTTCCGTGACGTCTTCGGAGGTTTCCCACAGACTAGGTAGTCACTTCTTCCGATACCAATATGAGTGGTAACCGTCGTCAAACAGCAGAAGGCATCCCATGGTAATTGCATTCGGTCTCTCGGTTGTCTTGTCATACTGTGTCATCCTGCTGTGGGAGCAGTAGGATGTTGCACTCTCTTCTCCACCCCCGCGATGCCTCTGCATATGAACAGCTGCCACTGCCGCCAACGGGTTGCTCACACGCCAAGGCTGTACCGCTCGGAGCCGACAACCCACCGGTTGCTGTGTCGGACCGCTGTTAATGATTCCAGAATCGCAAAAGTTGTCCTATCTTTCTCAGAAGGACTGGGTGTGTAAGTATCACTGTGGTAAATACCAGGATGTTGAACAATTTGCTTCACCTCATATCTCCTGCAAACCAAAACGTTCTTAGATGTGTTTTTGAAATATCGCGGAAAGGCTGACACAGTGAGAAATAACAAAATACCTGTCTACTGACCGCCACATCCCAAACGTGTACGAGTCTGCAGACCTAGGCTTCCCTCAGAATACAGCTGTATAGAAGCGTTCCTGTAGGCTCCCGCCAAATTAGGGTGCAGATGATTCGAGAACTCAAATGGGAATCCTTGGAGGGAAGACGACGTTCTTTTTTAGGAACACAATTGGAAACTGACATTTGAAGCTGACCCCAAAATGATTCTACTGCAACCAACGAACATTTCGCATAAATACCACAAAGATAAGATATGAGAAATTAGCACTCATAGGAGGTATATAGGTAGTCGTTTTCCCTCGCTCTGTTTGGGAGTGGAATAGGAAAGGCAATGACTGGTATCGGTACGGGTACCCTCCGCCACACATATCACGATGGTTTGCGAAGCAAGCCTATAGAAGTAAATGTAAACTTAGTCTACCTACACACATAAAAAAAAAATTGCATCACCTCCATTCCGAGAGTTCCGGAATCTGTACAGAAAATTGTAATAGAGGTCAACATGAACATTATTTCCGCCCCTTTTATTGCTCGTGAAAACCGCACATTGCATGTTGTACCACCATACAGCGAGACCTTCAGAGGTGGTGGTCGAGATTGTCCCACTCCTCAACAGCGATTCGGTGTAGATCCCTCAGAGTGGTTGGTGGGTCACATCGTCCATTAATGGCCCGTTTCAATCTATCCCAGGCATGCTCGATAGGATTAATGTCTGGAGAACATGCTGGCCACTCTAGTCGAGCGATGTCGTTATCCTGAAGGAAGTCATTCAGAAGATGTGCACGATGGGGGCGCGAATTGACGCCCATGAAGATTAATGCCTCGCCAGTATGTTGACGATACGGTTGCACTATCGGTCGGAGGATGGCATTAACGCATAGTACAGCCATTAGGCGCCTTCCACGACCACCAGCGGCGTACGTCGGCTCCACATAATGCCACCCCAAAACAGCAGGGAGCCTCCACCTTGCTGCACTCGCTGGACAGTGTGTATGAGGCGTTCAGCCTGACTAGGTTGCCTCCAAGCACGTCTCCGACGATCGTCTGGTTGAAGGCATATGCGACACTCACCGGTGAAGAGAACGTGATGCCAATCAAAAATGGTTCAAATGGCTCGGAGCACTATGGGACTCAACTTCTGAGGTCATCAGTCCCCTAGAACTTAGAACTACTTAAACCTAACTAACCTAAGGACATCACACACATCCATGCCCGAGGCAGGATTCGAACCTGCGACCGTAGCGGTCACACGGTTCCAGACTGTAGCGCCTAGAACCGCACGGCCACTCCGGCCGGCGTGATGCCAATCCTGAGTGGTCCGTTCGGTATGTTTTTGGGCCCATCTGTACCACGCTGCATGGTGTTATGGTTGCAAAGATGGACCTCGCCATGGACGTCGGGAGTGAAGTTGCGCATCATGCAGCCTATTGCGCACAGTTTGAGTTGTAACACGACGTCCTGTGGCTGCACGAAAAGCATTATTCAACTTGGTGGCGTTGCTATCAGGTTTCCTCCGAGTCATAATCCGTAGGTAGCGGTCATCCACTGCAGTAGTAGCCCTCAGGCAGCCTGAGCGAGGCATGTCATCGACAGTTCCTGTCTCTTTGTATCTCCTCCATGTCCGAACAACATCGCTTTGGTTCACTCCGAGACGCCTGGACACTTCCCTTGTTGAGAGCCCTTCCTGGCACAAAGTAACAGTGCAGACGCAATCGAACGGTGGTATTGACCGTCTAGGCATGGTTGAACTACAGACAACACGAGTCGTGAACCTCCTTCCTGGCGGAATGACTGGAACTGATTGGCTGTCGCACCCCTCCGTCTAATAGGCGCTGCTCATGCATGGTTGTTTACATCTTTGGGCGGGTTTAGTGACATCTCTGAACAGTCGAAGGGATTGTGTCTGTAATACAGTATCCACAGTCAATATCCACAGTCAACGTCTGTCTTCAGGAGTTCTGGGAATCGGGTTGATGCAAAACTTTTTTGATGTGTGAGGCCTATTAAGATTCCAGCCCATCCATTTATAGGCACACAACACTCATGGAAGAATATTGCCTCTTATTTATCGAGAAAACAAAAGATGGAACTTCTGCTGCTGATTGTCTCTCTATAGAAAACTTTTGTATTAGCCCCTAATTTTAACAGTATAGCCACCTCGCGAGACCTATGTGAGAGGCTCTAATATGTTTGCTCACAAAACTTAAAACAAGCGGCATAGAACCCACCTCTCAACTCCCCTTTCGTCAGAATATCGCTTAGCCGCCATATTATCGCGAATCTTCCAGTCTTCGATATACAGCATTTGAATCAACCTAATTTCGATGAGTAAGAGATTGCCCCCCCCCCCCCCCCCCCTCCCCACACACACATACACCAAGTTAAACCGGCATTAATACGTTTCAATCCATTGATAGGCCATTTCATGATGTAAACTACACTGCTCACACACGGTGTTTCTTATTGACAAAAAAGTGGAAGAAATTGTAACGTATGGAAACTGGAAGAGTTTGAGGTATTGTGGAGCTTTTCCAGGCAGCTGTCCAAAGATAATGATTCTACATTCAATCTCGTCGTCCACAGTGACATGGCAGCAGATGTCTCAGGGTTCTATTTCAAAGAGGCCAAGAGTATTGATTCCTCATATTGCAGCCATGTACATGATCACTGTTTCGGTGCTGGCCATCCCTAGAAGGTGTTGCTCCCACCAAGACTCTCCCCATCTCAAACAGGTGGTGTCAGTCACTCATTCTGAAGTAGTCAACAGCATACCAGTGGAGAGATAGGAGGGAAAAGACACGATCGATATGGAGTGATGTACTGTAATAAGCATCACAGGTGACAGAGCGATCAGTTTTAGCAATTTTACCAGTTTTTCCGTAATTTCAACGCCTGTCAGTAACACAGTAGCATGCTTCACAGTTTCTGTATCATCGCTAAACCACCCCTCCACTGCTTTGCGAGTACCACATACTAGTTTGCGACTGTAGATAGATGACTGTGCAGTACATCCATTCAGGGTTAATTCTCAGACATATATACCAAAGTATACCAGACGGCATCCTATACCGATGCGGTTAGGTTATCTACATAGTTCTAGCACTTTGATCATAGTGCATAATTTACTATTGTGGTTGGTCAACTTTCCCTATGTGGATGGGATCACAGAGTATACTCGCATTCATAGTATAAAGTTGGATATTGAAAGATCTCCCTGCATTGCCTCTGATCAACTCTCCCTGCACCACTGCCATTGATTTAATTTGCAACTGACAAACAGTAGGAGGGTAGAGGGTACTATACCCACTACTTTCTGCGTTTTGTGAAGGGACAGAGTGACCTTAGTCTGTACCAGCTGTTCATCGAGAACTGTTCCACACCACTCTTACTCATGGCACTCATCCAAGTGCACAAGATCTCTCCAGATGTTTGCATGTCGAGGAGGGGTGCCTCTGGTTCCCCTCTTATCTTGCCCCTCTATCAAGCACATTTGCTTTTCAAGTTCAGGTTAGTACTACCTGCTGTGTAAATAAAACAGGATTTACGAACAGGCTGTAAGCTGATTAATAATATGTTTCAGTCATTCTTCCTACAGACAACTATACCTTTTTTTCATCTTGGGAAAGAAGTTTCAGCAAATTAAAGATGATAGAAAATACTTAAGGTCCATTATGAGTGGAATCAAGCTCAAATTTTGCAATGTTGTCTACAGCAAACAACCGACCTGTTAAACAAGTTTTCTTTGTTCAAAATAATTATAGCTCTTTTTCTTTTATTTCTCATTAATGATTTATGATAAACAAATGAAATCTATTCTTATTATACATCACACTAAAAGCAGCTGCAATAAGATTCCTAATTTCCTTTAGTTTCAGTTTTTTAAAAGTGTATGCAATCTGTAATTTACTTATTACAATAATACATACAGGATGTCCCAGGAGGAATGGTCAGGATTCAGTGATATGACAGAATCGATCATTCAAAGCAAATAAAGTCTTAAACATGAGCTCTAAAATGCATACCACCATGATGCATACCTTAAGAGGTATGAGCATTTGTTCATCTTTAGTACTGTGAAACACATCTCTTCTATTGAATAGATAAACTCCAGTGGAAGACTCTGCAGGAGAGACGCTCAGTAACTCGGTACGGGCTTTTGTTAAAGTTTCGAGAACATACCTTCACTGAAGAGTCAAGCAGTATATTGCTCCCTCCTACGTATATCTCGTGAAGAGACCATGAGGATAAAGTCAGAGAGATTAGAGCCCACACAGAAGCATACAGACAATCCTTCTTTCCACAAAGAATGCGAGACTGGAATAGAAGGGAGAACCGATAGAGGTACTCAGGGTACCCTCCGCCACACGCCATCAGGTGGCTTGCGGAGTATGGATGTAGATGTAGATGTAGATGTACTGAACAAGTGGTTATAGCTCTTAAGGTATGCATTTTATACTCCATGTTTACTAGGCATTTTTTCTTGTTTTATCTATACTATCTGCTCTCAAAATATGTAAAGCAAAGAGCTTACAGTAGAAGAGATTTGTTTCACAGTATTGAAGATAAAGAAGTGTTCGTAGCTCCTAAGGTATGCATTTTAGAGCTCTTGTTTACTGGACTTTTTTGCTTAGAATGATTGTTTCTGTTATATCACAGAATACTGGCTGTTCTTCCTGGGACACTCTTTCAATTTGTTGTTTGTCACGTTTTTCATCAATGTAGTTTATTCAAGTACAGTTTTTCAATAATGATTAACTTTTAATAAACCTTCTTACAAGAGTATAAAATGTGATGAAACTGTTCAAAAAATTTGTAGAAAGGTAATTTTTCTGGGAGGAGGGTGTAGCTTTGCAGTTCTGCCAGGGGTGCAGGACCACTGCAGTCCAGTTCTGTTTATATTCTGTGCATGTTACACATAAACAGAATGACTAAATCCACAAGTGAGTTTATGACTGTTGAAATCAATCTTCACACTACTGTTCTATAGCAGACTTTATTCTGTGTTCTTTGTATTTATGTATGGGATAACTGAGGTTGAAACACTTATCCAGGTCAGCAGCCTAGAGAAGTGTGGCTAACTGCCTGGAAATCACAGTGACACTGACCAGTAAAACTGACTTGGACCACCTACAGTAGCATCAAGATAGCCCTTGCTTCCAAGAGCTGATGGTCTTCACACATTAATGCATAGCTACCTCAGTGGATTAACAATTTTCTTATAGAGGAAGAAAGCAATGCAGGGTGAAATTTAACTGTTTAGTTTACTAAATAGAAAAAAATGGAAAATTAGAGTTTAACATCCCGTTGACAGTGCAGTCATTAAAGAAGGAGCACAAGCTTTGATTAAAAAAGAATTGAGAAGAAAATTGACAAAATCACACAAAACCAAAACTTGGATTTGAACTATCATCCTGCCAAATGCAAGTCCAGTGTGCTGCTTCACTCAGTTGGATTAAATTGAGGCATAGAGCAGTTTTCATTGTTATATGGCTGGAGCTAATAAAAGTTAACTCAGATTGGTAGGGTCCTTCTTTTATTTTTTTGTTTAATATATTGGTCAAATAATGGTTCAAGAATCAGAGTGCATAAAATTTGTTAGTGTTAAAATTAGAGACATAAAAATGGCAGTAAGCAGTATGTTATAGCAAGAGCAAACATGATTTATGGGACATAGTAGTTTATAGAGCCAATGTAAAATATAATGAAGTACTGGTTGCACGTAGCACTGAACACACTGAATGGACAACAGTACTACAGCTTATAGAATAGGCCGAGCACTCTTTTGCAATCACTTAAATAATACTGCTTCTTTGGCAGCTCACCAGAGTATGCCAGGGTCAGACCCAGGTGGTCTCTATAAGCAGGCCTGTGAAGTACATGGACAAGCGATCTCTGAAATTTTGGGCATCATGAGTGAAGCCTTATAATGCCCTCATTTATGCCTGACCAACACACATCCCGGTGGACCAAAGCTTTGTTGCAAGAGGTGTAGAGATGGTGAGAGCAGCAGGAGAGGTGGGGATACAATGGCTATATCGAGTAATGAAAACTGTGTCTAGACAGAAGATGATCCCAGAAGACTGGAAGAAGGAAATAATTGTCCCAATCCTTAAGAAGGGAAATAGGAAAAGTGCAAGAACTATCAGGGGATAACACTGATGAGTCATTGATCAAAAATTTTTTAGAAAATTTTGGAAGTACGAATTTGGGAAAAATTAGAAGGAGGGATGAGAGAAGAGCACCATGGCTTCAGAACAGGAAGGTCCACAGTGGATCTAATTGTTGCTGTAAGATAACTGCAGGAACAGCGTTATGAATATGGAATAGATCTACTAATGAACTTCCTGGACATTAAAAAAGCATATAATAGTGTACGTAGAAGCAAAAGGTGAAAAGCCCTGCAGAACAGAGGAGTGGTAAAACAAATTATTTGGGGGATAAGAGAAATGTACCATGACTAGAAGAATGGCTTGAGGCAGGGAAGTGCACCATTACTCTTCATTGTAGTGATGGATGACATAATGAGTACAATAGCACAAGTAATTGGTGAAGGAAAGATGAAAGCTATGGTGTTTGCAGATGATCTGATGATTTTGGGGAATAAGGAGGAGGAAATACAAAAGCAGTTGGACATATGGAATGAACAGTACAAAAATATGGGATGAAATTTAGTTTAAGTAAGAGTGAGATGATTATCACAACAAGAACGAAGAAGAGAGAAACAACTGGAATAACAACTGGTGAGGAACGATTGAGAAGAATGGAGAGTTTCAAGTACCTAGGTATCCTGATACAGGAAGATGGGAAAAATGACAGAGAAATAAACAAGTGGGGGAGCAAAGCAGAGGCATTTCAGAAGAGTGTCAGAAGCCTGATATGGAGCAAGGATGTACCCCAAATCAGTAAAAAATTTATATACTGGTCACACTATGTCCCAATCCTGACATATGCATCCTGGGTTATGAAAGTAAGAGAGAAAAGCAAAGTACAAGCTAGTGAGATGAAATTCTTGAGGAACAGTATTGGAGTGACAAAGATAGACAGGTTAAGAAATGAGAGGATCAGAGAGTTAATGAAGGTGGAACCATTACAGGAGGAGATAAAGAAATCAAGGCTGAGATGGTATGGGCATGTTAAGTGAATGGATGAGAAGAGGATACCCAGGAGGGTACACGAGATCAAAGTGGAAGGAAAGAGACCAAGAGAAAGACCAAGAGACAGATGGCTCAAAGGAATGTGTCCAGAAGAAAGGAGAAGACTGGACCAACTTGAAGACAAAGAGATGGTTTCAAGGCAGAAGAAGATGGAGAGGCTTATGTTCCAAACAGATCCAGCCAGAGGCTGGAAACTGTCCAAGATGATGATGATGATGTAAAGAGCAGACACTGCATTATTTTTTGAATTTATTCTACATGTACATATATACTCCGCTAGCCACTGGGCGGTGTGTGGCAGAGGGCACAATTCATGCCAAACTCATATTTCCCCCACTCTGTTCCACTCACGGATCACGCGAGGGAAAAACGACTGTCTGAACGCCTCAGTACAAGCTCTTATTTCCCTTATCTTTGGATGGCGATCATTGCATGATTTGAAAGTTGGGGGTAATAATATATGCTCTACATCCTCGGTGAAGATCGGATTTCGGAATTTGGTGAGCAGCCCCTTCTGTTTAGCGTGCCATCTGTCAGCAAGAGTGTCCCTCTTCAAACTTTCTATGAGATTTGTAACGCTCTCACGATGACTAAATGTACCAGTCACAAATCTTACCGCTCTTCTTTGGACCTTCTCAATCTCTTGAATCATACCCAACTGGTAAGGGTCCTACACAGACAAACAATACTCCAAGATTGGACAAATTAACATAATGTAAGCTATTTCCTTTGTTGAAGGACTGTATCGCTTCAGGATTCTACCAATAAACCACAATCTAGAGTTTGCCACACCCGTTACTTGTGTAATCTGATCATTCCATTTGAGATCGTTTTGAATAGTCACACCCAGATACTTGACGGACGTTACCACTTCCAAAGACTGGGCATTTATTTTGTACTCGTACATTAATGGGGATTTTTGCCTTGTTATACACAGTAGGTTACACTTACTAATATTGAGAGATAACTGCCAGTCATTACACCATGCATTTATTTTCTGCAAATCCTCATTGATTTGTTCACAACATTCATGTGATACTACTTTCCTGTAGACTACAGCATCATTGGCAAACAGACTAAGGCCACTGTCAATACCATCAACCAGATTGTAAAAAGCAAAGGACCTATTACGCTGCCCTGGGGCACACCTGAAGTTACACTTGTTTCTGTTGAAGACACCCCATTCAGGATGACATACTGCTTCCTGTCTGTTAGAAAACTTTCTATCCAACCGCATATGTCATCAGATATAATGTAAGCGCACACTTTTTGTAGCATGTGATGGTGTGGAACTGAGTCGGATGCCTTTGAAAAGTCAAGAAATATGGCATCAACCTGGGAGCTGGTATCTAGAGCCTGTTGTATATCATGCACAAAGAGGACCAGCTGTGTTTCACATGAGTGCTGTTTCCTAAAACAGTGCTGGTTTCTGTAGATGAGCTTCTCAGAGTCTAGAAAGGTCATTATGTCTGAATACAAAATATGTTCCATGATTCTACAACAAATTGATGTCAGTGAAATTGGCCAGTAAGTATGTGCATCTAATTTTCTACCCTTTTTATAGATTGCTATGACCTGGGCCTTCTTCCAGTGCTGTGGAACTTTCCGCTGTTCCAATGATCTCTGATAGATGATAGATAAGAATGGTGCTATATTTGTAGCATAGTCAACATAAAATCTTATGGGGATACCTTCTGGGCCAGATGCCTTCCTGGTGTCTAAGGATCTTAACTGTTTTACAATCCCAGATACACTAAACACTATGTCAGCCATCCTTTTGTTTGTTCAATAATTGAAAGGGGATATGATGCTGCAGTCCTATATCATAAACGAGTTTTAGAAGGCTAGATTTAGAATTTCAGCCTTCTGTTTATCATTGTCAGTTACATTACCCATACTGTCAGCAAGAGAAGGTATTGAATTATTTGTAGTGTTCATACATTTTCCCTAAAACCAAAATTTTTGGGGTTATTTTTAGAATTTGCAGTCTCCACCTATAACTACTGCCTTGGTGACAGTTCCCTCAATGTGTTTGTTGTGTGAACCACACTGGGGAGGAAGCAGAGGTTTTACATTATCCTGCTGAGATATGCCACTTGGTATCCTGGTCACGAAGAATATGATATCACAGTTTAACACTCTGGCCACATACTGGCAAAGATGCAGCCTCCCTTACATAGGTGTCAAATCAGTCCTACCGTCATACTCAAAATCCCCCCCCCCCAGAACAAGCTCAACACTCACTGTTTTCTGTCATCTTTCACCACATCATTTTCAGACATTTTGGCATTGAGCTGACCAACAAAAACAACCAATTGATGTACACCACTGAATGCCTCTCAGTATCACAGATGATTATGACTCTACAACATGCAGGTCTCTGCTGTCTGTGGTGTAGTGTAAGCAGTAAATTATGCCTGCTAACTTGAAATTTCCACTCAGCTACCAGTAATCTGTTCCCATTGGTTTGTGATGACACTATATCTGAAACTTCTGCATGGATTTCAGGTGTTGTCATCTATCTAGTCATCAAACCAGTTACACAATCCCTCAACATTCTTATGGAATATGTCTTTTGGTCGGTTCCCATCAGCTCACCAAAGTTAATTGCTGTCAGGCATGGCTAACACTTGGATTGGTGATGGTCTGGGTCTGCTGAGCATTGTTGGGAAGTGGGGTGTACACAGCCCTTGTGGATTCTGACTAAGGATCTACTCGATAGAGAAATAGCAGCTGTGCTCACAAAAACTGTCAATGGATGGGACAATAGTGTACTGATCACATGCCCCTCCATATCCACATCCAGTCATGCCTATGGACTGGGCACAACATGATGCTTAGTCAGTTTCATTGGGTCTTCAAGGCCTGTCTGGATGGAGTTTCTATGACTTCTGGAAGGACCCATTTCTACTCTTCCTGCCACACTTATGGCCAGAGTCCATTTAATGCCATTCTTTCTGCAATTGTCGGACTACAGGCAACAGTCTGTCATGCTCCCATGTCCTCATGCCAATGGTCCTACCTTACTCAGAGTCCAGAAGATGGCAATTAGCTGCATATGCATTTCCTCTGGGCATGCTTTGTTGCAGTCTGTACCTGAAAACTTCCAGTTATGTGAGACACAACCAACAGCCATCACATACTCACACCATTCTTCAACTGTAGGAATGCCTTTCTTCTGAGCTAAAAATGAGCTCTCGTGGAAATACTGGAGTATCTGTTTCCTTGCATCACATCAAGACGTTCACAGTGTAATAGTTTCCATTTCAGAGTAGAAGTAAAATAAATATTGGGGATGTTCTTTTCTATCATTGTTGCACAAGTTTGAAGTCACACTTCGCATATTCATTATGGTACACATCAAAGCCAATGTCCAGTATCAGTAGATTTGACCCACCATACTCCTCTTCACCCCTTTCTTCTTTCCCACTCTCCAGGGTGAATATGAAGTTGGCATACAACAATGCAGGATTATCTGTGCACAGGCCAGACTGACCTGTGGCTCTGGAAGAGATACAGCAGCCTTTTTAGTAGCTGCAGTCTGGGTGACTGACTCATATGGCCTTATAAAATTAGCCATCAGGGCTTTGATATAACAGTTCTGTGAACAATTAAAAGCAAGGGGAAACTACAGCTGTTATTTCTTCCAAGGGTGTGTAGCCCTACCGTATGGCCTAATGATGATGAAATTGTCTTGGATAAAATACTTTGAAGGGAAAATAGTTCACCATTCAGATATGTGGCTGAGAACTACTCAGAATGATGTTGTCATGGGGAACAACAAAACAGTCATTCTGCTGGTTGTAGTGTGATATTGTAGAGCTCATAATTTGGTAGGTAGGTTAGTGAACTTAAAAAGGGAAATGGATAGTTTGTAGTTAGATACAGTGAGAATTAGCGAGAGCAGTGGCAGGAAGAACAGGATTTCTGGCTTGTGAAGTACAGCATTATGAACACAAAAACAAATCTGGCTGATGCAGGAGGAGGCCTAATAACTATTAAGAAAGTAGAAATGTCAGTTAACTATAATGGACAGCATAAGGAACTCATTATCACAGCCAAGATACACAAAAAGTCAACACCCACCACAGTAGTACAGGTTTATATGCCAATTATTTCCAGAGATGATGAAGAAGTATATCAAACCAGTCATCAGACTGAAGACCAAAACAACAACAAATATTTAAGCACTTGTTTTACTATGTAGCTCAACTGGATCTCAGAGGTAATATGCCAAACACTGCAGATGTGAACCTACTTTGACTGCTCATAATGCGCTCTTGTCATCCATATAGTCTTAAATTAAGCCAAACTCTTAGTCTTCAGTTCTACAACCACTCTTTTATGCCGTTCATCCTTGAATTCTGCACCGCTTTTCTTTTTCTGGCTTTTTATCACTGTTTCCTGAATTCTTTTGCTTTAGCCCACATCTTACAGCTTTTTCACCACTTTCATTCTATTTTATATTACTCCTCTTCTTGTACCTCATCACCCCTCATCATCCCTACATAATTTCTTCCACTCATCCTTTTCATATTCTCTTTCTTTTTGTTTGCATTTGCAGATTGTACCTCTTTCCCACTCATAGTAACTAAGGGAGCACAGAAATTAAGACACTGGACTCATATTCAAGAGGGATGGGACCTAAATTTCCACTCAACCATCAAATGATGGTTTCCTATGATAGCACCAAATCATCAGGCACAAACTGGAAGGGGTTCTTAAACAAGATCATGCCCAAGTTATTTCTCTGTCCTTGTTCAGTCTGCACTTAATGGCCTCATCACCAATAAAGCTGTAATTTGGGCATATCATCTAATATCATTTCCTCTTTATTTCCTTTGAATTAAGTCCTCATCTTTGTCTACCTCTTTCCTATTTCATTATTTCTAGTTAAGCTCTTTTAATTGTCAGCCACATTGGAAATAAGTTGATAGTCAAATCAGGGCTATTAATCCATTATTACCTTCCATGCATTCCATGTACCCAGGACCCCTTATGAGATAAGATTTGGAGTGACCTTTCTTTCCTTTGCCACCTTTATATATAACAGTCAGTTTTCCTTGTCTTTATTCACATAAAAGATTTCTCAGTAATTCATATAGCTCAAGACTCAAATGCATTTTTAAATTTTTGTATCTACCACCTTATTTCAGTTGCTCCTAAGTCCAGTTCTTGATTGTAGCTTTTTACACTTTCAGGAAGAATAAGAGAGAGTGCAGAAGCAACCTCAGGGGTATTAGGATTGCTCTTTTAATATTAACTCATTAGAATGTAGACCAATCATACAGCTCAAGGTTCAAGATCCAATATACTAAAAACTGAACTTTATAATGCTGTTTTACTGCCAGATTTTGGCTGGATAACCAAAAATAGTGTCAGGCCTACATTAGACATGATTGTGGTCAGTGCACTGCTGTCCTATTAATGTCAGTTTTCAAGACTGTGTTTTATGCTTCTCTTCATGTAGCTTGTCAGATATATCCACAAGCCATTCTCAACCTTTTTTAAAAGAAAAAGAAAAAGAAGACCTCTAGTAGGGCTTGAATTCAAACCTGGTCTTCTGTGTGCTGCTCACATGTCCTGGAGAACATACAACCATGAATGTGAATCCAGGATAGCTGCTGAGGGTGGGAAATGCCACTAACTTAAGTGATGTTTTTCTTTATTTCTATGGTTCATGATTGGAACTGGGTGCTGCATGCTAATTCTTCTGCGAAGCTGTAAATACCGCTGTCTGCTTACTGATGATATTTCAGCACACAACAGTGTACTGGGCACATAAGCCATACCTTAAACTCCTACTCATTGTTTGATTTTAACTTTCAGTTTACTTTCTGCATTGCATCATCCAGTTATGATAACCAATATCAGTCGTGTAAACAGATAAAATCCACATAAATACCAAAGAAGAAAATGAAGATAAGAAAACACAAAAATAACATTATAGTTGCAGCAGCCACTTTTTACAGGTAGATCAGTGTGTTGCCACCTACAAATACAGCTGTAAAACGTGCTAAAATGCATTCTTCAATTGAGACAGAGAGCATGTAGAATTGTATCAATAATAATTAATTGTGAAATGGCTTGCTGTCACTGACTTAATGCGATTGTTGTGACTGAGTAAGGTGGCATAGTGGTACGACACTGAAATCATTTTTGGGAGGATGGCAATTCAAAACTCTTTCAGGCCATCTAGATCAAGGTTTTCCATGATTTCCTTAATTGCTCGAGGCAAATGCCAGGTTGTTTCTTTTGAAATGGCACTCCCAATTTCCTCTCCCATCCTTCCTCACTCTTACATCGTGCTCCTCTAACGGCTGTGGCTCTTAAACTCTCATCTAACTTCTTCCTTCATTTTCTGTCAGTTGTTGGTACTTGTTCTGTTACTTATGGAACAAAAACAGGTATTAGAGAGCAGCGTGTATGACTCAGACAGTTGGCTTATGGAGTAACATTAGTGAATATATATCTATAAAGTACAGTATCCTTAAAGATCCCCAAAAACTATGACATCAAGGCAAAACTGTGTGGGCTAAACTATGGTGTACAGCATGGAAACATGTGACTTGCACGGTCCATGTGGCCAAAAGCCTCTGGCATACTGCTTCTGACTACATGTTATGCACACGTGATTCACAAGGAAGCAGGATGGCACACTAAACAGAAGTAAGATGGAAAAGTGAACATGTTTGGATGACATTATACATGGCTAGCCCAATGGTGCATTTGAGGCTGGCCGCAAATGGACTGGGAGCTTAATGTCACTCATAACATAATTCTACATGTGTGGATAATGTTTGAGAAGGGAGAAAACATTCAGTGTCAGAAGGGAGAACATAAGTTTCAAGTGACAAAGAATTTGTGCTCTCTGAAATGCAGCGGAAAGTGTTGTGTGTTACGACATTTACAGATGAAGTAATGTGTCTCATTAGATAGTTACTTTAAGATAATGTATAAAGTTTTTGATAATTTTTAGGAAGAACAGTGTTTTTGTGTGTGGTTGTACATGCGCACATGCTGTATGTGTGCTGCAGCTGCTGATTTTTATGTTTAGACATATTTTTTGTATTTATTTTGTTTACAGACCTAACCCTTTTATATGCGGTGTGAGAATGAGATCAACGTCTTTTGAGTTGGAACCATCTGTGTCAACACCATTTGGAGGTGCGTGTTCAGACTTCTTGCAGACTCCAGGATGCGGCTTCCTCTGTGGATCACTCAACTTTACATGTAAGTTACCATGAAAAATAATATTAACTATGTTCATATCCTTTGAAAAATCATTCAAACTTAGGTACTTTATATGTCATCTATTACAGTGAGCTAATCTCAAACCTATGTAATAAAATGACCTGTAGTAGTACCAGCTGAATTACATGAAAATGAACACTAGCCTTCTCTTTTTCAACAACAGAAATCCTATTTTATTCTTTGCAACAGTATCTTTCTTTGTTTCTTAAGCTAATATGTTTTTCCTAATTGCATGAGGTGTCTGCAATAGTTCTTATGCTCTCTACCCTCTATATCGATCAATTGACAGTTCTGTTTGCTCCTCTGGACATGATATAATGAAACTGCTGTTTAAATGTGTCTCAATCCCACAGTTACATCATTAATGTTATCCCAGAACAGAACAGCAGAGAATTAGACACAAATTCTACCTTAGATCTTAAACAGACTTAAGATTTTAGTTTTCAGCTTGTTTTGCACATTACATCTTGCTAAGATAACCAGAGCCAGTTGTAATGTTTCCCTGGGATATTTAAACCACAACCTTTTAAGCACTAAAGGCTAGTTGTCACAAAAACTGCACTTTGCTTCAGATCACAACAATTTTTCAGCTGCCCGGCTTTGTTTAAGTTATTGTATTGAATGAGATTCAATATTATTAGTCATACGAGATATTTGAACCAGTCATTATTTTATCTCCATAAATCGCTGAAATTACTGACTCTGACCATCAAAGACTTCCTCCTGAAAAAATTTAGAGGGGGAATGATATAATAGCAGGTAGTGTGTTGTCTGGTATCATCTAGCAGTATGTTCACAGCCTTGCTGTGAACATACTGCAAGTAAGTGAGCTTTCTGCTTACCTAGAACGGTGACCACTATAATCGTAAACTATGGACTAAACTGTCAATTACCTTTCAATTGATTAATTCTGTCACTGTCATGGCTTGGTTCTGGAAAATTACTTAATAATTTCTTTCAGTAATATTTCAGTAGCAAAATTAATCTCATTCATGTATTGTTGAATGGCGCGGGGGTCGATGACTGCTCGGCCTGCTCTAAGCAAGCTACCGCCTGTGTAACACAGTCATCGATCTTTTGATCTAAATTGTTTGAAATTTTGTCCACCATTTTAACAACATCTTTCAGTACTGCTTCACAGTATCCTTGTAATTAATATTGACAAATACTGTTTCAGGAAGGCTATAACTTTATTCAAAAAAGACTGAACCAGTTCCATACAAGGAGCAAAGTTTTTGAAAAACACAGAAACACAAATATAACAATGAATAAACAACAATGTACACTCTGCGCTCAATCTTGTGATGTCTTGTGATTCCCACACAGCCCCCTCCCCCTATGTGTCTGCCAGTTTTAATATGTCTCAGAAGCATCTGCGGCTCCTTCTCCAAGGCTGCCAGAGTCGTTGAGGGTAGTGGGCTCTCTACCCGCGTTGTCTCTTCCTCCTGTGGTACAGGAGCCATCTCTGTCATTGTTGTCCTGGCTCTCCTTCAGGCAACAGCTTGTGGACAAGTTTACTCAATCTATGGAGACAGTTTCCTACTTTCCATAAAACTCTACCTTCTTGCTAATAACTGTATGGCACAGAGTAAGATGGTTGTAAGGATGGTCATATTGCATCAGCCCATGACCACACATGGGAGCAGTACCCCAGGTCTGTGTGTACAAACTGGGTGCCCTCTCTGTGTCAGGAACCCAATGCCGGATGTAGTTGGAAATGTGTTCTCGCACTTCCTGCAGAACATAGGGCATGTCTCTCACCATTGTTTCCAATGGTGCAGCAAAAACTTCTGCTGGCAGGGATAGGGCTTTCCCATATAACCAACTCTGTTGTGGGTGGAAACTCCTAAATCTGGTTCACAAGTTGTCTGTAGTCTGAACAAAACCACTGATAAGGCTGAGGTCCATCTTTCAGCGTGGCGCAACAATGCAGCCTTCAAGGTCCTGTGCCAACACTTGATAATGCCATTACTTTGAGGGTGGTAGGCTGTCATGTGGTGGTGCTGGAATCCACACAACTTTTCCAGCTCTAAAAATAAGGCCAATTGAAATTTGTGGCCTTGATTGTGGTCACATGTAGAGTGCAACTGAAACGAACAATCCAAGTCGCCAAAAACTCTCGCCATTAAACTCTCACCATTATTTCAGCCAATGGCACTGCTTTCACCCATCACATGAACCAGTCTACAGCAGTAAACAAATAATAGTATCCCTATGAGGGGGGGCAGCAGACCTACGATGTCTAGGTGAACATGTGTGAACTGCTCCGTATATGGTAGAAACTCTTCTATGGGTGTGTTCACATGTCATCCGATGTTGCATTTTTGGCATACCATGCACGTTTTTTGTCCACCTACAGCAATCTTTCTTAATGCTTGGCCACACAAAATAGTCTGTTGGCAGTTTCACTGTGCTGTTCATACTGGGGTGCGCCAGCCTATGAATGCTACTGAAGGTTGTCTTCCGCAGCTCTTCAGGAACAAGGGGTTGAGGTTTGTCTCATGACTTGTCACACCAAATGCTAACCTTCATTCTGACTAGCCTCACTTGGTGACTTTCAGTCCAGTAGTGACATCCTGCCAGTATTCTTGTAGATGGGGATTCATGGCCTCCACAGCTGCCAAATGCTCATAATCGGTTATCTGGGAGATGGTATTGACCCTTGACCAGAAATCTGCCACAATG
The DNA here is from genome assembly GCF_023864345.2 of Schistocerca serialis cubense. Taxonomy (NCBI): domain Eukaryota; kingdom Metazoa; phylum Arthropoda; class Insecta; order Orthoptera; family Acrididae; genus Schistocerca; species Schistocerca serialis. The sequence goes on along the minus strand of NC_064642.1, from coordinate 406,209,242 downwards.
TTTTCCGCTCCCTTAATATGATGCAAATCTGTAATGAACTGGCCAATGAACTCTAGTTGTCAGGCTTGTCATGGAGAGCAGTTGTTATTAGATTTGATGAATGCTTATGTAATAGGTTTGTAGTCTGCATTAACATCGAATGCTCTGGTGTCAATGTAGGGATGAAAATATCTTACAGATTCATATCTTACTATGAGTTCTCTGCCATAAACACTTCCTTTGACCTTCGCTGCTGTGAGTTTGTGTGAAAAGAAAATCAGAGGCTGCCAGTGGTTTTCTGCAATTGATGGGGGGGCTGCTTCTATTGCCTGTGGACTTGCATCGCCTTCTATAGCCAACGGTGCATGCAGTACTGGGTGTGCCACGATAACTGCTTTCTTCAGATCTACTTTCACTTGGTGAAATGTGTTTTGTATGTCTGGAGTCTACTTCAGGAGCCGCTTGCCAGCCACGTTTTCTCCCACCAGTGCCACTGTCAATGATGCCTGAATCTCAGCTGCCCATGGCAAGTGTCGACAGTAGAAATTTACTGCCCCCCAAAAATCTTCTAAGTTCTTGGTAATCGAGTGGTCCAGGTATTTCTTTGATCATGGCTATTTTATCGGTCAGCTGGCATATTCTATTTGCTAACACTGTGTGACCCAAAAATGTCACCTCCTGCTGTTGGAAGGTGCATTTCTCCCTGTTGATAACTATTCCATATTGCTTAATTCTTTTGAAAATGGACCTGCGGTGTTCTTCATGCAACTATTATGTCTCTGAGTACATCAATATATCATGTAGGTACACAAAACAACACTTTGAATGTCACAGTACCTCTTCCACAAACCTCTGTGACATCTGTGCTGTGTTTTTAAGGCCGAAAGGCATTTTGACATACTCAGACAACCGGAAAGGTGTTGAGACTGCCACCTTTGGCATATCTGCCTCTGAAACTCATATTTTATGGTATGCCTTCTGACAACCAATCATGCTAAAGATCCTGCAAGGACATTAGTAACATCCCTGAGGTTGGGTACCAGGTAATTGTCTGGACATGTGTGCATTTTTAACTTCCAATAGTTATCACAAGGTCTCCATGTGCCATCCTTCTTTTTTACTAAGCATAACAGCGACGCCAATGGGTTATCATAACTATGTAGCACACCTGCTTTTAACAAACCCTTGAATTCAGCTTTTGCAGCTATAAAGCGATCTGGGGCTAACCTTCTTGGTCATTGTGATACTGGCTGATCAGGTGTTCTAATGTTGTGCACTGTGTCAAGTGACACTGCTGGCTGAAGCACCATTTTTGCCCCTTGCCATCTCTTTGTGCATGCAGCCTGTGGTGTGATGTATGTCTCTTCCAATTATACCTATGACGGCTTCATCATCTCTTGTAATCTGTGCAGCACTGGTATTTGTTTCAATTCTCATATTACACAGGAAGTTGGCACCTTATACGGCCTTTTACACCTCTGCTAGCACAAAGTTCCAGTGGCAACTCTGTCTAAATCCTAAATCCACCTCCATTTTGTAGGTGTCATAAGTCATTATTGGCGTTGCATTTGCCACCATCAGGTGCACCTGTGAGGTCGTGGTGGTAGTTTGATAATCCTTAATGGAGTGCACTGACGTCTGACTCTGAGTCAGTCAAACAGTAATGACACGATCCCACATCTTTTAACATGTAACCTCTATGAATGAGCGGATCACTTTCATTAATTTCTCATCATCTTAGGTCCCTCATTGTGTTCACCTCCCTGCTGAAGGCATTTCTGTTGGTTCTCATGGCCTGCCACACCTACTGCCCACCATCATCACCATTTGGATATTTACATGGTCTTGTACATCTTCTTGCCTTTTTGCCAAACCACCAGTTGTACTAACACATCTTCCCCACTGGCTGCCACTGTTATTCCCATTGTTATCTTTCTTTTGTGCTGCTGTAATGCATCATCTGTAAGTTCATGCAGCCATCTGGCCAAATTCCCATGACGGTTCTTCCATACAGTTGCACACAACATTCCACAGCCAGTGTCATACATGCTTTATACTGTCCATTGTCACTTGAACTTTGCTGTCATTATCAATGCGTGGGCATTGTCTTTTGTGCAGGTAACTACTGCCACCTTGATTGCACTGGGCATCTGTGCCATCCAAATGTACCACAGTGTCATGCCAGGTAAGTCTCCTTCTCTGACAATGCCCTGTAGGTGTCACCAATATTCAGATGGGGTCCTGTCAGCCACCTGTTGTATGCATTGTTCAAGTGGTTTAGACATTCTGTCAATCAATTACTTATTTCAAAATGTATATTGCCATTCTGATGTGGGCTGAAGCATTCTGTCTATGGCTGTAGGGTTAGCTTTGGGATCTAATACATTTACAGCCGCCGCAAACCTCGTCTTTTCATCAGTAATTTTGTTTTGTGTGAATGCCTTTTCGAGTATTGTGACCCAAAGTTCTGGTTTTTCCAGCAGGAACTTCAGAGTTTGTACTTCCATCTTCAGCTTGCCTGTCATAGCACATCTGAAACTAACTACTGCCCAAGGACTCATTGCTGGACTGTTTTGCTCTTCTATTTGTGACGTTCACCTGCTTTATTTCTTTATTGATAGTCTTGATGTCAACGTAATGTGTTGTTATGCTGGCTGAAAAATGGGGGGGGGGGGGGGGGGGTAGAAGTTCAAAATTGACTACTGTAAATAATGTAGTCAACAGTTGCACAGCTGTGTTTCACAGTTCTTTACCTAATATTAGACAGTTAATGTGGCCAGTTCACTATTGGTTAACTTTTGAGAAGCCTCATTAATAGTTTGCAGGAAAATGTCAGCATACTGCTATAATAATTTACTGTTGAACATCTGTGAGCAGTAAAACCTAACCACACAGTTCTTACAGAATAATATGGTACGTGTCACACTATTGAACAGACACTGTCATTATAACACATGGCCTATTTGTGTTACACTTATGTCACAGTTAAGTTAATGCATTGCTGTTGATCTAACCTGGGACCAAAAATCTGGTCTTTATATATCCTCACAATAATAGATACTGAAACTACACATTGTTCGATGTTTAATTTACAGAAATTATAATTAAAACATAACTTGTTCAATTAACTGAATATATAGAAAAATTCCTTCTTTTTAACAGTTTCTTCTACTACAAGTGTTAGGCCTAATTATATGTTTAAAGGTTGAAATTAACAAATATTGTTGCAGAAGAAGCTGAGGTGAGTTTTGACTTCACGACCCTCCATGCAACCGTCTAGTCTCATAACTACTACACTACAGCGACTGTGGTAGTAGCACAGTCACTGTAGTGTAGTAGTTATGAGACTAGACGGTTGCATGGAGGGTCATGAAGTCAAAACTCACCTGATCTGAAAAACTTTAATTTCTATATTTGGTTCAAGTGCATTCTAAAAGTATCCACAAGTGGCAAGACTCATTGTACTGGAATATTCTGTAGCTGTATATATACCATATGTGTTCTGACCGGAGGCAGTTTGCTCCATGCTCTTGTATGTGCAAGTGCTGAATAAACCTTTGTTAAGTGAAGTTAATGTTTGTCATTCATCTACTTATGCCTTCTTCTATGTGACGTTATTCTGGTGGAGGTGCTGGGTATTGGCACTTGTGATACTGCACATTATATCGAGACAATGCATCAAAAAAGAATTACACGCAAGTTTGAACAGCTTTGAAACATTGTATCGATGTCTGTGATGGAGGAAGAAACTGATTTCACAAGTGCTCTTCATCAGATAGTGAGAGAGGAAGTTCAGATGTCACTTGGATTGCACAGTGACCAAAAAACTGATATGCTTCAAGAGGTCATAATGGAGGAGGTGGAACAGACACTGAACCCAATCTCTTGTCCTTCATTTTCCTTTAAAACGGTGAAAAAGTCAAGACCCACATGAAGTTACGTTCCTACAACGCTGCATGAGGAACCTGTTTGGATACAAGGAAGACTGACATCTAGAGGACCCAGGATAATCAACCAGTATGTTTTCACTGCAGACGACTGGGACATGTGGTGCACTATTTTCGAGAAAGGTGGTGGATGTTTGAAGACACCTGTACCACAAGACAGCAGATCGATCTTAGCCAATGCCAACTCCAGAACAATGAAGATAAACATGAAGATGAGGGTGCATGATGATGTAGGTCACCATCACCGCAAGCTAGCCGCTGGAGAGGATGCTCCCCAACACACCGCTCAAGGTCTCCACTGCCGTTTAGAAGCTCCAGCCGATCACCTAGCTGCCAAAACCTGGAAAACTAAAGGGTGTGACCTTCCTTGGAGGTGAGGCCGCTGAAGAGAAAAATCCTCTGCCGTCGATCACTACGATAATGGTAGGAAATTACGTCAATATCCTCAAGCTCTTGTGGACTCTGGAGCATCATATTCAGTCATTTCAGAGAAGTACCATTGCCAGATGCAGAAAACCGTATTCATCGGCAACAAAACATCTCTGCTGAAGGTGGCTAATAGGAAATATGTAAAACCTACAGGAAGATGTGTCATTTGTGTGGGTATAAGTGGCCATTCACAGCCCTTAGAATTCATCATCTTACAAGAGTGTAGTCATGACGTCACTCTCGGATGGGAGGTTTTGATAGTTTCTCAGGCAATTATAGACTGTGGTCACTCGGAGGTTATGCTAGAGGAGATGAGATACTGTGGACAGGAAGATGCGCATCCGAGTGTGTGGAGACTATGTGTGCTGGATGAAGTGATCATTCCTGCAGTCAGCACTAGAAAGGTAACTGTCACCTGTCATGCCAGGCATCAACCCATGGATCTTGTAGTGGAATGTAAGAGAAGCATACCGCTGAAGAATAACTTGGTCATTCCAGCCAATGTCATCTTGTTTAAGAACGGATTTGGTGAATTGTGGATAGTTAACCATTGCCGAGAACTGCAGATCCTTCCAAGACGCATGTGCATAGCAAATGCTGAGACGTTAATTGCAGAACAGCTGAGCATCGTTGAAACCTCCCATGCCGAGTCTGTGTACAAAATTGGCACTACCACTATGAGACAAGATCTTATAGCTCAACTATCACCAGATATCACTAAGGAACAACAGAAGAAGCTACTTGCCATTCTTCGAAAGTTCTCTGAATGCTTCAATCCACAGGTGAAGAGCAAAATAGACAAATTTACAGTGAAGCACTGGATTAGCACTGGAGACCATCAATCAATAAGCCAGAGAGTATACCATGTGTCGGCAACAGAATGTCGAATAATTCGCGTCAAGGTAGAGAAAATGATGAAGAATGACATCATTCAGCCTTTGCAGAGCCCATGGTCATCACCAGTGGTTCTCGTCAGGGAGAAGGATGGCAGTTGGTGCTTTTGTGTTGATTACAGGAAGCTTAAGGGGACACAGTCGCTAGGGAACTCCCATAAGGAATCAATGCTAAAACGAGCACACGTCAGGCACACTTTCTGAAGTAACTAATGGAGATAAAGACCTGAAACTTGTACAGTGTACAGCTGAAACATCATTCCCAAATCACATAAAAAATGGTTAATGTATTTTATATATTTCATGAGTAATCATTTTTTTGTTCTATAAGACAAAAAATTAAAACTTTTCTAAACACCTTGGAGCTTGTAAATCTGTTCTTTTTATCACTACTGGTCTATTTTTTTATCTAATTAATCATCGTTGTATTAACAAGAGATACTGTAAGTCTGATGTCTTTAGCAGTCATAGTTTTTGAGAAAAGTGTACCGGAAGGTCAAAAAATGTAGTTTTGAGAAAAATGGTATTAAAGTTTTACATGCAAGAAAGTAATGTACAATGTCATACAGACACACTTTTAAAACATTCCAGGGCTATACTGTGGCTCAGCTTCTTGATCTTTATCTTCTTTTCTTTGATCTTCTGGCTATCCTGGTCTCCTTGGTAGCATTTGCTGCAGAAATATCGGCATAACGGATACGGTCCATGTCAATCTTTTTCAGTCCCCTTTCAGTATTGATACCATCCTTTGTTCCCAAGAGTCTTAATACATCAGTCTTCTTTGACACACCAGAATTGAAGCACATCACTGCATCATGAACACCAAATTTTAGTGTTTCTTATCTAACGAAAACAGTTTTTGGTAGCCTTGTCCAAATGACAGAATTCAAACTTTCCTTTGGGTTTTGAGTTTTTCCATGGATACACTTTTTCAAGAGCTCTTGTTCGCTAAGGTCTTTGAAAATGGGTTTCACAGCTAGCAGGATTTTTTCTGGAATTGAATGTTTGTGCTTATAGCTGGAAGATGTAACTGGGTTGTTGAATTTGCATCAGCTGTCAGGTCCCCGTGGGCAAAGGTTATGTTGTGGTTCCTCATCTGTTGAAATTTTATGAAAGAATATAGCCCAGATGGCTCTCCTCATTGCTTCTACATTGTTGCAGTTATTTCTAATGGCCATACCATAATAAGTCTGGATCCTGTCTATTTCAGCCTTTGTCAGGCCCCTTTACCACCTAACTTTTTTTCCGTACGTATCTTTAGAAGTCGTGATCCCATTCTTTTCTGTACATGTCCTATACATTCCAGTTTATTAATTTTGACTCTATGCCCATAAGGTTTGTCTTCTACCACTTTCTGATAAGCCTTACTGTCCCCGTCCCCAAGATAGTCTGTGTAGAGGATACCTCTTGACTGCACAGACCTTTCGAAAATGTTAGCAACACCAGCCACTTCGATGCCTCCACTAGAACCATCATAGTCCTTTTTGCACATATGTTGTGTACTGGGATTTTTGCTACAGATGTCACAGAACTTAGTAATAATTTCAATACCCAGAACCTTCCCAGTATCAAAAGAGGTTGCTGACACAGTGCCATTTAGGGATGTATGCCCGCGTTTCTGCCAACTGCCATCAAAACCAGCAGAAATTTGCCTTGGGTCAGATTTTGTATCATTCAACTGAACTGCTTCTTTGGCTGCTTTCAACATTGTAGATTCACTTACCTCAGCTGCAACTGCACCAATAGTCTTGTTGTCAACATCAAACTTTCTTGGAGGTGGAGGAATGTTCATCGCTGCACAAAGAACAGCACCTGCACTTCGCCCTTTTCCAACAGATCTAAGTGCATACACTAATCTTATATTGTTTTCATACAATCTGCTTCTTGTTACATGGGATGACATTGTATTGGCAGTACAGCTACATTCCAAACATGTCAAAACTAAATTACAAACAATTCCCTTGGTTTTCGCCACATCTTCGTGCAAAGTAACGTTTCCACCACAGTTTTTACAATTTGTGTGTTTTTCGATAAGTTCACGTAATAACCTCATGAAGATCTGAATGTTTGTGTCAGTAACAACAGAAACACTGTTCACACCACATATTGCATTGTCACGCATTTGAGAGGCACTTGGAAAACCATTTTGTAGCCAAATAATTGGAGCATAGATTAAGACTAAAAAAAAAATCGATTTTTTGAGCCTGTTAGCGACTGTGTCCCCTTAATAAGATAATTAAAAAGGATGTTTACCCTCTTCCACGAATTGACGATACACTAGTTTTTCTCAGCCATAGACATGTACTTGGGATACTGGCAAATCAAAGTCGATGAGGCTGATCGTGAGAAAACTGCATTCATCACCCCTGAGGACCTGTATGAGTTTAAGGTAATGCCGTTTGGTTTGTGTAATGCACCAGCAACTTTTGAATGGATGATGGATAATCTTCTAAGTCACCTGAAGTGGACGATGTGTCTTTGTTAATTAGATGACATTAAAGTGTTCTCAGAGACATTTGATGAACACATAAAAAGACTGAGGGCAGTTCTTAAGTGTCTCCAACAAGCTGGACTGAAACTTAATCCAAGAAAGTGTCTCTTTGGAGCAAAACAAATCAAAATACTTGGACACCTTGTGTCAAACAAAGATGTGTGGCCAGACCCAGAAAAGGTGAGATCTATAACGGAATTTCCCATTCCTAAAAGTATTAGAGATGTGAGAAGCTTCCTCAGATTGTGTTCTTATTACCATCGATTTATCAAAGACTTTTGTATCAAAGTCAGGCCACTCCAAGATTTGTTAAAAGCTGATGCTAAATTTATCTAGGGTGGTGCTCAACAGTATTTTTTCAATGTGCTGCGAAAAGGTCTGAGGACTGACCCTGTACTTGCTCTGTATGATGAGAGATCAGCTATAGAACTACAAACAGATGATAGTGGGTATGGAATCAGTTCTGTTGTGGTGCAGATTTCTGATGGATAAGAGAAGGTTATAGCCTATGCTCCTAGGACACTTAGAAAAGCCAAGAGAAACTACTCAACTACAGAAAGAGAATGTCTTGCTGTGATCTGGGCCATGTGCAGATTTTGACAGTATCTCTATGGAAGGCCATTCACAGCTGTTACAGACCATCATTCACTTTGTTGGTTGACAGGTCTTAAGGATCCAACAGAACGACTATGTCTCCAAGAGTATGACATTACCATAGTGTACAAAAGCGGAAGAAAACACCAAATGCTGACTGTATCTCAAGACACCCTGTGCTAGACCATCAAGACTTTGATGAAGATAGTAACTGTCTCACTACACTCCAGGATCTCTCTGCTGAGGAAAAGAAGGACGCCAAGATATCTCAAATTATGCTTGCCTTAAATCGGCCAGAGGATGTGAAAGGACAATATAAGGTGGTTAATGGATTACTTTGCAAGAAAATTTTTGATCTGTTTGGAAAGAGATGGCTACCAGTGATTACTAAACACATGCATGTTCTACAGAAATTCCATGACACACCTGAGGCCAGGCATTTAGGATTTATTAAGACATACAAGAGGATCCGCAAAAGATTTTTCTGGCCAGGTTTATTTAGGAGTGTCCGTCACTATGTCTCACACTGCCGAGAGTGCCAGAGGAGAAAGGAAGTTCCTCAGAAACCACCTGGCCGACTCATACCAACTCCACCAGCCAAAATACCTTTCCAGCATGTTGGGAGTGACCTCCTCGGATGTTTTCCAGCGTCTGCGAGTAGCAATAGGTGGATTATTATTTGCACTGATTATCTGACATGCTATGCCATTACAAAAGCTGTGAAAGCAGCTGAAGCATTCAAGGTAGCCTAATTCATCATAGAAGATGTTGTATTAAAACACAGTGCCCCAAGGTCATTAATTAAGGATCAAGGGAAAATTTACAATCAAATCTTGTGACAGAGATAAACCGTCAGTGCAACATTACTCATCACATGATGAGTGCCTACTATCTGCAAACTAACGGGCTTACTGAATGCCTTAATAAGATCTTGGCCGACATGCTATCAATGTTCATCAATGTTGAGCAGAGCATCTGGGATGAGGTGCTACCTTTTGTGACGTTTGCCTACAACATCACCAAACAAGACACTGCAGGATTTACACCATTTTTCCTGGTGCATGGGCATGAGGCAATGATGATGATGATGATGATGAACACTGTGTTTCCATTACATCCTGATGATGTGGATGACGACCACATTGACCAGGTGTTAACCAGAGCTGAGGAAGCTCGGCAGTTAGCAAGACTCTGCACACTGCAGGCTCAAGGAAACGATCACTGAAGGTATGACGCGAGCCACCACCCTGTTGTCTACCAGCCTGGTGACATCGTCTGGTTATTCACTCCTGTTCGGAAGGTTGGTCTCTCTGAGAAGCTCCTCAGGCGCTACTTTGGACCTTATAAGCTTGTAAGACAATCGTCTGATGTTACTTATGAAGTTGAAGATTTTGACCCTGATACAAGACGACGAAAGATCAGAGATATGGTCCACATCCTTCAAATGAAGCCCTAGAAGGATCCTGTTCCGGAGGAGTTCAGTTTAGTTTTTAGTCTGTCCGTTTTCCTATCCCCTCTGCAAAAATGATTGACAGCAGTTTTCTGCCCCATGCCAGAAAGGTTCTTTGTAGTTCTTCATGAGGCGGCCATGGAACTTTGTAGTGCTGGAGAGAACTATCACTGAAGCTCAGTACTGCCAGAAATTACCCACCTGCTTAGCTGTATGCATTTAAGTGTTGCTTCCAGGATGTGGTTTTGTGCTAACTGCAGATTGAATCTGCCTGGTAGATTAACAACAAGTGCCAGAGTGCCAGCCAGCATGGATGTGACTTTTAGGTAGTTTCCTACATCCTGCGACATGAATACTGAGCTGACACCCAATTCTACATCTACATCTACATCCATACTCCGCAAGCCACCTGACGGTGTGTGGCGGAGGGTACCTTGAGTACCTCTATCGGTTCTCCCTTCTATTCCAGTCTCGTATTGTTCGTGGAAAGAAGGATTGTCGGTATGCCTCTGTGTGGGCTCTAATCTCTCTGATTTTATCCTCATGGTCTCTTCGCGAGATATACGTAGGAGGGAGCAATATACTGCTTGACTCTTCGGTGATGGTATGTTCTCGAAACTTTGACAAAAGCCCGTACCGAGCTACTGAGCGTCTCTCCTGCAGAGTCTTCCACTGGAGTTTATCTATCATCTCCGTAACGCTTTTGCGATTACTAAATGATCCTGTAACGAAGCGCGCTGCACTCCGTTGGATCTTCTCTATATCTTCTATCAACCCTATCTGGTACGGATCGCACACTGCTGAGCAGTATTCAAGCACTGGGCGAACAAGCGTACTGTAACCTACTTCCTTTGTTTTCGGATTGCATTTCCTTAGGATTCTTCCAATGAATCTCAGTCTGGCATCTGCTTTACCGACAATCAACATTATATGATCATTCCATTTTAAATCACTCCTAATGCGTACTCCCAGATAATTTATGGTATTAACTGCTTCCAGTTTCTGACCTGCTATTTTGTAGCTAAATGATAAAGGATCTATCTTTCTGTGTTTTCGCAGCACATTACACTTGTCTACATTGAGATTCAATTGCCATTCCCTGCACCATGCGTCAATTCGCTGCAGGTCCTCCTGCATTTCAGTACAATTTTCCATTGTTACAATCTTCGATACACCACAGCATCAACCGCAAAAAACCTCAGTGAACTTCCGATGTCATCCACAAGGTCATTTATGTGTATTGTGAATAGCAACGGTCCTATGACACTCCCCTGCGGCACACCTGAAATCACTCTTACTTCGGAAGACTTCTCTCCATTGAGAATGACATGCTGCGTCCTGTTATCTAGGAACTCCTCAATCCAATCACACAATTGGTCTGATAGTCCATATGCTCTTACTTTGTTCATTAAACGACTGTGGGGAACTGTATCGAACGCCTTGCGGAAGTCAAGAAACACGGCATCTACCTGTGAACCCCTGTCTATGGCCCTCTGAGTCTCGTGGACGAATAGCGCGAGCTGGGTTTCACATGACTGTCTTTTTTGAAACCCATGCTGATTCCTACAGAGTAGATTTCTAGTCTCCAGAAAAGTCATTATACTCGAACACAATACGTGTTCCAAAATTCTACAACTGATCGACGTTAGAGATATAGGTCTATAGTTCTGCACATCTGCTCGACGTGAAATGAAAACGGGGATGACCTGTGCCCTTTTCCAATCCTTTGGAACGCTACGCTCTTCTAGAGACCTACGGTACACCGCTGCAAGAAGGGGGGCAAGTTCCTTCGCGTACTCTGTGTAAAATTGCACTGGTATCCCATCAGGTCCAGCGGCCTTTCCTCTTTTGAGCGATTTTAATTGTTTCTCTATCCCTCTGTCGTCTATTTCGATATCTGCCATTTTGTCATCTGTGCGACAATCTAGAGAAGGAACTACAGTGCAATCTTCCTCTGTGAAACAACTTTGGAAAAAGACATTTAGTATTTCGGCCTTTAGTCTGTCATCCTCTGTTTCAGTACCATTTTGGTCACAGAGTGTCTGGACATTTTGTTTTGACCCACCTACCGCTTTGACATAGGACCAAAATTTCTTAGGATTTTCTGCCAAGTCAGTACATAGAACTTTACTTTCGAATTCATTGAACGCCTCTCGCATAGCCCTCCTCACACTACATTTCGCTTCGCGTAATTTTTGTTTGTCTGCGAGGCTTTGGCTATGTTTATGTTTGCTGTGAAGTTCCCTTTGCTTCTGCAGCAGTTTTCTAACTCGGTTGTTGTACCACGGTGGCTCTTTTCCATCTCTTACGATCTTGCTTGGCACATACTCATCTAACGCATTATGTATGACGGTTTTGAACTTTGTCCACTGATCCTCAACACTATCTGTACTTGAGACAAAACTTTTGTGTTGAGCCAACAGGTACTCTGAAATCTGCTTTTTGTCACTTTTTCTAAACAGAAAAATCTTCCTACCCTTTTTAATATTCCTATTTATGGCAGAAATCATCGATGCCGTAACCGCTTGATGATCCCTGATTCCCTGTTCTGCGTTAACTTTTTCAGATAGTTCGGGTCTGTTTGTCACCAGAAGGTCTAATATGTTATCGCCACGAGTCGGTTCTCTGTTTAACTGCTCAAGGTAGTTTTCAGATAAAGCACTTAAAAAAATTTCACTGGATTCTTTGTCCCTGCCACCCGTTATGAACGTCTGAGTCTCCCAGTCTATATCCGGCAAATTAAAATCTCCACCCAGAACTATAACATGGTGGGGAAATCTACTCGAAATATTTTCCAAATTATCCTTCAGGTGCTCAACCACAACAGCTGCTGAGCCAGGGGGCCTATAGAGACATCCAATTACTATTTCTGAGCCTGCTTTAACCGTGACCTTCACCCAAATCATTTCACATTTCGGATCTCCGTCAATTTCCTTCGATACTATTGCACTTCTTATCGCTATAAACACGCCTCCCCCTTCACTGTCCAGCCTGTCTCTGCGGTATACATTCCAATCTGAGTTTAGGATTTCGTTACTGTTTACGTCTCACTTTTCATTAGGAACTTACAAAATATGCAAATAAAATCTGGGCAAAATTCTGAAAAAATATGCAGCAGTCTGGCACTGCATTATTTTGGAAACAAGCTTTTTGAAAGACTGTTTCTTCCTTTTCCTAGTCTATGATAGGGCTATAAATTTTAAAAAAAAAACTGAATATCAGAAAGGATCTATGGACAGGGTAATTGGGACATGTCATAATGCATCTTACATGATTTTCAAACATTCAGAAAACTTTCACTCACTTTCACATTTATGGCAGTTCATGCAGACAGTTGGGCTACTCACATTTCATCCTGGGAGTACTGAGGTGATGACAGGAAGGGCATCAGGTCACCGCTTAAATTAACCATGTCAAATCCATAACTAACAATGCCGACCCTGTGGTAATGCAGAACAAAAGCTCTACAAAAAGAAGAAGAAGGGAAAACACTGTGAAGGTTCCATTCTGTCACTAGGTGTAATTCTGCTATCTACACAACAATGCCAACTGTATGCTGCAATGTCAACCCAACTACCATTTCAGCAGTTCAAATGGGAGATTTTAGAGCATTATGGTCTACATTGACTGTGGATTCTTTAAATTAATTTCATTTCAAAAGTTATACTGATATTTATTTTCTGGACTTGGTACCAAGTGATTTTTAAAAGAGATGAAAAAGTGTTTGGGATGATATTTAACCTTAAATAAGAAGGAAACTGTACTGTACTGCAGTGACTTGGTTGACAGTCAGTCAGTTGTGTTTTTTCAGAGTTGATACATAAGCTCACACCCCATTATGACATGTCCCAATTACCCTGTCCATAGATCCTTTCTGATATTCAGTTTTTTTTAAATTTATAGCCCTATCAGAGACTAGGAAAAGGAAGAAACAGTCTTTCAAGAAGCTTGTTTCCAAAATAATGCAGTGCCAGACTGCTGCATATTTTTTCAGAATTTTGCCCAGATTTTATTTGCATATTTTGTAAGTTCCTAATGAAAAGTGATCATATTTGTGAAATTAATCTTTTATACTAATAGTATTTGTATTTTTTCATCTGATTAAGTGTTATTTTAATTTCTCTGTCTGCAGCCAAGTTTAGCTGTTGATAGTTCCTAAACAGTGAAATTTTTTGGTTCTGTATTACATTTACATTGCTTACTGTTCTGCATATACTGCTCCAACTCCCTCCTGCATCCTGGCTCAGTTTTCTGAGATCTGAAGACTCTGCACACTGTCTAAAGGAACATTTTGGTATTGTTTGTTGACAGTACCCTTTGTATAGAATTTCACAAGTGGTAAAGTCAAACAAATAGTCAAATATAAGATAGAAATAAACAAACAAAGCTATTTATGTTCTACAGTATTTTATTGAAGTGAGAAAAGTTTTAAATACTCTACAAGAAGATATTTTTTTCTCTTCATGTTTCTTAATAGCATTTATAGCAAGAAGATTTTAGAGCATTATGGTCTACATTGACTGTGGATTCTTTAAATTAATTTCATTTCAAAAGTTATACTGATATTTTTTATGTTTATCACTGTTACTAAATCAACTTTTACCTTAAACTACACTACATCACAATTTGAAAAAATAAATAAAAAACCTACATAATCATGAGCAAACACAAATATAGTCCACTACATGTCTTACAATACTGAAATTATTTCAGATACCATGGTGCTTATAATGCAACCCTTCAAATTTACATTTGCAGTTCCTCTAAGGGGTCTAATGCAAAGCAAAAGAAACTTAGAAAATTGAAATAATTGTGTTGTTTCAGGGTTAGCTGTGTATCAGCCAGGTGCAACAAGCCAAAGGTTCCATTTTCATTCTGATGATGAGAACAACTTCAATGGATTCTTCATCACCTTTGAACAGATATACCACTGTCCAGACAGCTGATGCAGGACAAATTCACCATAAAATTCATCAGCTGCAAGAGAATTGAAAGCAGAGATAAATTCTGGTACAAACAGACAGCAACACAATTGAAAACACCTATTACTGTCTGAAACACTATATGCAGTGGCCTGAACTGCAAATGTCAGAAATATGTTCTGTTCACTGAAGTAATGTGTGCAGAGACTGTCACTTTCTATTGTGTGTGATAACATGAGCAAGTTCATAGATAAATATTGTGCATTTTTTTACACAATATGTTGTGTGTAATTTATTTTTTTATGAATAGAGTTAATATATCAAAGTGTGTCGTGTGTCTTTTGTAAAGCATCATCCAAAGACATCAAATAACTTTTTCCTTATGTTCCTATAGTTTTGTAAGTGTCTCCAGTGTTAGACATATTCTATGACCTACATATGATTTAAACTTCTTATACATAATGAAAATGAAATATATCAAGCAATAGTATGTAGCCATAGCACTTATTGGAACTGTAGATTCCTTTAATTTAAAAAGTGAATAAAAACTACAAAATTCAAACTAGCAAATGCTCTTCATTATGTGCTGAAACAGCAAATAAAATATATATTTGATAAAAAGAATAACATAAAATTTTTTGAGATATTTCTTATGGGCATCTGTATTTGAAATATAATACTTTGTCCTAATTATTTCAGGTGTCAACCTCCTAAAACAACGAAAATATATAAATGTGTGATGCTTTTCTCAAAAAACTATGAGATATACTTGCAGGTGTACTAATCATTCTGTAAATTCTGAAAAAACTATTTTTGGAAAACAATATAAAGGCAACTCATTGATTTCAAGAAACTATTTCTTCCAGAAACATGAATTAGGATCAACAGGCAGATGAGAAATGCAGTCCTCCACATGTTTCCTGTACCATACAACCAGATCTTATGTTAGTACACTTCTTTCAAAGGGTGGTTTTATGTATTTATAAATGGACATTCAGAAACAGAGACAACTCACTACAGTTAGTTTACTTTTGCTTGTGGTTTACAAATAATTTATTTTTTATATCAAATTGACAAAGAAACCTGCTTTGTATTCAGTTTTCTTTGTGTTGTTATAATTTCTTCAGTGATCTGGTACAAATAAGTACTCTGCTGACCATTGAAAACTACAACACCGTGAAGGATAGTATTTATCTAAATTATTGTGGACATACAGTATATTAATAAAAATATGTAATAACATCTGTATGTGCTTTGAAGTATACAAGTGCAAAGAAAATTGGCCCCCTACATAGATATGCCACATCTGGCAGCAACAATTGCTGTAATCCAGCTGGATATCAAGTAGAATTAACCTTGTATAACAGATGTAGATACCTTACTCGATGCAACTTCAGATTGATGCCAGAGATGACCAGTCACAGTGATGGTGATTGGTAGCATACCTATCTCTCTGCAACCCCTGCCTAAATATTTTCAATAGATGTGTGACCTGAAGAACACGTTGAGTAAGGCACAAATGAACATCCTCTGTATTGAGGTAGCTTTCATATGATCTTGAATTTTCTCATGTAAATATTATCCCATAGGGATCTGAAAGAGAGAGCTCAGCCAATGGCTTAGAGTCACTTAATATAAAGCCTGCTGCCCAATTTACTCACTATGCAAACCAGAGTTAATTGTGGTTCAAAAATGGCTCTGAGCACTATGGGACTTAACTTCTGAGGTCATCAGTCCCCTAGAACTTAGAACTACTTAAACCTAACTAATCTAAGGACATCACACACATCCATGCCCGAGGCAGGATTCGAACCTGCGACCGCGGCGGTCGCGCGGTTCCTGACTGTAGCATCAAGAAACCGCTCGGCCACTCTGGCCAGTAGAGATAATTGTGTTGTGCACCTAATGACATGCCATACCATCACATTAGGTGCTGGTCCCATTTGGCAATGTCAAATGCAGTCTATCATAATTTTTTTCCACACACAGGTATTTCCATTGTGTGCTATATACAGAATCAGGACTTATCCAAAAAGATGTGTCCATTGCTGCTGTTGGGTGTACCCACTGCTGTTACGCCTCTCTCTGATGCCATGTCAAAGGAAGCTGCAATAATGGTTGCTGGTCTCTCTAGCTGTCAGCACTGCCCATGTGGATACATATCTTGCTGCAAACAAGCCAATTTCCTGATGAAACCTATGTGGCATGGCTCTGTGGTCCTGGTTGACATTGAGTATGGCCCTCTTGAAACCATTAACTCCATCTTTACAGGACTGTCATGGGATCCTGACTGACAGGAACAGTAGCAGACTAATAAAATGCAGTCTCTAGAGGCCACTATTCTGCCCCTGTCAAATTCCAACATGTGCTGGTAGACACATTTCCTTCTTATTCAAGGTATAACATGATCTTCTCATGATGACAAACATTCAAATCCAATTGCTGAACGAGAAATCTGGTGCATACTCATTCCTTAATTACACAGTGTAGATAGCATTACTCCTATCTGCTTTCTATAGTTACACTGAAATGCTTATCACTTGCTTATCAAAGCATGTAAGTGCATTTCATGTCAGTTTGATGTTTGTTGCATGCCATCTTCATGTGCTTCAATTTTAATGGCCAGCAGGGAGGGGGAAGTGTTAGGTTTTTGAAAAGCAAATAGTGAGACATTTAAGAATTGTTGTTGGCCTTCATTTCCCCCTGAAAAAATACTTATCTTTTTCCCCATTACAGAACAGAACAGCAATGCCAGCGGCTTTAGACATCTATTTCGTGCAAATCCTTTTTTTTTTTTTTTTTTTCATTATTACTTAATGTCCCACCATTTTACAGTGCTCAGATGAACATTTACCAAGAACAGTGGTAAAGCATATTCATTAAGATTTTGCTGGAAGTTCTAACTACCAAGATTATTAAAAATTATTTCAAGATGACTTGACAACCTTTTCTCAGAATAGTGCTACTGTTGTCCAGTTCCATTTGCATCACAATAGCTTGTAAAATATCATTTACTGTGTGGATGGATTTTCACTGTTGATGAAAAATGGCTTACAGTTCCTTTTGTGTTGTTCATAAACATGTATTTCCTTAAATATTGAGGAAGCTGAAGCAGTGGTTTCACATTTCAAAAAATGGCTCTGAGCACTATGGGACTCAACTGCTGAGGTCATTAGTCCCCTAGAACTTAGAACTAGTGAAACCTAACTAACCTAAGGACATCACAAACATCCATGCCCGAGGCAGGATTCGAACCTGCGACCGTAGCGGTCTTGCGGTTCCAGACTGCAGCGCCTTTAACCGCACGGCCACTTCGGCCGGCTCACATTTCAAGAGACCAGTTTCCATATACCAGCACAAACCTCCTGATATGAGTTTCTCATAAACAACCTATAGCGAATATGAAGGTAGTTACTGAAGGTAAATAAAGACATGGCCATCCCCCTGACCTTCCAGGAAAATACAAAAATTGATTAACAGACTTGAAGTTATTATAGCTTATTATTAACCTTTTGGTTGCTGCAGATGTGCTCAGTATGTGCCCAGCTGAGCACTGCATCATTATCACCTATGCATTTAATGACACTTAGTATCCAACATTTGCCCAGGATGGGGTTACCCAAATTGCTTGCATTGCAATGTGCTAAATATTTCTGGAGTGCTTCCAGTGATGACCCCTCCCATCACTATCTGTCGCAGCAGAGATGAACATTGTTGTAGGTGTAAAAATTAGGTTTTAACTTAGAAGCTTCTCTGCAAATTTATGGTTGTTGCAAATCGGCAAGAAATGTGAAGATGGTTTTTCCTTCAGCAGTTTCTGATCTGATTTTGATAACCCATTCCAAAAGTCAGTATCAGATTCACAAGAGCTATCAATTACATTTCTTGTTGAAATATAACACTGTAATGTTACATGTACTAACATAGATGGCTTGGGGCTGTTGTTTTTAGAATCTGTAGAGGAGTTGTCATATACATTGACAGCAAACAATTCATTCTCACTGTCACTCCTTGAGAAAGTCTTTCTATAATCTCCTCCTGAGTGTAATCACAACATGCTGTTATTTTCTTCTTTGACAATCCTGATGAACAATAGAACTCAAACCAAAGACATTTCAAACAAACAAAATACCTGAACACAACTTCTTGGGCAAAACTATGAAAAGCTACTGAGATATGAGTCAGAAATTCTGCTGTACACTT
Organism: Schistocerca serialis cubense; assembly: GCF_023864345.2. Classification (NCBI taxonomy): domain Eukaryota; kingdom Metazoa; phylum Arthropoda; class Insecta; order Orthoptera; family Acrididae; genus Schistocerca; species Schistocerca serialis. Next base: position 406,190,334 of record NC_064642.1, on the reverse strand, counting down.
AAACTCGTAATTGCACTCAGGTAGTTGAGTGGTTGTGCATTTATTTTCATCATTAGTACCCAAGTGTCAGCAAGTAGGCCCGAATTGACTCGTCAGTAGCAATGAAGAAAACCTCAAAGGCTGCTCTTAAATCTGTCAGCAGAAGTCAAAGGGTTAAACATTACTTGAAAATCTATATAGAACTGCACATCAACAGAGGCAAGATAAATACCATTTATGAATCATGGAAGAACACAATGAGGTGCTACCTTAGTTTAGAATCTTACATTTGATGTAGCATGATCAAGATAGGAGCAATTATTCAATTAGAAAACATTTTCCCAACTAAAAGTTACCAACTGAAACTTCAAAGAAACAAAATTCAGGAAAGCAAAAGAGAGGAATTGGTCTTGTGGACTATTTTTAACCACATTCTAAATTTTTTGTCCATGAAAACATTTTCTAATAGTCTGAAGCCAATTCTTTCTCAGATTTTGGAATCTTTGTTCAGTCTCCATGGCCAAATCTAAACTGGATCCTATGGTGAAAATTTCTTTTTGCCATTACTTCTCTTTCCATAACAGAATGAACAACAATATTAGTGGATAATAGATAAAATATTAATTTAGTGTTTCACCCGCAGCAGATAATATGGATTTACAGCAATGAGAGTTTTATGTAGTGAAATGTGCTGTTGTGAGAGGTTAACACTGCGACTGCAGTGGGCTGAGTGTGCTTGACTGCTACAGCAGCCATGGGCTGATGTGGCTGCAGTGCATTTAACTCGCGTTCACATTTTGAGATTCACAATTGTTTATTGTTTTGCATCAAATATATCATGTGCAAGGGATATTAATTTAGTATTACATTGTGTCAGTTGTATTGAGGAGGATGGGATAGTGTTACACATTTCAGTCGGTAACGAGTAGCTTGTTTTCTCCACACCACAAAAGCACCATAGTGGTAACATTTCCAGAAATTGTCACTTTAATAATATTATGTTCTAAGAAATATATACAGATGCTTACTGTGTACAAATTTATAGAAATTATAGAACATTAACTGGATTTGAATGTTAGCCTTAGTCACTTCAAGAGCTTTTGTATCTCAAGTGAGTAGTGAATGAGCAAGTGTAAAGAAAATCCTTGTTAGTCACAATTTCACAGATTCTGAATTATCCTTAGGCATAGTGTTAAAATACTAGAATCATATTCTGAAAGAACTGGATTGGAATCCTTGTGTAGTCTGGGTTTGTGTCAGTTTCATCTCATGAAAAGAAGACCATGGTTGATTCTCTCCCATGACATTCCCCACCTCTAACAATGAGTGGTCAGATTCTGAGCCATTTCAGTTACAGAGCTACTAACAGACTCTCCTCACATTGTCACTTTTTTTTAAGCCAAAAGATGGCATTTAAGCTAGAGTACATTACTTCATTTCCACTTCAGAACCAATGCTACTGGTAGACTATCACTTCATTTAATGTTTTGCCATAAATTTGAAAAAACAGCACTGCACACAGAATGTGATGTAATGACTGAGACAAAACTTTGTTATGTCATGCGTTAATGCACCATTAAAAAATTAATTACCAGTAAGCCTTGCCAGCTCTAACACAATAACATTGTCATTGATATACAAAATTCTGTTTGCTTTTCCTTCGATAATTGCAACTGCAGCCCAGTTTCAGTGAAAGTTGTACATAACCTCTCTCTCCCTCATTTTATCCCCATTACCATCAGAATTTCAAAGACTGTACTCTAGTCAACATTATCAAAAGCTTTGGCTAAATCTACAAAGGCTATAGAAGTAGGTTTGCCATTCTTCAGCCAACCTTCTAAGGTAAGTCATACCAGGGTTGTCCGTAAATTAAGGTCTCCAATGCTTTTTCAAATAGTAAACATGATTTTACTGCAAAAACAATTACAGATGCTGAAACCTTGGACTTTTAGCTATTTTTCAAGTCAGTCCTCATCACAATTGAAACATTTTTGGAAATTCTCCGGAAGATTTTCATATCTATGTCATACCACTCTCCCATCAACTTGTGCAGGAAGGAATGGACAGCTGCCTTTAGCTTTTTGTTTCAAGTGGGGAACAAAAAATCTGGGCTGTATGGAGGATGGTTGATGATTGCCCACCTGAATTTGGCAATGATACCTTTCATGGTGCTGGCAATGTGAGAGTGGGTGTTGTCAAGGTGCAAATGAACTCCCTTTGTCGACTGATCCCTCCTTTTTTTTCTGTATAGCATAGTATAGCTTTTTTAGTGTCTTGCAATACCTTACTGTGTTGATTGCCCTGTTGGCATTTTCTGTGATCTTACTAATGCCTTTGATTGTGAAGATCATAAAATTCTACAAGGGGAACTAAAATAATAGGGCATAAAGGGCCTCTCCCTTGCATTAATCCAGCTTAAGCTCAACAACAGAAAACTAAGGACATCATTAGCAAATGATATGACAGGAAAAGAAATTAAATTTAGAGTAGAAAACATTAAATAAGTTGTCAGCAAAGTTCATTGCTTAGCCAAAATCTGTTCTTCATCCACATAAAAGATTAATTTGAGACACTAGAGGACTCTTCATTAACTATAATGTTTGCCGATGATCCAGGTATATTGATAAAGGACCTAAATGCATCCATACCATGAGAATAATGGAACAGGTACAGGCATCTGCAACTCCCACCTGGCATAAACCTTGTGATACGTCAAAATGTCCATCAGAATCTTGTTCATGGTAGTCTTAGAGCCCTGTCAGTTTGACAATCTCTCGCACAATCACATGCTGATCTGGAAGGAAAACTACTTCGATTCATCATCATCTTGATGGATGCCCACAGGCATGTTCGCACAGCCATCTGCGAACTCCCTACACCACTTACACACATTTTTTTATGTCCATACACTTTTCTACATTCGCATTTGTCAACTGGTGATGGATTTCGATAGGGATTGACCCCTTAAACCATAGAAATCTAATCACAGAATGCAATTTACAATTGGTGGGAACATTGATTTTCCTTTCTATGATTAATAGCTGCTGTGCCAAGAATGAGCATCAGAGAGAGGTGGGGATTCGCAAGAATAGTGGTATGGGAAGCAAGGAACATGGTGCTATTGTCAGATCTAAGCTAGCTCACTCATTTCTGAGCGGAGATTGTTGGAGATCTTACTTTACGGAAAACCCTCATATGGTCGGCACTGCCTTGTAGCTTCTACCACTCTTTCCATACTTCTGTGTATGTGTCAGTATTTTATACATCATTATCTTTGGAATTGGGATTATTATACTGTTCTCTTTGAAACTGGGATTATTATACTGTTCTCAAAGTCTAAGAGTATTTCTTATCTCTTTTACATGTTTTAATTGTTTTGTCATAATATTTACTCCAAAAAAGCCCAATAATAATAATAAGGAATGTTGTACACACCAGGTATCTTGTTTTGACTTACATCTTTTGATGCTCAGGCAAATTATTCCTGCAGTATCTTATCTCCCATCTTATCTACATCTATTGCCTCTTCCCTTTCCATAATTTATTGTCAAGTCCATTTTTCTTGTAAAGACCTCTTACACACTGATGTGACAAAATTCATGGGTTAGCAATATGTACATATACAGCTGACAGTAGTCTCATGTACATAAGGTATAAAAGGGCAGTGCATTGGTAAAGCTGTCATTTTTACTCAGATGATTCGTGTGAAAAGGTTTCTGACTTGATTATGGCTACAAGATGAGAATTAACAGACTTTAAATGTGAAATGGTAGTTGGAGCTAGACACATGGGACATCAACTTTCAGAAATTGCTAGAAATTCAATATTGAGAGATCCACAGTATCAACAGTGTAGCATGAATAACAAATTTCAGCCATTACCTCTCACCACAGACAACACAGTGGCTGATGGCCTTCAATTAATGATCGAGGGCAGCGATGTTTGCATAGAGTCGTCGGTGCTAACGGACAAGCAACACTATGAAATAACTGCTGAAATCAATGTGGAACATATGAAGAACATATCTGTTAGCACAGTGCAATGAAATCTGGTGTTAATGGGCTACTGCAGCAGGCAACAGATGAGAGTGGCTTTGATAACAGCTCTACATCACCTGCAGCTGCTCTCCTGGGCTTGTGACCATATTGGTTAGATCCTTGATGAATGGAAAACAATAGCCTGGTCAGATGAGTCCTGATTTCAGCAGGTAAGAGCTAATGGTAGGGTTCAAGTGTGTCATAGACCCAATGAAGCCACAGATCCAAATTGTCAACAAGGCACTGTGCAAGCTGGTGGTGGCTCCATAATGGTGTGCTCTGTGTTCACATGTATCATTGACTGGAAGTGTTGATGTTCAGCCATTCCTAGATTCCATGTTCCCAAATAACAATGGATTTTTATGGATGATAATGCACCATGTCATTGAGTCGCAACTGTTCATGATTGGTTTGAAGAACATTCTGGACAATTCAAACAAATGATTTGCATAAGTTCCACCATATATTTATGGGATGTAACTGAGAGGTCAGTTTGTGTACAGAATCCTGCACTGGCTACAGTTTCACAGTTATGGACGGCTGTAGAAGCATAATGGCTCAACATTTCTGCAGGGGACTTCCAGTTACTTGTTGAGTTCTTGCCACGTCGAGTTGCTGCACTATGCTGGGAAAAAGGATGTCCAGCACTATAGTAGGAGGTATCCCATGACTTTTGTCACCTCAGTATATATTCCTTCCACCTTTGGGCCTATTGGCTTGCCATCTGAGCTCTTAATATTCATACAGATTTTTCTCTTTTTTTCCTCAAAGATTTCTTTAATTTTCCTACAGGCAACATCTATTTTTCTGACTCTTGCATATTTTTACAGCTTTTCCCTTCTCCTCTAGAAATTTATACTTTATGCAGTTTCATGTCTTGGCAACTACAAGGGTTGACTGAAAAGTAATGCCTCCTCCTTTGTAGCTCTTCAACAGCTGGCGGCATTTATATGTTCTGTAGCCCCTCCTCGACAGTTCCAGTTGGCGGGAAACCTTATCATTGAATGGTTGTGTTGTTACAGTGTAAAGTATGGAACCCTGCGCAGACGGTCAGTCAATGCGATTTAAGCAATGTTCAGTCATTGAGTTCTTGACAGCAGAAGGTGTCGTCACCCCAAAAGAGATTCATCAAGTAATGAAAGCAGTTTATGATGATTGTGTTGATGCGGGTACTTTGCATCGTTGGGTGAGTAAGTTTAAAGATGTTGAGGCAGGAACATTTGACCTACTTGACAAACAAAGAATTGGACGTCCTATGACAGCAATCACTGAGTTTCACAAGCAAAATGTTGACAGATTGATTCAGGATGATCGTTGTATCACTCAGAGAGAAACTGCAAGCACAATTGATGTTTCACAAGAATGTGTGGGTTTGTTTTCCTGCAGCATGACAATGTTTCACGTGCTACCGCAGTGAACTTCAGAGCCTGAATCTCTCAACCGTATGGCATGCTCCATTCAGTCCAGATTTAGCACTGTCTGACTTCCATCTGTTCCCGATAATGAAGGACAATCTGCGGGGACATCATTATGCTTCTGATGAAGATGTTGAGAGAACTGTGAAAATAGTTGTGGAAACTCAGTGTGGACTTCTTCTGTGACAGCTTCAGAAAACTTGTTCATAGTTGGCAGAAATGTATCTAATTGGCTGGTAATTATGTGGAAAAGTGAATATTGGTAATTAAAGATCACATTCTAAGGATTATTTCTGCATTTGGTTTCTTAAAATTTTCCCATCCAAACCCAATTAACGTAGGTGGAGGCATTTCTTTTCATTCAACCCTCATAGTTTTGAACCAACTGGTTCATTCTCAAGCCAGGCCTACTGAGGCCTGATCTTAATGGCAACCATCTAGAATTGGCAGTATGTACATTGCATAATGACAGTAAATAAATGTGACTTGTGTAGTGAGCATATGTATACTATGACCTTTATCTAACATCACTGTGTGATGTATGTATTGCCAATTTTAGAAGGTTGTCGTTAATATCAGGTACTTTCAGTGCAGCCTCAGGGCATCTGGCTTGAATATGAAAAAGGTGGTTTGAAACCAGTCATCAAAATATATGTACTGCAACTCTTTACAAACTTCAGACTTGCTATTTTGTACCTTCTACCAATTTCACGTTTTTTTATTTGCTTCACAGGTGGTGTATTTATATATTTTTTTTCCTGTCCTCAGTTAATTCCAATATCTCACCCAATGGTTTCTACTGGTACTTGTCTTTTCACATATTTGTTTCTGTAATAACAACTATTCCATCTCTAAGGCATACTCATTCATCCTCTATTTTGTTCCTTTTGTCTCTGTCAGTCAATAGTTGCCTCACGGTTCCTTCAAAATTCTCAACCACCTTTGCTTCTTACATCTTATCCAGGTCCCATCTCCTTAATTTGCTACCTTCTTGTAATAATCAATATCTTATGATCAAAATCTGTATCTAGTCCTGGTGTTAGTTAGTTAAATGTTCTATACATTATTTGAGCTATTCTTTTATCGAATTGATATGTTTACGGATACGTATCATATACATGGTTAGGCTAACATAAATGAACACTTTTTAAAATCTGACTCATACTACTATAGAACTCTTTTTTAACTGGCTACCCTTTTTTAAATAAAAATGCATCCATGGAAGAGAAGAAGTTGTCCAGGGGAAATGATTTTAGGTTAGATTTAAAATTTGTTTTCCTACCTGTCAGAAATTTTATGTTATTGGGCGTATGATCAAAGATTTTTATTGCTGCACATTGAACTTTCTGAATGAATGACAGCTTTAATAATGACTAATAAAGGTCAATTTTCCCCCTAGTGTTTTAAGTATGGACCTCACCATTTTCTCAAATTGTGATGGGTTGTTTATGGCGAATTTCATCAGCAAATAAATGTACTGTGATGGAGCAGTTAATATGCCTGGCTCCTTGGAGAGGTATTGTATTCTTACTGGTTGCTTTTGTGCAATCAATATTTTCTTTCTCAGTGGAGAGTTACTCTAGAAAATTATTCCATAAGGCATTATGAGTGGAAACACGTGAAATATGCCTGGAGGTTAATTTGTTTGTTTCCAAGATTAGCAGTTACGTGAACAGCAAAAGAAACTGAACTTAACTGTTTGAGAAGCTCAGTAACAGGCTTCTTCAAATTCAGGGTTTCATCAACATGTTTGCCCAAAAATCTGGTGTATTCTACCCTATTTACTGACTCCTCCTCATGTGATACATCAATTGTTGATAAGACTATTAGTTGTACAGAACTGAACAGCATGTGTTTCTCCAAAATCTAAGGAGAGTCCATTTTCTGAGAACCACTTATTAATTCTTTGGAAAACATCATTTACAATCTTTTCTGTTGTTTTCTCTCTAATGGGATTTATTATATCACCACTAGTATTGTCTGCAAAAAGTACCAATTCAGATTGTTGAATGTTGAGTGGAAGATCATTCACATATGTAAGGAATCAGAGTGGATGCAAAGTTGAACCCTGTGTGACTTCCTATGCATTTCCTAACTAATCACTAAAATCTTCTACCCTTCCAACACTGTTTGAGTTATTCAGCACAACTATTTGCATTCTGTTTGTGAAGTATAATTCAAAGCAGCTATTTGTAAAGCCATCAGTTAAACAAAACTCAAGTGTTTATGAGAATGTAACATGATCTACTCAAGTGCCTTGGAAAAACCACAAAAAATATGAACTGGTTATATTTTATTGTTTAAGGCATGTACTATTTGATGAGTGAATTTGTAAATAGCGTTCTCAATCCTTCTGGAACCCAAACTGTGATATATTAAGTTAAATTTTTCTACTTAAGTTTGATGAGGGGTTTTCAGTGAATATTGCAAACAATTTTTTTCTTAGCCAGTTTTGGTTGAAACAATGTGGAATTTGTTGTGGGGCATCAGAGAATATTCCCACTTCACCCCCTATAGGTTCTTGAAGTTCTGATAGTTGGTGCACTATATGTAGCCTTCAAAATAGCATCTGTAATGGAGGTGCATTCCAATCAGAGAGCTGTCATTGAGTTTCTTTTGATGCAAAACCAGAGCATTACAGATATTCGTAGGTGCTTGCAGAAGTCTATGGAGACCTGGCAGTGAACAAAAGCATGGTGAGTTGTTGGGAGAGGTGTCTATGATAAACAAGGTCACACAAACCTGTCCAATCTCCCATATGCCTGGGTCCTGCAATGTTTGAATGTGCAGACACACTCAGTCAAGGTGTTGAGCGGATCACAATTAAACACCTTGCTGCACACCTGGATGTCTCTGTTGGTAGTACTGACACACTCGTCCACCAGTTGGGGTACTCTAAGGTGCGTGCCCCCTGGGTTACTCACCACAAAGAGAAATGAAGGACCAACCATGCAGAATTGCTTGCCTGTTACAAGGCCAATTGTGACACTTTTTTGTTGAACATCATTATATTAGATTATATGTACTTTTTGTACCAATTGATCCATAGTGAGGAGATCCTCCAGGATGTAGAAAATGTCAGAACAACAATACGACTTACAATGAAAAACAAATATATTAACGTACCTTCCACATATCCCAAGTGAAATTATCATCATGGATGTAAATAAAAACTTTTTTACAATGATTGAATTACTGCAATGAATTTCACACAAGCGCACACATACTGGCATTTAAACTTTTTGTGGCTACCTGCAAGTTACTGAAAATGTGTGTTTCTGAATAATGGACACCTTTTTGAACCAAAGTATCTGAAGTCTCTTCTTACTTCTAGTATTGATTCTATGAATTGAGCTACTGGTTAGAGAAACAGATGTACAGGGCTATTACAAATGATTGAAGCGATTTCATAAATTCACTGTAGCTCCATTCATTGACATATGGTCACGACACACTACAGATACGTAGAAAAGCTCATAAAGTTTTGTTCGGCTGAAGCCGCACTTCAGGTTTCTGCCGCCAGAGCACTCGAGAGCGCAGTGAGACAAAATGGCGACAGGAGCCGAGAAAGCGTATGTCGTGCTTGAAATTCACTCACATCAGTCAGTCATAACAGTGCAACGACACTTCAGGACAAAGTTCAACAAAGATCCACCAACTGCTAACTCCATTCGGCGATGGTATGCGCAGTTTAAGGCTTCTGGATGCCTCTGTAAGGGGAAATCAACGGGTCGGCCTGCAGTGAGCGAAGAAACGGTTGAACGCGTGCGGGCAAGTTTCACGCGTAGCCCGCGGAAGTCGACGAATAAAGCAAGCAGGGAGCTAAATGTACCACAGCCGACGGTTTGGAAAATCTTACGGAAAAGACTAAAGCAGAAGCCTTACCGTTTACAATTGCTACAAGCCCTGACACCCGATGACAAAGTCAAACGCTTTGAATTTTCGGCGCGGTTGCAACAGCTCGTGGAAGAGGATGCGTTCAGTGCGAAACTTGTTTTCAGTGATGAAGCAACATTTTTTCTTAATGGTGAAGTGAACAGACACAATGTGCGAATCTGGGCGGTAGAGAATCCTCACGCATTCATGCAGCAAATTCGCAATTCACCAAAAGTAAACGTGTTTTGTGCAATCTCACGGTTTAAAGTTTACGGCCCCTTTTTCTTCTGCGAAAAAAACGTTACAGGACACGAATATCTGGACATGCTGGCAAATTGGCTCATGCCACAACTGGAGACCGACAGCGCTGACTTCGTCTTTCAACAGGATGGTGCTCCACCACACTTCCATTATGATGTTCCGCATTTCTTAAACAGGAGATTGGAAAACTGATGGATCGGTCGTGGTGGAGATCATGATCAGCAATTCATGTCATGGCCTCCACGCTCTCCCAACTTAACCTCATGCAATTTCTTTCTGTGGGGTTATGTGAAAGATTCAGTGTTTAAACCTCCTCTACCAAGAAACGTGCCAGAACTGCGAGCTCGCATCAATGATGCTTTCGAACTCATTGATGGGGACATGCTGCTCCGAGTGTGGGAGGAACTTGATTATCGGCTTGATGTCTGCCGAATCACTAAAGGGGCACATATCGAACATTTGTGAATGCCTAAAAAAACTTTTTGAATTTTTGTATGTGTGTGCAAAGCATTGTGAAAATATCTCAAATAATAAAGTTATTGTATAGCTGTGAAATCGCTTCAATCATTAGTAATAACCCTGTACTTTTAACAACAAATTCCATTACGGAATAAATACATCGTGAAGCAGTAGTGAATATCCCTACTTCCCTAAACAGGCCTCTGCAGAATGTCACAAAAACGCTATTAGTGCAGTTCAGTGCTAAAACATCATCAGCATTGCCCATAAAAATAGTGCACGGCGATCAGGAAATGACTGAAGCAAGTTATATAAAATTTCTAGGTCTAAATCTTGACACAAATTTCAATTGGAAGGCACATGTATACTTCTTAGCAAACAAACTAAACAGCCTAGCTTATGTGATGAATGTCTTATCTGGTTCCACCCTTATGGACACCAGGAAGATAGTCTACCACAGCTTCTTTGAGACTTTAATTCAATATGGAATAATTTTCTGGGGGAACACTATGAACAGCCCAAGATTACTTACACTTCAAAAGAGAGTCATAAGAAACATGTGTTTAGTCCAAAAAAGAACATGTCACGCATTATTTAAAGAATTAAAAATACTAACCATTCCTTCTCTGTACACCTACAAAATTTTTATTTTCATCTACAAAAATCAAAACTCACTTGACAATTTTCATTTCAATCACAATTACAGTACTTGTCACACAGACAATTTCAAACTTCCCTCTCATAATTTAAAACTTTATGCTCAAACACCTAATAAATTGTTAATATATTGTATAAATTTTATTGCAAGCTGCAAAATGACCATAAGTGTGATATACTTGTTAAATTTTTCATGTGTAAAAATGCAGAAATGCCTGCTGAAATATGTTAATTATTATAATATTTTTTAAAGTAATTTGACATGTCTCCAGTACAAAAACCTTTGATTTGTAACTGTACATTATAAGATGAATAAACTAAATTCTACATTCTCAAGTTCACACCACAAATAATTCTTATTACACTTTTTGTACCCAGAAAACTTTAGCTTGGCTTGATGTGTTATCTCAGAAAATGATCCCATTCAACAGTATTGAATGTACACACGGTATATCAACTTTTTCACTTTTACATCCCCTATGTCTGACAACATTCACATTGCAAATAGAGATTTGTTTAGGTGCTTCAGCAGATCTGTGGTATGCTCCTCCCAGTTGAATTTATTATCAAGCTGCACTCTGTAGAATTTAACTGTCCACTTTTTCTGTCTGTCTATCATCATATTTTAGGCATATACTGGTAGGAAACACCTTACAAGTTCTGAATTGCATATACTATATTTTTTCAAGGTTTAGTGACAGAGAATTGGCCAGGAACCATTCATTAATGCTCATGAAAATTTCACTGGCTGACCTTTCTAAGGCTACAGTTGACTTTCTATTTATGGCAGTGTTTGTATCATCTGCAAAAACAAAACAAACTTGGCATCTGGTAATGTTACTTATAAAAGGTCACTGATAAACACAAGAAAGAGTGTTAAGGTGGTATTATAATTAATTTAGAGAGATACACTTCAGTTGTACTAATATTTATTTATACCATGACTGGTTTTGAGATTTTAAAATCCCATCTTCAGGTGTATGAAATTTCAGTTTTGGTAAAACATAACTTGCGGTGAGGCCAGTCAGTGCAGGAGTTCCAACCATCGCATGTAGGTGGAAAATGGAAACATTAAGCACTACTGTGTAGAGGGCCACACTGGAGGTCTGGAAGTGCTTCCAGACCTCGGGCATGGTTCTCCATACAGTAGTGATTGATGTCCCTACCACGCGGCTGCCCAACAGTGGGCATTTTCCACCCACATGCAATGACTGGAACTCTTTCACTGACTGGCCCAACCACATATTATGTATTACAGATTTCTATAATTTCATACACCTGAAGGTGGAACTTTAGAATCTCAAAACTGGTCATGGTATTAATAAATATTAGCACAACTGAAGTGGATGACTCTAAAGTAATTATCATGCCTCCCAGTTGTGGATATCCTAGGTACCAATTCTTGTGCCAAAGATGGAGCCTTGGGGGACACCACATGTTATTGGTTCCTAGTTGGATAAAGGCTGATAACTTTCCTTATGACAGCCTTTGTTTCCTGTAAGAGACATAGGAATTGAATCATTTTTGCAGCATTTCCTGTTATACCACAATATTGTAAGTTACTTAAAAGGATATTGTGATTTACACAGTCAAATGCATTTGACAGGTCACAAAATATACCAGTAGCCTGTAATTTATTTCCTGGTGAATAAAGTACATTTTCACCTTCTCAGTACCATAACACTTTAGAAATCCCAAGTGATATTTGGAAAATGTATTTTATTTGTTGTCAGATGGTTAAGAAGCTGACTGTATACTACCTTTTCTAAAATTTTTGAGAATGCTGGAAAAATTGATACTGGATGTAAATTTGATGGTATTTCTTTATCTCCTTTCATAGACAAAGGCTTGACTTCAGCATATTTCAGCCATTCAGAAAATGTTCCACTGATAAGTGACAGGTTACCCAGATAGCTTAATATTTTACTAAAACTTGGAAGGACACACTTTAACTTCATTGATATTTTAACATAACCAATAGAGGTATTTGATTTTAAAGATTTTATGATGGACATTACTTCTGCTTGTTTAGGGAGGGTCATATTCATGTTAGTGAAGCTGTATATACTGGATGTCTGAGGTACTCCACAGCCACACCTGTTGAACCTCACAACCCCATCTTTTCAGGAACAGTTAAGAAATTTTTGTTAAAAAGTTTTGCAACACTGCAGACAACTGTTACCAATGCATAATTTACTCTTGATGCTATTTGTCCCTCTTCATGTCTGTTTCTACCAGTCTCCCCCTTCACTATATGCCACATTGTCTTTATTTTGTTATCTTATGTGACTGTCTTTTTCTTGTAATGTGTTTTCTTTGATGCCCACATTACTATCTTTAATATTTTGCATTATGTCTTGTAATACACTATAGCTTCAACATCGGAGTGTTTCTGACTGATAAACAAGTTTTCTTTTTGTTTCACATGGTATGTTTATTCCTTGTGTAATCCTTGGCTTCTTTGTAGACTTTGGTCAAGTCAATGTTAATTTTCAGGGAAAACAGTGTTCAAATAAGATAAATACTTTGTTAACAAAAGTGTTGTAGTTTTAATTCATGCCGTTAGTTTTGTATCTATCATCCCAGTTCATGTCTTTGAAGAGTGTGCTAAAATAATCCATTTTTGGCTTACTGACTAGCCTCTAATTCAGAGTTAATAAATATTACACCCAGTCTTTTAAAAAAGAAACTACATGTCGTGGTCGGAGAAGCCATTTACTATTGATTTTACGATATAATTTTTTTCCATTATGCTTTTCCGTAAAGATGTTATCAGTGGTTGTTGTTGAGCATCAGCTACCTTAGTTGCGAAGTTTAAGTTAGGAATTAAGCCAAATGATAGTGTTACTAACTGATTATTGCCTGTGAGAGTGTTTATGAAAATCACCAACAACCACTATTTCTTTTTATTTATATTTTTTCATGGTGATATAGAACCAGATTAAAATTACCTACAGGTGATAGATATTCACATACTATCTATTTCTGTATCTATGTGGCTACTCTGCAAATTACACTGAAGTGCCTAGCAGAGTGTTCGTTGAACCACTTTCACAATAATTCTGATACTCCACTCTCGAAGAGCACATGGAAAAAACGAACACCTAAATCTTTCCATGCAAGCTCTGATTTCCCTTATTTTATTATGATGTTCGCTTCTCCCTAAGTAGGGTGGCATCAACAAGATATTTTCACAGTCAGAGGAGAAAGTTGGTGATTGGAGTTTCACGAGAAGATCCTGCCACAACAGAAAATACCTTTGTTTTAACAATGTCCACCTCAAATCCTTGACTCTCTCTCCCATTTCTCGATAATACAAAATGGCTGCCCTTCTTTGAACTTTCTCAATGTACTCTGTTAATCGTATCTGCTAAGGATCCCACACTATGCGGCAGTACTCAAAAAGAGGATGGACAAGAGTAGTGTAGGCAGTCTCTTTAGCAGATCTGCTGAATTTTCTAAGTGTTCTGCCAATAAAAAACAGTCTTTGGTTCACCTTCCTCACAACATTTTCTACTTGTTATTTACACTTTAAGTTGTTTTTAACTGCAATTCCTAGGTGTTTAGTTGAATTTATGGCCTTTAAATTGATGTGTTGTGTAACTGAAGTTTAATGGATTCCTTTTAGCACTCGTGCGGATGACCTCACACTTTTCATTATTTAGGGCCAATTGCCAATTTTTGCACCATACAGGTATCTTATCTAAATCATTTTGCTATTGTTTTTGACCTTCTGATGGTTTTATTAGATGATAAATGACAGCTTCATCTGCAAACAACCTAGGATGGCTGCTCAGATTGTTGCCTAAATATTTGTATGGATAAGGAACAACAGAGGGCCTGTAACACTACCTTGGCAGGCACCAGAAATCACTTCTGTTTAACTCTATGACTTTCCATAAGTTACTATGAATTGTGACCTCTGACAGGAAATCATGAATCTAGTCACACATCTGAGATGATATCCCATAAGCATGCAATCTGATTGCAAGCCACTTGTGAAGTATGGTGTCAAAAGCCTTCTGGAAATACAAAAATACAGGATCAATTTGAAATATTTTGTCAACAATGTTCAACACTTCGTGTGAGTAAAGAGTTAGTTGTGTTTCACAAGAATTATGTTTTCTAGATCCATGTTGACTGTGTCAACAGACCATTCTGTTTGAGTTAATTCATATTGTTCAAATACAATATATGTTCCAAAAGTCTGCTGCATGTTAGTGTTAATGATAGGGGCCTGCAGTTTAGTGCATTACTCATATTGCCATCCTTGAATATTGATGTGATCTGTGCAACTTTCCAGTCTTTGGGTACAGATTTTTCATTGAGCGAATGGTTGTATATGACTGTTAAGTATGGCACTATTGCATCAGCATACTTTTAAAGGAGCCTTATTGGTATTCAGTCTGGATTGGAAGACTGTTTTTATTAAGTGACGCAAGTTGTTTCACTACTCTGATATCTACTTCTAAGTTATTCACATTTACAGCTGTTCTTGATTTGAATTCTGGAGTATTTACTACACCTTCTTTGGTGAAGAAATTTTGGAAGGTTGTGTTCAGTAATTCCGTTTTAGCAGCACTGTCATTGACAGTTGTTTCCATTGCTATTGCTCAGAGAAGTAATTGATTGTGTATTGCTACTAGCATTCTTTACATACAACCAGAATCTCTATGGATTTTCTGCCAGGCTTCAATCATATTGCATCGAAGTCTGCATTAAATTTAGAGCTTCTGTAAAAGGTCACCAATCTTCAGGGTTTTGCATTTGTTTAAATTTGGCACCCTTTTTTTGTTGTTTCTGCAACAGTGTTCTGATCTGTTGTGTGTATAATAGGGGATCAGCTCCATCATTTGTTAATTTATCTTCATGTAAATGTTTATTAAAAAGCATTAGTTATCAATTTCTGCCTTTATTGTACATGCTTCCATATGCTGCTCTACTCAAAATTTATAAATGTCTATGTTCTTAAACTTATGTCAATTCCTGATGAATGTGGCAACTCTCTCTTTCTCCATTTCTGCTCTATAGAAGTGAGATGCTAACCTAAATCCTATAACACTTAATACATCTACATCAGTGGCCACATGATGTTCAGGGAGGTAGATTATGTCAGCTGGGTTTGATCAATTAATCAATGCAGATAATTCATTCATTAATTTTGCTTTTTAGTCCTTAGATATTTTGATGCTGCACAAAAGACACCTGACATTCCCAAATGAGTGAACTAAAACTGGAGTGAAATAAGATTTCTGCCAATTGCTGAAAATTTTTAACCAACAGCTGTTTGTGCTGATGCAATATGCCAGAATCATGTTTAGTTTCTTTCTCAGCCTCAAGGTTTTGTTTGATCTTAACCTCTCTTGCAATTACCTTCTTTCTGTCTTCCCTACCCTACTACAAAAGGTGCTTTTCTGAACCATGTAGCCACTGGTATTTCATGACTCAGGATAGTGCCACCCTCCTAAAATTTTCTATTATTAGCTCAGCCAGTTTATCCTCCCTTTTCCTGTTGTGGTGAAGGCCTGGTCTAGCATAATTCCACCTACTGAGAGAATCTACAGGAATCACTCCAATATGTGATCCTGCACTCATCATAGGCAGCCATTCCAACTCCAAATTAACTCTCCTGACTGAAGAACTTGAATAAGGTTGGTCATGACACCTGAGAGCATCACTACAGGCAACGAAACATGGGTTCATCTCTTCCAACTGGAAACAAGGCAGCAATCCATTGAGTGGTGCCACACCACCTCTCCTCTGAAGAAAAAGATCAAAGCCACACTCTCAGCTGGTGAAGTCATGGCAATAGTTTTCTGTGACTGTGAAAGGGTTATTCTGGCTGATACACTGTGTCATGGTGCAACCATCAATTCCGTAGTTTAGTGTGTTCATCACCACAAAAATGCAAACAAACTTAGCCCTCTCCACGACAATACAAGGCCTCACTCCAGTCTGTTCACATGACAGGAGCTCTCAGAACTTCATTGGATTGTTCTTCCCCATCCAACCTACTGCCCGGATCTTGCACCTTCCAACTTACATCTATCTGTTTGGCCCAATGAACCACGCACTCCACAGGCAGCAGTATGTGGATTTTGGAGAGGTTATTGATGCAGCAAGGCATTGCCTGCAATACAGACCAGAAGAGTGGTACCTTATGGGCACACAGGACCTCTGAAAGGTGGCATAAGGCCACTGCTTTTATCAGAGATTAGCCAAAAGAGTGGGGAATAATTCATTGTAATGGAATCCTGAATAAAAATCAACCTGCTTTTAGAAAAAAATGTGTTGCGTTAATTATTGAACACCTCAAATACTCTTTATCACATTACTTCCCCCAGTATTTTGGAAAAAGAAGTCAGTAAGGAAAATTGGATGAATGATAAATAATTAAGTCTTTCTTGTCATCTTTCCTATGACGAGCTTTAACAATGGCATATTTTAATCTATCCAGAAAAATTCCTCCGTGCCAGTGATACATTACATAAATCACTCAAAACCCTGCATATTAATTTTGAAGAACTCTTGGAATTCCATCTGCAGCACTGTTTCTCAGAATTTTTAGATTTCTATTAATTCCAGTGAAGGATGTTGGTGCTACTTTTAGCTGCTTAAAGTTGTGTGGAATGACATTTTCAATATATTTTCTTGCTTCTTCAGCTGAACCACTTAATCCTGTTTCTCCCGCTACTTTTAGAAAGTCGTTGTTAAAAGTACTAGTAACTTGTGAATTATGAGTCACAACATCATCATTTAGTTTAACCATTATTGCATCTTGTGCAGTGACTGGCTGCCCTGTCCCCCTTTAGTTTCAGTACAGGCCCACTGCACTGCATTACACTGTTGGTGTGGGTACTTCATAGTCTGACAGTGTCTCAATGACAACTGGGGAACAGAATCCTATGAGAGGAAATGAAAACTCACCATGTATGTCAATCTACAGGAAGCATGAAATCTGAAACCTCATAGAGACAACAACTCTGTCAGCAGATCTGCCCATACTACATGTTTGTGCGCCCTCTGCAACAGGTTTCTGCACTGTTCTGCTGCACTATCCATGCTAGCTCATGTGTCTCCATCGTGATATCTGCTGGCAGGGATATGAAATCCCTCCTTCCTGGAAAGACCATATAGGTCTGAAAATAGCCAGGCTTGGGCCATAGCCTCCAGTGCAGAACTGGAGAGGCTACCAGAGGATCCAGAAGCATACTGACCACCAAAGGACCAGCTCTGGGAGGAAATAGAGGCAGGCCATGGTGGTCCACAGCATGCGACTCAGGGCACCACAAATCCCGGAGACCCCACAGCTGGTGCCCATGCAAACGTTCTGCCAGACTGAATCTGTTGACTGGAGTCACCCAGGATGTAGCTAGAAAGCTTGACAATGTGTTGTTGCAGGAATGCAGGAAGAGACAGACACTGACTCCTTTATTTGATTCTTGAACTGCCTACTGTTATCGGACACAAGGATCCTGGAGGACCCTCAATGTCAAAAACAATGGATGAACAGTGGCTGTTAATGACACAGAGGACAGCTTGGCTACAAATGGAGATTTGGAACAATGTGTTGATCACCAACACACGCTGCCAAGGAACAGACCCATGAAATCTATGTACATGCTGTCCCACGAGTGCTCTGGAAGTAGCCATGGAGAAATCTTGCAGGTGGTGCAGCCTGGTTCTGTGCACAGGCCTTGCAAGCCCATACCAACATTTGATGTCACAATTGACTAATGGCCAGTAGACGTGAAATAGCACCAAGCTATACCCTAGTGCGACGCATGCAGCAACTGAAGTGTGGGAGGGCACAATGCTAGGGGGCAACCATTCAGTAGCATTGCTCCTCCATGACAAGCCCAAGTACCACCAGAACAAGGTTGAGTCAGTTTCATAGGAGAAAAAAAACTTACACCATACTGGATTCACAACCTAAGAGCTGCACTCCAGCTAACGCATCTGAACTGCTGAAATGATTTTCCAGAAAAGTGGGTCAGCAGCTGTGGCAGTCATGACTGTTCACACTGGCAATGGAAAAGCCAACAAGGCTTGTCGCAAGCCATCATCTAAAGCAGAAGCGAGAGTCTGCTGCGAATCAAACTCCAACTTGGGCCTCTGGTAGCTACAATAGCCCATCAGCATTGGCATGCTGAATGGTGGAGTGGTAACGAAGGTCATAGCAATAGTTATTGAGAAGGAGAGCCTACCCCTGAAATCTTTGAGCAGTCCTGTTGGGCAGCTTGGAACAAGGTACAAATAAGGAAACCAGTGGCTTGTGATCAGTTATTTGGAGGAATTTCACCAATACAAGAAAACATGAAACTTTTTAACCATGAAATTAATAGCTTGCTCCTCCTTTTTCACTCACACAGCAAAATGCATCCTCAATGCACAAGCAGCAAGCTGTTCTGTACCATCCAGGTTCTGGTGGGACAGAATTCCATCAATGCTATACTGGGAACAGGACAGGGTGAAAGGTTTACCCAGCATAAAAGGCAGACAGAGAACAGAGCACAAACACTGCTCAAGAGACTTAAAAGCCTATTGGCAAACAAATGTAACACCCTTCTGATGCAGTCAGTTAAGAGGATCAGATGTATGTGGCTCAAGGATGAAGCATAATATGAAATACCACAAAAAAAAAAAAAAAAAAAAAAAAAAAAAAGCCTGGAGCTCCTTAAGTTTCTTAGATGCTGGCAGGCTGATGACAGCTTTGATGTGGTCATCTGTCAGGATGAGGCTATCTTTGCTAAGCCCGTGTCCCATAAATGCACCTTTGGGCAGAAGAAACTGGACTTTTCCAGCCTGCAGTGAAGGCAACTCACCAGAAGGCATTGGAAAACCAGCTCAACATTTTGTAAATGTTCCTCTCTTGTAGGGCCCGTTACACGGAGGTCTTCAAGGTAGTTGATGCAACAGAGAATTTCAGAACCAACTGCACCAATACTGTTGTTGAATTCCCAGTGCTGACAAGATTCCAAAAGGCGAATGATAAAACTGGTAAAACTTAAGTGAGTGTGAAGAACCAAGACAGTCCAAGAGACTGTATCCAACAGTAACTGCTGGTCGGCATTTTGTGTGATTAAT
This sequence comes from Schistocerca serialis cubense, assembly GCF_023864345.2. NCBI lineage: Eukaryota > Metazoa > Arthropoda > Insecta > Orthoptera > Acrididae > Schistocerca > Schistocerca serialis. Next base: position 406,170,563 of record NC_064642.1, on the reverse strand, counting down.
ACTGGTTCCCTGATGACTTCACCAACAACTCTGCCATCCAAATAATAGGATATGAATCCATGACACATTTTGTATTGGCTGTCTGTTTAAAAATCGGTTTGAAGGTGTATGGCACCATTGGGTGTTTGAACCACCACCAAAGGACTTGATTGAATAGGTAAGAGAAATGACCCTTGATTCTGCCAGTGCTGCAATTAGGCCTTTACCTTGTTGTGCATGATGAAGGGAATAGCATGGGGGGGGGGGGGGGGGGGATGGGGGGGGGGGATGGTGCAGGTGATCATATTTAGGAAGTGCCAATGGCTTAAGGGAAACATGTGCCTGGAAATATTCTGCCTGCCCCAAAGTACTCAAACAGTGCTGTATGACTGCAGCAAGGAGTCCAAACTGTGGAAAGGAACAGAGACACTAAATGCACTTCATTAACCATCATGAAGCCAAAAACAGGAAAGGCATCTCGCTAAAAGATATTCTGTGTCAACAGTGAATTGATCACTAACAATGAGAGTTGCCACTTGATTTTCTGATAACGTGCATGGAGGAGAATTGGCCCCACAAAGTAATGTACTGTTTACTGTAAGACACAACATGACTTAGCAGCCGTTTCAACTCCAGGCATCCTGCAGCCTGTATGTATCTAAATTAATGACACTGACCTTCACTTCTGTGTCTTAGTAACCATTCATAATAGGAATGTTCCTGCTGTATCTCCAAATATTGACTATTCCCCCAGGTACACCCTGCATAATCTACCTGAAACCTTCTGGTGTCTCATTTACATATACAGGCTTATTTTACATTTTTATGTTATTAAGAAGAATGAATAGTTTTAAAGACTCATCATTTATATTGACATGGCATCAACACCTTAATGGCAGCATCTCTGCTTCACCTACCTTCAGTATGCTGTCTGGAAACAGCACACATCAAATGACAGGTCAACCAAATATTTGCATCTACAGAAGAATAACAGTAAATTTACATACATCAAGCATTCTTTCTCAGACTTGAAAAATTAGGTAGTGAGACATTTGAAACTCCACCATTCACCAACATCCAAACCAAAGACAAAATACAAAGTTACTCTTTGATAATACTTCATGATTTCGGAGTTAGAAGTGGGTCATATACTTGGATTTGGAGAGGTTTGGGAATGAATCAACCATGGCTGCCTTTCCTTGAAACAAAACTGAGATGAACCTAGACTAGACAAGTATTCCAATCAAGTTCTTCCAGAATGTGAGCCCAATATTTTAACATTATGCCAAAGAATGATGCAGAACCTTTGAAGTAGTGACTAACAAGGATTTGTCTTTACAATTGCTTATTCAGTGCTGCCTTGAATTGCAAAAGCTCTTGAAGTGAGTAAGGCTAACACTCAAATCCAGTTAATGATCGCTAATTTCCATAAATTTGTTCACAGTAGGCATCTGTATACATCTCATAGAACATAATGTTTATAGAACTGACAAATACTAGAAACATTTCCAATATGCTGCTTTTGGTATGGAGAAAAGCAGCTACTTGTAACCAACTGCAATGTGTAAGACTCTCCAATCCCACTCACTGCAACTGAGACTGTAATACTGAATTAATATCCCTTGTGTAAGATGTATTCAGTGCAAAAACTTCTCTCAATACAGAGCATTGTGTAACGTGTTCTAGACCACTAACTGAATATACGTAGATGGCTTTTTTAGTGCTTTATATGATGTGTGCACATTGAATTACAGACAATGGACCAACAAATATGTAAGCAAAATTAAGATATCATATTACGAATACCCACAATTTTCAATCCTTTGATACATTCTAATTTGTTATGGAATGAGTGAAAGAAGAAAGCTGTTTTTTTGGAGTCTAAATGTTATGGGCTCCTATCAGTTAACTGTAGGTACACACAAGATATTGTCTAACAGTCAGCAAACCTAAATACTCACCATCCCATGCTAGAAGTGGTTATGTTTTATCTACTATTTTTGCTTCATTTGTCAACTATGGTAGTAAACAATTAATTACACTGATAAAACTGATGACACTTTGCTATTCTAGAGGCAGTGACAGTTGCCACCACACAAAAAAAGACTACTAACACAAATCCTACTAACATTAAAAACGTGTCACACACAGGGACTCTACATCGAATCAGAGTAAAAGTCCTGTTACCTGATCCACTGCAGACTAAGTAAATGGCAACATTAATTAAAGATTATCACTGTGTGTGGGGAGGGGGAGGGCAGAGCTGTGGAGAGGGGAGGAGGGGGGACCTGTGGAGAGGGGTGGACGGGGGGGGGGGGGCGGAGATAACTGGTAACCTTTATCAGAAATGTCTAATTCAGCTCCTGGTGTAACAAAATTTTTAAGTCAAATATTCATTTTGTTGATTAGCAAACATAACCTTCTAACCAGCACAAACTAGCTGCTAACCAGCACAAACTAGCTGCTAACCAGCACAAACTAGCTGCTAACCAGCACAAACTAGCTGCTAACCAGCACAAACTAGCTGCTAACCAGCACAAACACACCACCAGCCAGCACAAACACACCACCAGCCAGCACAAACACACCACCAGCCAGCACAAACACACCACCAGCCAGCACAAACACACCACCAGCCAGCACAAACACACCACCAGCCAGCACAAACACACCACCAGCCAGCACAAACACACCACCAGCCAGCACAAACACACCACCAGCCAGCACAAACACACCACCAGCCAGCACAAACACACCACCAGCCAGCACAAACACACCACCAGCCAGCACAAACACACCACCAGCCAGCACAAACACACCACCAGCCAGCACAAACACACCACCAGCCAGCACAAACACACCACCAGCCAGCACAAACACACCACCAGCCAGCACAAACACACCACCAGCCAGCACAAACACACCACCAGCCAGCACAAACACACCACCAGCCAGCACAAACACACCACCAGCCAGCACAAACACACCACCAGCCAGCACAAACACACCACCAGCCAGCACAAACACACCACCAGCCAGCACAAACACACCACCAGCCAGCACAAACACACCACCAGCCAGCACAAACACACCACCAGCCAGCACAAACACACCACCAGCCAGCACAAACACACCACCAGCCAGCACAAACATACCACCAACCAGCACAAACATACCACCAACCAGCACAAACATACCACCAACCAGCACAAACATACCACTAGCCAGCAGGTATGTACAACTAACCAGCAGGTATGTACAACTAACCAGCAGAAAATACCACTAACCAGCACAAATAAATTAGTAACCAGCACAAATAAATTAGTAACTAGCACAAATCCCAGTACACATTTACGTATCTTGCATCTTCTGCATATAAACATTAATTTTTTTCACAAAATGAGTGTTTCACACTGTGTAAGATTTTGAAGAGAAATTAGTCCAACATTTCCCTCAGATGAGAAGGAACAACCCCAACCATTTTCACTAGTGTGTTGAACTGCTGGCTGATGCTGATTGGGCCTAGGTTTTAACCATGTGTGTAGTGAAGAACATTGACTTAGTAACTCAATTCCACACAAGCACCAAAATGTGAGTTTGGTGATGCAGTGCCCAGAAGTAAGATTTCAGTCAGTCTTTTCTACTTCCAGTGATGTTGCTTTTTTAATGACATTAACAGCGTATCTTCATTTCAAAATTCCATTCACATCTTTTAAAGGTTAAAGAAATTGTTTTATTTGTAGTGAAGAACATCAGTCCAATAAATTATTGAAGATAATTACATTTGCTGGACAAGGTATTTTCCAGTATTCTTTATTTAATCTTAAATTATAATTCTCCATTTACTTACAGTGTGGGCAACATGCTCGGACATTTTGTTTTTTACAATAAATACTCTTTGTAACATTCTTTTTAATAAATACTGTAAACTTGAGACAACAGCAGACAAAGTTGCCTCAATGCTCTCTCAGATATGGCTTAATTAAATGTCATGGTACAAAATTATGAAACATTATTTTAAATTAAAAAGAAGTACACAAATAATTGTTGTTCTGATAGGATTTGTGTCTAGTTACATGAAAACTAAATGTGAGTGGCTAAGACAAAAGCCTAAGTGACAGCTTCACAGCAGAACAAAAATACAGCAAGTTTCACAATACTCTGTTAGGAACTTGTCTGCACGAGCAGATTTCCACTTTCACACACATTAGTAGCACATTATTAAAAGCAAACTAAAGTACACAAACACACATACATGGCACAAATGGACTATTCTTACATGTATTTACATAAATCAGAAATTCAACACTGTTTAAGGGTTGAATGATGAAACAGGTGCACATGACAGTTACTATTCAACATGACAATTTCAAAAGTCTCTGTATAAAACTATACACGACATACAATTAGAAAAATAAAAATTTAGAAATAAAATTTTTTTTTTCAAATGACATGGCAAGGAAAGAAGATTTAGTAATTTTTGTTCAGGTAGTTACCATCTTCTCAATGTAAATTATGTAACTCAAACTGTTGACACTGACAGATCATGCAATAAATACTTTGGTATCTTATCATTACATCTCAGCAGTTATCAACTTTGGCATAAATATTTATGAGTATTTTTGTCGATCTGTTTATATATGATTTTCAGATCATTATCTTGACAGTCTGATGATAATACTTCAATCACTTGTAATATTGAATCAGCTTATATCCTGTTGCATAAATTAAAAAAAAAGTATAACACAAAAATTACCATTTTAGACCAGTCTGTACATCAAACATTAAATCAGCAGATTTATTTAGCATGGCGGTTTCTTCTGCAGTGAGTGGCTGTTTCACTATGTGTGTAACTCCATTCTCTCCCAACACACATGGCAAAGAGAGAAATACATCCTTGGAAATACCATGATAACCCTGTAAAAGTTTTCTTATATTAATAAAATCTGTATTAAAAGAGAAGCAAATCAACACAGAGTGAGTGAGTGAGTGTGTGTGTGTGTGTGTGTGTGTGTGTGTGTGTGTGTGTGTGTGTGTGTGTGTGTCGAGAGAGAGAGAGAGAGAGAGAGAGAGAGAGAGAGAGAGAGAGAGAGAGAGAGAGAGAGAGCCAATGAATTCTTTTTAAGCAGGCAAAAGTAACATCTGTTTTGAGGAAAATAACACTGAATTTGGCTATAAAATAAAACAACTTACCACTTTTTCATGTCCCTAATTATAGATAACTACATTATCTCTAAAAAGTTGGAGGTCTATATTACATGACAGACCATTAATGAATAAGGAGCAGTCAAATGAAAACTGAAAAACTTCCACAATTGGACCATGCAATGGTTCCATTCAAAGCAATCCCAACATATGTTAAGATATTTATCCCAGTGAGAGATAAAGCAGTCAGTTCCTGTTTCGTAGGACACAGCTGGCCACTGGTGTGTCCTCAGCTGCACCCACACTTGCACTTCCTTGTCTGTCTGGAACCAACATCCCTGTGACTGTCTTCAGGTTGCAAGGGTGTGAAAACCACACAGTAAAAGATCTGGGCTCAAAGGAGGACATTGCAGTGTTTTCCAACCAAATAACTTAAATGTAGCCTTCATCCAATTGGCAGTGTGAGTGTGGGGGAGGATGTTATCATGCAACAGGATAATTCTGTCAGACAGCATTCCTGGGCATTTTGACTTTTTGATATGCCGTGGTTTTTGCAAAGTACCTTCATAGTGCTGTGTGTTGATTGTGGTTCTGCACTCTGTGAACTAGGCATACTGTTGCATGATAATGCCTGTCCCCACACTGCCAAACAGAGGAAGGCTATGCTTTAGTGATTTGGTTGGGAAATACTGCAACATCCATGAGCCCACATCTTTCACCGTGTGATTTTCAGATCTTGGTGATCTGAACAAAGGCATGGATGTTAGTTTCAGTCAGCTGAGAAAGCACAAGAGTGGACGCAGTTGTGGATTCATCAGTGGCCAATCACATTCTATGGAACGGGAATTAATCATCTCATCTCCCAGTGGGATAAATATCTTCACACTTGAAGATTACTTTTGAATGGAACAATTCCATGGACCTGTTGTGAATGTGTTCAGTTTCCATTGAACTGCTTGTTATATATGAATGACCTAGCATATAATATTAATCTTGGACTTTCTGGAGATGATGATGACAATGACGATGGTATCTACAATTAGGGACATGAAAAAGTCGCTTTATTTTGTGACCAAATTTGATGTTATTTTTTGTCCAAACTGGTGTTAGTTTTGCCTGGTTCAGTGTTTTCTTGTCAAATTAACTGGTATCATCTTGTAAAATTTGGTGTGTATTTTTTGCCAAATTCAGTCTTATTCTTTTGCCAAATCTGGTGTATTTTCCCCAGTTATGTATTTTTTTTTTTTTATTTATTTTGGTCCTATTGTCTTTGTCATGTCGAAGTTGCATGGGACTGTCTCTTTAAGATTATACATGAACCTCAGCTTTGAGGATATAAGAAGTCAAACTCCAGTTTTAACACTCAAAAAATGTCAGTTATGAGTATTAGTAACCTGGTGTCCTCATTTATAACATTCTGTAAGTGGGCTGCTTCCGTGTAGGCAGCGCTGTGTAGCGCTTTGCATTGGATCTCTGACTGCGCTTTCTTTGTAAGAGACTCTGTGGCTGGTTGGACTCATTGTTGGAAGATTACCAGTAGTGTTGGGCAGTTGGAAGTTAGTCACCAGCAGTGATGGAAGTACTGTTGGGCAGTGGAGGTGAACAGTCAGCAGTGATGGATGTTAAATGTGAAAAGTTAGCATTGATGGAGGGTACAGGTCTGAAGTGTTAGCATAGGCTAATGATCTGGAAGTATCCAACCCGGAGATTGAAAATTATTCATGATTATATATATCTTTGCACTGGATGTCAATGACTATTTATACTTGTGTTTGAACTGGATGTCACATTATTAAAGTAAAAAATACATTATTTTGTTTGCAACAAAATCTTTCCTTTGCTAACCACATGCCTATTAGTAGTTAGTGGCTTTAGTAGTTAGTATCTTTTATTTAGCTGGCAGTAATGCTCACTGTATTGCCGTAGTTCGTGCATTGAAGATCTTTGTGAGGCAAGTGCTTAATGAAATGTGTAGGTTATCATCAGGATTGCTTCTTATTCAGGGCCATTCTTTTGTATTAATTATTTGAAGTCAGGTTGTTATTTTTTTGAGCAGTCAGATTGTGTTGTGCTAGTATATTGTGGGTCAGTGTTAACATGATAAGAAAAAGTAGAGAGAAAGTAGGCTCAGTACATTCAGTTTTACTCAGCTGTTTCAGAATCAAATAATGTAGAAGTTTCATCTTCTCAGTCATTCAGCAATCTAAGTACAGATTCAGACATTTAAATAAAGAAGTTTCAATTCTTATATGGCAAAATTACAAATTTTGTAATAGCTCATAAGACATCATCCATTTTGCATTGTTTCACTAAGAAGTGCTAATTTTGCTGTCCATATCTCTAATGAATTACTATTTGATAAAAGGTTGTACAAAAATTTAGCAAAATCTTGATTAGATTTTGAAGTGGCGCAAAGACTGGTAGCTTACTTTAAATGATCAGAAATGTAAAATTTGGCACTTCGAAAATGCAAAGCGTGGCATCCTATGCATACAATATCAATGAGTCACAATTGGAATCATTCAATTCATATTAATACCTGAGTGTAACAAATTGTGAGTATAAGCAGTGGGAATTGATAGGATACCGGGTAAATGCCAGCTATAGAAACTGTTTACAGAACACTTTTTCATCCAATAACACTGGACAAATGTACGAGACCGATAGCAAATGCAAACAACTGGGGATATTAAACATATGTGTAGAACAGCTGCTTAAATGGTCACAGGTTTGTTTCACTAATGGGATAGCCTCACACAAATGCTGAAAAATCTAAACCAGCAATGACTCCAAGTGGTCTGCTAGCCTGTGAAAGTGTACTGAACAAAGTTTGAAGAACAAGTCTTCAACGAAGAATCTAGGACTCTACTATAGCTTCCTGTTTAGTGTCGCAGTAGGGGTCACAAAGACAAAGACTAATTACAGTGTGTGAAAGGCATTTAAACACTCATTCTTTCTAAGCACCATATGCAAATGAAACAAGAAGAAACTAAATACATGGTACTGTGGGGGAAGTACCCTCTACCATACATGTCACAAGGTTTGCAGAGGACAGATGATGAAATTCTAGTAAGACACTTTTATGTATTTCTTGTTCTTGAATGTATCGTTTATGACAAACATTTCACAGATCGTAAAAAGAAAGCCAATGTTACACTTTACGTATTCGCAAGTGATGCGAATACTATCTGCATACATGATGCATAGTCAACTTTATTTTGTTTGGTCCAGAAAACCAGTAGTTAGGGCAAAAAGAGTATACCCTGGAAAAATGAGAAATGGATATGGTACCTATATATATATATATATATATAAAAAAATAAAAGCCCTGAGCCAAATTACCCTAAAAAAGTTAGAACTGTAAAATAAATTAATAACATTTTATAAGTGATGTGTTTCGTGTGCACAATCATGAAAATACATTATAACATGAGAATATAATTTTAAAGCAAAAATGGTGGTATAAACAAACAGTTAATCAGATTTTACTCACATTAACCAGTGTTGACACAGCATGAACAACATGAGCATTGCGCAAAATGCTTTGTGCTAAAGCCGCAACACTCAGCCCAATAGCCCATGATGTATAACCCTTTAGTTTTATGACCTCATATGCACTGGAAAGGAGAAAAACTATTATTAATCACATGTAGCAGCCCTGGCCATTATTGCTATATAAGATTAAGCAATTGCATTTAAAGAGAATGAAACCAAAATCCTATCAACGGAATATAATAATTAGAAACAACAGTTTTAACATTAACAAGAATACCACTGCATTTTTTAGAATTATAACTATCATAGTTAACAACTGATAACACATGTTAATCATTTGCAACTAAGACTCCAATCCATATACTCATGCACATTCATGGAAAAAGCATGAAGGAATGATTCAAATGGAATGGAAATCAGTAGATGTGATGTACATGTATAAATGAATGTTTAAAATTTTAAAAAATTGGTGAGTTATTCAAGAGAGTAAGCTTTACAAATTGAGTAAGTCAATAACAAATTGCTCCACCTCTGGTTCTTATGCAAATGGTTATTTGGTTTGGCATTGACTGATAAGAGTTATTATATGTCCTCCTGAGGGTATTGTGCCAGATTCTGTCTAATTGGCACATTATATCTTCAAAATCCTGAGTTGATTGGAAGGTTCTGTCCATAATGCTCTGAACATTGTTGATTTAAGAGAGATCTGGCGACCTTACTGGCCAAGGTAGGGTATGGCAAGCAATAATACAACCAATAAAAACTCTAACCATGTACAGGTAGGAATTTTCTTGCCAATATGTAACCCCAGGATGGCTTACCATGAAGGGCAACAAAATGGGGTGTAGAATATTACTGGTTTACTGCTGTGCTGTAAAAGTGCCATTGTTGACAACCAAACACATCCTGCTATAAAAGAAATGGCACCTCAGACCATCATTCCCGGCTCTCAGTATGCATGCATGGCAGGCAACAGTCAGATTGGTATCCCCCAGCTACCTGGGTCATCTCCAGAGGTGCCTTTGGCCTGTAATCTTGTTGACTGAAGTAGAATTGTCTTCACTTACACGTCCTGTTTCAAACTGAGCCCCCATAACCAGTGAAGACATGTCCAGATATTCCCTGGACTGCAGTGAGATACCAGCCTGACTGTCACCTGCTGTATATTCTGACATCCAAGAGTGATGGTCTGGGCTGCCACTTCATTTCATTTCACAGCAGGACCCCTTTGGTTGTCACCTGTGCCACCCATGCAACGCGCGAGTGTATACCTGTCCTTTTTTCCCCCTAAGGTAAGTCTTTCCGCTCCTGGGATTGGAATGACTCCTTACCCTCTCCCTTAAAACTCACATCCTTTCGTCTTTCCCTCTCCTTCCCTCTTTCCTGATGAAGCAACTGTTTGTTGCGAAAGCTTGAATTTTGTGTGAGATATATATATATGTGTGTGTTTGTGTGTCTGTCGACGTGCCAGCGCTTTCATTTGGTGGGTCACATCATCTTTGGTTTTGGAGATATATATATATATAGCGCTGGCACGTCGACAGACACACAAACAAACACAAACACACACACAAAATACTAGCCCTCGCAACCAACGGTTGCCTCGTCAGGAAAGAGGGATTTACTCCTTCCCTCTTTCCTGACGAGGCAACTGTTGGTTGCGAGGGCTAGTATTTTGTGTGTGTGTGTGTGTGTGTGTGTGTGTGTGTGTGTGTGTGTGTGTGTGTGTTTGTGTGTTAACGTAATTGAATCCTTCTTTTGACTACCAGATTGACGACCTGATGTAACTGAAAACTTTAGAGAAAATCTGAGTTTGCTTGTACTTATGTTCACCTATCATATTGTAATCATTGGAGGAGGCTTTAATCACCCATCAATTAATTGGAAAAATTAGAGTTTTGTGAGTGGTGAACTTGAAAAACATCCTGTGCAACAGTACTAAATGTCTTCTCTGACAACTACCTAAAACAGATTATTCAAAACCCCACTCATGATGGAAATATTTGAGATATAATGGCAACAAATAGACATGATGTCTTTGAGAGTGTCAACATTGAAACAGGTATCAATGACCATGAGATAGTTGTGGCACCAGTGATAAATGAAATACAAAGGGCAACTGAAAGAAATACACAGATTTTTAATTTTCTGGGCCTACTGTGTAATAAATACCTTTCAAGGACATAATATTTGTATAGCCAGTTAAGAATATTAGTTTTACTTGAACTATAGACCTATTTCAGCTATACAGCCATCATTATGTGATGTTTTCAAGTCCTGACTTCCAGGCAATATCGTTGTTCTGTTGCCTGTTGCTGTCTATTTGTTTACTGATTATGTTTTTCATTGTTGTTCTGTTAGTAATCAGTTGAGTGTTGTGTTCTGATATTTATTAGTAATGGTCAGAAATAAAACATACTTTCCAGCAGAAAGTTTGTGACAGCAATTACATCACATGATCAGCAATATTGTATGTACATCTAATTTGACATAGTTGCTGTCATGAAATTTCAACTGGAAATTAAGTTTATTTCTGACTATTTCTAATGAACTGTCACAATGTAACAACTGGTTAATACTAGAATAATGATAAAAAAATATGACCAGTACATTAAGACAGCAACAGAGATAACAAAATCGCTTATTATCTGTCACTAAATGTCAACTACAGACTAAGATTTATTTCTGGGCAATTTCTGACCACTACTAAAAGAAAAGTCAGAACATACCAGAAAACTAATAATTATTGCTACATTAACATAAAATATAATCAGTAACAAATAGACAGCAACAGAAACAATGATACTGCATGGGAGTCAGGACTTGAAAAAATAACCTGGTGATGGCTGTATAGCTCCAATAGGCTTATAGTTCAAACAAATAAAATATTCACAGCAGTGTAACTGGTTACATAAGTATAATATGCCCTTGAAAACACAATGGTACATATGATCAGTAAACCATATAAAAAAAGCATTAGTGTCATATCTCAATGACAAACTTTAAACTTTCAACACAGGGTAGGAGCATGTAGACGAGGTGAACAGATTCCCTTGCACTGGTTATGTATGTACCCTGAAGAACAGTTCACAATGAGAGGGACCCTCATGGTGTACAGTAACTGTAAAAAACTTCTAAAGACACAGAGACAACTGTGTTATAGGTGTAAAAAACCAAAAGAAATTCTGGTCATTTGTTAATGTTGTTTGTGGCAGCAAAGTTAGTGTCCAGTCACTTGCAGATGAGACAGGACCTGAAACTGAGGGTTGCAAAGCAGAAGCAGAAGCAGAAATGCTTAACTCCATTTTCAAAAGTTCCTTTAGAAAGGAAAACCCAGGAGACTGCCACAATTTAGTTCTCATACCACTGAAAAGATGAGTGAAATAGTTATTAGTGTCAGTGCATTGAGAAACAGACAAAATTGTTAAAACTGAACAAAGCTCTAGACCTAAAGGAATCCTCAGCAGCTCCTATGTTGAATTTGCAGCCAAGTTAGCCCTTCTTTTAATTATTATCTGACACAGATCTGTTGAACAAAAAATTATGTCCAGTAGTTGGAAGAAAGCACAGGTCACACCCGTTTAACAAGAAGGGTGGTATACGTGATCCACAAAACTACATCCAATATCCTTGATATCAATTTACTGTAGATGCTTAGAACATATCCTGAGCTCAAATATAACAAGGAATCTCTAACAGAATGACCACCTCAATGCCAACAAGTATGGATTCTGAAAACATCCATCACGTGAAACCCAACTCTACTATTTTCTCACATGGCATAGTGAAAGCTATGGATCAAGGCAGTCGGATAGATGCAATATTTCCTGATTTCCAAAAAGCATTTGAGTTAGTGCTACATTTACACTTATTATCAAAATTACTGTCATGCGGAGTATCAAGAGAAATTTGTGATTGGTTTGAGATTTTTTTGATCAGGAAGATGCAGCCACTTATCATGGAAGGAGATCAATCAGCAGATGTAGAAGTAACTTCAGGTGTGTTGGGGCCATTGCTGTTCATGTTTTATATTAATGTCATGCAGATGATATCAATAGTAATCTCAGCCTTTTCGTAGATGATTTAGTCATTTGCAATGAAGTACTGTCTGAAAGAAGCTGTGTAAACATTCAGACAAATCTTGACAAGACATCAAAGGGGTGCAAAGATTGGCAACTTGCTGTAAATATTCAGAAATGTAAAACTGAGCACTTCAAAAATCAGAACAGAAACATAGTATCATATGACTGTAGTATTAGTAAGGCACAGCTGGAATCAGTGACCTCTTACTTACCTGGATGTAAAGCGTCATAGGGAGTGAAAAGGAATGAGCATGTAGACTCAGTCATGAGTAAAACAGGTGGTAGATTCAGTTTATTGGTAGAATACTGGGAAAATGCAATCAGTCTGCAAAGGAGACTGCCTACAAATCACTCATGCAACCCATCCCAGAATGTTACTTTAGTTTTGGGACAGTTACCAAATAGGACTGACGGGGGATATTGAAAGTAATAGATAATGGTAGCACAAATGGTCGCAGGTTTGTTTGATCCATGGGAAAGAGTTACAAAGATGCTCAAGAAACTGAACTTGTAGACTTTTTAAGAAAGCCTTCAACTATCCTGAGAAAGCCTAGTTATGAAATTTCAAGAACTGGTTTTATATGACGACTCTTGGAATATGCTACAAACCCTATGTATCACTCATATGGATTGTGAGGACAAAATTAGATTAACAACAGAATGCACAGAGGCATTTAAAACATCATTCTTCCCGTGCTCAATATGTGAATGAAACAGGAAAAAGCATTAATAAGTGGTACAGTGGGACACAACCTCTGCCATGCACTTCACAGTGACTTGCAGCATAGCTGTAGATGTAGATGTAGGAAGTATTATCAACAATGTCCCTCCAAAATATAGTTTTTTTCACCTGCCCTCTGTTCATTAAAATCTAACATTGTGTGTGTTTTCTTACTGTAAAATATGCTTCGGTAGACTGCATCAGCAACACTAATGCTATCAATTTCAGTGCAGAAACACATTGTTAACAGTTGTTAATGAGCACACAAAATATTTCTGAGTATTGGAAAGAGAACTTCATATGAAACTCAAAACAGCCAGTCTCAGGTATATACAGAAAACCTATTTACCAACACTTAGGCAGCACGTCTTTTTGCAACACCGCCAATGTAATCCCAATAAACCTCTCTCTGCTAAATTGCAGTAAAAACAGTTAAAGAACATATTACAAACATTAATGACCACTGAGTGCACAATTTTGTAAGCTAGTAATCCCAATAATCACTACAGCTTCATTATTTATGTTTTTTGCAAAAGGCAGCAACACAGAGCTTTTAACTACAGTGTTTTGTAATAATACAAGTTCTCTGTAGTGAAACTGTCAGTAAGTTATAGGTACTGCACAGGACCAGATTTCACAGCAGACTTACCTCTGAACTACTTGTTGGTGAAGTTGTTCCCAGTTTTCTTTATCAGCTACAGTCCCCACATTTGGATTTAAATCTCGCAACCTTACACCTGCCACATTTACACCGGACCAGACAGGCACTAAAAAATGATAAGGAGTTTAGTTAGTGTTAAGCACATCTACAGTAATTTTCCAAGTATTGCAAGTAAGGGAGAGAGAGAGAGAGAGAGAGAGAGAGAGAGAGAGAGAGAGAGAGAGAGAGAGAGAGAACATGGTATTATGACAGCTCTGAATCTCATGTCACTTAGCTAATAATCAGCTGTAAATATTTTCAGTTTTATCACACATCATATAAGATTATTGTGTGGTCCTGTGTTTCAAGAATGGCTCTGAGCACTATGGGACTTAACTGCTGAGGTCATCAGTCCCCTAGAACTTAGAACTACTTAAATCTAACTAACCTAAGGACATTACACACATCCATGCCCGAGACAGGATTCGAACCTGCAACCATAGCGGTCGCGCAGTTCCAGCCTGTAGCGCCTAGAACCACTTGGCCACTCTGGCCGGTAGTCTTGGATTTAATTCAGAATTTATAAAATAGTAATTTCTCAGCTCCATTCGCTTTCTGTCCCACATTTACTGCTGCATGTGTTTCAGCAGTATGGTGCCTTTATGAGGAGCCTAAATGTTACTTATACATATATTTCTAACTGACAACGAACATGAAATGATGGCAGCATGCTGCTGATATCCTTTGTGACAATAAAAATTGAACCAAAAAAAGTGACTAAAGCTGAGAAATTGTTATTCTGTAAGTTATGTAATATGGTCTCAATCCTCAATGAATTTCATTCAATATTGACAACTTTAAATTTCATCAGACAGTTTAACAGGATCATGCAAATCAATCTGAGAATCTGTGGAAGCCTTACTGTTGACACTATCATACAGTACATGACAAAGGCAGGGAAGCACCCGAAAGAGGAGATGGAAACAAAATGAAGCTTCATGGGTTGAGAGGGTATGTGATGTTATCAGCAATTATAAAATCAAGTCAAATTTATAAAGAATTTGGCAGTAAGAGCTCACTTATCACTATGCTGTTGCACCCTTTCTGGCCTGAATGGAATCACTGATTTGACTGGAGAGGGTCACATGAAGCCATCGAATTGTCTCCTGAGGCAAGCTGTTCTACAACTGTTGGAACTGGTCCTGGTTATTGGAACTGGGAAAGGGTTGACATTCAAGCTAGTCCCACATAAATTCTTTCAGGGACAGAACTTGTGATCCCTCTGGCCTTAGGAGTTGTGCAACATCATGCAGGCATTTACAGACAAACATGCCAGTTGTGGAAGAACACTGTCCTATTGGATAATAGCACCAGGTACTGTTGTGTGTGAGGCTACACAAGGATGCAGAAAATCCGTGATATATCATTGTACTGTCAGAATTCCCTCAATCTCTACTAGCAAAGTCCTGAATGTCACACGCTGTGGCTCTTCACATTGTGATGCCAGGAATAACACTATGTGGCTCTCCAAAACAATTTAAGAATGGAACCTCTTTCCAGATTACTATCATCAACAACAGTCATCCAGGGCAGTGCAGAAGCACAGTTAATAGCTGAAGACAATGCTATGCTGTTTATCAGCAGTTCCTGCTTCTCAGTCTCAGAACCACTCAAAACATAGCTGTGTGTGTTGTGGTGTTAACAATGGCCTACACATGGGATGATAATTCCCAGTTCGACTGCTCTTAGTACAGAATGAAACGATGCTGCAGCAAGTCAATTACTGTTAAATTTCAGACAGATATGAAGGGGATTACTATGTACTTGGTGCACAATATTCCAAACTGCCCTCATGGTGGGCAGACATGGTCAACAAGGAGACTCGACATCAAGTATATCTGACCTCATGTTCCCATGCAGTCCAATATCAGACCACTGTCATATTTGAATGGCCCACAAACCTGGCTACTGCAGGATTAAACTAGCTGCCCAAATAGAGAACCATAATGAGGCTCCTAGCAAAATCTGTCATGCAGTGATAACACCATCTCATATGAGTGTGTGGCATTTCTGTGTCCTTTACAGTTATCACTCAACATCTGATGCGGTGCACATCCCTTCCAGGCCAGGTGGCAACCCTAAACACCAAAAACACTAATGCACTATGGTGGCCTTTTTTTTGTTTTTGTCAGGCAGTGTAGACACTACTGATCTAGACACCTGGCATCATCTATGGATCATTTCCTCCCTCCAGCAAAATTACAATAGCTTATATTAATTGAAAATTACAACCACCATTTACAAGTTGTTATTAAAATAATACAATGATTGACAATTTTCAGCAGTAATAGAAATAATGGAAGTCATTAAGTTACTTTGTTACACTTTTGGACAGTGTCCTTATCCAAAACTAATAAAAAGCAGTGATTTACAAATTCTCTTTCCTCTCCCTGTCCCCTCTCAACACCCTAATAGCAAAGAGGCTCACATTCTGTAAATTCAGATGAATAAATACGACCTGCTGATACAAATGGTCACACACTAAATGAAACATTTTCATGTAAAATTCCTTACTCTATTTCTGGATAACAATCTAGAAGTAGTCATGCAGAGAAAACTAACTGAAAAACACATTTTGCTACCTCCCCCTTTATTTCAGAGAAGCAGGTGTCTTGTGGTGACTTAAAGAGAAGGGTGCTAGAGCTTATCATGGATACTTTCCCAATAAGTTATCTCATGGAATGAGCTTGCAGGGCAACACACCAAACATATATGAAGTATTTATATGGTAGAAGCAAAGAGAATACTATATACCACAGTTACGTATGCAACTTTCAGATGTATCTAGAAAGCTCTTAATGCTTACACTCAGTCCCTAGAATGTTTACTCATTAAGGGTGTTTGTTGTCAATAATGTAGAGTTTCACAAAACTGGTCCACTGATTCTCAAGACAAGAAGACATTTCCCTGTGCACAGCTGACAATGAGGTTCTGCCTCCTGATACAAAGGTCTCTTAGAAGCTATGAACAGTTGCAAATAAAAATTGTATGTATTCCAAAACTGGCAATGACTAAACAGCAGTAGGCCTACTACTAATAATTTTACTGTGAACAGGTCTCTGTTCTAACAGCAGTCATTAACAAAGTCATGCTAGTGTTACTGAAGCTGTTACCCAGTATAACATACAATGCAACAACAATTTCAGATGTACTACCTGCTTGTATTATGTTTTGTGCAGCCTATGTAAGCACAATTGGAATACAGCAGATCTGTGGTAGTTAACTGCCAATATAACTTACAGAGAGAATTTCCGACAGTTAAAACCCCCTCTTAAAGCCCACTTTTATTGATTAAACATATCAAAGTTTTTCCTTCATGATAGTATCTGCACATCAATGAACACATCAATGAATAAGTGTTATGTCTCATCTACTCTCTAAGGTAATGGAAGTAAATAAGGTGGCAGATTTCCAGTTATTGGGAGGACACTGGGAAAAGACAGCCAGTTTACATTTGTGTGAGACATCTTAGAGTAGTGATTAAGTGTATGGGGTACATAACAAATAAGCAAACAGGAAATGTTTAATGTATACATAGAAGAACAGCATGAATGGCCACAGTTTCATTTGAGCCATGGGATGGTGTCAAGGAGACACTGAAAAACCTGAATTTGCAGATTCTTCACACCAACAATCACGTGAATGCCTACATACAAAGTTTCAGGAACCAGTGTATGAAATGAAGAATCAAGGCATATATTAAAATCTTCTATGCTTCACTGCTGTAGATACCACAGTGACAAGACCACACTAATTACACTGCATACAGATACATCCAAGCAATCATTCTTCACGCACTCTACTCTTGAATAGAATGAAAAGATGATCTAATAAATGGTACAATGAGAATTACCCTCTGCCATCCATTCACAGTGGTTGGCAAGGAATAGATGCAGATGTAGACATAACATTCACTAACTTGATCAATTCACAACCAAACTGTCATCTTCCGAGCTAGATTCAGGATACACTAAACATCAGCCTGTGACTACAACATACATTCCTTGAAATAATATACACTGACTGCAAAGGAAAGCTACACTACAAAGCAACTATTCCAAATTAGGGAACCTTCTGGAGATTTTCATATGTAACAGGTATTAAATGAGAAAACTTTCTTTCCATTCAGGACTAATGTCCATTATCTAAATAAGTACAAGATGTAACACTCAGGACATGAATACATTGTTGTATTTGTTTTGGCACAGAAATAAATAGCTTCTGAATATCCTCCTCAGGAATTTCTTGTCATGCCCAAAACACACATGTTATCTGTGATTTATTTATCTAATAACACACATATGCTAATCATTTGACTGGTGTACGGGAGACACATCAAAATATGGTTAATATAACCTCACTGATACAAAGCTATCATTAATAAGATGGAATTGTATTTCAATATTAATGCAATTTTTTTGTGAAAAGGTACCTTTACATATTCTCATAACAATTCACTTCATAAAGATTGCTGGCTAGAGGCACATATGAAATTCTTCACTTTAAGGTGTAGTTTGTGATTATATTTCTACATTTCAATTTTAAATTGCTTTAATTTCTGCATTTTTCCACTATTTACTATACTGTCTTTGACCCAATACTACTACTTCCCTGTGAAGGCAAAGAATGTCCTTTCACTCATTCTTCAGTTTGTTTAGATGAAGGTAACCCATCTTATGAACACTACACTTCATGATAATTTTATCTGACTAAACTACTACTTTATTCTTTGTAAATAATGATGAAATTTTAGGAATTTACTTCTTAAGTCTACAATCCTTTTGTCCAACTTAACTTCTTCCATGGTCATCAGTCTTTTCCATACTTTATTTTGGCGAAATTCTCCCTGTTCCTCCAACTACACTTCTCAATTAAGTGATATTTAACATTTGACTGTTAACATGCAGGTGCCTTAAAAGAGATATAGTGGGAGACATCTCTAGAATGAAGAAAAATTAAAGTACCAATGTTGTGTCATACAGCAGCAAGTGAAAGACAAGTGAACAAGAGAATAATGGTGAACAGGTAATCACTAATTCTACCTGTAAGCTAATATCAGACCTTTCAATCTGGGGAGCCTAACATTTATATTCTGAGACAATATTACATTAATCAATAAAGCCGTTCATATACTGTGACTTCTAATTTCCATAACTGAGCTTAAAATAAACCTACTCGTTAGTAGCTGTATATTAAAATTTGATTTTAATAACTGCTCTGTGCCAAAATTATTTGAACAGTTAATTACAGACAAACGTTATTAATACCAGAATAAATTTTAACTGTTTGATATGTACAAATGTATATAATGCAGACAAGTGCACGTACCACTGGTGTCACCATGCTCTCCAATTATCCACCCATGACAGCTGGCAGGAGCAACATTTAATCTCTGTGACATCAAGAATCGGAAACGAGATGAATCCAAATTGGTGCCAGATCCAATCACACGATTCTTTGGAAGGCCACTCAGTTTCCAAGCAACATATGTTAGGATATCAACTGCAAAATAATTTAAATTGAATTACACAATGAAATGCTACTTTTAGCTATATTTATAGGTCTGAAGTCTCTGTGAAGGAAACACATTTCTTGTTCAATAAATACTAATGTGAAATGCTAGAGAAAATTACTGACACTATCACTTTCCAGGCAAAAGAACCAACAAAATATGCCAGAGTCTGGCAGATAGTGCTGTGAAGTGAGGTTCAGCAGCTCAGTTTGGGAAACAAAATGAATATGTGACACTCAATCCATGCTGGCTATGAACTTTATCTTCTGGCACTTCTACATCATAACACATTACCAGTGTTAAGTAGTATATGATAACTGTAGAAAATGGGTCAAATACAAAATGAAAGTTTTTTTTTACAAAATAAATCACCTACAATTAAAACAGGAAAAAAACAGGACACTCAAGTATTAATTTGTCCATGGCAACTAACCTGGATTACTAACAACAAGCAAAATGGTATTTGGACTGTGCTTCACCAAGTTTGGAATGATTCCTTTGAAAATATCTGTGTTACGTTGAACCAAGTCCAACCGTGATTCTCCTTCTTTCTGTCGAGCCCCAGCAGTAACAATGCACAATCTTGACCCTGCTGTTACAGCATAATCTGCAAAGACACAGAAGTGTAAACATAACAGTAATCAGGGGCTAATTTGATCATCTTACCACTTACATTATATCTACATAGTAAAGGGTAACATTCCACGCGGGAAAAATATATTTAAAAACAAAGATGATGTGACTTACCATACGAAAGCGCTGGCAGGTCGATAGAAA
This sequence comes from Schistocerca serialis cubense, assembly GCF_023864345.2. NCBI lineage: Eukaryota > Metazoa > Arthropoda > Insecta > Orthoptera > Acrididae > Schistocerca > Schistocerca serialis. The sequence continues at coordinate 406,150,152 of NC_064642.1, read as the reverse complement.
CACAAACAGACACATACATACACAAAAAATTCAAGCTTTCGCAACAAACTGTTGCCTCATCAGGAAAGAGGGAAGGAGAGGGAAAGACGAAAGGAAAGGAAGTGGGTGTTAAGGGAGAGGGTAAGGAGTCATTCCAATCCCGGGAGTGGAAAGACTTACCTTAGGGGGAAAAAAGGACGGGTATACACTCGCACGCACACACACACATCCATCCACACATATACAGACACAAGCAGACATATGTATATGTGTGGATGGATGTGTGTGTGCGCGCGAGCGCGCGCGCGAGTGTATACCCGTCCTTTTTTCCCCCTAAGGTAAGTCTTTCCGCTCCCGGGATTGGAATGACTCCTTACCCTCTCCCTTAAAACCCACTTCCTTTCGTCTTTCCCCTCTCCTTCCCTCTTTCCTGATGAGGCAACAGTTTGTTGCGAAAGCTTGAATTTTTTGTGTATGTTTGTGTGTCTATCGACCTGCCAGCACTTTCGTTCGGTAAGTCACCTCGTCTTTGTTCAGAACAAAGATATATTGATTGAGAAGTGAGAGAATGGCATTGTATGCTTATTAAGATGATCATTTTTTACTAAACAAACATAGTTTTGCCTTGTTTAACCAATTTTTTATTATGGTTATTGCACAACTTAGATTTCATGTTACAAGCCCAATTTCAAGCATGTTATTGATTCCAAAGATGGTAAAGCAAAGATAAACATAATGATAAGGTAAAGATAAACACCTCAACTTCTTAATGTATTGATCCTTGGCTTAATGTAAAATTACTCAATGACCATTTTTTTTTACCAATTACATATAGTATTACACGACTCAGCAATTACACTAACATGATTAAACATACCTAATAATAAAGTTATGCATCAGCTTAGAACTTTTTGTTGGCTCAGAGATTGAGGTCCAAAGTTTTACTTCTATCTGGAATTGTGATATCATCTAAAAGAGGTGAATAATTGAATTGGGTTTGTGCATTTAATAATAGATGTGGAGACAAACATCTGATTTTTTTAAATTTCTACAATTTCTAACTGGCTACAGTTTGCTGCCTTTGCCTCTATGTGTAAGACTTCTACATCTATTATGTATTTGTTGTTTTTGTTAAGGCGATGTTCTGAAAAGGCTGAATCAGGCTTTCTCAGCCTCCAGCTTCTATGTTGATCTTCCTGGCATGTGATCTTATGAACCTCATTTGTTGTAATGGCTGGTTGTTTATCTTATGCATTGAACAAGAAACTACCTATTGTCTGAGGGACATAGACAAGAATGGAGAAGCACTGTGCCTTGAAAATGTTACTTATTCTTTTTGACATTTTTCCTATATGAAGTAATCTGCACCATTTGTCTTTGTTGTTCTTGGGGACAATAGAGACTTTCTTTGCTTCTTCCTCTTTTTACCTGGAATTTTGTCAATGGTGTTCGGATCAAATTCATTATTTGTGGCTATTTTTTTTTCTTTCGTATAATGTACCTAGTGAGTCTTTCTGGGACATGGGGACAGAATGGAAACAGTGGAACATGGGGTGGAATACTGCATGCTTATACACTGCAGGATGTTGGGACAAAATCGGAATGAATGTGCCAGTGAATGAATCTTTTGATAAATTTTAAATTTATGGTTTCTGTCTTCTATCTGTAAGCTAATGTCCAGGAAATTTGCACTGTGTCACCCTAACTCCATGCTGAACTTTATATTAGTGTGCCACTGTTTCATATTATCCACAAATTTGTGGAATTGTCTATTGGAACCTTTCCACAAACAAGGAATATCATCACCATACCTGTACCAATATATCACATGTTTTGCCAATGGCTCTCTATTACAAAAATCAGTCTCCCACTTGTCCATGGACATTCCTGCTAGTGAGGAGGATAGAGGTGAGCCCTTTGCCAGACCATCTGCTTGCTTATAATAGCTCTGTTGAAAACAGAAATAATTTTGACTTAAACAACATTCCACTGTACTAAGAATGCTCAGCTCTTCTTCTGGATTAATGTTGGTGAATACAATGATTGTGATACAATATCTACACAGTCTTTCACTGGAATACTTGTGAACAAACTATGCAAAATTAGTCTCTTTTGATGTCCAAAGCTGGGTAACAAGTATTCCTGTGAAAGCTGTGTAGATATTGTGTCATAATCATTGTATTCACACAACATTCATTCAGAAGAACAGTTGAGCATTCTTAGTACAATGGAATGTTGTTTAAATGAAAATTATTTCTGTTTTCAACAGAGCTATTATAAGCAAGTGGATGGTCTGGCAATGGGGCCACCCTTATCCAACTTCTAGCTGAAATGTTTATGGACAAGTTTGAGACTGTAACTTCCTGACAGATTAAAACTGTGTGCCGGACCAAGACTCGAACTCAGGACCTTTGCCTTTCGCGGGCAAGTGCTCTACCAACTGAGCTACCCAAGCACGACTCACGATCCGCCCTCACAGCTTCAATTCTGCCAGTACCAGTCCAGCACACAGTTTTAATCCATCAGGAAGTTTCACATCAGTGCACACACTACTGCAGAATGAAAATCTCATTCAAGTGGGAGACTGATTTTCTTAACAGGGAACCATTGGCAAAACATTTGGTGTAATGGTACAGATATGATTATGATATTCTTTGTATGTGGAAAGATTCCAATAGACAGCTCCAAAGATTTGTGGAAAATATGAAACAGTGAGTCACTAATATAAAGGTCAGCATGGAGTTAGAGAGACCCAGCATAAATTTCTTGGACATTAGTTTACAGATAGAATACAGCAACATAAAAATTATCAAAAAGATTCATTCACTGACACATTCATCCCTGTTTCCTCCCAACATCCAACAGCATATGAACATGCAGCATTCCACCACATGATCCTCAGTCTCCTTTCTATTCCCATGTCCCAAGAAGACTGATCAGCAACTTTATACAATAAAAACAATAGCCACAAATAATGAATTTGGCCCCAAAGTCATTGACAAAATTCTAATTAATAAGAGGAAAAAGCAAACCAGGTCCCTACTGTCCACAATGAAAAACACAGACAAATGGGGAAAAGAAATGGTGCAGATTATCTTTCATAGGGAAAAATGTCAAAAAGGATAAGTAATATTTTCAAGGCAAAGATTCTCTCTGTGCTCATTTACGTCCCTCAGACAATAGGTAGTTTCTTGTTCAATGCAAAAGACAAACAAACTGACCTCACAAAAGTGATGTTTATAAGATCATATGCTGGGAGTGTCATTCTTGCTACATGGGACAGATGGAGGTCAACATGTATCAGGTTTAAAGAACGTCATAGAAGCTGATGGCTGAAGAAGCTTGATTCAACCTTTACAGAACATTGCCTTAACAAAAACCGCAAATATGTAATAGATGTAGAAGTCTCACACTTAGAAGAAAAGGTGGCAAAACTTGGCAAAGAGACAGTCTAAAAATTAAAAAAAAAAAAAATTGTGTGTATATCCCAACACCTATTATTAAATGAGCAAACCCAATTCAATTATTCACCTCTTTTACAGGACATCACAACTTCTAGATAAAAGTAAAACTTTGGGCTCAATCCATGAGTACAAGGAAACTTCTAGGGTGATGCATAACTTTATCTCTAGGTATGTTTAGTCGTATTAGTGTAATTGCTGAATTGCCTAATTCCATACATAATTTTTTTTTTAAATGGACATTGAAGAAATTTCATATTAAGCCAAGGATCAATAAATTAAGAAGTTGAGATCTTTATCTTTGCCTTATCATATTTGGAATCAGTAACATACTTGAAAATGGGCTTGTAACCTGGGTCGTGCAGCAAGCATAATAAAATTTGTTAAATGAGGCAAAGAACAGTGTTTGGTTAGTTGAGCAACACTGTTTCATCGACAACCCACAGTTGATTCAATTAAAGTGGTAAACTTCATTTAAGTAATTTCCTTATGGCATACACAGCACACAATTTCAGAAACTGAAAAACTACAGAACTATCAAACTACACTTTAAAATATTAAAAAATACCTGTGCCAGCCACAATCTTTCCTGTCTTCATGAAAGTAAGACCGTGCTGCAAATCCATCATTTCACCTTTCAGTTTGTCAGCAACAACATCAACCAGTGCTATTTCACTTGCAACATGCTAAAAATGAAGACAAAATTACGCCAAATGAAACACCAAAACTTCGCAGAATTCAGTTATGAAGTCTCAAGTCATTTCTGCTAATGTTTGGATTACCTGAGTCAGTATACTGAAGGCACATGCCATTCCAACCTGACCAACCCCCACAACTGTGACCTTGTTGCCGGATGTTCCCTGTGGCTCCGCCACTTCGCTCAACAGAGCACTTGCAATTTCAGCCATTCCTGTAAAAAAAATTAGTTTATAAATAAACTGACTGAAATGACTGTACATTATATCAAATGTGTTTGTCTCTGTGTATTATTATCCTTAGAGAAGGAACAAATGAAACATTACATACTTGGATTGTGACAGTAAAATAAGAAGAATAACTCCCAGAATTCTCTCTACTAGCAAACTACTCACTACTACATGTGTGTGGGGGGGAGGGGGGAATGTGCACAAATTTTTCCTCTTCTTTTTAGGCAGGAGGATTGAGAGAGGAGAGTGATTACTTCATTAACCAAGGACTTCCAAAAGATCAGTTGAAAACTTGGAAGACTTTTTACCTTAAGTCTGTCCACTTGTGAGGGCTAAATGTGATACTTAATTGAGTAAATGGGAAGATTACAAAAATTATATACTTCTTACTGGAAAACTAAATACTGCTGAAAATGCAAGGACATGACCAAAAATAGTGTTTTGTCTGTTCCATCCAAGTGTATCCCAGAAAGAACAACAGGTATGTGGAGTTCCCATGCAAATATACTTAAATGATGGTGAACAGAATAGGAAGACATGTGAAAAATTGTCAGGTCCCCTAACTTACTGTTTAGGAAGAATTTCCTACAAATAGAAAAGTATTATAAGTCACAGCAACAATAGTTCTGTCACAGATGGATAGGTTAGTAAGACTCTGCTTAGCTGAAGAACAACTGAGATGATGATGTACAAATGAACCACCGAAACTTATTCCATGGTGGCAAGGAACTGGTGGGATTAAGAACCAGAAAAAGTTGTCAAAAAAAAGTAAACATGTCAAATTACTGTGGGATTTCAGACCGCTCAATGCTGGACCAGGATACACTACACATCTCAATTGTGGAAAAAAAAATATGCATCACAGACTGTCATCCCATGAGATAGCAGAACTCACAAAAAACCACATGAAGAACTTGTCAGATACGAGGGTTTGAAAATCAAACTACAGCGACACTGGCGCAAACCAATGAAAGTTGTCCCTTGGGATCTTGTCACACTAGGAGCAGTGTCAAAAGATACACTGATGAGCCAAAACATTATGACCACCTGCTTAACAGCTTGTTTATCCATCTTTGGGATGAAATACATCTCTAGTTCTGCATGTCATGGATCTTATTTTTGTGGAGGTATGTGGCATTAGATGTCTACGCACAGGTCATGTAATTCACGTAAATAACAGGCCACTGATTTGCGTACACTGTGATGGACACTGAGATATCAACACAAGTTCGTTATAATGCTCCTCAAATCACTGTAGCTCAGTTCTGGCTCCAAGACACAGACAATTATACTACTTAAAGATGACATTGCCGTCAGTGTAGACACCAAACATGGAGGTATGCAGGTGGTTAGCAGCTGTCAACATGTATTCGGTTACTACCACAGGCTCATGCAAGCACAGGAGAATGTCTCCCACAGCACAATACTGCTCTCATCAGTCTGCGTCCATGCCACACTGCACATTTCGAGCCACCATTCACCTCGATGATGGACCTTGTGGAGGTGACAAACGATCTAGTGCGGCAAAACTGTAATTCACCTGAGGAGCTGACAAGTTTCCACTTACCGAAAGTTGAATCCTAATGGTTCTACGACCACCACATTTGTAACTGACTATGTGGTTGGGTCAAGATGTGAACACACAGAGGTGGTCTGCTGTGGAGCTCCATGTTCAACAGTGTGCGATGAACGGTGTGCCCCGAAACACTTGTGTGCGCCAGCATTGTGCTCTTTCGGCAGTCATGGGTCACCTACAATGCAGATCAGACAAGCCTCTGAACCCCACGTGCTGTGAAGAGCTTCGGACGTCCAACTATTGAGTGCCTAATAGTTGCTTCTCTGTCCTCCTTTCGGTAGATGTTCACGACAGTAGCACGTTAACATTCGACTAGCTTCACCATTTTCGAGATACTCGTTCACAGGCGCTGCATAGTAATAATCTGCCCTTCGTCAAAGTCTCTTACCTCAATGAATTTCCCCATTTGCAGCCCATGTCTTCGCTAGGGTGATCTCCCGCCCGTGTCTGCTCTGCCTACATTTTTTACCGTGCCACGTGCCTGCAATGCAACTAGGTGGCATCCAATGTTGCGGTGGGCTATGGTCAATGTTTTGGCTCGTCAGTGTATTAGTGGACATTTGAAAACCACTGGTATTGATAAAATATCCATCTGCCAGTTACAAAATGCCGCTTTACTGGGATTTGCAAAAATCATCAACTGATACATTGGGCAGTTCTAGAAGATCAGGAATCGTCTGACTAGTGATAAAATACGAAATCTACCATAGTGAACGTATTTACCATTTCTACTGTTATAATAACAGTGACTGACGATGACAATAATAATAATAATAATAATAATAATAATAACAATAATAAAATACGATCTGAATTTTTGAGATCTCTCACTGGAAAATGTGTCTGAAAATGGTATTTGGTCTTCAACAAGCACAGTCTCGGATGTTTCATTTTGGCATATTTTTCTGCAAACTCAGCTTTTTTTACATTTCGGGCTGTCGGACATTTGGACTATCATTAACATTCAGAGTTGGTGATAAGTCGTAAACTTTAACCAATCCTTTCCTTCTAAGGAGAATGCATGAAATAAAAGTAACATTAACGCCTCTTTTCTACGTTTTTTTTCTTTTTTTACTGACAAATTTGTTTCCGCTGTCAATGTTATATTCATGACAAGAGACTTCTTGTCGCCTTTCTTCTCACTAAGAGTTTCAACACAGGCAGCTTCTAACTACATCCGAAGAAGACCCAGCATTTTAATGCATCATACAAGTAAATGTGTTGCTGAAACATCACCGAATGTATAAGTGTGAGAGTGCGAGCGAAAATGTACATAGTGTCTCTCAGGTCCATTAGGACTGCTTGTGTGAAATTCCAAACTGCAGTTCTGTCTCATGGCGAGTTGCTGCGTTACGACCCTTGAAGTTTCAAAAATAGCTGTGTAGTAAGTCAAAGCTGCACCAGGTGTCCTGAACGTGAATGCAAGTAGGTGTCCGACACTCGTCGGAAATGGCAGTGGAGCAGTAAAATGAAATGACAGTGTGGCAGTAATGGCCGGGAGGCCCCAAACGGGTAAGTTCTGAGGCCGGGTGCAATTCTTATTTCAGGTGACGCCACATTGGGCGACTTGCGCTTCCGTGGTGATGACAAGATGATGACGACAACACAACACCCAGTCCATGAGCGGGGAAAATCTCTAACCTGGTCCGAATTCGAACACGCGCCCGATGCATGGCAGGCAAACGCGTTGCCTCTCAGCTAAGTACGCAAACTAGCCAGGCAGAGAGATATCATCAACTTTTTTTGCGCCCTCCAGCGTCTGTGCCCTAGAATTCGTCGAATTCGACCCCAATACCGAGAGGCCGGTTGCTCGTATCTTTTCCATGACGGCACTCCAGCCCACAAGGTGAAGACTGCACGAGTATGTGACCAGCAAATAGATGACAGTTCTGGATCACTCACCGTATTCGCCAAATTTGGCCCCAACCGACTTCTGGTTGCTCCCCAAATTGAAGCTGGCAATGAGAGGACACCGTTTTGCCACAGTTAATGACATCCAAGAAAATTGTACTGCAGGTTTTAATGAAATTCCAAAAAAGGACTACAGCGACTGTTTCAAAACACTTTTAAAATGACTTCAGTTGTGTTTTGATTCAGGGGGAGACTATTACGGATAAATAAAGTGATTTTGTTGACATAATCAATTGCCTTTATTTTTGACAGCCGCAGTGCTAACAGAACTGGGACGCACGAGTATTTTGGACATCTTTGACCGCAAACTATTTTGGATATCCCTGACCGCGGACTATTTGGGCAGCCCTGACCGTGGACAACAGCCGCCAACGGGACAATGCCGGCAAGGAACACCACCACGCTTTTGTGAGTAGGGGAAGTACACAGACGAGCCAGGAGCAGATCTCAGATCGTGGCTTTATACTGTCGTTATTTGTATAGGTATATAAACTAACAAAGTAAATATGCGACGACTGGTCTGCAATAAATCACTCACACACGTGTGTACAACGCACCTTCTTTATTGCATAAACGTAAATCTGACCCACGAGAGAGTATCGCGGAAGTGACGTAAATCTGAACTGTCAAACACTTTATTATAGTCTCAACCATCCTGCGAAACCCTGTTTACAAAGCTTTCAAGAACCAGTGTTAAGTAAGAGATGTAGGTACATATGTAGCGCCCAACTAATCACTTCAGTAATGACCGCGAAGAGAAAAATCAAGATCAGGCGCACAAAGAGGCGTTGAAAAGCGGCCCCTTGACCGTCAACAACACTGACAAATTTCCCGGAAGTGCAATGACACTGAGATTGACATGTTGCGTAATAATATTGAAAACACTAAAAACTTCGGAAACATATTGTCCTGCCTGCGGACAGGGGCAGTACTGACAATATCCTTGACAGTCTCTCGCTTGTTGCACAGCCCAAGAAGGTATTTTGTTAGGACAGTAGTTGTGCGGAAAATGAGGTCAAAACAAGACGAAAGGGCATTATTATCAAGGGGCGCTCACACGTTCGTTATTAGTATTCTCAAAACGTCAATATACTGACCGTCTGATGGCGCGTATTGACGTATTATCAATACTAGAAATATTGACGAATAGTACTGATGACCCCCAAATACTCTTTGTATTGTCAATGCATAATGAACGTGAGAGATCAAGTATTGACGGTTTGACAATATTCTCCATTCAGATGTTGACAACACTTTATGAACCTGACACACGGCATTTGTGGGCACTGTTTATGTTTTCAATTCGCTTTTCTGCACATCGTACCTCAGATTCAATTTTTAAAGTTGTCGAAACAGAATTTTAGTAGACCCATGCGAAGGTAATCATTGTACGTGTCAGTTTAGAATGGTCATCAGAGGATTCTCTAACGACACTGCTTACTTTAATATTTTGAAAATATATTAGGTTGGTGTATAAGTTCGTAGCGTTTTTCCATAAGTTTAATAAACACAACAGATACACACAACAGACGTTAGTCATCAATAATATATTCTAACTCACTATTTATAAGTCTGCCAACACTGGTGCAAGTTTTCGATTCCGCGAAATCACTTTGTTTTGAGGTAACAACTCGTCGAGCCATGTTCGGAGGGCATTTTCATACGGGAAGGAAGTTCCTTCAAGGTTCTTCGATAGAGAGCAGAAGAAGTGAAAATCTCAGGGCGCAAGATCATTTGAATAAGGTGGGGATGGAGTGATTTCCCCACCCAATTCCTGTATAGGATTTTCTGTCAGTGTGGCAGAAAGGGGGCATGCGATATCGTGGAGAACCATCACTACACGCAGTATTCCTGGTCGTTCTTAAAGTGCGTCTGCAAGAGGTCTCAGTTGTTGGCAATAAATGTCAGCAGTCATGGTTATACCTTGGGGAAGCAATTCGTAGTACACCACACCATTGATGTTCCACCAGATGCATAACATTATCTTTTGTGCTTGCACACAGGCACTTCAACTGATGATGACACGGCGGTCGGATTCTCCCGATGGGCCACTTGTGGCCTGAAGACGGAGTGCCACAGGTCTTTATACCGGAAGTTGCTGCTTTGTTTGGCCCGAGACCATTCATTTCTTTCCTTTTCCTTATGTTAGCATAAAGACGCCTTTTCTTGTCACCAGCAACGATACGGTATAGGAATGGTCGGTGTTGTTCACGAGCCAATTGATGATGAGCACATGACTTTGGCTTAGAGCATGCGGTATCCATACGCCCGATTTTTGAACCCTCCTCATTGCATAAAATGCCGTCCAATGATGGAATGATCACAGTTCATCACATTTGCCAGTTCTCGAGTACACTGACGTGCTTCATTGTGATTGATACGTTTACACGATTTTCATCAAACCTCGAAGGTCGTCCTGAACGTTGTCACTAATGTAAGAACGCTTAAAACGAGAAATCCATTTTCTTGTCGTGCTCTGTCCAATAGCATTATCCCCGTACAGGACGCAAATGTTTCTGGCTGCTCCCGCTGCTGTCATCCCTCTATTTAAGTCAAAACAGAAGAATATATCGGAAATGTTCCGATTTCTCCACTTGGCACTCCATTTTCTAGGGTCCACAGCTCCACTCGCTATCTTCGTATGATATCAACATTGAATTACAAATAAAAAATGACAATCGGTAAATAAACCCATAGCAAGTGGGTACCACTTATTATACTTATCCTTAATACGCGCCTCTGCAAAATGCCCCATCGAGAGTTGCTTCAGAATACGATGCCCTGTATTAGCGAATACTAAAAGAAACGATAAGTCAAATTTTTCACATTTTCATCTCCAAAGGCTGCTACGATAAGAATGCAAAAAGTTGCAGGCTTCAGAGGGTTATATGATTTATAGCAAGTTACCTTCAGGTTAGGATATTATAACTACAAACACTTATTATTGTGCGCTACCTAGATACATATACTGTTCCTTTTTCAGAGTATTAGTTATTAATTTTCAATACAATCTTTAACAAGGTAGCTTTGTCGCGATTCATGTGACGTACAGCAGTCTCCAGGATAAGTGGTGGTGTGGTCTTCAAATCAGTCCGAAGACTGGTTTGAGGCAGGTCTCCACCCTAGTCTATCCTGTGAAAACCTCTTCATCTCTGTAGCTACGAAAGTCTGGTAAAAAGATAAATGTTTGTTTCGTAAAAAAGTCCCCTTGCTTCTCGACAGCCTCCTTTGAGGAATTCTCCAGCTTTTTCATCCCATCGGTAAAATAAGTTGTCAGTTTCTGCAAAATATTTGGTGGCTGCAGCTGTCACTTCCTCACTGGATGAAAATTCCTTCAGAGCAAGAAAAAGTTTCAAGTTAGGAAACGCGAGGAAGACACTTGGGGCTAATTCTGGTGAATGAGGTGGATGGGGAACCAATTCAAAGCCCAGTTCATGCGCCTTCGCCATCGTTATCGCCGATGAGTACGGTGGTGCATTATCCTGTGGGAAGAGCGCCTTTTTGCGTACAAATATTTATCTTTTTTCAGCCAACGCAAGTTTCAAACGATCCAACAATGAAGCATAATAGGATCCTGTTATGGATCTACCTTTTTCCACGTAATATACGAGGATTACTCCTTGGGAAACCCAAGAAGACAGTGACCGTCACTTTACCAGCTGACAAAATGGACTTTGCATTCTTCTGTACACTTTCACCAGCCTTTGTCCACTGTTTTGACTGGTGTGTAACGATCGACCTATGTTTCATCAACAGTCACAAATCGGCTCAAAAAGTCTTGCGGATTGCGGTTAAATATCGCCAGACATTGTGTAGGAATGATCTGCTCGGTGTGCTTTTGGGAGACTGTGCAACTGTGGCATCCACCTTGCACACAGCTTCTTTATAGCCAATTCCCCGTGCGTGATATTATGCACTCGCTCACTTGAGATGCCTACAGTGTTAGAAGTTCTACGAATTTTTACTCGCCGGTCTTGTATTACCATATCACTGATTTTGTCAATGGTTTCCTTTGTGGTGATCCCAATTGGACGGCCGCAGCTCGCTTCGTTTTCGGTTCTTGTCTGACCACGTTTATATTCATTAATCCAAAAGTAAATGTTCTTCAATGATGGTGCAGAGCCCGTGTGAACTTCATCCAATTATGTTTCGATTTGTGCGGCAGTCCAGCCCGCCAAATGAAAACGTTTTAATAACAGAACAAAACTCTGTTTTCCTCCATTTTCAACCGCAGCCGAGGCACTTCCCAATTCAGACGGCCGTCAACAATGGACTGTAGGCTGTACATTGTTAAAATTCTTCATAAGATCTTTGGAATCATCAAGCTTACCAACCATTAAGCGGTAACAAAAATGTTCTATTCTTTCATGGAAATTTACCGGTCTTCTCAGACCATCCTCATATTGCAATCTTCATCCAACCTGCTTACTGTCTACATTTCTTGCGTTCCCTCTAAATTTTTACCCCCCCCCCCCCCCCACCTCCATCCCTCCGCCTCAAATTCCAAACTGACTATTTCTTGACGCCTCAGAATGTGTCACATGAGTTCATTCTCTCTCATAGTCAAGTTGTGCCTCAAATTTCTCTTCTCCCAGATTTGGTTCAGTACCTCTTCATTCATTACCGGATCTACCCTTCCCATCTTTGGCATACTTCTATAGCACCACATTTCGAAAATTTCTATTCTGTTCTTGTCTGAGCGGCATATGCCCACATATCACTTCTGCAGAAGGCTACACTCCAGACAAATAGTTAACAGAAAAGACTTCATAACTCTTAAATTAACATTCTATGTTAACAAATTCCTCTTTTTTCACAAATACCTTCCTTGTTGTAGCCAGTCCTTGTTTCATCTCTATTTTGGCCACCATCAGTTATTTTGCTGCCCAAATTGAAAAATGTATCTTCTACTTTTAGTGTCTCTTTTCCTAGTGGAATTCCCTCAGCATTGTCTGATTTAATCTGACTACATTCCATTACCATTGTTGACGCTCATTTAATAACCTCTTTTCAAGGCACTATTCCTTTCGTTCGATTGCAATTCAGAGTCCTATATTATCTGAAATAATCACAATATCATCAGCGCACTCAGTTTTATTTCTTCTTCTTGAAGTTTAAACTTTTGTGCAGATATTCCGTTCGTGTATAACTGCTTGCTCAGTGTGCAGATTGAATAACATCAATGCAGGTCTGATTCGAGAACATTTGCCAAGTAAAGCTATTTATTTGCCTCCCCCCTCTCCTCTTTCCCCTTTATACTTTAATCCGTGTCAGTTTTCGCTGCTAATTGTGATACGCACTGTATACAGATCTTGCACTAGGGCGCCCCTCCCAGTTTGACACCTCGAGCAGTGGCTTGTGTCGCTTGGGCTTTCAAAAAAATGGTTCAAATGGCTCTGAGCACTATGGGACTCAACTACTGAGGTCATTAGTCCCCTAGAACTTAGAACTAGTTAAACCTAACTAACCTAAGGACATCACAAACATCCATGCCCGAGGCAGGATTCGAACCTGCGACCGTAGCGGTCTTGCGGTTCCAGACTGCAGCGCCTTTGACCGCACGGCCACTTCGGCCGGCGCTTTGGCTTTAACCGGTCCTGTATCGGGGATAGATTACTACCCAGTCTTGTTGGCTTCTGAACTACTGCTTCCCTTTCATGTTCTGCGACACAACCTGGTTTGTGTACAAGTTCAAGCAGTACACAATATTACGCTCCTTGTACTTTATCCCTGGTAAGTTCGGAATTTCAAAGAGTGCAATTCCAGTCAACAATGTCAAATGCTTTTTCCAAGACTATGAATTCTGTAAACGTAGGTTTTTCCTTGTTTAATCCATCTTCTGACAGTTAAACCGAGCGAGGTGGCGCAGTGGTTAGCACACTGGACTCGCATTCGGGATTTCCGTGATTTCCCTAAATCGTTTCAGGCAAATGCCGGGATGGTTCCTTTGAAAGGGCACGGCCGATTTCCTTCCCACTCCTTCCCTAACCCGAGCTTGCGCTCCGTCTCTAATGACCTCGTTGTCGACGGGACGTTAAACACTAACCACCACCATCAACCACTCTGACAGTTAAGGACAAACACACACACAGCCATGCCCGCGGGAGGACTCTAACTACCGGGGGATCTCATTTTGGCTTTCGAAGAAATGTAGGAAGACGCGAGGCACTACTGAGCCTATGACGTATCTTAGACGATAGGTTAAGCAAAGGCAAGCCTACGTTTCTAGCATTTGCAGACTTACAGAAAGCTTTTAAGAATGTTGATTGATGTACTATCTTTGAAATCGGGGTGAAATACAGAGAGTGAAGGGTTATTTACAACTTTTACAGAAACCAAATGGCAGTTACAAGAGTCGAGATACATGAAAGGGAAACAGTGGATGAGAAGGGAGTGAGACAGGGTTGTAGCCTATCCCCGATGTTATTCAATCTGTACCTTGGGCAAGCCGTAAAGGAAATCTTGAAAGTACAGGGAGAAGAAATAAAAACTCTGAGGTATGCCGATTACAATTTAATACTCTCAGAGACAGCAAAGGACTTGGAAGAGCAGTTGAACTAATGGACAATGTCTTGTGTCTTGAAAGGAGAATGTAAAATGAACATCAACAAAAGCGAAACAAGGATACTGGAATGTGGTCCAATGAAATCAGATGATGCTGAGGGAATTAGATCAGGAAACGACGCACTTAAAGCAGTAGATGAGTTTTGCTATTTGGGCAGTAAAATAACTGATCATGGTCTAAGCAGAGAGGATAGAAAATGACACTGGCAATGGCAAGAAAAGAATTTCTGAAGAAGAGTATTTTTTAACATCGAATATAGATTTGAGTGTTAGGAAAACTTTTCTAAAAGTACTTGTATGGAGTGTAGCCATGTATTGAAGTGAACGATAAGCATTTTAGACAAGAAGAAAATAGAATATTTTGAAATGTGGTGCTACACAAGAATGCTGAAGATTAGATGCGTAGATCACGAAACTAAGGAGGAGGTACTGAATAGAATTGGGGAAAAAATCTATGGCACAACCTGACTAGAAGAGGGGATACCATGGTGGGACACTTTCTGAGACATCAAGGGGTCACCAATTTAGTACTGGAGGGAAGTATGGGGGGTAAAAATCATTGAGGAAGACAAAGAGATGAATACAGTAAGCTGATTCAGAAGGATGGAAGTTGCACTTAGTATTCAGAGAGAAAGAGGCTTGCACTGAAGAGAGAAGCACCAAAGCGGCATCAAACCAGTCTTCGGACTAAAGGCCACCACAACATCATCATCATCATCATCATCATCATCATCATCATCAACTGATCTTTTAATAAGATAATTCGTAGGGTCAGTATTTCCTTACACGTTGCAACGTTACTCCGGATCCCAAACTGATTTTCCCTGAAGGTTGGTTTCTACCAGTTTTTCCATTCTTCTCTAAATAATCTGAATAACTATTTTGCAGTCATGACTTGTTGAACCTGTCAGCACTTACTATCTTTGGAATTTGAATTATAACATACTTCCTGATGTCTGAGGGTATTTCTCCGATCTCATATCTTCCACCGACGCGGAACAGTTTTGTCACCAGTAAAAGCCCTGATTCTTTAAGGAATCTAGCCTGCATGTGTAAAACAGCTTCAAACGTGTATTTTACAAATATAGATAATGTGTTAAGTATTTCATTTTGAACATGCAAGGGAGAAAAAAGTTTAGGAAAGGTTTGAAATCATGGTTAAAGTTTGCTGGAAGTGACTAAATGCTCTCATAATGAAACACTGGTGAATATAGTCCAATAATTTGGGCTCGATTTTAAGCAAAAGCTCGTTTTACGCCCTTTTAAATATTTACGATGCCCATACCTCTTGAACTGTGCGTCGTACAACGATGTAATTGTGCAGGAACATTGGATGACGAAAGAGTTAATAGTAAAGTAGTAATAAATTAAAACTTCAAGGCTGATGATGAAGTCTGATTGCACAAACAGCAAAAATGTAGTAAGCGATTAACTTTTTCCCTTCGCCACTTGTTTGGGAGGGGGGGATGGCAGCGAAAAAATCTTTTGTAAAGGTTTAAAATTTTCGGAAGTTGGAAAATGCTCTCATTCTCAAATGTCTCATTCCGGATGCTTGCGGGCCGTCAGTTATACTGTGTCAAGATAAACAGTTTCTAACTGTAATACCGTCTTATTGAGTTAAACGTTTAACACAAGATTATACATATTAAAGAGTAGATTATGACCGCATTTAAACTTTTAAATATGGTCAACAATTACGCGAAATATTCAGAATCTAGTTCTGTTGCCGCTGGAAGCTGTTAGATACACAACCTGCAATTGGTATTGGGTTGCGCTACAGCGATATAGCAATGCCAATTCTCCCTAGGATTTCAATAATTAAGGGAATGTCTCTTCTATTTAGATCTTTCAGTGCCCTGTCAACATTTTCTTGCCTATCGAATCTCCCATTTCTTCATCTACCCCTTTCTATGGCACTGTTTTCAAGTTCGTTTCCAAAGCCCATCTAAGCATCCCTTCCACTTTTCAGCTTTCCCTCCTTTTACATGGACGAACATCACCAATAAAGAAGACATTTTGGTAAACTTCAACACTTTCACATGTGGATGCAGTACCTGAATTTCTGTACCTCTGCACATAGTGGTAACCAGTACCACAAATTACGGTATGGTCACCCTATGCCCATACATCATGCCACGTAGTCATCAGCGAAGATGCCTCCTCCTGCAGTAACAGGTTATTTCACTGATGACGTAAGCGCTGTCTCCGGCGTTGCAAATAAAGGGAGACACTGGCCAATATGCAGGCTGCATTCACCGCGTGACGCTCCTGTCAGTTGCACAGTGTAGAGAACCTTTGCAATCAATAGGATGACTTAGGAAAGGGTTTGCAAGTAAGTCCGAGCAAACTAGGCCCGAGCAAACTAGGCCCGAGCAAACTAGGCCCGAGCAAACTAGGCCCGAGCAAACTAGGCCCGAGCAAACTAGGCCCGAGCAAACTAGGCCCGAGCAAACTAGGCCCGAGCAAACTAGGCCCGAGCAAACTAGGCCCGAGCAAACTAGGCCCGAGCAAACTAGGCCCGAGCAAACTAAGTCCAAAAAAATTGTAACTATCTTCAAAAACACACTGTAGTACTGTTGCAGATGCACCGACGGTGTGTGCTTTTTCACTGCATTGTCCTGAATGAAGTAATCGTAGATGCTTTCCTTAGTTGTTAGTTCTCTGATGAAAGATAATATATTTTTTCGTCAATTAGTTTTCCAGCTCCTGCAGCAGCCGTGTTTGCAAACAAAATTATTGGACATCAGGTTCTCCTTTTACGCGAAGAAACCCAAACATGTTCCATTAACTGCACACCATACACTTGTTTCAAGCCATGAACAAGCTCTTGATATAACTTCAAAGGATTTTCAGAACTCCTACATTGATTGTTCTGTGAGTTCACATGCTCTGATGAAAGTAGCCATGCTTCATGAGAAAGAAGTCCGTCCCGACAGAGCCAGCACGGTAGCTCAGCGTGTTCGGTCAAAGAGCTGGTTGGCCTCGGCAAAAAAACTGGAAGGATCAACAAACGAAATTTAACGGAAAGGATGTCATGTGACGTCCACAACGACCAAACACAAAGATCAACAACAAAAAGATAACTGAGTGGTAAGCGTGACGGTTTGCAGTCCTACGGGCCCAGGTTCAATTCCCGGCTGGGTTGGAGATTTTCTCCACTCAGCGAGTCAGTGTTGTGTTGTCTTCATCATCATTTCATCCCCATCCGGCGTGCAGGTCGCCCAATGTGGCATCGAATGTTGTAAGACCTGCACCAAGGCAGCCAGACGCACCCCGCAAGGGGTCCCCCACGGTCAATGATGCCAAACGCTCATTTCCATTAGAAAGAAAAGATCGTTTCAAGATCAACGTCTCCAGTCAAGTGCATTCTGCCATAGCCTTTGCAGGAGTGACATCGAGAGACAGCACCTGAACTGAATCAGTCAACATACTACTGCCACTAGGTATGGCTTCAGTTTGAGTTCATACATTGTTCTGAAGAGACACTAGAGACACCAGTCCGAACTAGTAACCGGCTCAGCTATATTTCGGACTTCCAGTGCTGCTCCTACCTCGTCTAAGTTATTCCATTGTCTTGGTGCTTGCCAAACCCTACCTTAACCAGCAAGGTCACCGGATCTCTACCCAACTGAGGAAGTGTGGAGCATTATGGGCAGTGACTTCCAACCATCTCAGGATACTGACGATCTAACGCTCCAATTGGACAGAATTTGGCACAATACCCAGCAGGACATCCAACAACTCAATCAACCAATGCCAAACAGAGTGCTGGCCGCTGAGGCCGAGCGGTTCTAGGCACTGCAGTCCGGAACCGTACTGCTGCTACAGTCGCAGGTTCAAATCTTGCCTCGGGCATGGATGTGTGTGATGTCCTTAGGTTAGTTAGGTTTAAGTAGTTCTAAGTCTAGGGGACTGATGACCTCAGATGTTAAGTGCCATAGTGCTCAGAGCCATTTGAACCATTTTGAACCAAACATAGTAGCTGCTTGCATGATGGCCAGGTGGACCAATGCATTACTGAATTGCTCAATTTCTCAGTTTTTCTGAAATTGTAATCATCTGTTTGTCTGTACATGTACATCACGTCTGCCAATTTCCATCCCATTCAGATAGTTCTTTCTCGGTGCGTCTGTTTTTTTTTTCTTAGTGTGTACAAAAAAGAATAAGGCACAAGACCCTCACGAAACTATTAGATATTACACTGAGTCATGATAGGCATAACAAAAAGATTCACGCAATTATAGCTTTCGGCCATTAAGGCCTTTGTCAGCAGTAGAAAAACACACACACACACACACACACACACACACACACACACACACACGTCTGCAGTCTCAGAGAGCTGAAACTACATTGCGAGCAACAGCAGCAGTGCATGATGGGATTGGCTGGGTGAGGGTAAGGAGGAGGCTGGGGTGGGGAGGGGGAGGGATGTATGGTGGGAGTGGCAGACAGTGAAGGGTTGCGGTTCAGATGGGGGGCAGGAGAGAAGGTGCAGAGGGGGGGAGGGCATAAGTAACCCTCCTGATCTCAACCTTCGTTAGTCACTGTCCTCACCCATCCAGCCCCCACCCTGTTCCCATTCCAGCACTACACAGCCATCATTTCACCACCACATCCAGTCTTTTAATTTCTTTTTATTTCTCTCCTTTCCACTACTTACCCCGTCCATCCTCCCCATCTTCTCTCCTGCCCTCCGTCTAAACTGCAACCCTTCACTGTCTGCCACTCCTACCATACTATCCCTCCTCCTCTCCACCCCAGCCTCCTCCTTACCCCCCTCCTGTCGCCACTCCCATCATGCACTGTTGCTGCTGCTCACAGTGTGGTTTCAGCTCTCCGAGACTGCAGACGTGTGTGCAAGTTGCGTTTGTATGTGTGTGTGTGTGTGTGTGTGTGTGTGTGAGAGAGAGAGAGAGTGTGTGTGTGAGTGGCCGAAAGCTATAATTGTGTGAATATTTTTGTTGTGCCTATTGCGACTCAGCATCTCCACCATATGGTGAGTAGCAACTTTCCTTCTCTGGTATTGTTACATTCCATCCTGGATTTTCCATTGTTATATATTACACTGAATGCGCCATGGAATCAGCCCCTTTCTGAACTCTTTATTTATCTCGCACGCTGAAGAGTCTCGCGTGGCTGGGCAAGGGTTGAAGGTCACCCCTATTTACGATAAGGGTAAAACGAATAGTTGCACACAATTACAGAGCAATTTATGCATAGTGATGATGATTCTGGAGGGTTCAAGCTTCTCTTAACGAACTGCATGGGTGAAGGGAGAACCACTCGGGTGAAACACACACGGCAGACACACACGGCAGACACATGCACAAAGAAACAGCACACGTACGTACACACACACACACACACACACACACACACACACACACACACACACACACCAAACGTGATTCCAATATCAGTGGTATAGTTCTAGAACCGTCTCATCGTTTAAATATTCAGGGTAGCGCTAAAGCGACGTAAATTACGACGAACTGGTGAAACTTCTAGTAGGGAAGGCGAATGGAAGGCACATTTGTCGATAGAATTCTGGGCCGAAGCAGTGCTTTTGAAAAAAGATATAACCAAGACGGTTGTCTGACCAAATGCAGGGTACTCGCCAAGCGTTTGTAGCCATTGTACAGACCATGACAACAGACATTTAATGAATTCTGAATCACGTTACTAGGTTCTTTACAGGTGAGTATGGTCCACACCACAAGTCAAACAAAAATGCTTGCGGAGATCATATAAAAAAATAGGGAGGAAGTTGACGCTGCTCTTGTGAAAGCCTGTTGGGTCAAAACAGCGAACCAGTGTTTGAGGAAGCGTGTGTGACAGGTCTTCATCTTTTATCTTGCGTGTGAATTGTGAGAAGATAAGAGAGATTAGGGCGCGTACGGAGACGCATATACAGTCATTTTGCCTCGCTCGACACGCGAACAGAATAGGACGGAAAACCTATATTAGTACAAAGTACTTCCATACTTTACTGGCTTGCGAAATAATTAAGTAAAAATGTGGATGAAGGGCAGTGCGAATATTGATAGATCTGAGTGATTGAGAAACCGAGATGTAGACTGATCCGAACTGAAGGACGAGAACGACGGCTAATATCTCGCGAAAAGCTGCTTAGAAAACTCCACGAACGGGTTTGAGGGTGGACACAAGAAATATTCTTCTTCCGACTACATGTGCCAACAGTAGGGACAGTGAAAACCTCGTTTTCGTTACAAAGGGAGGGTGCCCCACTACGACGCACTTACGTGTCCTTGTACCTGTGGTTCCTACCGGTATATCATGGAGAACCATGACGTTGGTTCAAGGTCCCCCACCACCCTCCTCTCCCTAGCCCCTTAACCGTTAACATACACTCCCTGAAGTCCCCGAAAGTACTGCAGTGTTCTATTTTTGCAAAACAATAACATTATCTGCATTAAACACCTTCCAGCAAACTATTAATAAGCAGACAAGCCAGAAAACCCAGCCTCGTGATTACACTGATTATATACATATATTTACTTTTGTATCTGTACATTTAAGTGTAAACAAGACCTGCGAAATAATTTTTTACTCGGCTTATCTAAGTAGTAGTGCTGTTTGTGATTTAGTGAAGTGAAGTAACTGGACTACCACACTGAAAAATTCTTATTTTGGACGACTTATCTTCAACGGAAGTTCATCAAAAGCTGATGTTCTACAAGGTGCGTACGCCCTCAATTTCCATCATTTATAAATAGGATACTAAATTCAAAAGGGTTGTTACGTCTCTTTAACATGATTCAGTGGTGGATGTCCCAAAACCGTAGCCACAGACGTGCGCAGAATCGTATTGAACAATCTGTTATTAAGAAGCATACAAAACACTGACGCCATCGGTACTTGAGGGGAATAACAGGTATTGAACTTTCTGCACGAAGAAATAACTATGAGAAGAGCTTGTACAAGACAGGTACTGCATTCGGTGTAGCCCTTATTGTTATGTAGATGCGGTGTATATGGGCACTTCAGGCCAGAAACAAAGCCACGACCCAAGCAGTGGGTGGAATAAGCCGGTGGTCTCGCGCAAAAAGGCGAAGTATTTCACCTGGCTACGAGGTAAAGGGCAATGTTTTCTTGACTGCTTCGAGGTAAAGGGCAATGTTTTCTGGACTGCGGAAGGAATGCTCTTGAAGCTTCCAAAGAATAAAAAAATTAACGGCTATTACGCAAGTTTTACGGGACAATATGATGAAAATACTTGAGTACAACTCGTAAAAGAGGAAAGCAACAGAACATCAGTGCAATGCACCATCCCACAAAACAGCTTTGCCAGTGGGAAATCTGGAGAATTTTCATTATAAATAATAGATGTATCCACGCTGTTCACAAGATTTGGAAGCATCTGACTTCTATTTATTCCCACATCTAAAGAAATTTGTAGCTCGAAAAGTTTTGAGGGCAATCAGTATGTTACCGGAAAACTTCTGGAATAGCATATCAGAAGTGCAACTCCGTAAGGCAAAGCCGTTCGACAATGGGATTTGTCCAGTACGCGGTCGGCGCCGTAAACTGCATTTTTGAGCGAAACGAGCCTTTCATTCCCCGACTACAATACAATACCCAGGATTTAAGTTAAGGAGGTGGAGGCAGCGCAACTTTATTACACTACTGGCCATTAAAATTGCTACACCAAGAATAAATGCAGATGATAAACAGATATTCATTGGACAGATATATTATACTAAAACTGACATGTGATTACATTTTCACGCAATTTGGGTGCATAGATCCTGAGAAATCAGTACCCAGAACAACCACCTCTGGCCGTAATAACGGCCTTGATACGCCTGGGCATTGAGTCAAACAGAGCTTGGATGGCGTGAACAGGCACAGCTGCCCACGCAGCTTCAACACGATACCACAGTTCATCAAGAGTAGTGACTGTCGTATTGCGACGAGCCAGTTGCTCGGCCACCATTGACCAGACGTTTTCAATTGGTGAGAGATCTGGAGAATGTGCTGGCCAGGGCAGCAGTCGAACATTTTCTGTATCCAGAAAGGCCCGTACAGGACCTGCAACATGCGGTCGTGCATTATCCAGATGAAATGTAGGGTTTCGCAGGGATCGAATGCAGGGTAGAGCCACGGGTCGTAACACATCTGAAACGTAATGTCCACTGTTCAAAGTGCCGTCAATGTGAACAAGAGGTAACCGAGACGAATAACCAATGGCATCCCATCCCATCACGCCGGGTGATACGCCAGTATGGCGATGACGAATACACGCTTCCAATGTGCGTTCTCCGCTATGTCGCCAAACACGGATGTGACCATCATGATGCTGTAAACAGAACCTGTGGTCTCCGAGCTGATAGTCCATGCTGCTGCAAACGTCGTCGAACTGTTCGTTCAGATGGTTGTTGTCTTGCAAACGTCCCCATTCGGGATCGAGACCTGGCTGCACGATCCGTTACAGCCATGCGGATAAGATGCCTGTCATCTCGACTGCTAGTAATACGAGGCCGTTGGGATCCAGCACGGCGTTCCGTATTACCCTCCTGAACCCACCGCTTCCATATTCTGCTAACAGTCATTGGATCTCGACCAACGCGAGCAGCAATGTCGCGATACGATAAATCGCAATCGCGATAGTCTACAAAACGACTTTTATCGAAGTCGGAAACTTGATGATACGCATTTCTCCTCCAAACACGAGGCATCACAACAACGTTTCACCAGGCAACGCCAGTCAACCGCTGTTTGTGTATGAGAAATCGATTGGAAACTTTCCTCTAGTCAGCACGTTGTAGGTGTCACCACCGGCGCCAACCTTGTGTGAATGCTCTGAAAAGCTAATCATTTGCATATCACAGCATCTTCTTCCTGTCAGTTAAATTCCGCATCTGTAGCACGTCATGATCGTGGTGTAGCAATTTTAATGGCCAGTGGTGTAGTTATGCTGAGAATAACTAATATATGTTTCACGACAAATGACTACATTTGCTAATATTTAAGATCCGTATTGAAGCAGACATGTTGAGAGTTCGGTTTGTGATTATGCTTGGGGGCCGGGGGTTTCCGCGGAGGGTAGTACTTGCTCACCCCTGTCCCGTCTCTGGGTACGTCCTCGATAATACTGGGGCTCCTGTGTAGACTATATGACGCGCAATGCAATGTCACCCACGTTCATGTGCGAGGCAGCAAGTTTTCACGTGAACATTGAGTGACTCACTGCTATTAGCCTTCCTCCAGCCAGGTGAGCCATGTGCATCGCTAACCGCCACCTGTTGCACTCGCACCCATTTACGCGTGCATTTCCATGCGATATTTCCATTTTTCCTTCGGGTGTTGTATTCGATATTGCTGTCATATTTTCGGGAGTCACCCTCACTGGTGTCAGAAGGCACGAGTTATATCTCAGACGCTCTAAAACTTTGAAAAACGTCACAGTTTGGTTGGCCGCAAGTAGAATTATTTCCCCTATTTTAATGTAGTGTAACAAAATATACAATAACAACAATTTTACGATAACTGTACGAAAACTTTAGGAATGGTTTGACCGAATCTCAGCGAAGAGTGGCAAGACTTATGATTCTCGCAAAAATTGTTAGATAAGAAAAAAAGAATGCACGGACTGAACAATGACACGCATTCAGCACCGTGCACAGATAGTAAGTTATGGACTTCATGAAATATGAATACGCTAGCCTTGATTATTTGATTAATGGGCCACAGAAATGGGTATATCCTAGAAGCACCCTGGGTAATAATGGGAGGGCTTATGCAACGAAGTGAACCCTTTGTGGCCGGTGGAATGTAAGTCAGGGTCCACTCTTCGATTAATTGGTAAGAGGAAGTTGGTTGTTTAGCAAACTATTGACGACAAAATGTTTCTACGATTCGTAATGTAACTGTGCTATCAAAACCTGTAGTTCATGAAGTGGTAAGTGTTGAAATTAAGCTGTCTGCGTCGAAGAAGGAGCGTAATAACGAAACATCCCGTGCTCGAACACTGAATACTGCTTACTATTTGTAAGGAGTTTCGTTCCGACGCTGGTCTTTGAATAGGAAATCTTTGACAACCTGCAGTAATGCGTTGGTTATAGCGTTTGTACGGAGTATCTCGATAGGGGAAGTGAGAGGATTAAACTGAATTTTTCGTTTATTAGTGGCATTCATCGGTAACAGTAGCTATGTATCTTCTAAAACACTTGAAAAAATTTACTTTAATATTCTGATGTATAATTGACAGGAGTGGAGCTTTTCAGAAGGTTTGTCTAAACACACACACCCACGCCCCAGGGAGGACGCGAACCTCCCCCGGGACCAGCTGCACAGTCTATGACTGCAGCGCCCCAGACCAGTCGGCTAATCCCGCGCGGCAATTTAGTAAATAACTAAGAAAAAATGAACAGAATACCCATTAAACTGTGCCCTAACAAGAATGTAACGTTCACTTAAGCAGTAAAAAATTAATAAAAATTTTGTAGTTTCTTTAGCAATAGTCTACTCCCAGACTCTCTACAGTTGTGAAGTTCTTATTTTTTGGTCACCATACAAGAAGCAGCTTCAATGTTCCACAGTTTTTTCAATTTTATTGATTCAAAATATATAAATTAACGTAATTTCCTTCAAAATGGCGCAACATGCTGTTACATACTGATCTAGTAACACATTTACCCACACTTGATTTTTTAAATACTAGTTTCTCCAGCGTATTACACAGGTAACAGAAAAATGATCGTGGTTTTAAGGAGTTTTTCAATTTTGAGGACTCTGTACAAGAAAGCGCGTATCTTTTTGGTGAACCATCTGCTAAAGGCTCCGCTAACAGCATAATGTCAATAACCTCACGAACCAGAGTTTCACTTTCGTCTCTCTGTCTACACCTACACACCACCTACGCCCCTACGCGCAGAATTTCATCCTGTGACACGAAGAACCATCACACTTCGTGGCCTCTACAGCGCGAGTTTAACTTGCGTCTCTCTCCGTCGCTCCGGTATCTATTCTGTGCGATATCAAGAGCCGCCAGCGCACAGCTGAGGTATTTTCAGATCCGGAGACCACACACGGCAAGCAGCTGGCTCCTTTTTGCACGTCCTTGGAATGACCTCGAATCGCCCTCTGTGTGCACGCAGCCATCGATCCACTTTCAGCCACCTGCCTACCGCCGGCTTGCTTCACCCCCCGGTGCGTATCCTGCGTGAAAGTGGGTCAGATAATCGTCGCAGTGCGCGCTCGCACTACGTTGCCTACAGCTGGCGCAGCCTGAAACGAGCACCTACGCACACTTGCCACTAGGTTAATGACACATTACGCCCAGCAAAATGCACCGCTTTTGTCTTTTTGTACAGCAGCCTCGGCTGTCCAGTGGACTTCTATATATTTTTTTGAATACCCCAAACGACACAAGGTAACAGTAAAAGCAGCCACGTATCTTGCTGTTGTTCATTTTCCCTATTTACAAGAGTGAACAACGTTGTATACCCGTATACAGTAGGCAATACTACGTGCTTAATAATGCTGCTGTCGCCCTCTAGTTATTACGCGGTCACAGAGGTCTGTTGCATGATCTGGTGTGTTCGCACTGACCCGGGTTTAAGACTAAACTAGTTGCGACAACCTTCTCGAGGTGGTTGTAGCTGCTTTGGTCACGAGAGGGGTCACAGGAAGTCTCTAAGCCATTGGCAGGTCTTTAATTTCCAGGAGTTTGTTGCCCCATATAGAAGGCCAGTGTTCATGTCCAAGGGGTCACACAACCTCCTCGAGGTAATGGTTACAAATGCAGTATCGAAAGACGCACCTACAACGATCAGCGGACTCTACTAGTGGACGTGGGATAGGTTAAGGCGGTGAACGAAGATCGGCCGCAGTGGAAGGCCGTCACTTTCAGCTGTTCACAACAGATTTCACACACGGCGCTAGAGGACGCCGGTCCCTTATCGCAATTGCAGCACCCAGCACAGGGCAGAATTAGTAAGCGAAGTTGGCTGGTGCGACACTTACCGAGAGCAGAGGACTCAGTGCAGAAGATAGGGCAACCCACGACCTGCCAGGAACGGTCGCGCACGGCTACTGAGCCGAGGTAACAGCTGATAGGCGGGAAACTGGCACGACAGCCAGGGCACCGGCGGGGCAGGCACTGTTCAGCGAATCGCAGCGCGAGGATCCGGCCGCTGGAGTGACGTCACGCACCAGCCGGTTCGCGCAATCGGTGTGTCCCCTCTATAGCGCGAACACGCCTTCTTTCTAAATACGGTGAGTGGCCACTTCACAGGAAGGGGACGGTATATCCAGATAAATCGTACCTCGTAAATCTTAGCGACAGTCCTCAGCTGCGATAACAGGTGTACTGTGACAAGTGAATACAGTTTTTAATCGATATTACTCGTCCTTTCAGAGCTCAGAAGATTTCCTGAAAATACAGGAGAAGTTAAAATTCTTAGCTACTCTTGTGCCGAACTTTCCAATACCGCAGCATCCGTGTGCTCGGGAGTTTTATTTGTACTTTGTCCGCCTACTGGTAGCTCTGTGTCATTATCGCCCGACGACGGATGTGCGCAATACTGAACGCGAAACAATACGCAGCCAGCCTTGGATAGTGGTCTACGAAACACCTCGCTCTAAACAAAAGAATAATACTCTCTCAGGTTCTGGAGACTGCCAGATCGTAACAGATATGGTCATATTAACGACTGGGCATTTCCTTACGATTCCGATCGAAGGAAGGAACTGAGCCGGCCGCTGTGGCCGAGCGGTTCTAGGCGCTTCATTCCGGAACCGCGCTGCTGCTACGGTCGCAGGTCCGAATCCTGCCTCGGGCATGGATGTGTGTGATGCCCTTAGGTTAGTTAGGTTTAAGTAGTTCTAAGTCTAGGTGACTGATGACCTCAGATACTTAGGTCCCATAGTGCTTAGAGCCGTTTCAACCATTTTTTGAAGGAACTGAGGTCAGTAGTACATGCCAGAATGTTTGTATTACTGAAGTGATGTCCATCGCACAGTCTCTGATATCCACGTTCTACATTAAGAAACCACTGCAGTGTCGAAAGAGAATTTATGCGTTTCACAGATCATATTCGTGAGAAATTTTACGGTGATTAACGTAAAGGAAGTTAAGGATTTAACATTCTGCCAAGCACGGGGTCATTAAGGTCGAACGCGAGCTCTAATTGAACAAGGTTCGGAAATTAATTCGAGATGACCACGCTGTCTGGTCTCCTTCCCCAAACCAACCAACCAACCAACCAATTAATTCGACAGCATCCTTTTCGAAGGAACCACCCCAGTATGCGTTCTAAGCTATTCAGGGAAATCTTTGAAACAATCTTTATGAATGGGGAGGAATTTGTACGTATTCCTCCCGAAAGCGGTCTAGTGCCCTATTACCGATGCGTAACCTCGTTGGGTGAATATGAAACATGAGATTTGTTCAACTGTTACACTCGTCAGCGTGGTTTGTATGTTTGCAATTGACTGCTATTCATGTATCATCAGCAGTACGGAACGTGGTATCAAGAAATCAGAGCTTAATAAGCCATCGGTAACTGGAGTTACGAGAACATGAAATCTAGATTGTCGAAGGAAATACTACATGTATCTGCTTGCTACTGCGTCTCTCTAAAGCCTCTAATTTTAGTTTTAAAAAAGTAAGATAAGCTTCTATTGAATTTAGTTGTAGCGGGGCGCTTTTGTTGCCTTATACACCAGTATGTTATGCGTCGAACATCTGTACACAAACACTAGCTATATTTAGTTTCGACATGGATAATGACACTCGAATCGTAAAAACATAATTCCATTTCAGGCAGAGCGGATAAATAACAAAAAATGGTTCAAATGGCTCTGAGCACAATGGGACTTAACATCTGAGGTCATCAGTCCCCTAGAACTAACTACTTAAACCTAACTAACCTAAGGACATCAGACACATCCATGCCCGAGGCAGGATTCGAACCTGCAACCGTAGCGGTAGCGCGGTTCCAGACTGAAGCGCCTAGAACCGCTCGGTCACACCGGCCGGCCGGATAAATAACCATATGTACAGTGAAAAACTGATAACGATGATAATATTTTAGCGAAAAGCTTTTTGCTGAGAGGAAAAATGAAGAGAAATAAAACATTACACTTTATATAGACGCAGCACACCAATCTGAACTCGGAAAGAACGTCCAAACGCAGCGGTATGCATGCATTTTGCGGTAAGAAGCCACTGGCGCACAACAGATGCAAACCTTTTATATCGTCTCCATCGTCTTTTACTTAACGTAATACACTACACTAGCAACGAAATTATATATTTTTTTTAAATTCCTCGAGAATTATTTAGAGAATAACAACCCTTGCGTAGCCAATAGCTGCAGAGTAAGAACTATATTGGCAGCAAGCCGGACGTGAACAAAGACGGCGTTCGCACGGAAAATGTGTAAGTCAATACACTGAGTATGGAGAAACTATATTAAGCAATCAGTTCTTAATACTGCTGCTTTAATATCGCTTCCGAAATAGTGACGAGTTTTTCCCACCACTCGATCCTTTGGCTCATAACCTCACTTGAATCGTGACTGACTTTCTGACTTGGAAGGCGAGACGGATCGATCTTGGTGGGTCAACAACCGAACGCTTGAGACTCATAAAGTAAAGTTAGGATTCAAATCTGCCTACGGTTATCGCATCCATTTTAATTTCAATAACCGCCGGGGGCTAATGCTAACGTAGGTTTTTTCCCTCCTTTTTCGACAGGACGAAGGGTGATACTATTCCCCCCCCCCGAAAAAAAATTGTTGAGTCGCAGGAATGCGAACCTAGCAAAAAATTAAAAATCAAGTTAAAATGTATAAAGAGCAGACCGAAGTAAACTCTCACCTTCACTTCACATTGTTACTTCGCTGGACAGATCAATCCAATCTCCAATTAGAGAGCAATTTACGGACAAAGATGACCTGCATGTATTTAAATTTTAACAATAGCCTGTGCGCAGTGTGGCCCCATAAATTTCAACAAGCCCAAAAATAGCCAGCGATTTTTAATAAGAGAAACAGAACAGTCATTACAAATACAAAAAAGAAAAAAAAAAGATCACGCTGGTGTAGATAGACGAATTACTTAAGAAAAGTAGAAACAGTACGATATATATTTATGAAGGAAATTATTAGGTATTTTAAAAGCGATAAATTGAAGTGCGTTGACACATAAATGGGCGTGCCACTTGCCAGTATTAAATTTAAACTGCTGAGTAAGCAGTTACATATAGCCGTCAGTGAAGGGGTTAAAGTGCCGTTTGGTAGCTTACGTACCACTCATGGTCCCCGAGACTCACGTACCTCAGTGTCGGAAACAAAACTCGCCGAACTTCCTCCCGAGCCGCCTTTATCCCGTCGCGAATAGGCGCGGGCGCGAGTTTCCAAGGTGCCCTTGAGCGTACGGCGTGAGTCAAGCCAGCGGCGCGCGCCGCTGCTGCTCCTCTACAACGGGAAGCCAGCAGGGGCGAAGCGGCGGTGGGGAGCGCGGCTGACTAGCGCGGTGCGCGTGGAGCTGAAACAGCTGAGCGGCGACACGCGACGCCGACTCGCGCGCTGACAGTTCGGGGAAAATAGACGCGGCGGGGCCACGCCTCCGGCCGTTGCGCCCTCGTTGCGTCAGCCGGCGCAGAGGTGCCGCTGTGACCACGTGCACGTAAGCCACCCTTCCCTGCCCACCCTGCATGCACGCGGAGCGCTGCGCTGGTCTCGTCACGTGCGCCACGCGCCGGTAAATGTGGAACTCCAGGAAGCGGCATGACGCGACGTCGGATCGCATACCGCAAAACTGCACGCGCTTGTGCAACTTCCGCACGACGACACCGAGTTCCCATTACATTCTTCGTGTGATCTACCGTTAAATGCTCGGATACGTGTACGTCGTTGGTTACTCGCTCGAGACCATAGTAAACGGTACAATGCGCTTCATGACATTTTTAGTTGCAGCCTTTTCACACGTACATCTGCATTTACGCTCAGCGAACCTCTGCACACCGTATGGAGGAGGGTACTTCGCACATAACTGACTGAGCCTCTGTACGCGCACTATTCTCAGATTTCCGTTCCATTTCAACTTTAGTTGCGAAGCTATTAGCTAATTACATTGTTATAAATATATGTCAATTACGCAAAAAAGTGAGACGTATCGAAAATCATCTATGTTTAGATACGTATCAGTACAAGTAACATATACTTGAGAGAAGGCGAACTTCTTCGCCAAGATCGTTTGTAAACAACCTTAATTGTCGATTACCAGTTTCGAAGATTGGTTACCATTTTCATATCTCGGTAAAAGGTTATTACATATCTCCTATACCAGCTCAGCTGCAAAATTACTCTTTCTAAAACATTGCGAGGTATGTGAGAGACACGATGAACGATGCATCGGCAAGTCAAGGTTAAAATCACAAGATACAGAGTAATTTGCCATATCCTCGTGTTCCCTAGCACACACTGCAGTGTACGTTACAGCCAGGGTACCGCTGGACTGCAGTGAAGTACGAACTGGTGTTTGATATGAGACACGAACATTTGGCGAATTACTCTGTATGTTGTGATTTTAACCTTACTTGCCGATGCATCATTCATCTCGTCTCTCACACACCGAGCAATGTTTTAGAAAGAGTACTTGTACAGCTGGTATAGGAGACACGTACCAACGTTTTATCGAGATCTGAAGATGGTAACCATGCTTATCGAAACTGGTAGTCGACAATGAAGGTTGTGAACAAGTGATCTGGGCTAAGATGTGCACCATCTCTCAAGTAATTATTACGGATTTCCGCTTAACACTCAAGAAGAGTAAACTAACAAATAATACGGGGAGTTCATAAAGTCTCTCCGCAGTGCCGTATGCCGCAGTGAAGATACTGAAACGATACTCAGTGAAATACAAGTTATTAATTTATTGAATATTCATTTTTATTTACAAATTGTCACATTAAATGTTGAAAGTGTCCCCCTGTTTTTGAATATACAATTCAATTCGTCTAATCATGTTTCCAAACACAAGCTGTAACATTTCTTCTGTAACAGAAACAGTGAAAGTGGATTTGCAGTTTTCAATTCATCGATGGATTGTGGACGGTTTTTATAGACAGTTGCTTTCGCTGCACCCCAGAAGAAAAAGTCAGGTGGTGTTAGGTCAGGCGATCGTGGAGGCCAAAGTCCCTGTGAAATTATGCGATCACCTAAAACATCAGCAAGCAGTGACATTGAAACGTCAGTAGCACGCGCGGTTGCACCACCTTGTTGAAAATAACAGTTCAGTATTTCACTTAACACAAGTTCTCCTACGAATTGGTACAGAATATCACTGCAGTATCGTTGTGCGTTTATTGTTTCGTTGACAAATATGGGACCCACAACCGACGTCTAGAAATTGCAATCCAAACTCCTATTTTCACAGAACGAAGTGGTTCCTCATTAATACACAATGGATTTGCAGTACTCCACATACGAGAATTGTGAGAATTCATGTACACGGATAAATGAAACCACGTCTCGTCATTAAGAACATCCCTTCCATTTTGTTGAACGAAATTTTTGAACCATTGACAATGATGCAGTCTCTTGCCATGATCAGTATTTTTCAGTTTGTCACTTTGTACGGGAAAAATTCTAATTTTTCCTTACTGCTGGGTGGGCCGTTCCGACACTAACATCGATTTCCTGGGCGAGTTTTCTTACTGGCTTCTTCGGACTCATGGACATTTTATCGGAAATATCGATTAGTTTATCCTCAGACAAGACGCTAGGACGACCACTTCTCGGTGCATCTGTCACTGAACCCGTACTTCAAAATTTGTTAATCAAATCTCGCACAGTATCGCGATGTGGGAGTGTTGTCTCCGGGAAAACTGAATTAAATGTTTGACGAACTGAAACTGTGTAATTACCGCCTGCTTTGAACACTTGTTCGACTAAAAACACACGTTCTTCAATGGTTAGCATTTTAACAGCGACAAAAACGGAACAAACGAACAAAGGAACTAAAACGTTCACGTCAATACGTAACGACACACACCAACGATACTACTGACGCTAGCTGAGAAACGAAACAGTGGAATGTTGGGAGAGTCCACTTGAAGGGAAGTAACCCAGGCAGGCGAACAATCATACGGCACTGCGGAGAGACTTTTTGAACACCCCGTATAAACACATTAATTTTCGTGTTCTTGTGCTGAGGATTCTCACGTGTGCTGCTCGAGACGTACAACAGAAGCAGGAGTGTTGCGTACGCTACCTCGTACACTGATACTTTAAATCACAAATAGAGCCAGAAGGAAGTCTTACGTCATCCAAATATTCCCAGTTGAGTGCTCTGATACGCTCTTAACCTTTTTTGATGAATGTACTGACATGCAATAGTGTATCTCTGACTATTTTAATGGCTGCTGTCATGCTTCTTTCCTACCGACTCCAATGGCGGAAGTAGTATTCTAAAGCCAGTCGCACTCGCTGCTTTAGTGAGATTCCCTTAAGGTGCACTTCCCCAGATCTCTCCTGCTAAATCGAAGTATTTTATTCGCCCTCCACACTACTGATGTGCGTCTCCAGAAGTTTACCACCGAACTTTTAGTCTCTTATTTCCCGGTCCTTATCTCTGCTATAGGCACGAGCTCGCATTTATTCACTCAGAAACAGAAACATCAGATGGCAATGCTCTGAGTCGTTTTGCATTTCCTTAAGACCATCCACAGGCGATATTTTCATGCAGAGATAGCAACACCATGAGCCGCCATGCGTAATGAGAACATAAGAAATGTTCGTACGTTCAACGTCTGGATCATAACTTTTTATTACCGAGAACCTGTTTCAATGTGCGCTGCAGGTCAACTTCAGGTATAAACTGGAACACAAGAAAGGCAACAACACTAAGAAAATACAAAAATGTGATATTACAAACGTTACGATCGAAAGTTGCAACACATTATTACGAAACCACACATACCTGGCGTCGCCAGGAGCAGTTTGCCAACTAACGTTAAACACAAGCTTGTGGTGAGGGAAAAGATTTGTACAGCCCTGTGTGTAACTCATGCGGTCGTATATTAGAACAGTGTAGGAGAGATTCCTCCACCATAAAATGAAAATAATGAATAAAAACTAATTAAAAGACAAGTTACTATACTACATTTCAGTATATAGTATGATGGGTTACAGAAAAGATAAACACATTTAATAAACAACCTCACAGTACATTACGCATTGCACATTTTAGTTCTTGTTCATACATTTTAAAAGACAGTGTAAACTTAACAGACGTGTCTATTTTGCACATCTGGAATCCTACATCTGTCAAAACACAACTTTAAGAATTTGCCTTCATTTTAATAAATGCAAACACAGTAAAGACTTACTGTAAGTTAGAAAAATGGAGAAAAAATAAATATAATTACAAAACTGCAGCTTTTAGCAGAAAATTACTACAAGTGAACGACAATGGCAAAGAATAATAGCTTGAGAAAACGTAGTGGCCCCTAGTGTGCTCTAGAGTTTATCAGCCAAAATGTCTTCGAACGAGTCACAGCGTGGAAACAGAAGAATCGTCGTATAAACTGCCAAAAAACGTATCCGCCATTATTTCGCGGAAAGTGGTGCGGTAAGTTATTTCTCTCAAGGAGCACGAAGGAAATTGGCACACAAGCAATCACAAATCTTAGGAAACTCTAGTTAACTGTTTCTGTGAAAGGCATCGTGTATTCAAATTGGTATTAAATTTTATTTTGAGAGGTAAAGAAAAAGTCTGTGGAGTAAGCTCGGGCCGGAACTGTCTGGTTTTCTACTCGCCTTGCCACTAGAAGGGTGGGGGGGGGGGGGGGGGAGGGGGAGGGGGAGGATGGGGGGACGAAGGGTGGCCGGCCTCTTGCTCAAGCCACCTTTAACTCTGGGTAAGTTCCTCGGACCCTCTATACTCAAGTGATAGCAAGCAGGTCTGCTGATAACATGTCGATATGCCTATTACCCCAGATAATTTCGATATATATGGGCGAGATATTCTTCCCCGATATATCGGTATGTCGATGTCAAAATGTCAATATAGAGTGATATTTTTCTTTTATATTATAGTTTTTTCGCAATTTTCGGTAAATATTTGCAATTTTTCTTGTGAAATTGAAGTGGAAAATAATTTTACTTTCACTGTGTTACCGGGTCTTACTACCCTTTGGGCTTTCATCACGTCCAGTCTCTCCCTGACTCTGAAGTACATTACTGGCCATTAAAATTGCTACAACACGAAAATGACGTGCTACAGACGCGAAATTTAACCGACAGGAAGAAGATGCTATGATATGCAAATGATTAGCTTATAAGAGCATTCACACAAGGTTGGCGCCGGTGGCGACACCTACAACGTGCTGACATGATGAAGGTTTCCAATCGATTTCTCATACACAAACAGCAGTTGACCGGCGTTGCCTGGTGAAACGTTGTTGTGATGCCACCTGTAAGGAGGAGAAATGCGTACCATCACGTTTCCGACTTCGATAAAGGTCGGATTGTAGCCTATCGCGATTGCGATTTATCGTATCGCGACATTGCTGCTCGCGTTGGTCGAGATCCAATGACTGTTAGCAGAATATGGAATCGGTGGGTTCAGGAGGGTAATACGGAATGACGTGCTGGATCCCAACGGCCTCGTATCACTAGCAGTCGAGATGACAGGCATCTTGTCCGCATGGCTCTAACGGATCGTGCAGCCACGTCTCGATCCCTCAGTAAACAGATGGGTGTACTCATCGACGAACCTGGGTGCACGAATGGCAAAACCTCATTTTTTCGGATGAATCCAGGTTCTGTTTACAGCACCATGATGGTCGCATCCGCGTTTGGCGACATCGCGGTGAATGCACATTGGAAGCGTGTGTTCGTCATCACCATACTGGCGTATTACCAGGCGTGCGTGATGGTATGGGGCGCCGTTGGTTACACGTCTCTGTCACCTCTTGTTGACATTGACGGCACTTTGAACAGTGGGCGTTACATTTCAGAAGTGTTACTACCCGTGGCTCTACCCTTCATTCGATCCCTGCGAAACCCTACATTTAAGCAGGATAATGCACGAACGCATGTTGCAGGTCCTGTACGGGCCTTTCTGGATACAGAAAATGTTCGACTGCTGCCCTGGCCAGCACCTTCTTCAGATTTCTCACCAACTGAAAACGTCTAGTCAATGGCGGCCGAGAAACTGGCTCGTCACAACACGCCAGTCACTACTCTTGATGAACTGTGGTATCATGTTGAAACAGAATGGGCAGCTGTACATGTACACGCCATCCAAGCTCTGTTTGACTCAATGCCCAGGCGTATCAAGGCCGTTATTACGGCCAGAGATGGTTGTTCGGGGTACTGATTTCTCAGGATCTTTGCACCAAAATTGCGTGAAAATGTAACCACATGTCAGTTCTTGTATAATATATCTGTCCAATGAATACCCGTTTATCATCTGTATTTCTTCTTGGTGTAGCAATTTTAATGGCCAGTAGTGTATATGTGGCAGTGCGGGTGGCACGGTGTAAATGGTATAACAAGGCTCCTTCTGTGAAGAAATAGCGCACCGGTTACGTTTAAAAAATTTTAAAGCAGCTAGTCTGCTATTTCTTTACAATAGTTTTCTTCAAAAACAATAGCAGAAAATCTAAATGACGAGATTACTCTTTGCTGCGCTACCAACAAAAACTGCAACCTTTAGCTTCACCTCACAATTTTCATACATCAGCGTGAAAAAAGGTTTATTTCGACGTGTATCAGATGACAAACTAAAAAAGATAAGCGTTCGAGCTTAACTGGAATGAAATATATCATAACAATACACCATGTACACTGTTCTTAATTAACAACACAACAGCCAACCAAAAAGGTATTGTAATAGAAGCTTTTCACCTGCACAAAATTCCACAATTAATTTACAAATTTTCAAATTATGTGTTTTTATTTCAATTCTTGCTCAAAGGGGGAAAGGCAGGCTGCTAGTTTATCGATGTGCAGAATGTCTAATTATAAATCAATACTTAAACATGTAACTCTAAAATCAGTATTATATTTACCATTTGCAGCCGATATTTTTATGGTCTGATATGTTGATATTTCTCCTTCGATAAATCGATTCCTTTTTTCGAAGCATAGAGTCTTAAACGTCGCTTTTAAATATCGATATAGCCGGCCGAAGTGGCCGTGCGGTTAAAGGCGCTGCAGTCTGGAACCGCAAGACCGCTACGGTCGCAGGTTCGAATCCTGCCTCGGGCATGGATGTTTGTGATGTCCTTAGGTTAGTTAGGTTTAATTAGTTCTAAGTTCTAGGGGACTAATGACCTCAGAAGTTGAGTCCCATAGTGCTCAGAGCCATTTGAACCATTTGAAATATCGATATATGGGATACCCGAAAACATCAACAGTCCTATCAGTAAGATGACGACACACGAGGCCGTCGTGGAGGGACTGGAGAGGCAGGAAGTCCCCGCCCCTATCTGGTTTTGAACATGAGACCTCTAAGGGCAAGAGTTCAATGCTCTGAAGTTTCGACCACACAGCCACACATTTTATGTTAGGAGTTCGTAATATAGTGATAACTGGTAACTAAAATATGACTGTTAGGCCAGATTGTTTGCAGGTACAACACATTGATACGTAAATTACAGAAAATAAAGACTAAGTAAGACGAGACGAAAAAGTAATATTAGTGATAATTATGTCAGGCTAACTGGCTCGGTAGCTAAGTGAAAAGATGTCAGACTACAAATCCAAAGATCTCTGCTTCAGTCCTCCTTTGATGGTGGTATTGTCCCTGTAGTGTACCGCTCCTTTCACCTCTGAGATTTCGAATACGAGAAAAATGACAGGTTGTGGCTCGGTTCAAAGTCCACTTCAAATTGTGAGTCCGCCACATTATCGGCTGGGTAAGGCAGTTGGAAAGTCGGAAATAAGGGAAGGGCAGGGCACAGCCGCCATAGGACTACGACTAGCGATGCATTGCGGTGTTCAAAGCAACCTCCAGACTTAGGGCATATTAATCCTGTATTTAATTTTATTACTTAATAACAAAACGTAAACAAGTCTCACTGCTGCACATTAAAACCTCCTGTTAACCACCCTACGGAGGAGCTCGAGCTCAATTGCACTATCCTTTCACAAATCATTCACATTCACCCTCTCTAAAACTGAATTTAGGTGTTCGTTCCATTTCATGTCCTTTCGAAACGTTATCCCTAGACGTGTAATGGCCGCGGTAGTGTTTTGTTCCTAATGCTGTAGTCGAAAAATTCGGTTTGTTTTTAGAGCATTATCTTTTTTCCGACTGTGGGGGCGAAATGCCACTCATAACGGTCTCTAAGGTGTGTGTAAATTTCGGTTAAGTCATTCTGGGTTTCCATATAGTTATTGATCATCACTTTCGCCTTGATGCACGAAACTTCGTAGCCGATGACAGTATACGGTATTCTACCTATGGAGAATTTGTCAAATTACACATTTACATAAAACGACACTTTCACATTGTTATGAGTCAAAAGTGTCTTTCGTTGTAACGCTTTTCATGAATCTTAGGAGACCAAACCAACCAACCAACCAACCAACCCAATCAACTCCCCATGATGCAGTACTAATTGCAATATAGTTATTGTGTACAATGATAGTTGAAGTCGCCGTGTTTCGTACTCGATGCCTCCCAAAGCACTTAATTTGTGCACAGAAGCTGCCCTTTTTACGCTTAATCATTTTGGAGAATGCCACTTGATCCTGGTCAATAATTTTACATACATAATCTTTTTATTCTCAGTATAAACGAAGCGAAGTAGGATACTTACCAGTCATAAGGAACTGCTGCAGCTGGTCCCGGCGGAGGTTCGAGTCCTCCCTCGGGCATTGGTGTGTGTGTTTGTCCTTAGGATAACTTAGGTTAAGTAGTGGTGGTGGTGGTGGTGGTGGTGGTGGTGGTGGTTAGTGTTTAACGTCCCGTCGACAACGAGGTCATTATAGACGGAGCGCAAGCTGGGGTTAGGGAAGGATTGGGAAGGAAATCGGCCGTGCCCTTTCAAAGGAACCATCCCGGCATTTGCCTGAAACGATTTAGGGAAATCACGGAAAACCTAAATCAGGATGGCTGGAGACGGGATTGAACCGTCGTCCTCCCGAATGCGAGTCCAGTGAGGTTAAGTAGTGTGTAAGCTTAGGGACTGATGACCTTAGCAGTTAAGTCCCATAAAATTTCACACACATTTGAACTGCTGCAGGAGACTTAAACGATAAATGAAAACAGAGAAATGGATACAGGTATACGCTTCTCTCCGTGTGAAACTTAACATGCTTTCCATCAGGGCCTGCAGTTTGCAGGAATCCTCCACTCGTACTAAACCTCCAGAAATGTCTCAGTTTAGCAGTTGAGTCTGTGGACGGTGGTACCGTAAAAGTGTCTCACAATATAACTGCCCACGCTTTCCCACCGGAGTTTTGCAATAATTAAGCCAGTCCGTCCTTGAACTGACTTAGTGAGCCGCCGCGGGAATTATTCTTACGCGCTATGTGGAGATGCTCTTGTAGCTTTACGACCGCTTGCTGAGTCGTAGCTGCGCCGTCGGATTCTGAAAGTTCAATACTACTGTTTATGTTTTACGTAACGAAGCAGTAAGAAGTTTTTTTTGCCCAAATAATTTTTTACACGGGATTCCATTATGGCGCGTTTATTTAAGAAACATTGTAAAATGAACTTTTTCACACTGACTATACGTTAACTATTAACGGTCGACAGCATGGTCTACTAAATGACTACACTCATGCTCATAAATTAAAGATAATGCTGATAAATGGTGAAACAACGCTCTGGTAGGCGGTTTGTGGTTTTAAAACACCTCGGGGTATGACCATGCGGTGCATTTGACCTGCGATCGTCGCACGGTGGCGCTGGCAGCAGTCCACAAACGCAGAGGTGTGTTGGTGCATGTCAGAGTACGGTGCAGCGAGTAAGTGTGCAGACGTTTTCAGACGTGCTAATGGTGACTGCGTGTTGAAAATGGCTCAAAGAACACATATTGATGTTGTTATGAGGGGTAGAACACTAGGATGGCTGGAGTCTGGTCAAACACAGCAGGTCGTAGCACGGGCCCTCCGTGTGCCACAAAGTGTGATCTCAAGATTATGGTAACGATTCCAGCTGACAGGAAACGTGTCCAGGCGCTACAGTACGGGGCGTCCACAGTGCACAACACCGCAAGAAGACCGATATCTCACCATCAGTGCCCGCAGACGGCCACGGAGTACTGCAGGTAGCTTTGCTCGGGACCTTACCGCGGCCACTGGAACAGTTATCTCCAGACACACAGTTTATAGAAGACTGAACGGACATT
Source organism: Schistocerca serialis cubense (assembly GCF_023864345.2). Classification (NCBI taxonomy): domain Eukaryota; kingdom Metazoa; phylum Arthropoda; class Insecta; order Orthoptera; family Acrididae; genus Schistocerca; species Schistocerca serialis. The sequence goes on along the minus strand of NC_064642.1, from coordinate 406,110,390 downwards.
GTTTGCTCGCCCGGAGACCTGCAAGGTGCATTTCACTGACCCGTGGTCACAGCAGAGCCCGTAAAGCCTGGTGTCACGAACACAGTACATGTCATTGGAACAGTAGTCTCAGGTTACGTTCACGGACGAGTCCAGATATAGTCTGAACAGTGATTCTCGCTGGGTTTTCAGCTGGCGTGAACCAGGAGCCGGATACCAACCACCTAATGTCTTTGAAAGGGACCTGTATGGAGGTCGTGGTTTGATGGTGTGGGGTGGGATTATGATTGGTGCACTTGCGGCCCTGCAAGTCTTTGACAGTGGAACTGTAACAGGTTAGGTGTATCGGGAATTCATTTTGCACCAGTATGTCCGCCTTTTCAGGGTTGCAGAGGGTCCCACCTTCCTCCTAATGGATGATAACGCACCGCCCCACCGAGCTGCCATCGTGGAGGAGTACCTTGAAACAGAAGATATCAGGCGAATGGAGTGGTCTGCCTGTTCTCCAGACCTAAACCCCATCGAGCACGTCCGGAGTGCTCTCGGTCGACGTATCGCTGCACATCTTCAAATCCCTACGACACTTCAGGAGCTCCGACAGGCACTGGTGCATGAATGGGCTGTACCCTAGCAGGTGCTCGACCACGTGATCCAGAGTATTCCAACCCGTTGTGCGGCCTGTGTACGTGTGCACGGTGATCTTATTCCATATTGAAGTCAGTGTTCATGCGCAGGGAACAGTGGCGTTTTGTAGCCGATGTGTTTCGGGACGGTTTTATGAACTTATCACCAGTACCGTGGACTTACAGATTTGTGTCGTGTGTGTTCCCTATGTGCCTATGCTATTAGCGCCAGTTTTCTGTAGTGCCACCACATTCTGCATTTAGCCTTAATTTACGAGCATTAGTGTAGATCGAAAGACATCCTACCGACAACTGCCGATTATGGCGCACAATCTGTGTTGATCGTACAATCGGTATGGTTCGTAGAAGACCGAACATCTTCAGTTATACCAAATTATTCAATTATTTCAACATTTCCTGGTATTGTAAAATTACTGAAATACGGTATGTACAACCTGTAGACTACTACTAATCTCCGAGTGGCAAAAGATAACTTCTGTAAGCAAATTTTTATTGATAACAATTATTTGATTTGCACCAGCATAAAAGTTCTTTCCCTGCTTATCTCTTTGCCGACGTCACGATCAATTTCTGCATCGGCCCCTCCACCCACTGGCTCTGAAAGCGCCAGATGACCAATCGCCTCTACTAGCCAGCGTGGGAACCTACCACTCGCTCCTTACTACGTACTGCAGCACTGATACATTTACTTCAGGCCTGTGAAAGAGCAAGACTGGAAATAAAGTAAAATGCGCTCTTATCTGCAAATACGGGGCACCTTACAAGTTTCACTCTCAAGAACGTTAGTCACAGTTCAAGATAGTGAGAGCTGCTTACCGCATAACTGGATTTCGAAGTGCGTCTGTCAATTGGTAATGGTGTAGTAACATTTCTAATTGTCGATCAAGCGACACATACGGGATGATTTCGGCTTTCCGTTGTTTCCTTCTTTGATGTCACTAATTAAGAAGCGGCGAAAAGTGAGAGACGCTACTCTGTTTGCTTGTATTTAGTAAGAAAGATTAGTGTTTAAATTCGCGTCGATGATCGATCAGAGGGGGCATAAGGCTCGGATTGAAGAAGGAAATCGGTCGTGATCTTTTCAAAAGAACCATACCGACGTTTTGCTTTAAATAGCTTAGGAAAACCACGGAAAATCCAAACCTGAATATGGTCGTACGAGAGGGGGAGAGAGGGGGGGGAGAGAGAGAGAGAGGGGGAGAGGGGGGAGAGGGGAGAGAGGGGGGGGGAGAGGGAGAGAGGGGGGGAGAGAGGGGAGAGGGAGAGAGAGAGAGAGAGAGAGAGAGAGAGAGAGAGAGAGAGAGAGAGAGAGAGGGGGGGGGAGAGGGGAGAGGGGGGGGGGAGAGGGGGAGAGAGAGAGAGAGAGAGAGAGAGAGAGAGAGAGAGAGCGCAGGCACGATCGCAGCGTCGACGAAATCAGTGTAGTGATTTGTTATGATACGGAACCCGTTTCTGTTCAACTTTTAAGACGAATGATTTGCATTACAACATCATGTTGCTGCATCAAACAGACTAACGAATTTCTAAGCGATCCACCTGCTATAGATCTATTTCTTTTACGTTTTCCGCCCGGATATCACCCATATTGACAGATGCTAAAAATGAAGCTTGATAAAATAAGTTTAGATGCTGCTGCTGCTCCTATTGCTACTGCTACTACTACTTCAACAACAAAGTAACAGAGCTGACAGAACCCATCAAACCTGTAAGGATATGTAGGAGTAACACAATCCGTTTGCTGACCAAACATACAAGGAGAGTACCCAAAGGAAACCGAACTTACCTTTTTTAAACTTATTTACTCCCATTTTAAGCATAAACCTTCAATCCCTTTCAAAGTACTCTCCACTTGCACTAACATCCTTGTATAATCTTTCATTCAATATTTCAAAACATTATTTAAATTCATCTTTTGTTATACTTGACAACACCTCCGTTTTTTTCTTCACCTCAGCATCAGCAAACGCTTTTCTTTCATCCGTGTTCTCATTCTGGAAAACAAGAAAAGTCACACGGGGCAATGTCGGGTGAGTGTGGGGGAGGGGTGGGGGGAAGGAACAGGGGTCATATCATTTTCCATCAAGAATGGTCACACAGACAGCGGTGCGCGAAGAGGGGCATTGTCATGATGGAAAAAACAGTCGCCCGACCGCCACAAATCAGACTGCTTTTATTTTAGTGCCGCAACCGGTTTCAGGCTACCGTGCTCATCTTCAGATGGCTGATATTTTTCGTTATATAGGTGTTTTCATCAGTAGCACGCCATCTGCTCCTCACTGTACAAGAATATTAGAATATTTAGTGCCACTTTATAAACTGTTTCAATAATAAAAATATGCATTTTTTTATGTATGGTGCGAAATAGATGTGTTCACTTACATACCTTCCAGTAGATGGCGATTTGTTTTGTTGTGGTCCATGTGGTACTCTAGCTCGATGTGTATGTTCTTGAATTTCACACGGCACACACATTGTAAATAAATTACTGTGGCACACATCATAATATTCTTAAAATGAATGTTAAGCACCATAGATGTGCTATAAACTTAATGTTTTTGTTTACAATGCAAAGATTATCATTAAGCAAAGATTGAGAGATATCATTCATTAAATATTGATCGATGGTGTAAAAAGATGATGCACGGGATGTGCAAAATGCAACATGTTAATGACAGAGAAATATTTGCACTCCAAGAGTAATCTTATTATAAAACCAGTAAGATAAATTGTTTTAGAAGGATGTTTTTTTTTCTTCTTTACTGTCAGTGTAAATTATAGACGAAATACTTCAAAGCAAGCAGAATGCATATTATAAAGTAGACACATATTTGTGTGTATAGGTATCTGATTATCATTACAGTTCAAACTTAACTGCAGGAAATACAAAATTAAAAAGTCGGAGGGAGGGATGAGAGCAACACTTTTGTTCATTATGGAAGTTTTGTATTTATACAAATGAGTGATGCTCAACCCACAATTTAGGAATATCATGAATTGTGCCACAGTAATTTATTTACAGTGTGTGTGTGTGTGTGTGTGTGTGTGTGTGTGTGTGTGTGTGTGTGTGTGTGTGTGTGTGTGTAGTTCAAGAACATGCACATCGCGCTAGAAAACCACATGGATCACAACAAAGCAAATTGCCATCTTCTGGAACGTATGTAAGTGAACACAACTATTTTGCAACATAGATAAAAAATGCAAGCACTTTAGCGTGTTTTTGATATTGAAACAATTTATGAAGTGGCACTATATACCCAATATTCTAGTGCAACGTAGAGTACGAGATGCTGTTGATCAAAACATCTGCCACGAAAAATATTAGCCCTCTGAAGAGTTGGAACAGTAGCCCGGAATCGATTATGGCACCAAAATAAAACAGTTAGTGTTTTTGGCTAGTTGGATCATTCACCAACTATTATTAACAGTCGCAGAAATCACAAGATCCGACGTGGATAAAATAACAGTAAATTAAATGATGATTCGCACTTGCATTCGCCAACAGTATGCGCACACCGTAATGTTGAAAGCATTTATTCGCAGATTGTGTACGAATCCGCTTATCGTCCAAATAAACAATAATCTTTTGAATTTAGGTGTTTTTTTCATAGAAACTAAAACAAGTATGCCTTCTTTGCAACTTTGTTTTGTCGTTGATACATGATCATTCGTTTAAAGTGGCACCTCTCAAAACCATATCGGCTCAACATAATTTAATTTTTTACAAGTTTCCTTACTACCCTCGAAGCCCTGTCATGCTGCATAAATACGGTTTAAATTTTTGCAGAGTCAGCATCTCGCTGCATACCTCACAGTATAGCAGAATCTGCTGAAAATCGTTAACGGAATACTTACTGTTGGTTCTTTGCTTCTTCCTTGGAGGAGCTAAACTCTTTCCGACTTCGCGTCCCATCTTGCGTAATGTCCACACGACTGACAGGCATCTTACACATCCTGGAGCTCCGTTGCGTCACCTTCTTCGTCGGTTCTTCCCTCTTTTCTGCATGTCACTAAACAGTGAGGAAAGTCTTCTGAACTGAACGCGACTTAGTTCCCTCTACAGAAAGATTACAGCTTACTTTGGCCATTAACACCGCCTAGCCTAGTGATAGTGAAGAGTCATGATATGCCTGCTTCCTGTCTTTATTTGCCTTTAAGTACTGCTACTCGGACAAGAATACATTGCAATAAGGAGCAACGATGAGCTGAGGGTGTAGTGCTCGTGAATTTGATTCAAAAGGTAGCACTGTACCTCCATGTTATGTACCTGATTTCTGCGAGTGGATGTATACGACGAGGTACACAAAAGAAACAAAACTAATTTTTTGGTGGGCAGAACTTTTGTAGTATCGCGTTTTCCTGCTAGGTGCGCATAGAGCGATCATTCCAGAGTCAGTAACTCGAGTGCCGTCGCTGAATGAGGTCTGGACTAGTTTCGACAGAGTTTATAATGAAAATTGTTTCGTATGATTATCGTTTTTGCAATGGCTGTTTTTTCGTGAACAGCGTGCGGCAGTGAAATTGTGCTTTTTGCTCGGAAAACGTGGAACAAACTTTTGAAATGTTGTAAAATGTACTATTGGGAACACTCAAGTGTTTTGAGTGGTTTCCCGTCTCAAAAATGATGAAAGGCCAACAGATGACAAACCCCGTCCTGTTCGGCCTTTCGCGATCCGAACGCTTGAAAATGTTGAAAACGTTCTTGCAATCGTCAACGAAGTTCGACGACGGACCATTGAAGAAATTGTGGAGCTGTCAGGAGTGAATTGAAATTCAGTGCAGCGAACTGTGACAGACGATTTGGGAATGAACAGGGTGGCTGCCAAATTCGTGCCCTGACTGCTGAACAAAAACAAGGTCGCGTGGAAACATGCTATGCTCTAAAAGAAGAGTCCGGAAATGATCCAAACGCTTACAAAAAAAATTTCACAGATGACGAAACTTGATGCTATGCTTACGACCCTGCATCAAAGCAACAACTTAAAGTTCGCCTCGCCCCAAGAATGCGTGTCAGGTGAAATCGTATATCAAGACAATGCTTAATTGTTTTTTGCCGATGTGAGAAGTGTCATCCATTCAGCGTTTGTTTCTTAGGGTTAGCCAGTTAACGAGGCTTTCTATTTGGAAGTTTTGAAAAGAGTGCGCGTATTTATGCAGTATGACAGGGCTTCGAGGGTAGTAAGGAAACTTGTAAAAAAAAAAAAATTATGTTGAGCTGATATGGTTTTGAGAGGTGCCACTTTAAACGAATGATCATGTATCAACGACAAAACAAAGTTGCAAAGAAGGCATACTTGTTTTAGTTTCTATGAAAAAAACACCTAAATTCAAAAGATTATTGTTTGTTTGGACGATAAGCGGATTCATACACAATCTGCGAATAAATGCTTTCAACATTACGGTGTGCGCATACTGTTGGCGAATACAAGTGCGAATCATCATTTAATTTACTGTTATTTTATCCATGTCGGATCTTGTGATTTCTGCGACTGTTAATAATAGTTGGTGAATGATCCAACTAGCCAAAAACACTGTTTTATTTTGGTGCCATAATCGATTCCGGGCTACTGTTCCAACTCTTCAGAGGGCTAATATTTTTCGTGGCAGATGTTTTGATCAACAGCATCTCGTACTCTACGTTGCACTAGAATATTTGGGTATATAGTGCCACTTCATAAATTGTTTCAATAACAAAAACACGCCAAAATGCTTGCATTTTTTATCTATGTTGCAAAATAGTTGTGTTCACTTACATACGTTCCAGAAGATGACAATTTGCTTTGTTGTGATCCATGTGGTTTTCTAGCGCAATGTGCATGTTCTTGAACTACACACACACACACACACACACACACACACACACACACACACACACACACACACACACTGTAAATAAATTACTGTGGCACAATTCATGATATTCCTAAATTGTGGGTTGAGCATCACTCATTTGTATAAATACAAAACTTCCATAATGAACAAAAGTGTTGCTCTCATCCCTCCCTCCGACTTTTTAATTTTGTATTTCCTGCAGTTAAGTTTGAACTGTAATGATAATCAGATACCTATACACACAAATATGTGTCTACTTCATAATATGCATTCTGCTTGCTTTGAAGTATTTCGTCTATAATTTACACTGACAGTACAGAAGAAAAAGAAACATCCTCCTAAAACAATTTATCTTACTGGTTTTATAATAAGATTACTCTTGGAGTGCAAAAATTTCTGTTATTAACATGTTGCATTTTGCACATTCCGTGCATCATCTTTTTACACCATCGATCAATATTTAATGAATGATATCTCTCAATCTTTGCTTAATGATAATCTTTGCATTGTAAACAAAAACATTAAGTTTATAGCACATCTATGGTGCTTAACATTCATTTTAAGAATATTATGACGTGTGCCACAGTAATTTATTTACAATGTGTGTGCCGTGTGAAATTCAAGAACATACACATCGAGCTAGAGTACCACATGGACCACAACAAAACAAATCGCCATCTACTGGAAGGTATGTAAGTGAACACATCTATTTCGCACCGTATATAAAAAAATGCATATTTTTATTATTGAAACAACTTATAAAGTGGCACTAAATATTCTAATATTCTTGTACAGTGAGGAGCAGATGGCGTGCTACTGATGAAAACACCTATGTAACGAAAAATATCAGCCATCTGAAGATGGGCATGGTAGCCTGAAACCGGTTGCGGCAGTAAAATAAAACATTTAGAAAGTATTTGTGGCTAATTGCGTCGTTCACCAACTGTTCAATTTATTGTCGCCAGACGTTTAGCACGTGCAGCGCTCCATTTTTAGTAAAATAACACCAAAACCTACTCTATAAACTATCTATTCCCCTCCCTTGACTTCCTTCCATAGCTTACTCCATCTTCTCTCTTTCAGTCGCACAGTAAAACTGTGGTGTGGCTGGAACCGGAACTTCCTTCAGCTCGTCGGTTTGCGTGGAAGAGCGCACTGTGCGTTGGGTATCATCTTAAATTATTTTGGTTCGCAACGATAGTGGCTGAACGTCCAGTAGTGCGTAGCTTCCAGGTCGACACCACGCATCCGGCCCCTACTTGCTCCCCACTAAGAAGAGAAACTCCCCATCGCATCCCCCCTCCGATTTAGTAGCAACATGGGCCAGCGGACAGCCAGTCTAAAACTGAACGCAAATCAAGCATGAAAACAGGAAGAAGGTTTACTGACCTGTGAAAAAAGAAGCTATATCAAAACAGTGAATGGTGCAAACCCAAGATGGGCAACATGGAGCGGATTTGAGCAGCTATGGCGTCGTGGTTATGTGGTCATGGTGTTTAACTATGAAGAAGGAATGGCGCCCCATTCTCTTTTTCTTTCACAAAATTATGAACTGTCCTCGGCCACTGGCGTGTCTGTCTGCTGGATTCAAATTTGTGCCTGTGTCGTGGTGTAATGTCCGTTTGGAGCAGAGAGGTTTAAGGGACCTCCAGGTGTACATACCTGGTATTTGTTCTACCGAAGTATCCCATGTTACGGCCCTCGCGTTCCGTATTGAAAGTTTTGACACACTAATTCCTTTGTTGTAACACAGTCCGCAACCATTTACTTGTTGTTTTCATTTCTGTGAGGTTTATGCGGCATCTCGCCAGCTCTCACTATTCATCACATTTACTTGCGACGGTAATCTATTCTTACCACATGGCTGATATTCTATAACCAACGTATAAAATGACAATTGCCAAGACCACAGATGGAAAACAGACACGTCAATGGCAGGATGGGAAGTTCATAGTTATTTGGGAAAAAATAGATGTGGCACGTTGGAAATTTGAACACTGATCACCCTTTGCAGTCCAACACCACGACCACACAATTAAAACGCCGTGATTCTTGCCATTCGCTTTATGTTGCACCTCTTGAGCTTGAGCTGTTCACTGTCCCTATTCTGATGCTTTTGTCACAGTTCAGTGCACTTTCTTCCAGTTTTCATGCATGATCTGTATTCGATTTTTGACAGGCTACCCACTGGGCCATTTTACCGTTAAAACTGAGGGGGTGCGATGGGGAATTTCCCTTTTAAGTATCAGTAGATGACAGTGCCCGGTCTCGGTATAGCAGTGGCACCCTACATCTCTCAAACATTTGAATCGGTTTTAGGCTTCCTTAATCCTCTTACGAGAAAATAATGCTTGTAGCTCGCATTTAAATGAATCCGCAGAATATATCGTACTTAGACGTCAATGATAGTGGTGGTCATGATTGGTTTGTGGGGCGCTCTACTGCGCGGTCATCAGCGCCCATACAAAGTCCCAAGTTTCCACACTCCAATTTTCTGTTCACATTCCAATGTAGCCACTGTCATGAATGATGATGATGATGATGATGATGATGATGACGAAGAAAATGATGAAAGTATGCGGACAACACAAACACCCAGTCCCCAGCCAGGAAAAATCCCACATCCTTCAGGTAATCGAACCCGGGACCCCGTGATCCAGACTCAAGTCACTAGACCACTAGCTGCGGACGTCAATGAGAGTTTTACGGTGTAGTCAATAGCATTTCCGTCTCAAGAGATAATTAAATTTTACAGCAGTTGAAGACCAGCGATCTAGTACTTTTGTGTCTGTTAATGCACTAGTTTTTTCTAGGCCTGAATTTAAAATATTAACTGTTCCCGTGGCAAACGTGTGAACTGATGGATAGGTCACCACCTAAGATTTTCCAAGTAACGCTGTACAGACAGTCTTCATCGCAAACGTTCCGGAAATGCTCACACAGTAAGTGTAACTGCAGTGTCTGACCACTTTAAGAGGAAACTCCAAGGTTATCAGTTGAACCAAAATTAACAAACGTCCAGTGAGGGTGAAACTACCTGGCAGATTAAAACTGTGTACTGGACCGAGACGTTTGTCTGTCGAGGACAAGTGCTCTATCGTGCTACCTAAACATGATTGACGACCTGCCCTCACAACTTTACTTCCAAAATCTAAACGCACCTGGAGTAATATATCTTATTGCAGTACATGATATTCGTTTTGTTCCTATAAAGACATACCACTATAGTTGGAGTCACGAACGATGGCGCTCGAGTTTAGGCTTGGCTGGTTCAAATGGCTCTGAGCACTATGCGACTAAACTTCTGAGGTCATCAGTCGCCTATAACTTAGAACTAATTAAACCTAACTAACCTAAGGACATCGCACACATCCATGCCCGAGGCATGACTGTAGCGCCTAGAACCGCACGGCCACTCCGGCCGGCGTTTAGGCTTGTTCTGCGCACCTACGTCACGCATTCTCCGACAGCCAATGAGCGTCCAGTAGTGTTCTGAGCGATCTGCTCTAAATGCCGTAGCTCAAGAGAGCATTAAACGTGATTGCAGCGAGTTGCTTAATGAATTTTTATTTCATTTGTTACGAGCTGTCGTCGCTGATGGTGGTCAAACGTGATACATTCCGCATTAGCAAGGGAGAGTCATAATTTGCGGGATATACACTTTCTTCAAGTAGAAAGCACACGTATGCGCCTACCGCAACTGTTGCCTGGAATCGTCAACAATGCAATCGTCGCCCGTGCCTCGACATGCGCGAACCGCTATCGTTCGTGGATCAGCCTACAGTGCTGCCTTATTTTCGTTTTTTTTCTTTCTTTCTTTTGAACTGATGAAATATTTTTGCATGTTTCTGCGCATTTGGGCATAGGCTTCTCTACTATCCTCGGTGACCACCTCTGACTTTTCTGCGATGGGAATGTGTGGAACAGCGTACACTCTATGTGTCAAATGAGAAGCTGATCGAGTAATTATCTACGCATTTCACGGGTAAGCCGTTGAAATGGCGCCAAAATGAAATGCTTACATCGAGCTAGGAGCCGCACAACGACTAACGCTGCCACGTATTTTGAATTTGCTTTTAAGTGCATCCTCTGTATCTTGAATTTGCTTGTAACTATAGCCTCTGCCTCACACCATTCGCTGCCATCTTGTTATTTGTACACTTATTTGCAATTTTTATTGCTACAGCTAATCCATCGTCCACCATGGGTCAAAGCCAACAATTATTACTGCAAATCTATTTGATTCTGTCATACAGTTCACGAGATGTCCCTTGTTCCTATGCCAACTTTCTAAATAGTGCTCCACGTTACTGTTTTTACGGTATATGAATCGATATGATTGTGTAATTGAGCGACAAAGCCCTGTTTTAATACGAAAGCAAACCACATTATGCTTAATTCTGTGCCAAAATATTTTATCCCTAGAACACTAGAGGTGTGAGGGGTTGGGAGGGGAACCGTTACTAAACCATCATGAATATTTTTACTCCATATTTTGTTCAAAGAAAGTCAATTTATGGTTTATGCAGTAGTTAATTACAAGTTCTCCAGTGGTGTATCACGTATAAAATAAGTACACAATATCCTGTTTTACACACTATACTGACAACACCAGATTGGCGGTAACCGAGAATTGGTACCAACTCCAGTCGCAAATTTTATGAGTGGTTTAGCAATATAAGTTAAAAACGTTTTATACATTACTCGGCCATATGTATGATTTGTTTGTCCTTCTCTGCATCTTTTCCTTGTTAGGACGTGAGTGGAAAACAGCAAACACGCTGTAGCAACTGTGATACTTTATTGTTCGTAGCTTTGTTAACACGGGGAAGTGGTTGAGAAACTTTAGTGCTGTGGAAGGTCGAGACTCAGTTCGTCTTCGGGACAACTTTATTTCATAGCTGCTGGCACAGCACCCAGATTTAGTACCTGACAACTGCTCTTAACGTCTAACTATATTCGTTACACACCACTTATGTTCTCCTGATTGACTCTACAGAGCGCAAAGAATGAATGAATGACTCGTCAATGACAGCTGTGACATCTACAAAACAAATTACGAATCACGTATTCCCAAGTACCTTTATCTTGTAATTTACAGAAACAACAACTTTTCTCGCACACTGTCCATGAGAGTGATCCAGACGTCGGCACTAACCTAAAAGTCACAGAGGTTACTTAAGTAAAAGTACTATGCCATCATACCAGGCCTCGAACTTATGAATTTCTTCTTCCTTCAGTCATAGGTGTGACAGTGGCCTTTCCTGAGGATCCAGTCTGGAACTTTTTATTCTAAAGGTTGGAAACAAACACACACACACACAACACACACACACACACACACACACACACACACACTTGCGCTCCTATGTCTCAGTCTGTAACCCTAATAAGGCTTGGGTTGTCACTTGCAATTACACGTAGTTCTGTCTACAACCACGTTATTGTCGGATAAAATATTCATGTGATACATAAGAAGTCACGCATTCTCAGGGCACGGCGTAACCAAGTACCATTCCTGCTGCCTTGAGGAGTTACTCAGTTTCTTATACCACATTTAAATTTTTAACACGAACATTTCCCGAGTTAATACTTCCACTGTACATTGTTAGCGAACGCAACAAATGGTTCAGTTAATGAGAAAGGTTTAAGTAACCGTGAACCTGTCACTTTTATATGAGGCTCTGTATGTGCTTGCTAATGCTACTGGATGACAGTACGCCCGTCGATTGCCTGTCAGATTTTTCAAAGCGTCGAATGCTGTTGTACTCTGTTTATAAATGGGTAACATATCTATAGAGAAGTATACAGCATTTTGAGAGTTGTCGTGCATCAACGTGTGTACCAAATTTTTTCATTTTCTCGTGCAGTGAGACTAGTATCGATGTGTCCTGTTTAACGGGACCGGATACTGCGAAGTGTTTTGTCAGTCACACTACAAGTCGAAACACGTGCCTTTTTGTTAAAAAAATTACACAGATTTTAAACAACAATACGAAATAGTTTGTTTCCATTCGTTATGAAACAAGTTTTTCCAGTCTCCCTGAATTTATCAACACGTGCTTGTGGACGCCAAATAGTAATTATTTTATAAACAAAACAATATTTATTTTGATTCTCATCGTTTTACGAATGGTGACAAATATAAAATTCAGTACCGAAGCCGTAGTAATACGTACAAAGTAACTCAAATACCGGCGTATAAAACGAGCGTTCGAAGTCGAAAACATGTAAACAGTTTCTGCTTTTAATTACTGCGAAAATTGCACTATAGCAGAAGACCATTCAGTTCTTTGATAAATCATTCCATTTCTTTATAAAACAAATCAGTGGCTATGGCCAGATATTGAGTAAAAATTAAGTGGTTCTAGTGCAACACTGGCCCTGTAGATTTCTTAAACATTGCTCACACTTTCTGGAAAATAGAGTCGTGAGAAAAAAAATAGTAATAAAGAAAAATAATTTGAAGGGTGTGGTCAAGGAACAGCCATGTTCACACTGGATGCAGCCGGGAAATACAGTTCACAACGCCAACTCTGCAAGTTGTCGCCTTGGGAACACTTTAATTCAGATTTGGATCTGACCGAGGGGGCTGTAGCAAGCGACGAGCTGCCCTATGAATTGTTTACCATATAATGCTGCACCATACTAAACAGAATTTCTTCTTACCGAAAACTTTTTGCCTTCCCTGATTTCTCTCCTGCAGTCTTCGACACATCCATTCTCACTCTTCGTATTCAAGCCATGTCGGTGACAGAGGTCGTTGCCCTCTGCGAGACGCGATCTGTGTCCCGATGAATCACAACACACGGCGAATAACACGTGGTACGTAGCGACGCGTCTTGTTTACCATGCGCCATGGCCGGCAACGCGCATCAACTGTTTATACAGATCAATAAGCCAAGCGACGTCCGTACTTGTGGCCTGATGCGCGCGCTCTCTACAGCAAGGAAGAGAAAATCTGAGTAGCTGCACGTACGAGGTATTCCGCAATTTCACCGTATACATCCATGTATACGAAACGTCGTTGATATAATATGAAGTCTGCAGCCATGGCCATAAGTGAAATCATGCGGTCATCCACACTCCCTTCCCCACTCCCCTCTCTCTGCCTCTTCACATACCGTCCACGCAAACGAAGTTGATTCTCGGTGCAGTGGCTAAGGGAATCGGCCGTAAATGCATTTCGCATTTGCGGTCGCTTCCAATATCCACCCCGTCGAGTGTCAACTTAGTTTGTGCAGACAAGTCACGCCCACTGCATTACACTATTTCCCGGCCTCACTCCTCCCACTTTAGTCAAAAAGAGAAATAAAACTTCGTAAAACAGGCTACTTTGTTTTAAATAGGTCGATGAACCGAAATACGATCTTAACAATCTTCTCCTGATCTATCCGTTCATGAAACAGCTATTCGTCCCTTCACAATTGCACATAACAAATGCTGCACTCTACCAAAGGTACGTTTTAATTAAATACAAAGCCAAACTGTTTCTTATGAGAATCAGTACTCGAACAGTAAGACACTCTTTTCACGTTTAGAATAACAAAATATCGAAAATTAATTGATTACAAGCATGAATAACGTCACAAAAAGTGGAATAACACGTAATAGTGTACTGGGAGCCAAAACAAAACAAACATAATTTCAGAGTGGAACATAAGTTTGAATATGCTTGCAAAAACTTAAACTGCTGATGAAGTGTATGTGTTCAGTAGTGTAAAATTCTTGTCTTACTGAAATGATATTGCAATGCAGGCTTTCACGGTCGGTTTTTGCGTCCTTGGTAAGTTTTATTTGATGAGCGTGAGGCCGCGGTCCAAGGCTCATTTCTGTGCCTAACGTTTCGCCTCCTAATGCTGAAGACATCACCAGAGGCAATACAGACCTAAGTCTTTATAGAGTTTCAAACTTAAACAAGCCCAATAAGCCGGAATGTTTATACTCATCCGTGCAGTGGGTTGATACTGACGTCATCAGATTGCTGCCGAATATCGCAGAGTCGTTATGGAGCTTATATAGTTTCTTATGGCGAAGGGTTGGCAATGTTTCCTTTACGTAGCACTACAACGCACAACTTCTTCTTTTCTGTAAGAGTCATTTTTTGTACTTTTAAAGGCATATTTTCTGTTAAAATCGTTTTTGTGCTTTTGAAGCATTGAAATTAGACAATTTATGGACCTTAGTGCTGAATAAAGCAGACGGCGCCAACTAGCCCTCACTACAAGCTCCGAAATAGTTCGACTTGCTGACCGTATCTAAGTATGAATTCTTTATAGCCTCTGATGGCGTTTCCAGTATTACGAGACGAAACAGACACGGAAAAATGCCTGAGACCACGGCCCAACGCTCATAAAACAAAAATTACTTAAATGAGTTTTTTCTCGTTCTTGTATGTGGAAATTAGGCCTAATCTCTTATACTAGAAAATCATTATTTTGTGCTTTCTCATATTACAGAAATGGATGTACCAGCATACTACAGGTATGATATGAAACAACGTATTGTGGCAGCCTGCGGCGACATTACACCAGATGTACTGTGGCGTGTACGACATTCATTACGCCAGAGATTGCAATTGTGTGCAGCAAATGATGGCCACCACATTGAACATCTATTGGCCTGACATGTCGGGACACACTCTATTCCACTCCGTAATTGAAAACGGAAACCAGGTGTGTACGTGTACCTCACCCCTCATGGTAATGTACATGTGCGTCAGTGAAAAAGACCAATAAAAAGGTGTTAGCATGTGGACGTAATGTGCTGTTCCAGTCTCTTCTGTACCTAAGGTCCATCACCGTTCCCTTTGGATCCCTACGTGGTTCGGTGCTGTCCGATACACACGATCGAACAGCGGAGGAGTGGTACTCAAGCGTCAACTTTAGGTTACAATATCTCCGGATGTAATTAACATTTTCCACTGCAACAAACGACACTGATTACGTATTTGTTTATATGTTCAGATGTGCTAACAAAACTAACGGGATTCCATTTAAAAAAACCTAGGTTTGTGTTAAAAAACATACTTCCGTGCATTTTTTTTATGGTTTGTATTAACCAATTACACTAGCCCCTCTCCTCACGTTCGGTCTGTGGAATCGATTCATCAGTATTTGATGTGGTTTACGAAATATATCCAGCGGTAATGTTAGGTGACTCACCCTGTATATGTATGTATGTTTGTATGTATGTATGTCTGTTGCACATCTCCTCCTAAACCGCTGGACCGATGTCAGGCAAACTTGGCACACATATCACTTACGGTCTGGAGAAAATCGCTGAGAGAGTGAGGACCATCTACCTACCGAAGGGATAGGGGTGGAAAAACAGTGTAGCTCACGACGCGCCGACCCCACGCCCCTCCTATCCGCATCCTCCGCGGAGGATGACGCGGCGGTCGGATGGGCTCGGTAGGCCACTCGTGGTCTGAAGACGGAGTGCTTTTCACAACGCGCGAATACCCATACTGTATTCATCCATATTTGAGAATGAGAGCACTTAAGGACTTGCAACAAACTTTACACATTATTTCAAACCATTTCGAAACTTTTTCTCCCTGATACGACCACGAAATAATGGAAGGAAGAAAGTTTGTCCCTTACTACAATTTCGCTGTTCCTGCGGATAAACTGCCGCATGAAGCATGACGTTTTAATTTATAATTCTTTACTACTAACTTTATTCGCGACACATTTTGCGGACAGTATTCACGTATATCACTGAATGTACCAGCTAAATTACATCACAATACTACGAATAGTTTAGGAGATATGTCTTCATAAACGCTGAGATGTGTCAAAAATTGTCGCATCATGTATTACGTTTAAATTGATTATTTATTATTTGCTAACTCTCTATTCGTAATACATTTCGCAGACAGTATCTACATATGCCACTGAATGTACCTACAAAAATATATATCATTGGACGAAACATGATAAGACGTCTAAACATTGAGCTGCATGAAATTTAAACTGCAAGGATTCGTTAGCGATTCAGGTGAAATGAGTGTACAAGTAAGTGTGAAATGTATTAAATATAAAAAACTAACCTCCTTCCGAACAGGCTATGAAGGCCTAACGCTACAGAACGGCGGCCGTGTCATCCTCAGCCCACAGGCGTCACTGGATGCGGATACGGAAGGACATGTGGTCAGCACACCGCTCTCCCGGCCGTATTTCAGTTTGCGAGGCCGGAGTCGCTAGTTTTCAATCAAGTAGCTCCTCAGTTCGCCTCACAAGGGCTGGGTGCACACCGCTTGCCAACAGCACTCGGCAGGCCGGATGTTCACCCATCCAAGCCTGACAGCGCTTGACTTCCGTGGTCTGACGGGAACCGGTGTTACCATTGCGGAAAGGCCGTTGGCTGTATTAAATATGCGTGAAATAAATTTGACATGTATGTACGCTAGCAGAGCCATGGTTAGAAAGCTCTTCCTGAACCCCTGGAACGATTACAACCAAATGTGGTACACGTACTAGTTACGGTCTAGAAATAAATACTCTGTGGGTAAGACCCACCAGCGTCCTAACGGAGGAAGGGGGGTGGGGGGTGATAACGGGAGACAGAAGAGGGCAGAGGAAACGACGGACAGACGGAATTCGTTAAACTTCTGTTACACGATAAATCAGTCAAATATAAAGGTCGTAAACTCAACTAAATACCTAGGAATAACAATTACAAACAACTTAAATTGGAAGGAACACATAAAAAATGTTGTGGGGAAGGCTAACCAAAGACTGCGTGTTATTGACAGGACACACAGAAAATGTAATAGACCTATTAAGGAGACTGCCTACACTACACTTGTCCGTCTTCTTTTAGAATACTGCTGCGTGGTGTAGGATCCTTACCAGATAGGACTGGCGGAGTACATCGAAAAAGTTCAAAGAAGGGCAGCATGTTTTGTATTATCGCTAAATATTGGAGAGTGTGTCACTGAAATGATACAGGATTTGGGCTGGACATCACTAAAGGAAAGGCGTTTTTCGTTGCGACGGAATCTTCTCACGAAATTCCAACCACCAACTTTCTCCTCCAAATGCGAAAATATTTTGTTGACACCGACGTACGTAGGCAGGAACGATCACCACGATAAAGTAAGGGAAATCAGAGGTCGTACGGAAAGATATAGATGTTCGTTCTTTCCGCGCGCTGTACGAGATTGGAATAATAGAGAATTGTAAAGGTGGTTCGATGAACTCTCTGCCAGGCACTTAAATGTGATTTACAGAGTATCCATGTAGATGTAAATATAGATGTAGAGGGAAGGCGCAGATGGACACAGAAGGGTGGGGAGGGGGCGGGGGTGGGGGAAGGAGGAAATGGACAGAGAGAGGGGGAGAGGGGAATGGACAGAGAGAGGAGAGAGTAGGACATGGATAGAGAAGGAAAGAGGAGGGGTTAGACGGAGGGGGAAGGGGCAAATGGATAGTGGGGGATCGAATACATTGACAGAGAGAAGGGGGAAGAGTGTATAGAGAGAAGGGTAAGAGGAGATGGACGGAAAGAGGGGCAGGAGGAGGTGGACAGAGAGTGGTGGAATGGAGGAGATAGACAGGGAGAGCAGAAAGGAGGAGATGGACTAAAAGAGGACTGGAATAAATACACACCTGGGCAGTGCCTTGTACTTAGCTAGCAAATTAATACATCTGCTGGTTCATCTCAGTTTGTATCACTCTGAACTCGGCGGCACAGCATTCGTTTTATTGGACCATAAACCAGAATCTAACCGTGATCTATTCGTGGATGGAGTGTGTGAAGAATGGCTCCTTCTACGCCCCCGTGCGAGCCTAATTTCATATGTACAGTTTGTGCGATACAGATACGTGGCTGGCTGAACATTCTTGGTTTCTGCACTGAAACATGGG
Organism: Schistocerca serialis cubense; assembly: GCF_023864345.2. Classification (NCBI taxonomy): domain Eukaryota; kingdom Metazoa; phylum Arthropoda; class Insecta; order Orthoptera; family Acrididae; genus Schistocerca; species Schistocerca serialis. The sequence continues at coordinate 406,092,065 of NC_064642.1, read as the reverse complement.
TCTTAGTGTTTTCCCAGGACGTTATAGAGTGACGTGCTGCGTCTTGGTTCGGATTTTGCCAGTTAAATTTTTCAGCATTTCTGTTACACTCTTTCACCAATTAAAGAAGCCTGTAATCATTTGCGTCGTCCTTCCTTGTTGATAGTACTAGCAAAACGGATAGCTACTCCTTATCCACTGTAGAGTGTAATTATTCTATAAAAATATTTTAAAGTTAGAAAGAGAGGGCTGGGTTATTGCAACAGCCGTAGATTTTGGAAGATACATTAGAACGACTGTAGATACGTCAGGGTAGCTCGACATCAGCCCTGCTAAGTATTGTACATCAAACATTTTTTTTACATTTGTATGGTAAGTAATCGATATAGGTAATGACCGATATTAGCTGTGTTGACAACGGATGAGAAACGTCATGAGAAAAGTTGACACTTGACGCCCCGCTTAGGCACAGGATTTATCGGCTGACACTGAAAGGTGTTTCAGAAATTCTAGGTTTTGACCTGATGATGGTAGTAGCCGAAACGACTTAATAAATGCAACACCAAGCACCAGTTGCCTGCAAGGCAGTACGAGGAGCGATCTGTGATGTGGTCGGCATGCTGAGAATGCCTCCAGCCGTTATTGCCAGTAGAGGAATACTGATGATGCCGCTGCTTCTTTATTCAAGCAGTTCCTCATTTGGCCTCACCAGGGCTGAGTGGATCCGTTCAAGACCTCCATACTGGAGAAAAAATCCGAGGACGTGCTGGGAATCGCAACCGTGCTCTTCCGAATTGCAGCGACTTTAACCATTTTCTTTTTTTCGAAGTTTTATTTTTCATTTAACACTTTCACATAATCACATCACATAACAGAAAACAAACTCAAATTACAAATAACTGTATACTCTACAACACATTGACGTTTCAGTCTTCAGTGCGGATATCTGCAGCATATTGTCCACTGAGTAATTTCTTATGAGAGCTTTTGTAGAACTCACATTACAGTTCACTTGAGGAAGAGTGTATATTACTCATAATAATTGTTAACTTGTTGTTTCTGGTGTTGCGCAGTCGTGTACAACCAGAAATCTTCTTCACTCCCATCCCTTTTTGAAAATACGTAAAATATCTTATGACCCATTAAAAAGTTGATTGCATTTTTCTTCATTTTCGGTTAATGTACTTGGATGTAGAAGGCTCATTCGTGTTATCGTGTTGGACAATGTCCTTTGGATACTCGCTAATTTTTTCTCGTGGACAACCATATGTTGTCTGCATTCACATAAACAAACTGATATTTTTCGGTGAACAGTAAGATTGCAGCTGGCACACAGTGGAGAATTTGGGATGAATGCGAAGTAGTCTTCAGTTTGTTGGGTACTTTCTGTTGACAGCGTAGTACCACTTTGCCCTAACATTAGTAGGTGCCGGCCTCTGTGGCCGATCGGTTCTAGGCGCTTCAAATCCGGAACCGTGCCGCTGCTACGGTCGCAGGTTCGAATCCTGCCTCGGGCATGGATGTATGTGATGTCCTTAGGTTAGTTAGGTTTAAGTAATTCTAAGTATAGGGGACTGATGACCTCAGATGTTAAGTCCCATAGTGCTTAGAGCCATTTGAACCATTAGTAGGTAATAGCGGGTCGTGAATATTCTTTCAGATTTTACGCTAGTTAAAATCTTTTTTTCTATGGCATTCCCACTTTAACTTTGCATCAAATTCTTGTACACCTCTTTCACTTTGGTTATAATTTTTTTAGGATTTCTCATTTTAATATGACTATAGTCTTTGAGGAAATGTTTCAGATGGTATAATTAATTCGGTATGCGATGGACATCTGCTCGGGGTGTCGATGGTGCGGGGCGCTCTTTGATTTAACATTGATGCCGTCTTTTTACTAAGTGATTTATTCTACTGTTTGTACGTTTTACAGATGTACAGCACTTGCACTTTATTGTACACATCTGCTAGGTTTTAACCTCCTTTGTCTGTAGTTAATGTCAGCGCTTCGTATTTCACTTTCAAGATGCGTTCGCGGCTGACGAAGTGATCGAGAGCAGGTAAAATTCTTTTGGCCATGTCTTTCGGCACTGGCAGGACTTGTGCCACATAATTTATTTCAAACGTTATGCAGATGTTCACCAGATCCACCCCTTATATTTCGTCAAGAATCCTTAGACTGTGTTGAAGTATATTGGCTCGTATACTGGTGAGTATTTTTCTGTGATTTGCAGCAACTGTGTACCGTATATGACGCATGAATTCTATCCCAAGTCTTTTCATTTTGGTAATCTCCTTTATTTGTCCTTGGGTGAAAGCTTCTAATCCACGATAAACATTCATTATTTCTGTTATGATTCGTGCCTGATGCTAGTTCGTGCTTTTTCTGTTTCGCTGGCGTCCTTTCCAGGAACCATTCGGATGCGGAGACAGTCGACGTAATGAATAAAATAATATATTAAACGATCTAGACAGATTTGTTCACAAATTGAGAAAATGCCACTGACAACTTACGTGCTTTTTTTTTTAAAGATCTTCGTCACAGAGAGTAGATTCAAAGACGGTTGTATTGCTACGTAACCGTCTACAACATACACCTTTCCTTAAAACAAGGTATCTACAATCGTTGGATAAAAAAAGTAATATTGTAAGTCCAGTTAGGGGCTCTGTCTACCTCTCTCCTCGAAAAGCTCGTCGAAGTGCTTCTCCACTGATTTAATTTGTTTCTTAGCCAAAATACACACATTGGCCCATCTTTCACTAATGTTGAAAATTCCGACAAGTAGTTTGTCGTATGACCCTTTGATGCTTGTAGCTAATTTATGAGAGCAACCTAGCAATATGTCGCGTAGGTCAGACACGTGACTTGCAATCGGGAAGACAGCGATTCACATACATGTGCGCCCATCCAAATTAAGGATTTTTGTGATTTCCCCCAGACTGCTCGAGGCAATGCCGGGGTGATTTCTTTGAAAAGCGTGCGGTCGATTTCCGTACCAATCCTTCCCCTCTCCGGGTTTACGCTCCGTCCCCAATGACACCGTTGTCGACGGAGCGTTAAGCTCTAAGCTTCCGTCTTCATCTCTGATAGAGCCGTTCCAAAGAAGTCATGTACAGCTAAAACGTCCATACTCTCAAACTACAATGCCTTCGGTGGTGTATTAACTTCGTGAAATGCGCTATATCGAATCTGAAAAGGATAAGATTATGTTTTTAACAGCTATTTCTACACTTCTTTGATTACATTTTTTAAGATTACGAATCATGTTAGTCAGAGCGAGAACAATGACAATGAATCTCTCTTTAAGCGTATAGATGATTTCTCAGTTGCCAGCCCAATGCGTTGAATTTAGCATCTTTGTGTTTTCTGGCGAGTACTCGCTGAACAAAATTTTGAAACCACGCTGTGGCCAAAAAATTTGTATAATTTCTCATTTGCTTCGACTACGGCGCTGTTTCTTGATTAGCTGCTTAGTCTCTACAGCGGCCAGGAGTAAACTTAAATTGTGACTTTATCCTTTTTTGCACTCCATTGTATACACCACCCAGGACAGCTCCGTCATAGGTTTGGCCGAAATACTTGCGCTCGTCTAGTACCTTTAGTTCTATATATGCAGCTGACAGAGATGTATCCCAATCCAGCTCGATCTTTGACCTATATACAGGAAATAAATGGTTAGCGTATCTTGACATCGGAATGATTTTAATCTTTCATTATTTTAACATGGCGACGGATTTCTCTGACTGATTGATTTTGCTAATTTTTTCACGTTTCCTTCCTGTTTCAATTTTGTCTCGCTAATTTCCAGAGGCACCTCATCCTCAGTGGCATTGCCTCGGTCGTCCAAAATTAGTTACGCCCCTGCTGTTATCACTGAATAGTTTCTTTGACTGTGTGGTTATTATTTTCCGTATATCCTCTTAGAGTAAACAGCAGTATCGTGACGTGACGCAGTTGTCAACAATACAGGGTTTTCTGCAGCGTCCTACGCCGTTGCTGAGCAACAGTTTGAGACGAGACAACTGGCGAGCAAGATGAACGTATCCGTCCCCAGTCACCAAAATCTGAAGAAAACTATGAAATGTAGTAAGAGCCCGGAGCAACGAAGGCAGTCAGAAGGTAAGCCAACTAATTTCCGATGATCCGTGGCACCAAAACAATTATATTCAGAGTAATTTGACTTTGCATATCAGCCAATCAGATTTTTTATCAAAGCTTGTCTGAGGCAATTTGCGTTGAAAAAGCATGACTTTTATAAACGTTGTAATTACAAGAAAGTCGGAATTGCGCCACTTACACATTCTCGTACGAAGTTTATCCGCCAAGTGATCTCTGTATTCGCTACATAGATAATGTTCGACAAGTAGAGCGTGTGACTGTGTTGTCTTGAACACACGTTTTCCATTCAAATATCATAATAAATAATACATTTTATAAGAATTTCTAACGGTTATAGATGAATTTCAATCACTGAGATGTATTTCTGTGTGTGAAAACTAATTTGCCTTTTAAATCAGAGTCTCCTAGAAACGGGATGTAATGCGATTTGAAATTGTTGTTTTTGCTTACGTATAATTAAATGAAAGGAATAAACTTTACCGTCTTTGTGCCAGTGCAGTTCGTATACTCCGTCCCAGTGCAGTGCGCCCACATTCTCTTGGCCTCTCGTCTGTCTAGAACTGAATAGGGGCAGTTCGCTAGAATATGTTGATTTTGCTAGCTAGCGACTTTGGCTATCAAATGCTGCAGTTCGCCATGGGCCTGACACTATATTCGTCGTTGTGTAATGTTGTGTTTCATTTTAGTTATAAGTAATTTGCGACAGTATCACTTGCACATGACCTCTTAGGCAAATGTGTACCTCGTATTACGACGTAACAAGTATTAATCGTTCACTCTCGGAGCAGAGTCTGACGGGAATAGCTGTTTCCACAGAAGCCAGAAGACTGTTCATAACTCTGGACTGATATTCACTTTGTTCCCGATTGCTACCATTCATAGCTTTCGATATTGTGTGCAAAGAGTATCTTCATTGAACGCATCACTAAATGTAAACCATTTCAAATTCAATTACGTATAACTAGAGCCCGGATTTTCAAGTGCTATCAAATAGTAAAACACGCATGCATTCATGCAGTATGATATCATTAAACATGTATAATATGGCAGGAAAACAATAAAAATATACGGTATCAGAATTCATTTATACATTTATTTATATTTTCATCTAAAACAGTACGCACCACCCAATTTCTTCAAATTTTTTCATAAACTCAAAAATCAGTATTTGATCCGATAACTTTGACGGGGGCGTGAGTCGTTCTTGGGTAGAGCACTTGACCGCGAAAGGCAAAGGTCCCGAGTTCGAGTCTTGGTCCGATACACAGTTTTAATCTGCCAGGAAGTTTCATATCAGCGCACACTCCGCTGCAGAGTGAAAATCTTATTCTGGGAACTTTGTTCATCTTATCCTTTGCTGCCTCATCCACTTCCCTATACGGTGACTGCAAAGATTTTTCAACCTCTTCAGAAACTGCAGGAGATTCCAATTTCCTTACTGCCGCGGGCAAATGCGCAGAATTCGATTTGATGTAAATCAGGTCTTGCTTCACTGCCATCTCATAGTGACGCTAAATGCTATCGGCTACAGCAATTGGGAAAACACAAAAACGAAAAATTAAAATCAAAGTCGATGTACAGGGTCTCTCACGAAAGACGCTCGGGAAGGGTCCGCAGGTCTCGCGCGCGGCCACCGGCCGCTGCCACCGCATCCGGCGACCGCCGCCGCTGCCGACTAATCTGCCGGTAGCTTCCCCTGAATTACGCATAAACAACGTTGCCATGTGATTAACTCAAGCTTACCTTTATTTACAATAGGGGCTCAAAATGATGTTCCTCTCTGGTAAGAGCAGCCTGACATCCGCTGAAAACATTAGCAAACACTCAACGAATTTCGGCTGCCGAAATCTGGGAAATGACTAGCCGAACTCTGTCTTCCAATTCTTCAAGCGTTTGAGGATTGGTTGCACATACCTTATCTTTTAACATTTCTCAGAGACAAAAATCAAACCTATTTAAATCTGGAGAACGAGGAGGAGAATCAACTACTCTATCATCAAAAACACTTCGTATTGCTCCCATACACTGAAGAGCGAAATAAACTGGTACACCTGCCTAATATCGTATAGGGCCCCGCGAGCACGCAAACGTGCCGCAACACGACGTGGCATGGACTCGACTACTATCTGAAGTAGTGCTGGAGGCAACTGACACCATGAGTCCCGCAGGGATGTCAATCAATTCGTAAGAGTACGACGGGATGGAGATCTCTTCTGAACAGCACGCTGCAAGGCATCCCAGCTATACACAACAATGTTCATGTCTGAGGAGTTTGGTGGCGAGCGGAAGTGTTTAAACTGGTGTTCCTGGAGCCACTCTGTAGCAATTATGGACGTGTGAGGTGTCGCATTGTCCTGCTGGAACTGCTGAAGTCCGTCAGAATGCACTGTGTACATGAATGGACATGAATGGATGTAGGTGGTCAGACAGGATGCTTACGTACGTGTCACCTATCGCACTCGTACCTACACGTTTCAGGAGTGTCATATCACACCAACTGCACATGCCTCACTCCATTACAGAGCCTCCACCAGCTTGAAAAGTCCCCGGGTGACATGCCAGGTCCACGGTTTCATGATGTTGTCTCCATACCAGGTCACACACATCCACTCCGTACGTTTTGAAACGAGACTCGTCCGCTCCAGAAACATGTTTCCAGTCATCAACAGTGCAATGTCGGTGTTGACTGGCCCAGGCGAGGTGTAAAGCTTTGTGTCGTGCAGTCATCAAGAGTACAAGAGTCGGCCTTCGGCTCCGAAATCCCATACCAATGATGTTTCCTTGAATGGTTCGCGCACTGACACTTGTTGACGGCTCAGAAATAGGCAGCAGTTTGCGGAGGGGTTGCACGCCTGTCACGTTGAACAGTTCTCTTCATTCGTCTTTGGTCCGGTTCTTGCAGGATCTTTTTTACAACGATGTCGGAGATTTGATGTTTCAGCGGATTCACTGTACACTCGTAAAATGGTCTCATGGGAAAATCCCCACTAGTGCGCCGACTATAACACAACGTTCAGATTCACTTAAATCTTGGTAACCTACCACTGGAGCAACAATAATCGATCGAACAACTACGCCAGACACTTGTCGTCTTATATAGGGGTTGCTGACCGCAGCGCTGTATTCTGCGTCTGTATTTGAATACGCATGTCTATACCAGTTTCTTTGGCGCTTCAGTGTAGAAGCATTGGCGATGTGTGGTCTTGCATTGTCCTGTATGAAATAACCATACATCTTTTCGTTAGGTGTCAGTGCTTGGATGCAGTATATTGTTCACATGGCTGTCAGAACGTATTGTTTCGTGGAAAAAAATGGTCCAATAATACTTCGCACACTACTTGTACACCACGCTCTTGTTTTCACATCATGCAGAGGTTTTTGATGTAATTCAGGGGGATTTTAGGACCTTCAACGTCTATTGTTATGGAAATTTACGTATCTGGACCAATGCAGCCATGCTTCATCAGAAAAAAAGCATTCAGGATCAACTTCCCCATCGTGCACAGATTGTAACAGCCATTTACAACAACAGTATCTGAGTTCCTCACTTGCTGCCGTACCGTTAATTTTTGTATACTGTCAATTTCCGTTCGTGCACTTTGTGAGCAGATGCTCTCTACACCAGTCTGAAGTGCCAAACGGCGCAGGGACTTTTTCGGACTTCTTTCAAAGGCCTTCCCTATCTCGTCTAACTTATTTTCGGTTAAAACACTAGGTTCTCTAGGCCTTCGTTTGTGTAACACAGATCCAGTCTCTTGAAATTTCGTCACTAATCCGCGTATCGTGGAATCATTGGGAACATGCACACCGGGAAATTTTCGTATGAATTAAAGTCGACTTACGATTCCGTTTTTGCATAGTTCAGCACAAGAAACACTCGTTGATCCTTGTGTATATCATACTGAGTGGAAACTCGACAGGAAACTCAAAACAAAACACCTGAATATTCAGTTGCACTGTGTAGAAGACACGCACACGGTGTTTTTGTCTAACGACCGGTCCCAGCGACATATGGCCAGGGAAAGACCCGGACTTGAGGCAGTTGCAATGGTGACGTCTAGCAACAACAATTGAAGCGATTATACAGGGTTATTACAAATGATTGAAGCGATTTCACAGCTCTACAATAACTTTATTATTTGAGATATTTTCACAATGGTTTGCACACACATACAAAAACTCAAAAAGTTTTTTTAGGCATTCACAAATGTTCGATATGTGCCCCTTTAGTGATTCGGCAGACATCAAGCCGATAATCAAGTTCCTCCCACACTCGGCGCAGCATGTCCCCATCAGTGAGTTCGAAAGCATCGTTGATGCGAGGTCGCAGTTCTGGCACGTTTCTTGGTAGAGGAGGTTTAAACACTGAATCTTTCACATAACCCCACAGAAAGAAATCGCATGGGGTTAAGTCGAGAGAGCATGGAGGCCATGACATGAATTGCTGATCATGATTTCCACCACGACCGATCCATCAGTTTTCCAATCTCCTGTTTAAGAAACGCCGAACATCATGATGGAAGTGCGGTGGAGCACCATCCTGTTGAAAGATGAAGTCGGCGCTGTCGGCCTCCAGTTGTGGCATGAGCCAATTTTCCAGCATGTCCAGATACACGTGTCCTGTAACGTTTCTTTCGCAGAAGAAAAGGGGGCCGTAAACTTTAACCATGAGATTGCACAAAACACGTTAACATTTGGTGAATTGCGAATTTGCTGCACGAATGCGTGAGGATTCTCTACCGCCCAGATTCGCACATTGTGTCTGTTCACTTCACCATTAAGAAAAAATGTTGCTTCATCACTGGAAACAAGTTTCGCACTGAACGCATCCTCTTGCAACCGCGCCGAAAATTCAAAGCGTTTGACTTTGTCATCGGGTGTCAGGGCTTGTAGCAATTGTAAACGGTAAGGCTTCTGCTTTAGCCTTTTCCGTAAGATTTTCCAAATCGTCGGCTGTGGTACGTATAGCTCCCTGCTTGCTTTATTCGTCGACTTCCGCGGGCTACGCGTGAAACTTGCCCGCACGTGTTCAACCGTTTCTTCGCTCACTGCAGGCCGACCCGTTGATTTCCCCTTACAGAGGCATCCAGAAGCTTTAAACTGCGCATACCATCGCCGAATGGAGTTAGCAGTTGGTGGATCTTTGTTGAACTTCGTCCTGAAGTGTAGTTCCACTGTTATGACTGACTGATGTGAGTGCATTTCAAGCACGACATACGCATTCTCGGCTCCTGTCGCCATTTTGTCTCACTACGCTCTCGAGCGCTCTGGCGGCAGAAACCTGAAGTGCGGCTTCAGCCGAACAAAACTTTATGAGTTTTTCTACGTATCTGTAGTGTGTCGTGACCATATGTCAATGAATGGAGCTACATTGAATTTATGAAATCGCTTCAATCATTTATAATAGCCCTGTACTTGACAAAAAACTCGAAAGAAAACACCAGTAAACTCAGTCGCGTAATATAGGGGGGCACGTGTAAAGTATTGGTGTCCGAGAAGTACGCAAACAATAACTGGCAGACGCAGCGGCAACAGGCGACATACGCGTCGCGTGACCCGCGAACACCTCCCGCGCGTCTTTCGTGGGACACCCTTTGGTTGTTATTCTGCTAAGTCTAACGTGTGCATGCGACTAGAATACTCGCGATTGAAACCTCCTGAGAAAAAATTATGGGATATCTTCATACCAATATGCTAAGCAACATTTACAGTAAGGTTCCAGTTTCACTTAGATTACAGGGTATATATTATTAAGGAGTATCTGTTCTGTAACCAATCCCTCCTTGTAACAGACTGGATTTGTAAGTTGTACACTACTGGCCATTAAAATGCAGATGATAAACAGGTATTCATTGGACAAATATACTAGAACTGACATGTGATTATATTTTCACGCAATTTGGGTGCATAGATCCTGAGAAATCAGTACCCAGAACAACCACCTCTGGCCGTAATAACGACCTTCATACGCCTGGGCATTGAGTCAAACAGAGCTTGGATGGCGTGTACAGGTACAGCTGCCCATGCAGCTTCAACACGATACCACACTTCATCAAGAGTAGTGATTGGCGTATTGCGACGAGCCAGTTGCTCGGCCACCATTGACCAGACGCTTTCAATTTGTGAGAGATCTGGAGAATGTGCTGGCCAGGGCAGCAGTCGAACATTTTCCGTATCCAGAAAGGCCCGTACAGGACCTGCAACAAGCGGTCGTGCATTATCGTGCTGAAATGTAGGGTTTCGCAGGGATCGAATGAAGGGTAGAGCCACGGGTCGTAACACAGCAGAAATGTAACGTCCACTGCTGAAAGTACCGTCAATGCGAACAAGAGGTGACCGAGACGTGTAACCAATGGCACCCCATACCATCACCTCGGGTGATACGCCAGTATGGGGATTACGAATACACACTTCCAATGTGCGTTCACCGCGATGTCGCCAAACAAGGATGCGACCATCATGATGCTGTAAACGGAACCTGGATTCGTCCGAAAAAATGACATTTTGCCATTCGTGCACCCAGGTTCGTCGTTGAGTACACCATCGAAGGCGTCCTCTGTGTGATGTAGCGTCAAGGGTAACCGCAGCCATGGCCTCCGAGCTGATAGTCCATGCTGCTGCAAACGCCGTCGAACTGTTCGTGCAGATGGTTGTTGTCTTGCAAACGTCCCCATCTGTTGACTCATGGATCGAGACGTGGCTGCACGATCCATCATAGCCATGCGGATATGATGCCTGTCATCTCGACTGCTAGTGATACGAGGCCGTTAGGATCCAGCACGGCGTTCCGTATTACCCTCCTGAATCCACCGATTCCATATTCTGCTAACAGACATTGGATCTCGACCAACGCGAGCAGCAATGTCTCGACACGATAAACCGCAATCGCGATAGGCTACAATCCGACATTTATCAAAGTCGGAAACGTGATGGTATGCATTTTTCATCCTTACACGAGGCATCACAACAGCATCAGCTCGTGGATTGTACTAGACAGACAAACAACTCCAGAGTGGGGTCTCCCGGCCTATAACACCATACGATCATTTCATCTCATTTCATCCTCTGGAAAGGGGGTATTTTAGTGGAAATACGTCAGATTTTGTGTTTGACTTCCAATTACCATGGAGGCAGAAGGATGTCAGAAAAATCTACTTTCAGTGCCCTTCTGTAGTAAAGGACTACAATTGTTATACGAGAGGTGTGAACCATGACGACAGATTTAGATCTACTAATGAGCTGGAAGCAAGGAAAAAAAATTGCATATGCCTGTGAACACCGTGAGCTGTGTGGCAATATTCCATTTTTGGAGTTAAGAAGAAATGTTGTTCGGGGACTGATGGGTCAGGCGAGAGCAAAGCGTATCAGTGGAGGAGATTATCGTTCAACGCCCCGTCGACATTGAAGTCACTAGAGACGGAACACAAGCGCGGATTAGGGTAGGATGGAGAAGGAAATCGGCCATGCTCTTGCAAAGGAGCCATGGCGGCATTTTCATGAAGCTATTTAGGAAAATCAGGGAAAGCGTAAATCAGGATGGCCGAACGCGGGTTTCAAATTTTGTCATTCTGAATCCGTATCCAGTGTGCTAACCACTGCGCCACCTCCCTCAGTAGTGTATTAGTCCCAGAACTGCAAGGCAACTTGTAACAGAAACTAATATATTCAACAAAAGAAAGAAATTAGTTCCAAAAGATGTAAGATTAGCGAATAAAGTTGTTAATTTTGTCACTTCCGCAGCAAACAGGGAAAGATGTGAGGAACGTAGCAAAAGAAAGGTTCAGTATAGACCAAACTCAAAATCTTTATTGCAACAATGGAAATAAAAAACTTTTGCTGAATTCTATTTGGTAACTCTGTAGCTAACTTGCTAACGTTCATTAATCTGGGCCATTACATCAGTCTAAAACATTTTGATTCATTTCTTAGGAAAATTGCTGTACTGAGAGGGCCAGACGTTACTCAAAAGTACCACCCACATAAACTCGCAAAAAAATCAAGTCTAAAAAAAGTTGACTGTTGTTAGGTTATAATTTTCAGTCGTGATCCATCAAAAACTGGAAAATTTATGTGTTTTTGATAGTTCAGGCAAGAACTGGTTGACATAACATTATACCTCTCAATGAGTAGATTTTAAATTTTTAAATTCGGGCAAATACTATATGAAATATTGAAAATCAAATTTTGGTTGCTCCTGGTGGCTGTTATGTAGGCAACCAGCAACTAGTGTTGTGCACCACCAAATTAGTTAGCGGTTTAATGACATAGATATTTCTCCACACGACCTAGTTTTCAGCTGAGTTTCACTTCGAAGAATAGTATGAACACATGATAATAATGTAGATTTGCACTGGACGCATAAATATGAGGTAGGAAAACTTACTTACCAGCACAAACACGCACATTGAAGCACTGCTTAAAATGCCACACTCTCACAGCATTAATTGTAAGCCACCACAGCTGTCAGTGCATGAACGCCTATTACGCCACAGTCGGGTTTCGTTCTAAATGAACATGTTCAAGTGACAAAATCTGCTGGTTTCACGACTCAAAAATACTTAAACACAGGAAAAAACGCTAAAAGACACATTCTATTCGGTTGGTGTGTAAGTTCGTAGCGTTTTTGTTTTATATGTTGGTATTCCGGTTGCTACAGTTTTATTTATTGATTGTCACTTTTTATTTGTAGTCCATTTTTGCTGTTTGTGTTTACATATTTTCATTTTGTCACTTGAACATAGTGGAGGTACGGACGTTAGAAAACGGAGTGCGAACTGGAGAAATCGGAATATTTCCGACGTATTCTTCTTCATGAGTTCAATAGAGGGGTAACACCAGCAGAGAATATGGGGATAATGTCACTGGACAGAACACGGCAAGAAAACAGTTTTCTCGTTTTGAGAAGGAACGTTTTGACATTAGTGTCTCTCCAAGTTCAGGAAGACCTTCGGGGTTTAACGAAGATCGTCTAGAACACCAATCCACAATGATCCACGCCAGTGTACTCGAGAACTGCGACATTTGAATGCAATGGGAAAATTCGGTTTATGGGTACGGAATGCTCTAATCCAAAATCACAAAAAATCAGCGAGTGGCCACATATGCATCTCTGCTTCTTCGTCATCAATTGGCTCGTGAACAACACCGACCATTCCTGTCCTGCATCGTTACTGCTGAAGAGAAACGGTGTTTTTACGCTGAGAAACGAAAAGAAAGGAGTGGATGTGCGCAAGCAAAGCAGAAACTCTCCGTACAAAGACCTGCGAGCATCAACAAAAGATTATGTTACGCATCTGGTGGAACAGCGACGGTGTGATGTGGTACGAACTGCTTCCATGAGGTGTAAGCTTCACCGCTGACATTTTATTTCAACAATCGTGACGTCTAGTAGACGCAGTTAAAGAACAACTACCAGAAAGACTGCGTGAAGCCTGCATTCTGCTACACTGACAAAAACACACTATACAGGAGTTGTGTTGGTAAGTCATTCCGTATCCACCTTACTCAGCTGACTTTGCACCCTCAGATTTTCAACTTTTCCGCTTTTCTTCGAACAATCTTGAAGGAACCTCCTTCTCAGAAGAGAATGCACCCCGAACATGGCTCGATCAGTTCTTCGCCTCAAAACCACGTGAATTTTACAGTCAGGGAACTGAAAACTTACCCCAGCGTTAGGAGAATATATTATTGGTAACTAAGTCTCTGTTATGTGTATCTGTTGTGTTTATTAAACTTATGTAAAACCGCTACGAACGTATGCACCAACCTAATTTAACATGACAATCACAATGATTCACTTCGCCGGCCCCTGGAACAAGTATATCCACCAGTACGTGCAGAAAACCATAACAGCATGCTGCGCTATTCATCAATTCATGCCGGCCACTGTGGCCGAGCGGTTCTGGGCGCTTCAGTCCGGAACCGCGCTGCTGCTACGGTCGCAGGTTCGAATCCTGCCTCGGGCTTGGATGTGTGTGATGTCCTTAGGTTAGTTAGGTTTAAGTTGTTCTAAGTGTAGGGGACTGATGACCTCAGATGTTCAGTCCCCTAGTGCTCAGAGCCATTTGACCCATTGATTGATTCATTCATTCACGCGATCAGGCCCAGTGGACAGCGCGCCACCACAGTTAGAGCCCTCCATCTGTCTCTGTCTTCTGTTATCTGTCTCCAGTTTTCAATGACTCCCAGCTGCAACAACTCCTCTCTCACTCCATCGATCCACCTCTTTATAGGTCTTCCCACTGGTCTGCTGCCTGACGGGATCCAGTCCATTGCAATTTTGGGCCACCTTGTTGCCTCCATTCTAACTACATGTCCAGCCCATAGCAGTCTTCTGCTTCTCATCACTCCCAAGATGTTAGACTCCTTGTACAGCACTTCTACTTCTATGTTATGGTGTCTTCTCCATTCTCCAGTAGTCTGATCTCGGACTGGTCCAATTATTTTCCTGAGGACCTCCCTTTCAAATGTAAGCAGTCGGTTAAGGTCTTGTTTTTGAGTGCTCCAGGTTCGAGAACCATAAAGTACTGGTATGTCTTATACAACCGTAGCTTTAGTTGTTGAGAGACACTTCTACATTTTAATATAGGGTCTAGAGAGTGATAGCGTCTGTTTCCCGCCAGCAGTCGTGCTTTTATCTCTGCTTCAGTTGATGTTACTTCTCTAAAAATTGATCCAAGATATTTGAACTCTTTAACATGTTTATACCTGGTGTGGTTCATCTTGAGAGTTTTTGATCTCTCTTCCTATGGTCATATACTCAGTTTTTTCAGAGCTAATTTGTAGACCGACCCTAGCTGCCAATAACTCCAACGTCTGGATACTTCTTATCAGATCTTCTTGTGTGCATGCTAATAGTGCAATGTCGTCTGCATAGGCCAGATATGTAATGTGTTAATTGCCAATTTGAATGCCCTGGAAGTTTTCTTTATTGAAATCCCGCGTTACCTTCTCAAGTGCCAGGTTGAAGAGGACAGGTGATAGCTCATCTCCTTGGTGTAATCCCATTACAGCTTGGAAGCTTTGTCATTTTATTGTCTACCTTAACCTTAAGTGTTGTGTCATTTAGGCATACCTTTATCAGTCCGACCCATTTCTTTGGCATACCAAAGTGTTATCTGCGCTATAATGGACCAATATAGCCCCGTATAGCGCTCCGTGTTATGTTTTTCTGCTATTACTGCTGTGGGGGAACGAAAGGTCAAGGTTCTTTCTATGAGCTAGTGAAACCTGCTAGTCAGGATTTTCAATCGAAGGAGCGGCAAGATGATGAAATGCTCGGAGCAGAATACGTGGTTGCCTCGGCACTACGTCGAGAGGCTGTGATTCTCGACTTCAGCGGTGTCTTTCTGTGTTGAGAGGGGGAAGCGGTAAAACTAAATTTAAGCCACGACGCGAACAGATTTAGACAGCCGTCGATCTGCCGCGGCTGCACTCCATCTTCCCAGAATTCCCCGCAGCTCGACGCGTCCGATGGCACTCAGTCCGTGACGCGGCAACACACGGCCAGTGACGTGGCGCGCGCGGCGTTCCCAGACTGCAGTGTCAGGAACGCGTGTGACGCAACCCACAGCACGCGACGCGCAGGCGAAACGAAAGCGGCCGTCCATGAACGACAGTGTCTCCCTGTGTTATCAATAGCAAGATAGCGTACTTGTAAGATATTATATGGTACAAGAAAACGCTTGTTGTTACGTTACAGGTTATACATCTACATCTACGTTTATACTCCACAAGCCACCCAGCGGTGTGTGGCGGAGGGCACTTTACGTGCCACTGTCATTACCTCCCTTTCCTGTTCCAGTCGCGTATGGTTCGCGGGAAGAACGACTGCCGGAAAGACTCCGTGCGCCCTCGAATCTCTCTAATTTTACATTCGTGATCCCCTCGGGAGGTATAAGTAGGGGGAAGCAATATATTCGATACCTCATCCAGAAACGCACCCTCTCGAAACCTGAACAGCAAGCTACACCACGATGTAGAGCGCCTCTCTTGCAGAGTCTGCCACTTGAATTTGCTAAACATGTCCGTAATGCTATCATGAAACGCGCCGCTCTTCTTTGGACCTTCTCTATCTCCTCTGTCAACTCGACCTGGTACGGATCCCACACTGATGAGCAATATTCAAGTATAGGTCGAACGAGTGTTTTGTAAGCCACCTCCTTTGTTGATGGACCACGTTTTCTAAGGACTCTCCCAATGAATATCAACCTGGCACCCGCCTTACCAACAATTAATTTTATATGATCATTCCACTTCAAATCGTTCCGCACACATACTCCCAGATATTTTACTGAAGTAACTGCTACCAGTGTTTGTTCCGCTATCATATAATCATACAGTAAAGGATCCTTCTTTCTATGTATTCGCAATATATTACATTTGTCTATGTTAAGGGTCAGTTGCCGCTCCCTGCACCAAGTGCCTATCCGCTGTAGATCTTACTGCATTTCGCTGCAATTTTCTAATGCTGCAACTTTTCTGTATACTAAAGCATCATCCGCGAAAAGCCGCATGGAACTTCCGACACTATCTACTAGGTCATTTATATATATTGTGAAAAGCAATGGTCCCATAACACTCCCCCGTGGCACGCCAGAGGTTACTTTAACGTCTGTAGACGTCTCTCCATTGAGAACAACATGCTGTGTTCTGTTTGCTAAAAACTCTTCGAACCAGCCACACAGCTGGTCTGATATTCCGTAGGCTCTTACTTTGTTAATCAGGCGACAGTGCGGAACTGTATCGAACGCCTTACGGAAGTAAAGGAAAATGGCATCTACCTGGGAGCCTGTATCTAATATTTTCTGGGTTTCATAAACAAATAAAGCGAGTTGGGTCTCACACTATCGCTGTTTCCGGAATCCATGTTGATTCGTACAGAGTAGATTCTGGGTGCCCAGAAACGACATGATACGCGGACAAAAAACATGTTCTACAATTCTACAACAGATCGATGTCAGAGATACAGGCCTATAGTTTTGCGCATCTGCTCGACGACCGTTCTTGAAAACTGAAACTACCTGTGCTCTTTTCCAATCATTTGGAACCTTCCGTTCCTCTAGAGACTTGCGGTACACGGCTGTTAGAAGGGGGGCAAGTTCTTTCGCGTACTCTGTGTAGAATCGAATTGGTATCCCGTCAGGTCCAGTGGACTTTCCTCTTTTGAGTGATTTCAGTTGCTTTTCTATTCCTAGGACATAACTGCACTGACAGAAAAATATCACAACACCAAAAAAAGAATTAACGTAGAGTAATTGTCTAGTTAACATATTTAAGTGATTAACATTGCGAAATCACAGGTTAATGTAAGCACGAGATAAGCCATTGCAAATGTGAGTAGTTGGTACATTAATAACCTGTGTACCTGCCTGCATGTTGAGTACAAGTATGTAAACGTGAGTGCATTGTGTTATAAGGGAGCCAGATGTCACTTGTGCGATGGAGTCCTACGCCTGTTGCACTTGGTCTGTCAATACAGGGGCGGTTAATGCTGGTAGTGGATTAAGCTGAGTTTATCCTCCTATGATGTCCTATATGCGCTCTGTTGGAGACAGATCTGGTAATCGAGCAGGCCAAGGCAACGTGTCAACGCTGTGTAGAGCACGGTGGGTTACAACAGCTGTAAGTGTAAGATCATTATCCTGTCCGAAAACACTCCCTGGAATGCTGTTCATGAATGACAGCACGTTGTTGTAGTGGTTTTCAGTCCTGAGACTGGTTTGATGCAGCTCTCCATGCTACTCTATCCTGTGCAAGCTTCCTCATCTCCCAGTACCTACTGCAACCTACATCCTTCTGAATCTGTTTAGTGTATTCATCTCTTGGTCTCCCTCTACGATTTTTACCCTCCACGCTGCCCTCCAATACTAAATTGGTGGTCCCTTGATGCCTCAGAACATGTCCTACCAACCGATCACTTCTTCTAGTCAAGTTGTGCCACAAACTTCTCTTCTCCCCAATCCTATTCAATACCTCCTCATTAGTTACGTGATCTACCCATCTTCAGCATTCTTCTGTAGCACCACAAGTCGAAAGCTTCTATTCTCTTCTTGTCTAAACTATTTATTGTCCACGTTTCACTTCCATACATGGTTACACTCCATACAAATACTTTCAGAGACGACTTGCTGGCACTTAAATCTATACTCGATGTTAACAAAGTTCCCATCTTCAGAAACGCTTTCCTTGCCATTGCCAGTCTACAATTTATATCCTCTCTACTTCGACCATCATCAGTTATTTTGCTCCCCAAATAGCAAAACTCCATTACTACTTTAAGTGTCTCATTTCCTAATCCAATCCCCTCAGCATCACCCGATTTGATTCGACTACATTCCATTGTCCTCGTTTTGCTTTTGTTGATGTTCATCTTATACCCTCCTTTCAAGACACTGTCCATTCCGTTCACCTGCTCTTCCAGATCCTTTGCTGTCTCTGACAGAATTACAATATCACCGGCGAACCCCTAAGTTTTTATTTCATCTCCATGGATTTTAATTCCTGCTCCGATTTTTTCTTTTGTTTCCTTTACTGCTTGCTCAATATACAGATTGAATAACATCGAGGGTAGGCTACAACCCTGTCTCATTCCCTTCCCAACCACTGCTTCCCTTTCATGCCCCACGACTCTTGTAACCGCCATCTGGTTTCTGTACAAATTGTAAATAGCATTTCGCTTCCTGTATTTCACCACTGCCACCTTCAGAATTTGAAAGAGAGTATTCCAGTCAATGTTATCAAAAGCTTTCTCTAAGTCTACAAATGGTAGAAACGTAGGTTTGCTTTTCCCTGATCTATTTTCTAAAATAAGTCGTAGGGTCAGTATTGCCTCACGTGTTCCAACATTTCTAAGGAATCCAGACTGACCTTCCCCGAGGTCGGGTTCTACCAGTTTTTCCATTCGTCTGTAAAGAATTCGTGTTAGTATTTTGCAGCCGTGGCTTATTAAACTGATAGTTCGGTAATTTTCACGTCTGTCAGCACCTGCTTTCTTTGGGATTAGAATTATTATATTCTTCTTGAAGTCTGAGGGTATTTCGCCTGTCTCATACATCTTGTTGACTAGATGGTAGAGTTTTGTTAGGACTGGCTCTCCCAACGCCGTCAGTAGTTCTAATGGAATATTGTCTACTCCCGGTCACAGCACAACAGGTCGAATCACTAGACAGACGTACAAATTTGTCAGGGCGCGTGGGATAACCACGAGAGTGCTCCTGCTGTCATACGCAATTACACCGCAGACCATAACTTCAGGTGTAGGTCCAGTGTGTCTAGAACGGATACTAGTTGGCTGCAGGCCCGCAAGTAGCCGCCTCCTAACCAGCACACGGCCATCACAGGTCCCGAGGCAGAACCAGCTTTCATCAGAAAACACAACAGCTCTCCACCCTGACCTCCAGTGAGTTCCCACTTGGCACCACTGAAGTCGCAAATGGGGTCAGTGGAATGCATGCTGCAGGGCGTCTAGCCTTGAGCTGTCCTTGAAGTAACCGATTTGTAACAAATTTTTTGTGCCACTGTGGTGCCAACTGTTGCTCAAACTGCTGCTCCAGATGCAGTACGATGCGCCAGAGCCATGAGCCGAACAAACAGCTCTGAGCACTATGGGACTCAACATCTGAGGTCATCAGTCCCCTAGTACTTAGAACTACTTAAACCTGACTAACCTAAGGACATCACACACATCCATGCCCGAGGCAGGATTCGAAACTGCGACCGTAGCAGCCGCGTGTTTCCGGGCTGAAGCGCCTAGAACCGCTCGACCAACGCGGCCGACTAAGCCGAACACGATGGTCTGTCGATAGTGTCACGTGACTGTCCGGATGCCGGCTTCTTGCGACCGTACATTCTCGTGACCACCTTCACCAGCAATCATGTACAGCGGCTACATTTCTGCCAAGTCCTTCTGCAATATCGCAGAAGCAACATCCAGCTTCTCATAGCCCTATTACACGACCTCGTTCAAACTCAGTGAGGTGTTGATAATGGCCTCTTTGTCGCCTTAAAGGCACTCTTGACTGACACCAGCTCACCATGCCCAGTCTAACTAACGCTCACGACCGCTACAGCGTGTCTTTAAAGGCAAGTGGCTTTACTGACGCCACTCTTATGCAACTGGCGCGAAATTTAAGTAGACATCATCTTTCACATGTAGAAATAAAC
The DNA here is from genome assembly GCF_023864345.2 of Schistocerca serialis cubense. Lineage (NCBI taxonomy): Eukaryota > Metazoa > Arthropoda > Insecta > Orthoptera > Acrididae > Schistocerca > Schistocerca serialis. The sequence goes on along the minus strand of NC_064642.1, from coordinate 406,071,802 downwards.
CTACCATCTTTCGGTTATGTCGCACAACTCCCTCTTGGTGTTGCGGCTTTTTTCCCGTCAGTGTAAAATTATTCGAGATTATCCTGGCGGCTAGCTCATTGAGAACATTTTCAGGAACATTCCTGCAACATTCAGACCTACTGGGGTACGGTCCATCCACGTCTCTTATGGAAGTACACAATCCGATCAAATGTATCGGGACACATATTAGTGGACATAAATATGGGTTGTGTCAACCTTTCGCCTTTATGATGGATTGAACTCTGCAGATGACACCTTTAATGAGGTGTCTGAATGGCAGGAATGGAAGCCCGTTCTTCCCCGATAGCAGAAACCATAGAAGGTAGTGATGTTCGTCGCTGGGGTCTAGAACGAAGTTATCCCAAAGACATTCCACTGGGTTCAGTTAGGGAAACTTTGCAGGCCAGTCCATTTCAGGAATGTTATTGTCCACAAACCATTGTCCATAGATGTTGCTTTATGGCATGGTACATTGACATGCTGATGCCATGTCTCTAAACCGTTCCTCTGCTGTATGCACTACTCAATGCTATTAAGTGTTCATATCCTTCCACATTTATCATTTGCTTAAGCACAATAAGGGGACCACACCGTAACCAAGAAAACAGCTCCATACCGTAACATCACCTCCTCCGTACTTCACTTTTGACACTATACATGACGGTACATAATGTTCTCCAAATATTTGACAAACCTAACCCTTCCATGAAGTTTCAGTTGGGTATAGTGTGATCCACCTCTCCAAATCACTTGTTTCTAGTCATTTACTGCCCAGTACGTCGCTCTTGACACCTCATGAAGCATCATTTGGTACTGACTTCAGAAATGTGTGCCTTATGAAGAGCTTCTCGGCCATTGCAACCCGTTCTTTTTAGCTCGCTAAGCAAAATCATTCTACAAGGTGGACTGGTGATAGCACTATGAAACTCACCAATGATTTCTTCCACTGATTTCATGTGATTTTTTACAACCAGACGCCTCAATGCTTCAAGTCTTCCTGATCTTGGTTTATCTGTGGTTGTTCCTTTGTATTTCCGCATCATAGTCAAACAACAACACTCTATTTCGGCTGCTTTAGAACGGTTGAAATGTCCCTGTTGGATCTGCTATTCAGGTGCCATCTAACGAATGACGAAAAAAAAGGGTCAAATGACTCTGAGCACTATGGGACTTAACATATGTGGTCATCAGTCCCCTAGAACTTAGAACTACTTAAACCTAACTAACCTAAGGACATCACACACATCCATGCCCGAGGCAGGATTCGAACCTGCGACCGTAGCGGTCACGCGGTTCAAGACTGAAGTGCCTAGAACAGCACGGCCACATCGGTTGGCAACGAATGATGACTCCACGTTCGAAATCTCTGAGCTTCGCTTTCCAATCCGTTCTACTGTCGTTGCTTCTTTACTGACAACAAAGCATTCCAGGGTTCGTTTTATACTGGCAGGTCCGTCTCTGGTGGCATCTAGTTATCAGTATTGTATTACATATGAGTGTACTGATATTTTTGATTCGAACAACTGTATATCTGTATAGTGTGAACGATGTTTCGAATTCTTGTGCGTGTACTGTTTTTAACTAAGCTGTGGAACTGAAGTTCGGGAGGGGGAAGCCTGGCACGATACTTAAACCGCTCAGATTTTTTTGCACAAACCTATATAGTTTGTGTTATTTTATCTAAAACGTCTTTGTCAGCACTCTTTTTGAAGACAGGAAAACACTACATTTACGGCACTTGCTTGAGGCACTGGGAATTGGTGTGAAAGTACCCTACGCACTGTGTATACTTTGCTTATGACTGATTTTAGCTCACACTCTACTGGCCATTAAAATTGCTACACCAAGAAGAAATGCAGATGATAAACGGGTATTCATTGGACAAATATATTATACTGGAACTAACATGTCATTACGTTTTCACGCAATTTGGGTGAATAGATCCTGAAAAATCAGTACCCAGAACAACTACCTCTGGCCGTAATAATGGCCTTGATACGCCTGGGCATTGAGTCAAACGGAGCTTGGATGGCGTGTACAGGTACAGGTGCCCATGCAGCTTCAACACGATACCACAGTTCGTCAAGAATAGTGACTGGCGTATTGTGACGAGCCAGTTGCTCGGCCACCATTGACCAGACGTTTTCAATTCGTGAGAGATCTGGAGAATGTGCTGGCCAGGGCAGCAGTCGAACATTTTCTGTATCCAGAAAGGCCAGTACAGGACCTACAACATGCGGTCGTGCATTATCCTGCTGAAATGTAGGATTTCGCAGGGATCGAATGAGGGGTAGAGCCACGCGTCGTAAAACATCTGAAATGTAACGTCCACTGTTCAAAGTGCCGTCAACGCGAACAAGAGGCGACCGAGACGTGTAACCAATGGCACCCCATACCATCACGCCGGGCAATACGCCAGTATGGCGGTGACGAATACAAGCTTCCAATGTGCGTTCACCGCGATGTCGCCAAACACGGATGCGACCATCATGATGCTGTAAACAGAACCTGGATGCATCCGAAAAAATGACGTTTTGCCCATTCGTGCACCCAGGTTCGTCGTTGAGTACACCATCCCCAAGGGTAACCGCAGCCATGGTCTCCGAGCTGATAGTCCATGCTGCTGCAATCGTCGTCGAACTGTTCGTGCAGATGGTTGTTGTCTTCGAAACGTCCCCATCTGTTGACTCAGGGATCGAGACGTGGCTGCACAATCCGTTACAGCCATGCGGATAAGATGCCTGTCATCTCGACTGCTAATGATACGACTCCATTGGGATCCAGCACGGCGTTCCTTATTACCATCCGGAACCCACTGATTCCATATTCTGCTAACAGTAATTGGATCTCGACCAACGCGAGCAGCAGTGTCGCTATACGATAAACCGCAATCGCAATAGGCTACAATACGACATTTATCAAAGTCGGGAACGTGATGGTACGCATTTCTCCTCCTTACCCGAAGCATCACAAAAACGTTTCACCAGGCAACGCCGGTCAACTGCTGTTTGTGTATGAGAAATCGGTTGGAAACTTTCCTCATCTCAGTACGTTGTAGGTCTTGCCACTGGCGCCAACCTCATGTGAATGCTCTGAAAAGCTAATCATTTGCATATCTTGTCGGTTAAATTTCGCGTCTGTAGCATGTCATCTTCGTGGTGTAGCAATTTTAATGGCCAGTAGTGTAATTAAAAATTTCAGTGCAGCTCACTGGAACGCACCGTGTGTCCAATCGTGAATGGGGCTACGCAGCTAATGTACACTGTTCATTTCTCAGAGGTTCACGACAAGCTTATACCGTCACTTTATGGGGAAGAATGGTTGTTAGCAGGGGAACTTATCCATTCTACCATTCAAAGGTTGTCGAGAAACATAAAACCTGCCGTCAGAGAAAACATTGAAGATTTTGAGAAACTTGAGTTTCTCCTGGCGTATAAAATGTTCAAATGTCTTCGACAGCCACTGCTGTTTCGACAGGTGCACATTGCGTGATTTTCAAGCAACTGATTTCGGACTGGCTGGCAACGAATTTGCGCTCACGGGGCAACACTGAAAGGAGAAAGTGCAACTTCCGTGTGTGACCGCGGTGCAGGGGCAGTGTTGGGTGTGACTACCGAGCTGCCTTTTGTTAGGCTCGGCTTGTCGAGTACAGGTATTCGTTCACAGGAATATGTGGTGCTCAATTGTTATTGCACACAATTGACAACACGATGAAACCGCTAATGATGCTGCAGTATTACAAAAGTCTCAAAATGAGAATTTTTCGTAATTCGCCAGCAAATGTACTAAAAAATTATTTAGCAAATTACTTTGTAACCCCATGTGCATCTTACTCATGGCAATGGAGCTACTGCACTTGAATATTCATTTCATGTTCATTACAGTTGAACTATGTGAATGAAAAGCAAATAAATACTTCAGTTTAATACGCTGTCAATTGTAACTCCGACGTCATTAGATTTATACACGTGGAAATGTAGTGATGGTGGTTTGTTTTCCTTAAAACATTTACATGTGGACACCATTGTGTTTTCACGTATCGGTAGCTTTTCTGTTGTTTTCCTATCATTCTCATTGCCTTTTGCACACGACAATACAATAATATTACAGAACAACAGAAGCGTTGCTGTTTACACAAAATGCACTGAAGAGCCAAAGAAATTGATACGCCTGCCTAATGTCGTGTAGGGCCCCCGCGAGCACGCAGAAGTGCCGCAACACAACGTGGCATGGACTCGACTAATGTCTGAAGCAGTGCTGGAGAGAATTTACATAATGTATCCCGCAAGGCTGCCCATAAATCCGTAAGAATACGAGGGGGTGGAGATCTCTTCTGAACAGCACGCTGCAAGGCATCCCATATATGCTCAGTAATGTTCATGTCTGCGAAGTTTGGTAGCCAGCGGAAGTGTTCAAACTCAGAAGAGTGTTCCTGGAGCCGCTCTGTAGCAGTTGTGAACGTTTAGGGTGTCACATTGTCCTGCTGGAATTGGCCAAGTCCGTCGGAATGCACGATGGACATGAATGAATGGAGGTGATCAGACAGGATGCTTACGCACGTGTCATCTGTAGACGTATCAGGGTTCCCATACCACTCCAACTGCACACGCCTATAACAATTACAGAGCCTCCACCAGCTTGAACAGTCCCCTGATGACATGCAGGGTCCATGGATTCATGGACCCGTATACATCCATCCGCTCGATACAATTTAAAACGAGACTCGTCCGACTAGGCAACAATGATCCAGTCATCAACAGTCCAATGTCGATGATGACGGGGCCAGGCGAGGCGTAAAGCTTTGCGTCGTGCAGTCAACATGGGTACACGAGTGGGCCTTCTGCTCCGAAAGCTCATATCGATGATCTTTCGTTGAATAGATCGCACGCTGAAACTTACTGATGGCCCAGAATTGAAATCTGCAGGAATTTGTCAAAGGATTGCACTTCTGTCATGTTCAACGATTCTCTTCAGTTGTCGTTGTCCCGTTCAAGTAGGATATTTTTCCGGCCACAGCGATGTCGGAGATTTGATGTTTTACCGGATTCCTGATATTTACGGTACACTAGCGAAATGGTCATCCGGGAATATCCCCACTTCATCGCTACCTCGAACGTGCTGTGTCCCATCGCTCGTGCGCCGACTATAACACCACTATAAACCCACTTAAATCTTGATAACCCACCACTGTAGCAACAGTAACCGATGTAACAACTACGCCAGACACTTGTTGTGTTATATAGCCGTTGACGACCGCAACGCCGTATTCTGGCTGTTTACATATCACCGTATTTGAATATGCATGCCTATACCGGTTTCTTTGGCGCTTGAGTGTAACACTTGTGGTGTGATTTCCATTTTTGTGTACATTTGCTCCCACAGACACTACCGGTGATTGTATTTTAAACAATAGATGTACAGAACACTACGTACCGATTATATGGACTACTTTTCCCATTTCAGACCACTCTTTCTTTGTCAGTTCTCTCCTGCAGTAGCTTCTGAGCCTGTGGTTTTACTGAATGGTATGTTTATTCTCTCCCCGCTGTCGCCGATTCGCTGGTAACTGGTTCGTAACGCGTTGCGAACGATTTACTGGTGAGTCGATGTGCAGTCGCGTTGTTCGCAGAGCCCTATTCACTACACAGCGTATGATTACCAACTCACGCCGTCAACTGGATTCATTTGAGTCGCTCTCTGTGTTGACGGCTTTAGGAAGCGCGAAAGCGTCACGGAGATGCTCAGCCAAGAGCAGCGGCACACGGTGAAACAGAGGCGTTCTGCGTGACGGTGTGGTTTACTGTTACGCCCTCAGAACACGGGGCGACTCAAATGAAACCGTTTCTGACGCGAGTTGGTAACCGGTCGCTTGCCAATCACTTCCTGCGCAGTTAAACAGGACACCGCAGCTGGCGAACTGCCGAGTAACTCGCTAGTATTCGCAGCACACGCACGGGCCGGACGATCCATTTGTTGTGGGTACCTCCCCACTCTGGTATCCTCTGTAATGATGAAGTTGATGCATTAGCCAAACAAGCGGCAACCTTAGGCACCGTCCTGGATCTGCACCTTCCTTATACAGACTACTTACGTGAAGTCAAGGATCACGCAAGACGAAAATGGCAGGAAATGTGGAACGTTTCTCAACAGACAAAAGGCGGTTATTACGCAGTGCTACAACCTCGGATTCCTTCACAGCCGTGGTTCATGAGGACACATCTGGACCGATCCACGATTTCTACCATCATAAGACTCCGCTTCAATCATGCCTCTTTCCCACAACATCTACATCGGATCAACGTTTACAGTTCACCAGCATGTGAGTATGATCCTGAGTCGGAAGCTGATGTCAACCACATCTTATTTATGTGCCCCAAATTTGACCGTGAACGGTTGGTCTTTCTGGAGACATTGCTGAGTATGGGCTACCATCTTCCTCAATCAACTTCTTCTCTTTTGTGTACTAAAGATGTTCGTCTATATAAAGTGATAGTTAACTTCATCAGGAGTACTGGTTACAATCTGTAGGTTTTAATGGTGTATGTGAATTATAAATATGTCTTGCTGATGAAGATATTTCAGAATTGGTGTGAATTGTAAGCCAAGACACTTTTAATTATTTTCCAATTCAATTCAATTCAATTTTTAAAACATTATGTACGAAACAGTAACAGTTAAGCTTTTTATTCTTGTAAATCTGCATTTCTGTATTTGTTTATTCAATTATGTGTACATTGTCACTATGTGTTGCCGATGGCTAAACTGAGTACACACTCAAAGGCCAAATAAAAAAAAAAAACTCGCTAGTAAATCGCTTGCAACGCTTTACCAGCCAGTTACCAGGGACTCGGCGTCCGCATTGCCAAGCGATCTGAGTTGCGTCATATCCTAACAGCTCTGTGTTCGTTTAGTTTGAAGATGAACGAGCAGGGTATGAACATCAGTTTTGTACGGGAAGTGGAAAGACATTCCGTGTTATACAATTACAAGTTCCCAGGCTACTGCAGGGCGAATTTGACACAGAATGCGTGGTGTGAAGTGGGAAAAGCATTTCTTGTGACATTAATGGAGTGCTTACGGATGTTCAGCCGAGAAAACCTGAGAGATCACTTCATATGACATGTACGTTGCGTACTGTGCACCTATTGTTTAAATGAAAATTACAAATGCATCAATGGGAACGAATGTACAACCAAAAAAAAATGTATATCGGAATGGAAATGTTCTTTTATGCGACTAGCAGGTTGCGTCGTTCTGCAGAAGTACTATAATTAAATTTTCCCTATTTAACACGTCGTAATGCGGAAACTAATTACCTTACGAGTACCAAACTTGGAAGCATTAATGTCCAGAGTACGGGGTGCATGATTTCCATGGGTCAGAACGCCACCGCCACCGTCCACTTCCAATAATGGCCACCAGGTGCTCCTGATCAGTCATCGTGATTCATAGTCTCACATACCTGACCAGTCGCAGTACACTTGTTGACGTGCCAGCATGAGCTTGGACAAAATGGGCAGGGCATTATTGGTGAAGCTCTATTAACAAAACAACAGTAATGCTGCAGCTGCACTTCGAGAATAGCGCCGCCTGAAAGGATTATGGAAGGGTCCTCTTTCTCCACCTGCTGTGCGAATCATGATGAAGAAGTTCGAATCAACTGGAGAACTGGTCGTCGCTCCCGGAAGAGGCCGACGACTAACAGCACCATAGGTCATTGATGAAATCACTGTTGCTACGGCAGACAACGCTGTGAGGAATTCCCGATCGTCAGGCAGTGCACGTGCTGTGTCACGAAAGTTGAATATCCCGTGGTGCACTGTACGGAAGGTGTTTCGAACCATTCTCAAATGGTATCCGGACAAGATACATATCGTACTGCAGCTTGTGCCACAGAAGGCACAACGACGTGTTGAGTTTGCTCTCCACTTTCTCGCAAGGACTGAAGTTGACGATGGCTGGCCCTGGACCATCCTATGGACAGACGAATTTTTTTTTTCTGTGACTGGTGAGGTGGACACAAAGAATTGTCGAGTGTGAGGATGTTCACCTCCAGTCACTGTGCATGAAGTTCCTTTGTATGGTGAACATGTTATAGCTTCACGGCTACGTTCAGCATTGCCCCATTCTTTTGTGAACAGGCTGGCGCTCAAGGACCAAAGAATTGCAATGTGAGTGCCAGCGTTACTGCGAAATGCTTCGCCAGTATTTCATACCCTCCCCACAGGAGAGAGACTCATTGAACTCAACAGTTTTCTTGCAAGATGGGCCACATCGCTCGTGAAGTCCACCTGCTTCTCCGAAACACAACTGGAAACGATCGAATTATCGGCCGATCGTTTCCAAATGCTTAGCCGGCACGATCACATGATCTCACTCCCTGTGATTACTGATTTTGGGGCTACCTGAAGGACAAGCTTTACCAGGGGAACATTCACACATGTGCTTATCCGAAGCGCAGCATATCAAGAGAGGTAACCGGCATACCTACGGACATGCTTCGTTCTGCTGTGCAGAATGATATCCTGCGCTTCCAGTCTCTTCTGGACACTGATGGGCACCATATTGATCTCCTTTTGTAGCAGTAATGGCACCGGTATATAATGGTATGATGCACCGTAGCAGCACTTTAAACCGAATTGATTCTGTATTATTTCTCTTCCCATGTCCTTGACTTCAACAGTTGCGCTAAGACACTGTATCACTGTTAGTCGTTCTGTAGCAGGCTGTGAATTTCGAATTCCCTGTGTCACAGCTATTTGGCCGCAGCATACAGCCTTCAGTTAGTTTGCCGGCCGCGGTGGCCAAGCTGTTCTAGGCGCTTTGTCCAGAACCGCGCGAATGCTACGGTCGCGGGTTCGAATTCTGCCTCGGGCATGGATGTGTGTGATATCCTTAGGTTAGTTAGGTTTAAGTAGTTCTAAGTTCTAGGGGACTGATGACCATAGATGTTGTCCCATAGTGCTCAGAGCCTTCAGTTAGTTTTTTTTTTGATAAACGGATGAACCCAGGATTTTCATATTTTTTTTTCTTTCGTGTGTAATGATAATGGAGAAGAGCTATCTATATCTTCCTCTGAGCTCGAGTCTATAAACGATATGGTGAATATAACGAAAAGATACTCGAGTGTGACAGGCAATAATCTCCCTCCTCCACGCTCGCTCACGACCACTGGAGTTTCTCACTTTTAGATTTGCGGAGTGTGTGGAACTACGTTGCCAACTAGACGGCAACCAGTTCCTAATTTAGATCGCCTGACCGTTGCGTTCCATTTCAGTCACACCTGCGGATGGTCTTACAATTCTGTGAGCATACATACCTAGAAAAGAGAAGCAATATATTGCTTCCTCCGACGTATAATTCGAGAAAAGACCATAAACGTAAAATTAGAGAGATTCGAGCTCACACGAAGGCTCATCAAGACTCATTCTTCCCGCTTACAATTCGCGACTGGAACAGGAAAGTGACGTGAAGACACAAAGTATCCTCTGCTACACTCGATAATGTGGCTTGTGGAGTGCACATGTAGGTGTACGTAGATGGCCGCGCTTACCGAAATATCGTGCCGAGAGGGAAACAGTCTGACGTGCATTCCACGTATGTCGCGGAGGAGTCATCGATCAAGTGGCAAGTGGCCTCCGGAAAACAACTGAAAGCACGGGTTGCAGTCATCTATATCCCGTCGTTGTCGGCAGCAACGTCTGGGTTTTGAGACCAATTTCTGTTCCTTCCGGTGACTGGCGGAAGTGGTGAAGTCAGATTGCGCCGCCACTCGTGGGGTCTAGCACAGCTGACAGTCTGTAGCCTCTTGCTAAGAACTGATTGCTGTCTTGTGATCTGGAGCTGAGTCGATGGTCTAAACCAGAGGCTTCGTGGCTTTTGTGACGAGATTGGATGTACAGTGCTCTATCTGTGCTACAGTAGGCAATCTTTCAGAGTTACACTGCTCACTTATAGCCTGGAAGCGGGCACTTGTGTGTGAACATTCGTATGAAACAGTCTTAATTAAACGAAATTCTCATACACACAGAGAAAACTTACAATTGCAGGACCCAATAACACCGTTCGAATATTGAATGTGCAAAACTAAAATTTTTGTAAATAGATATTTTTGAATGCCGATGCCAACAAGAAGGAGCAAATTTTTATTGGTAACAATTATTTGATTTGCACCAGAATAAAAGTTCTTTCCCTGCTTATCTCTGCCGGCCGCAGTGGTCTAGCGGTTCTAGGCGCTTCAGTCCTGAACCGCGCTGCTGTTACGGTCGCAGGTTCGAATCCGCCTCGGGCATGGGTGTGTGTGATGTCCTTAGGTTAGTTAGGTTTAAGTAGTTGTAAGTCTAGAGGACTAATGACCTCAGATGTTAAGTCCCACAGTGCTTAGAGCCATTTGAACCATTTGAACAAAAAGGAAGGAATTATTTTTGAGAACATTACCGGGGAAATCAGTGAGCATGATATCATATCTAAAACTAATTGAAACAGTCTAGATCGCAAGGCACGTTTATTAAAAGGCGACTGGTTTCGATCATCACATGATCATTTTCAGACCTACAACCATTTTGATGGACAATGGCTGTGCATGGAGCAGGAACCGCCGAATGATGATAGTCAACTGCTGACTATCGTCGTTCAGCGGTTTCTGTTCCATGCACAGCCATTGTCCAGCAGTATGATTGCAGTACTGAAGATCGCAAGCAGTCGCCTTTTAATAAACGTGTCTCGCGATCCAGACTCTTATAATTAATTTCAAAGAAGGAAGCAAGATACGAGTTTACGACCACTTGACAACGGGGCCATTAGAGACAGAGCGCAAACTTTTCGGAGGAAGGAAAACGGCATTTTCTTTAAGTGGCTTTGGGAAAATGCGGGAAACCTAATTCTGGATGGCCGGAAGGGTATTCGAACCGTCGGCCTCCCGAATGCAAGTCCTGTGTGCTAAACACTGCGCCATCTCGTTCAGTGATTGCTGAAGTGTTCGCAGCAAAATCCTAGAAGTGTTCTCTCTCCAACAAAGCAAAGAAAGGAAGATTAGGTTTTAATGTGGTGGTGGTGGTGGTTGTTGGGATGTTTAAGGGGGACTAAACAGCTAAGGTCATCAGTCCCCCGGTTTTAATGTCCCGCGCACGTCGAGGTTATTAGAAATGAAACAGAAGTCCGGATTGGGGAAGGATGGAAAGGGAAATCGGCCGTGTTCGTTTAAAGAAACTATTCTGATCCTTGTCTTAACCGATTTAGGGAAACCATGGAAAACCTAAGTCGATGGCAGGAGGAGACTTGAACCGCTGTTTTCTCGCTCTCTTAACGAGGGTGCCACCTCACTCCATCAAAAACGTTGTCGCCCTCACATAATACGAGGGCTATTCGGAACGTAAGGAACGATAGGTCGCGAAATGGAAACAACAGTGAAAATCAAAACTGTTTTATTTGCAACAGTCAGCTACACTTTCCAGATACTTCTCTATATATAGCCGCCGTTCCTACTTATACACCGAGCGAGGTGGCGCAGTGGTTAGCACACTGGACTCGCATTCGGGAGGACGACGGTTCAATCCCGTCTCCGGCCCTCCTGATTTAGGTTTTCCGTGATTTCCCTAAATCGCTTCAGGCAAATGCCGGGATGGTTCCTGTGAAAGGGCACGGCCGATTTCCTTCCCCATCCTTTCTTCACCCGAGCTTGCGCTCCGTCTCTAATGACCTCGTTGTCGACGGGACGTTAAACACTAATCTTCTCCTCCTACTTATACATTTGTCGTAGCGCTGTACCAACTTTCCAATACCCTCGTCATAGAAGGCAGCTGCCAGTGCTTTCCGCCAATTCTCTACGCTGGCCTACACCTCGTTGTCTGTGCCAAAATGTCTTCATAACCAGCGGTTCATGTGAGCAGAGATGAAACTCAGAGGGAAACAATTACGGGCTGTATTGCGGGTAATCAAATATTTCCAATTGAAAACGATGAAGGAGCATCTCCATTGCTCCTGCAGGATGGGGCTGTTGTCTTGAAGAAGAAAACGAACGAAAGTTATGTAACGTTGGCTGCATAGCTTCGGCCGAAATTTCTCACCAGGCCCTCGTACTTGGCAGGAGACACTACTGTTCTACGTATCTTTATGTGCTCCCTGTGAGCCCAGAACTAAAAAGAACGACGTAAAGCGTTCGACGGGCATACTAGAGACACCACCCAACATACCTGTGCAAAACTTCATCGGATTTTCACTGTGGTTTCCATTTCGCAACCGATCGTTCGCTACTTTCAGAATAACCCTCGTATTATGATGTGTCACGTAGTTGAAACCGAAACATAAATTAGTAAATTTCTTAATTGTGTATCGTCAGGTGAAGCGATTATAGCAGGTAGAAACATTTTGTCTGAGATTTAGAATAGACAAGAGTAACTGGCAATCGTGTACTTGATTAATGATGGAATACACTGTGGTGATAAAATTCATGGGATAGCGATCTGCACATATACAGATGGCGGTAGTATCGCGTATATAAGGTATAGAATGGCAGTGCATTGGCTGAGCTATCATTTGTACTCAGGTGACTCATGTGAAAACCTTCGGACGTAATTATGACGCCGGCCGGAGTGGCCGTGTGGTTCTAGGCGCTACAGTCTGGAACCGAGCGATCTCTGCGGTCGCAGGTTCGAATCCTGCCTCGGGCATGGATGTGTGTGCTGTTCTTAGGTTAGCAAGGTTTAAGTAGTTCTAAGTTCTAGGGGACTGATGACCTCAGAAGCTAAGTCGCATAGTGCTCAGAGCCGTAATTATGGCCGCACGGCGGGAATTAACAAGCTCTGAACGCGGAATGGTAAATGGAGCTAGACGCATGGGACATTTCACTTCAGAAATCATTAGTGAATTCAGTCTTCCGAGATCCATAGTGTCAAGAGTATGCCAAGAATACCAAATTTCCTGCATTACCTGTCACTAGGGACAACACACTTAATGACCGAGAGCAGTGGTGTTTGCGTAGAAGCGTCAGTGCTAACAGACAAGCAACACTACGTGAAATAACCGCAGAAATCAGTGCGGGATGTAGGAGGAACGAATCCGTTAGGACAGTTCGGCGGAATTTGCGTTAGTGGGTTATGGTAGCAGACGACCGACGCTCTTCCCCGAGGCCTGATCAGATGAGTTTCGATTTAATTGCGGTGCAGACCCACGAAGCAATGGACCCAAGGTGTCAACAGAAACTGTGCAAGCTGGTGATGGCCCCATATAGGTGTGGGCTGTGTTTTCATGGAATGAATTTATATGGAGTGGACTGGGTCCTCTGATCCAACTGAACCGACCATTGACTGGAAATGGTTATGTTCGGCTACTTGGAGGCCATTTACAGTCATTCACGGACTTCATGCTCCCAAACAACGATGGAATTTTCACGGATGACAATGCGACATGTCACCGGGCCACAACTGTCCGCGATTGGTTTGAAGAACCTTCTGCACAATTCGAGTGAGTGATTTGACCACCCAGATCGCCTGACATGAATTTCATCGAACATTTGTGGGACATAATCGAGGGGTTTGTTCGTGCACAAAATCCTACACTGGCAACACTTCCGCAATTATGGACGGCTGCAGAGGCAGCATGGCTCAATATTTACCCAGGCGACTTCCAAGGACTTGTTGATTCCATGCCACGTCGAGTTGCAGCACAAAGCCAGATAAAAAGAGGTCCCACGTGATATTAGCAGGTATCTCATGACTTCTGTCACTTAATTGTATTTATACTGACCACCGGATTCATGTACGTAGGTGGTGGTGGTGGTGGTGGTTAGTGTTTAACGTCCCGTCGACAACGAGGTCATTAGAGACGGAGCGCAAGCTCGGGTTGGGGAAGGATTGGGAAGGAAATCGGCCGTGCCCTTTGAAAGGAACCATCTCGGCATTCGCCTGAAACGATTTAGGGAAATCACGGAAAACCTAAATCAGGATGGCCGGAGACGGGATTGAACCGTCGTCCTCCCGAATGCGAGTCCAGTGTGCTAACCACTGCGCCACCTCGCTCGGTATTCATGTACGTAAGTCCAGAGTCATTGAAAGACAGCGTAATTTGTATAGCAACGAAATACTCCGATCGTGCGATAGTAGTAGAAAGAAATTCTAATTTGCCAAGGTCTCTGACGCACGGCTGTGCGGTGGTGCTCTGATTTGAGGTAGCCGGCTCGAATACTGGTGGTGGACATGTTGTCACCTCGAGTATTTGGCGAGCAAGGGGGGGGGGGGGGGGGGGGAAGGGAGAGAGGTTCGGCATGAAGTTTCTCATCACCCTTTGGTATTATTTGAGATACTGGCACCAGGTTTTACTCTCTTCCTTCTGTCATAATACGACTGTCCGCAGCTCGTTGTCTAGTGAATAGCGTTGCTCCCTCAAAATCACAGGGTGCTGGGTTCGATTCCCGGCCGAGTTTCGGATTTTGCTCTGCCCGGGGACTGGTTGTTTGTGTTGTCCTCATCATATCATCATCATCCTCATCATTCGTGACAGTGGCGAGATTCGACTGTGAAAAAAACTGGACTGTGAAAAAATTGGGACTTTGTACGGGTACTGATGACCGCGCAGTTGAACGTCCCAAAAAGCAAACATCATCTCATCATCGTACAACAAAGACATGACGCACCACCATAGGAACGTGCAACTTACTGAAGATATCGATATTATTGGATCGATATTTATAGAAAAGATGTCGACATTATTAAGACACAGGTATCGATATCGATATTTTCACATGTCCATGTTTTTGGTCCAACCCTATTCGGCGGAAGTTTCGGGAGTGAAACACTTCTGATATGCGTTCTGCGCATGAAATATTCTACTTAACATAAACATTTCAGGGGATACGAGTCCATTTTCTATTAAACAATAGTGCAGTAACGTGTGTAACAGTTGTGTGGAGTCTACATTACTTTTAAAGTGCGTCTATCTTTTCTTGATCCAGGCACTCAGGGGGTAAGGAAGCGTACTTCTGCCTCATAGTTGGAAGCAAGAAGTAGCAGTTTTCACCATTGTCATACAATGTTATCTCCAGACTTGTTCATTTTGCACGTCACTCCAATCATTTACAATGGTAGAAATGACACACGGAAGTCAAAAAGTTTCGTGAATAAGAAGTACAGATTCATTCATGTTCAAATCTGGTGCTCGTTTGTAGTACTGAATATGAAATTAAATTAACCCCATTGTAAGAAATTTACTGGTGGAATTAGATTGGTACACGCTGAAACAGTCACTTCCGACACTCAATATTTAATTTCGACTAAGCTGTATGTCGATAACTTAGGTATCTGTGATATATATCGATTTCATTATGGACAACATCGATATTTTGATAAATCGATGAATTTTCCCCATCCCTACTACGCCATATGCACATGCATTACAGTCACCTACACTAGACACACAACTCTCATAACTGTAGTGCCTGTGAAAGTTGACATTACACTTAGAGGAACGAAACCATTTCCGATCAGGCGGCTGAACAAGGATCTACAATGCCATACGACTCTTTATTTCTGTTTTCTTTGATCTTCATCTTCTTCCTGGCTTATTCCTGTATCTCCCAGTCGTCGCCGTGTTGATTCGGATGTGGTAATGATAATAACAGAGGGTGGCCGGGTGACCTGCCTGACGCCACCACCCGGGAAGAAATCTGTGTACCCCACGTGAACACGTTTTCTAAAGTTTTGCGTTGCGTCTATCTATAGCGGAACGTGCATAGCAACCCACTACTCACCTAGTCGGATGTGGGAAACCGCCTACAAACCACATCCGACTGGCTGGCACATCCGGCCCTTGTAGTTAATCTACCGGGTGGGTTCGATCCGGGAGTCGTGCTCTTCAACGCACTTTTTTTATTGATTTCATTTTGTCCGTTTATGTTCGTTGCCTTTGTTCAGAGCGGACGTCCATATGACATCCGTTCAAGTTCATCGTTGATCCATTCACTCAGTTTTTTTTTTTTTTTTTTAATTACGATGGCAGCTAACCCTCTGACCGAACACGCTGAGGTTCCGTGCCGGCTAACGCGCTCGGCTGTCCGGGTGTGTATTTCTTTTTTCTATGATTACGCTTGATAAACTGTTCGTTGCCGACCGTGGTGGCCGAGCAGTTCTAGGCTCATCAGTCCGGAACCGCGCGACTGCTACGGTCGCAGGTTCGAATCCTGCCTTGGGCATGGATATGTGTGATGTCCTTAGGTTAGTTAGGTTTAAGAAGTTCTAAGTTCTAGGCGATTGATGACATCAGATGCTAAGTCCCATAGTGCTCAGAGCCATTTGATTTGAAACTGTTCGTTGATCTGCTTCCTTTTGTAGAGGCTATACCTTCTAACAATCGCTGTATAGCCCTCTGCAGTTGTCTGCTGCAACCACAATAATAATGCTGATAATAACAATAATAATAATAGTATAAATGTGCTTAATGTTTTAGTGTTGTGCTGCCTGCAACTAAGGAAATTGCCCATAAATAAAATAATTACGAATTTTCTAAACGGTCTGCGCATTCCAGAATGAGATTTTCACTCTGCAGCGGAGTGTGCGCTGAACAGAAGTAAAGATACATTCAGATGCTCGAGGAGCTAAGTTCAGAAACGTTTCCTTTTCCACAACTGTGTTTATCCTCATCTTGTAGCCGTCTATTCAAGGCATCAGGCATTCTAACTTCATCTCCATAATAAAGAGCGTGTTTTAAAAGGAAGTGTTACATGTTCCTACCGGAGATGTTATGTATCAAAACCAGAAGAAAAGTCCTGCTAACGATATGTCTGGAAACGAGTACCCGTTGAGAGGGTCAATTTGCCCTCTCATTCCTATCTGTCTGTTACGTAGAAGTACACACTAAAGGAAGTGTGGCATGTTGTTACCACTCATCCTGACACTTTCTTCAGCCCTTGTTCGCAGTGAATCACACTCCCTTTCGGCTCTGTTAGGACTGCGTCACGTGTTTTGGTCATATGCTCCTCTAACCTCTCCACATGGTCAATGGACAGGTGCTGTGGTTAACCCATTTCTGCACAAGTTATGTTCAAATGTGTGTGAAATCTTATGGGACTTAACTGCTAAGGTCATCAGTCCCTAAGCTTACACACTACTTAGCCTAAATTATCCCAAGGACAAGCACACACACTCATGCCCGAGGGAAGACTCGAACCTCCGCCGGGACTGCACAAGTTAAGAGCGCTGCTGTAGTACGTTAGCCTTCCTGACAGACATCTTAGCCTTCCTGACAGACATCTTCTGTGGTTTATGCACGACTAGGCACCATCCCATTTTCTACGGACTGCGTGACAATAACTCACCGCAACGTTTCATGAGCGACGGACTGGTCGAGGAACATGTGCTTCCCGTTTACTGTACTTGAAATCGTTGGATTTCCGTCTAAGGGGACATTTAAAGCATTGGTGTATTCCCGAAACATCGACAATGTACAGACGTTATACGAGCGTGAGCCGTATTCATCTGGACATCGTTACAGGAACTTTTCTTCTGCTTTTGACAAATACTAGCTTATGTAGGAATATGTGACAGTATTTTTTAAATACATTGTACACCGGGTGTCCGTCTAAAAGTGATATGATACGTTTTATCCGTTGTTTGGGTAGCTGTGAGCTATTTATTTTTTACGGTGTGTGGATAAATTGAGAGCCGGCCGCGATGGTCTAGCGGTTCTAGGCGCTCAGTCCGGAACCGCGCGACTGCTACGGTCGCAGGTTCGAATCCTGCCTCGGGCATGGATGTGTGTGATGTCCTTAGGTTAGTTAGGTTGAAGTAGTTCTAAGTTCTAGGGGACTGATGACCACAGATGTTAAGTCCCATAGTGCTCAGAACCATTTGAACCATTTTGGATAAATTGAGCGCAAACAAATACCGCTTATCAAGTGTTTCGTGGGACGCCACATCGTCGTGTACTAAACAATATAGGATCGTTTGGATTATTTTCGCCACTGTGTGATTTGGCTCGATGAATGTTTCACTGCCGGCCGGGGTTGCCGAGCGGTTCTAGGCACTACGGTCTGGAACCGCGCGACCGCTATGGTCGCAGGTTCGAATCCTGACTCGGGTATGGATGTGTGTGATGTCCTTAGGTTAGTTAGGTTTAAGTAGTTCTAAGTTCTAGGGGATTGATGACCTTAGAAGTTAAGTCCCATAGCGCTCAGAGCCAAGAACCAAGAATGTTTCACTAGTACAACCCCATAAGTCATTATGGAGGGGGAATGTTCTAGAGGGACGAAAGTACAATCAGGTGTGCTCCAAGATTGTTTAATAAAAAGCTCTAATGGTCTCAATATGTATGTCATTAGACTGTTCGCTAATAATGCTGTTGCCTGTGGCAAAGAATCAGCCTTGGACGATCGTAAGGAATTGCAGAGAGCAAACTGCGCCTATTTTCTGATGGTGCTGTGGTGTATGGGAATGGAAAGCGTCGTCACTGAGTGACTATAGGACTATACAAGGTGACGGACAAAATGCATAGTTGGTTGACGAATGGCAGCTAGTTCTAAATGTAGAAGAATGTATCTTAATGTGGATGAGTAGGAAAAACAAACCCGTAAGGTTCGGATTCAGAGTTAGTAGTGTCCTAATTGATACAGTGACGACGTTTAAATATCTGCTCGTAACGTTGCAAAGCTTCATGATATGGAACGAGCATGTAAGGACGGCAGCAGGGGAAGCGAATGGTCGACTTCAGTTTGTTGAGAGAGTTCTAGAAAAAACGTAGCTCATCTGTAAAGGGGACGGCGTATAGAACACTAATTCTACTTATTCATGAGTACTGCTCGAGTGTTTGGTATCCCCACCAAGTAGAATTAAAGGAAGACATCAAAGCAATTCACAGGCGGACTAAAATGAGGAGACGACATTCTTTTCGAGGAATAGTATAGAGAAAATTTTAGAGAATCAGCATTTGAAGCTGAATGCAGAACGGTTCTACTGCCGCCAACTTAGGTTTTGAGGAAGGGCCCCAAAGATAAGATAAGAGAAATTAGGGCTCATTCGGAGGCCTATTGTCAATCGTTTTTCCCTCGCTCTATTTGCAAGTGGAACAGGAAGGGAAATGACTGGTAGTGGTACAAGGTACTCCTGCCACGCACCGTACTCTTTACATATCGACAGGTGAAAGATACTGCCTTTTTTTTTTTTTTTTTTTTTTTTTTTTTTGAGGATAGGAACCCGATAGCATCCAATTACAGTATTAGTGGTGAACAACTAGAACACGACACACATCATATAAATATTTATAGATAATACTAACATATGATATGAAGTGGGACGATCACGTAAAATCATTATTGGGGGAGGCGAATGGAGGACAGATTTGTTGGAATGGTTCCGGGGGAAAGCGGTGGATCTGAAAAGGAACCGTACACAAGTAACTAGAGCGACCAATTCTAGAGTTTCTTTGCTGTGTTTGAAGTGTGCGTCAAGTAAGCATAACAAAATACATCGAACGAACTCAGCTTCACTTGGAAACCGACTCTTTCCACATATTTTCAATACAAAACGACCAAATAATCAACGGAACATGGAGTTAACTGACCAACTACCTGTATTTCAGTGAGACCAGTTTCTCTCCACAAACGCTGTGGTATCTCCACACTACTCTCCACGAATCTGTAATAACAACGTGTCTGCTTATACTGCTGTAGTCGCCGTGAGATGATTCAATATAAAAAAGGAGCTTCTTGTCCACAAGAGCTGAATTGCAAACCTATGGAAAAAAATAGCGGTAGTTGGCTATGGATGAACGTCAGACGCTCCAATTTTACAACATTGCAGTCGTACAAATTGTTTACATGAACTTGACAACTCACTGAGCTATGTCGCTGACTAATGTTTTCTGTCACACGTCGTCACAGTATTTTTTATACCTATATCTGTGCATACGTCTTAGCATGATCACAATCTTTGTAATGCTGGCACATAAAACTGGGGGAGGTTTTCACATAAGCAGCAGGCGCCCTCTAAAAGATAACCCCACTGCGTGGCCCACAAAATCATTAACAGGACAGAACTTATCGTATAATAAAAAAATATTAATCGATACAAATGATGATGGAGATCTTAAGATTGAGGTTCGTACTGGAAACACTGAAATAGAACGTTCGTGTTAGATACGTTCCTTTCACCTTTCAGCTAATGGTTGCATGATGTTATACGTGATATCATCTATGCTTTCGACTGACACACTTCCTTAAAAACTGTGTATTTAACAGTCTATAGTGGCAGTGTAACCATAATGAAAAATTTATAGCTTCTATAAAATTGCGTCTAGTATCCTCTTTACCTTGCAATGAGCAGTTTGAAGAAATCGAGAAAAAAACAGAGCAGTGCCAGAAGTACGTACAGCATAAAGCCGGGTTCGCACACGGAACTATGTGGCGCCAAAGCTTGTGGCTTTCTGTAGTGGCATCGTGAGCTACTGATCACTCAGGACGCCACCAGTTCTACGTAGATACACAGCTTTCAGTATGGCGTCAATTGAAATCTTATGTGTATGAATGTTATTGTGTAGATCATGGCGTTAGAGCAATGACAGGAGTTAAATACAAGGAAGGCGAAACCCAAGTGTTGCATCCGAAAATAGTTTTCGCACAGGGATAAATCAGGGGGCACAAACAACATTTATAAAAAGAAATGACACTCGGAGACGAAAATGCTGTCTACAATGGCAAACTAACGAACAGCTGCCATGTAAATATCATCTGCAGACACGGAACTCTTCCAAGATTTTAGAATCCTGTTTATTCATTATATAGAAATTTCAATAACTAATTTTTAATTTGACAGCTGTCACATCACACTTGGGAGTTCTTTCCTGCATATAATCCGTAATTTATACAATACCTAGTCTCACAGACCACAAAGTTTATACGACTCGCTTTTTTGATTATGTATATTATGTTTACTTATTTATTCATCCAAAAATCGTTTAAGATTGTGATATACGCCACTGGTTTTCAAATGCTGTCTCTCCCACCACACACATACTCATTACTACAGAAAATAATGTACTTGTCGTTCCAGAAGCTGCGAAAGTGTACCGGCCAAGCACCGTTTTCACTTTTTTCGGTAATAAAATGAAAACACACTAAAATCGAATAGATAACAGCAGCAATTACTCCACGATAAATGTGACAGAAGTCTCGTGTATTGAAATAATGCCACCAGGGAGCAGTGATGGGAGGAAAGTGGCGCAACAAAGTACAAGCAAGTTGAGCTTTTTGTGGCCCGACAAAAGTTGCGTCCCTCAGTTTACACCATTAAAAAGTGGGCGTTTATTCATGCAGCTACACTGCAACTGCAGTATGCCACTAGCTGAGGCGAAATTTTTGTTACGTGTGTGAACCCAGCGAAGTACGGACGAAATCCCTTCTCCTTTTGCCTCAGCTGCGGTCAGCGGACGGAACGAGCAGGTGCGTGCTGGAAGTTCACGAATCGTCCAGCAGAAAGCGCTTGTATGCACTTCAGGTTACTCTCTCTCGTAACTCTGGAAACTCTTAGCTGATCAGTACACACGAAAAGCTGCAGTGTTAAACTCAGACTTCTTCCTGTCTGGTACTTCACGTAGCGCAGTTATGGTAATGGGTCGCTTCCATACAGACATAATGCTTTTTTTTGTAGGTCTTCATATCATATCACCTATATCATTGCATGTGTGTGTGTGTGTGTGTGTGTGTGTGTGTGTGTAAGATATTTTTGTAAAGCAGTGGGGCTTACGTTTACACATGTATGCCACTTTAGAAGTAATAATATTGTCATGTACCAGATTTGTGGAGCTAACTGATCAATCAAAAGCTTTTTCATTGACATTTGACATGAAACTTCCTGGCAGATGAAAACTGTGTGCCCGACTGAGGCTCGAACTCGGGACCTTTGCCTTTCGCGGGCAAGTGCTCTACCATCTGAGCTACCGAAGCACGACTCACGGCCGGTACTCACAGCTTTACTTCTGCCAGTATCTCGTCTCCTACCTTCCAAACTTTACAGAAGCTCTTCTGCGAACCTGGTAGAGCACTTGCCCGCGAAAGGCAAAGGTCCCGGGTTCGAGTCTCGATCGGGCACACAGTTTTAATCTGCCAGGAAGTTTCATATCAGCGCACACTCCGCTGCAGAGTGAAAATCTCATTCTGGAGACATATGACATGTTCTGCTAATTTTATATAGCAAGTAATGGGTCGAGAATCTCGAATTTGCGGGTAATTATTCACATTTCAGAGTACACTTACCTACGACGAAATACTCTCGTTTGCCATCTGAAACACTTCATTATGTTTTCCAGTGACGGCGGTATTATGATCTCTCATGTTAAGAGTAGTCGTGTCCAGTATGAACTTAACTGACTGAAATTTGTTCTGTGAAGACAACTTTATTTACACGAATATTTCGCAGTCAAATTAATTGTTTTTCGCTAGTGAATTTATGTTGGATAAATTACGTTGCTTTGTATGCTAGAGATGCTGAAGGCACTTGAGGCAATAACAAACAGAGGATTTAGATGCATCCCTTGCTTCAACAGTGACTATGGAAGTATTTTCGAATCATTTAAAAACTGCGTTCTAGTAATTTTTGATCATAGTCGTCAGTTTCCGCAATGTCATCTTCTCTTGTGTCATTCTCGTCACATGGGGATAATGACTCGTGTGATGCTGTCGGTAATTTGAGCGATTTACCTACAAATTTTTTGTCCCATATTCCCTCCCAGAACCAAATCAATTACTCCTAGAAATCTTCATTCAATGGCGCCCCTTGTAGCTTCCTCCGTTGAAGGTATTTCACTGGCTTATTGTGGCCTGTTCTTTCTGATAAGATTCTACAGAAGAGGTGGGAAGGTCATGGAAAAAATCAATTTTAAACTCTTTATAGCTCCTTGTCCAACATATGAGAAGCAAAACAACATTCCATTAGAACTACTGACAGCCTTGGGAGAGCCAGGCCTAACAAAACTCTACCATCTAGTGAACAAGATGTATGAGACAGGCGAAATACTCTCAGACTTCAAGAAAAATATAATAATTCAAATCCCAAAGAAAGCAGGTGTTGACAGATGTGAAAATTACCGAACTATCAGTTTAATAAGCCACGGCTGCAAAATACTAACACGAATTCTTTACAGACGAATGGAAAAACTGGTAGAAGCCGACCTCGGGGAAGATCAGTCTGGATTCCTTAGAAATGTTGGAACACGTGAGGCAATACTGACCCTACGACTTATTTTAGAAAATAGATCAGGGAAAAGCAAACCTACGTTTCTACCATTTGTAGACTTAGAGAAAGCTTTTGATAACATTGACTGGAATACTCTCTTTCAAATTCTGAAGGTGGCAGTGGTGAAATACAGGAAGCGAAATGCTATTTACAATTTGTACAGAAACCAGATGGCGGTTACAAGAGTCGTGGGGAATGAAAGGGAAGCAGTGGTTGGGAAGGGAATGAGACAGGGTTGTAGCCTATCCTCGATGTTATTCAATCTGTATATTGAGCAAGCAGTAAAGGAAACAAAAGAAAAATTCGGAGTAGGAATTAAAATCCATGGAGAAGAGATAAAAACTTTCTGGTTCGCCGATGACATTGTAATTCTGTCAGAGACAGCAAAGGACATGGAAGAGCAGGTCAACGGAATGGACAGTGTCTTGAAAGAAGGATATAAGATGAACATCAATAAAAGCAAAACGAGGATAATGGAATGTAGTCGAATCAAATCGGGTGATGCTGCGGGAATTAGATTAAGAAATGAGACACTGAAAGTAGTAAAGGAGTTTTGCTATCTGGGGAGAGTAAATAACTAATGACGGTCGAAGTAGAGAGGCTATAAAATGTAGACTGACAATGGCAAGGAAAGCGTTTCTGAAGAAGAGAAATTTGTTAACATCGAGTATAGATTTAAGTGTCAGAAAGTCGTTTCTGAAAGTTTTTGTATGGAGTGTAGCCATGTATGAAAGTGAAACATGGACGATAAATAGTTTAGACAAGAAGAGAATAGAAGCTTTCGAAACGTGATGCAACAGAAGAATGCTGAAGATTAGATGGGTAGATCACATAACTAATGAGGAGGTATTGAATAGAATTGGAGAGAAGAGAAATTTGTGGCAGATCTTGACTAGAAGAAGGGATCAGTTGGTAGGGCATGCTCTGAGGCATCAAGGGATCACCAACTTAGTATTGGAGGGCAGCGTGGAGGGTAAAAATCGTAGAGGGAGACCAAGAGATGAATACACTAAACAGATTCAGAAGGATGTAGGTTGCAATACGTACTGGGAGATGAAGAAGCTTGCACAGGATAGAGTAGCATGGAGGGCTGCATCAAACCAGTATCTGGACTGAAGACCACAACAACAGCTCCTTGTCCAACATATGAAATGCAATTGTAACTCGCTGGCAAAAATATGTTGCTTTCAATTGTACACCATCTGATCGTAAGGTGTTTGGATGTCTATGGAGGAATGGGAGCCCGTTATGACTCATCCCAAAGTTATTCCATTAGTTTCAGGTCGGCCCTCTGAGCAGGCTAGTGCGTTTCGGGAATATTGTTCTCCACAAAATATTGCCTCACAGATGTAGCGTTATGACAGGGTGCTCTGGCATGTCGATGCAATCAGTCATAGTCATCAAACTGATTCTCTGCTGTACGGAGTACACGATGCTGTAAAACGTGTTCATATTCTTTTGCATTTAGCTTTCATTAAGAAAAATAGGTTGACCACACTATGACCGCGAAAAATACCCTCGCACCCTAACAGCGCTACCTACTTCACTGTTGGCACTATACGTGATGGCAGATAACGTTATACAGCCATCCGCCAAACCGGAACCTTTCCATCGGATTGCCCTAGGGTACAGTATGATTCATCACTCCAGATTACTCGTTTCCAGTCATGCTTTGTCCAGTGCCATTGCTCTTTACACCACTTCAAGCTTCGTTTAGGAGGAGCTGCACGACCGTTGTACTCTATCCTATTTAACTGCCTGCTAGCTGAACTGCGGGTAGCGCTTCGAAACTCACGAATGATTCCTTACGCTGATTTGTTGCGATTTTTACAACCACCTCCGCTCTGCTCGATGGCCCCTGTCCATCAGTACGTGGAGCATGCCTGGTTATGGTTTAGCTGCGGTCATCCTTCGTGTTTCCAGTTCACAACCACATTACCAACAGTCGGCTTGGCAGCTTTGGAAGTGTTGAAGTGTCCCTGATGTATTTGTTACGCAGGTGGCATCTCATGACTAGTCCATGTCAGAGCTGACTGAAGTCTTCCGTCCGGCCCATTCTGTGTTACTGCTTCTCTACTGATAACACAGTACTCCTCGGCTCCTTATAGTCTGGCGGGTCCGTCCCTGGTGTCATCTAGTGGTCAAATCCATATTACGTGGGGATGACCACTTGCTTTTGATCAGACAGCATATTTTAATAAATATATTGAAGAGTCAAAGAAACTGGTACACCTGCCTAATATCGTTTAGGGCCCCCGCGAGCACGCTGAAGTGCCGCAAAAAGACGTGGCATGGGGTCGACTAATATCTGAAGTAGTTCTGTAGGGAATTGACACCATGAATCCTGCAGGGCAGCCCATAAATCCGTAAGAGTGCGACGGAATGGAGATCTCTTCCGAATAGCACGATGCAAGGCATCCCACATATGCTCAATAATGTTCATGTCTGGGTCGTTTGGTGGCTAACGGAAGTGTTTAAACACAGAAGAGTGTTCCCGGAGCCACTCTGTAGTAATTCTAGACGTATGGGGTGTCGCATTGTCCTGTTGGAACTGCCCAAATTCGTCGGAATGTACAATGGACTTGAATGGATCCAAGTGATCGGACAGGATGCTTACGTACAAGTGACCTGTCAGAGTCGTGTCTTGACGTATCAGGGTTCCCATAGCACTCCAACTGCACACGTCCCACACCATTACAGGCTCTCCACCAGCTTTAACAGTCGTTTGCTGACATTCAGGGTCCCTGGATTCATGAGGTTGTCTCCATAGCCCTACGCGTCCATCCGCTCGATACAATTGGTAACGAGACTCGTCCGACCAGGTAATATGTTTCCAATCATCAACAGCCGAATGTCGGTGTTGACGAGCCCAGGAGAGATGTAAATCTTTGTGTCATGCAGTCATCATCTACATCTACATCTACATCATACTCCGCAAGCCACCTAATGGTGTGTG
Organism: Schistocerca serialis cubense; assembly: GCF_023864345.2. Lineage (NCBI taxonomy): Eukaryota > Metazoa > Arthropoda > Insecta > Orthoptera > Acrididae > Schistocerca > Schistocerca serialis. The sequence goes on along the minus strand of NC_064642.1, from coordinate 406,045,612 downwards.
GCGGAGGGTACTTTCTGTACCACTAGGCTCCGAAAGCCCATATTGATGACGTTTCGTTCAATAGTTGATGGCTCGCATTGAAATCTGCAGCAATTTTCAAAAAGGGTTGCACTTCTGTCACGTTGCACGATTCTCTTCGGTCGTCGTTGGACCCGTTCTTGCAGGATTATTCTCCGGTCACTGCGATGTCGGAGATCTGATGTTTTACCGTATTCTTGATATTCACGGTTCACTCGTGAAATGGTCGTACAGGAGAATCCACACTTTATCGCTAGCTCGGAGATGCTGTGTCCAATCGCTCGCGCGCCGACTATAACACCACGTTCAAACTCACTTAAATCTTGATAACCTGCCATTGTAGCGGCATTAACCGATGTAACAACTGCTCCAGACACTTGTTGTGTTATATAGGTATTGCCGACAGCTGCGCCGTATTCTGCTCGTTCACGTTTCTCTGTATTTGAATACTCATGCCTATATCAGTTTCTTTGTGCCGCGTTGTGTAATTAGACATTTGGGATAGGAATTACATTCCCTGGAAGCTCTTCCGTGAGTGAGGTCGCTACATTTCATTTACCTCCAAGCTGAAGCTTTGTAGTACAATCTGGGTCTGTGATGTCGTAGAGGGGGAGTGGAGTAATTCTACCGCTAGACAGCTACAGTGCGGTTTGCGATAACAATGTTAGTGTAGAAACATGGACGATGCCCACGGTTGTACTTTGTAGCGAACTTTGTCCGGCTCAGCAGTGGTACACTACTGTCAGAAGACGAATTATTGGGCTGCGGGTGTTCCCATGTAATTTAAATAATTTAATGAGACTCACTCAAGAAGGCTTCAGCACAATCAGGCTCGAGATCGCGCACCCCAATATGTTTCACAACAGAGGTCTTCGAAAGTCACAAGTAATAGGACACTATCTTCGTAATACTGTAAAGTTTTACCAGAATGGCAACAATTCATCACGTGCAATAACCCAATCCAACTACAAACCGTAGTGTGCTCCAGATACACCCATGTGTGTAGCCTGTGAAGCACTATAAAATGCGTGGCAGCTACTCCATCTCCATCATATTTCATTTCTTCATTCAAAGATCAGAGGGCACAGCCTGTGTCGTTGGCCATAATTACTTTGGTCTTCCTGGGCCTCTCCAGTCTATAGGTCAAGATCTTTGCACTCTGAGTGCAAAACATTTCGCGACTGTTTTTATTCCGGACGTACAAGCGACGTCTGCGGGTAAACTACGGTGGCAGCTTGAACTAACAGCTGTAAACAAAAGATGTGTATTCGACCAGTCAGTTGCGAGCAGGCAGCGTCAAGTACTGGACGTGCAGCCGTAGTGTGTCAACGTTGTAGTGACGCAAATCGCAATGGAGCAGTATCTCTAAGTCAGCTGTTCAAGACATTCTGCAGAATGTTTTGAAGAAGAAAAAAGTTTGTGGAAAAATTTGATACGCAGACCCTGAGTCACGAACAAGAACAACGACGCGTGGACGCCTGCGGCGACTTCGTTGAAAAGCAAAACATGGACAATTCTTTTCTGGAAAAAAGCTATCATTGCTGACGTGATTGGTGCTTTTAAAACGAACCAAAGACAAAACGTCACTTGCAGAAACACGTATAAAAAGTCAACATCCTGGCGATATAACCTATGCAAAAGAACCTGCCCCTTTCTGGCAGCAGTGTACAAGAGGTCTCTTCCTGATGATAGGAAAAAAGCACATGTCATCCTAGTTTTCAAGAATGGACGTAGGACAGACGCACAAAAATATAGACCTATATCTCTGACGTCGGTCTATCGTAGACTTTTGGGTCACATTTTATGCTCGCGTATTATTACATTCCAGCAAGCCGAAAATCTCCTATGTAGGAACCAACATCGACTCCATAAATAACGGTCGCTCGATTCCTCCACGAGACACAGAAAGCATTAGACACAGGCGCACATGTAGATACTGTGCTCCTTGACTTCCGAAAGTCATTCGATACCGTTCCGCACGGCCGCCTAATGAACAAAATTACGAGAGTATGGAATATCAGACCAACTGTCTGATTGGATTGAAGAGTTTCTAGCAAACAGGACACAGCACGTCATTCTGAAAGGAGAGAAATCTTCAGACTTAAAAATAACTTCGGGCGTGCCCCAGAGGAGTGCTGTACGACCTTTAAGTTTCACAACATGTATTAGTGAATTAGTAGATAACGTCGGTAGTTCCATGAGGTTTCTCGCGGGTGTTGCTGTTGTATACAGGGAATGCACGACGCCAGAAAACTGTAACGAAATGCACAAGACCTGTGGAGGATTGACGCCTGGTGCAGAGAGTGGCGGCAGCTGACTCTTAACGAAGACAAATGAACGAGTAACTTATTGCGAATACATGGACAGAAAAGTCATTTATTGTATACATCTGAGTTCCAGAAAAATCGCTAAAAACAGTTCCTTCCACAAAATATCTAGCACTATATGTACAGAGCCGATAAGAAGGTGAGACGACAACGTAAAATAAATCGCGAGTAAGGCAGATGCCAGATTGAGATAATTTAGATTCGTTGGAAGATCCTTGGGGAATGTAGTCTAATAACAAAGGACGTGGCTTACAAAACACTAATTCGACAAAGACCTGAATATTACTTGTCAGTATGGGATCCGTAACAGGTAGGACTGATAGGGGAAACAAATGGTTCAAATGGCTCTGAGCATTATGGGACTTTAACTGCTGAGGTCATCAGTCCCCTAGAACTTAGAACTGCTTAAACCTAACTAACCTAAGGACATCACACACATCCATGCTCCAGGCAGGATTCGAACCTGCAACCGTAGCGGTCGTGCTGTTCCAGAATGTAGCGCCTAGAACGGCTCGGCCACACCGGCCGGCTAGGGGAAACAGAAAAGATCTAAAGAACAGCAGCACGTTTCTTTTGTGGTTAATTTAGAAAGTGCGATCAGTATGGGGTCCGTAACAAATAGGACTCATAGAGGAAACAGAAAGATCCAAAGAAGAGCAGCACGTTTCCTTTGAGGTTAATTTAGAAAGTGCGAAAGCGCCACGGAGATGATCAACTCAAGTGGCAGACGCTGCAAGAGAGGCTTTCTGCGTCATGTTTTAGTCTACTGTTAAAGAACCGACAGTGTACATTGCTGGAAGGGTCACACAATGTAAACTACTGGCCATTAAAATTGCTACACCAAGAAGAAATGCAGATGATAAACGGGTATTCATTGGACAAATATATTATACTAGAACTGATTACATTTTCACTCAATTTGGGTGCATAGATCCTGAGAAATCAATACCCAGAACAACCACCTCTGGGCGTAATAACGGCCTTGATACGCCTGGGCATTGAGTCAACACGATACCACATTTCATCAAGAGTAGTGACTAGCGTATTGTGACGAGCCAGTTGCTCGGCCACCATTGACCAGACGTTTTCACTTGGTGAGAGATCTGGAGAATTTGCTGGACAGGGCAGCAGTCGAACATTTTCTGTATCTAGAAAGGCCCGTACAGCACCTGCAACATGCGATCGTGCAATATCCTGCTGAAATGTAGGGTTCAGCAGGGATCGAATGAAGGGTAGAGCCACGGGTAGTAACACATCTGAAATGTAACGTCCACTGTTCAAAGTGCCGTCAATGCGAACAAGAGGTGACTGAGACGTGTAACCAATCGCACCCCATACCATCACGCCAGGTGATACGCCAGTATGGCGATGACGAATACACGCTTCCAATGTTCGTTCACCGCGATGTCGGCAACCACGGATGCGACCATCATGATGCTGTAAACAGAACCTGGATTCATCCGAAAAAATTACGTTTTGCCATTCGTACACCCAGGTTCGTCGCTGAGTACACAATCACAGGCGCTCCTGTCTGTGATGCAGCGTCAAGGGTAACCGCAGCCATGGTTTCCCAGCTGGTAGTCCATTCTGCTGCAAACGTCGTCGAACTGTTCGTGTAGATGGTTGTTGTCTTGCAAACGTCCCCATCTGTTGACTCAGGGTGCGAGACATGGCTGCACGATCCGTTACAGCCATGCGGATAAGATGCCTGTCATCTCGACTGCTAATGATACGAGGCCGTTGGGATCCAGCACGGCGTTCCGTGTTACCCTCCTGAACCCACCGATTCCATATTCTGCTAACAGGTACTGGATCTCGACCAACACGAGCAACAATGTCGCGATACGATAAACCGCAATCACGATAGGCTACAATCCGACCTTTATCAAAGTCGGAAACGTGATGGTACGCATTTCTCCTCCGTACACGAGGCATCACAACAACGTTTCCCCAGGCAACGCCGGTCAACTGCTGTTTGTGTATGAGAATTCGGTTGGAAACTTTCCTCCTCATGTCAGCACGTTGTAGGTGTCGCCACCGGTGCCAACCTTCTGTGAATGGTCTGAAAAGCTAATCATTTGCATATGACAGCATCTTCTTTCTGTCGGTTAAATTTCGCGTCTGTAGGACGTCATCTTAGTGGTGTATTAATTTTAATGGCCAGTAGTGTATATCTCGCGAAAGGACTATGAAGATAAAATTACAGTGATCCGAGCCCACACGGACGCTTACCAGCAATCATTCTTCCCGTGAACCATACGCGATGTAACACGTTAAGGGGAGTTGGCACTGGCACACAAGGTACCCTCCACCACACACCGTAAGGTGGCTTGCGCGGTATAGCTGTAGATGTAACATGTGAGTCGCACAAAGTCTCAAAAAAAGGGCTTTTCTGACAGCTTCAGATGGTTATATTAACCTTCTGTGCGTTGTGCTGAAGTGTGCGTGCGTGTCTGTGTGTGTATGTGCGTGTGGGTGAGGGGGAGGGGGACTGGGTCGGAAAGCTTGAATAATTAAAAACACCATCTGAACTTTTTCTTTATTAATCCACTTTACTTTCTGGCCTGACAAGGTAAGCTTTCAGAGGGGTTTTGCTTTGTGACCTACTGGTAAGGTGATCGCTCTATTGCTTTCAGTGCTCGCCTATTTAATCACGTATATCTTAACTTGCGTAGAACATCCTTTAACAGCTCGAAGAGACCGTGGTCTACATGATTTCTTTTTCGTATGTTTTGTGTCGTTATATCGAAGCAGAGGTGGTTGCTGTTTTTAACGTGTAGCCTCTCTTGGTAAAGCAATATTTTACGGATTCTTCTCATTTCACTTAGAAATGGAACTTACTCGAGGGGTTGGAGGAAGAAAGTGCTAATCCACAAGAGAGTGTTTTACGATATAGCATGTTATACACTGAAGCACCAGAGGAACTGGTACAGCCTTGCGTATTGAAATACGGAGATATGTAAACAGGCAGAATAAGACGCCGCAGTCGGCAATTCCTTTATAACACAAGTGTCTCGCGCACATGTTATATCGTTTACTCTGCTACAATGGAGCCGGCCGAAGTGGCCGTGCGGTTAAAGGCGCTGCAGTCTGGAACCGCAAGACCGCTACGGTCGCAGGTTCGAATCCTGCCTCGAGCATGGATGTTTGTGATGTCCTTAGGTTAGTTAGGTTTAACTAGTTCTAAGTTCTAGGGGACTAATGACCTCAGCAGTTGAGTCCCATAGTGCTCAGAGCCATTTGAACCATTTTTTGCTACAATGGCAGTTTATCAAGATTTTATGTTTGAAGGTGGTGTTATAGTCGGCATACGAGCGATGAGACAAAGCGTCTCCAAGGTAGCGATGAAATGGGCAGGCATTTTCCCGTACGCCCATTTCACAAGTGTACTGTGAATGTGAGGAATCCGGTAAAACAACAAATCTCCGACATCGCTACGGCCGGAAAAAGATCCTGCAAGAACGGGACTAACGACGACTGAAGACAATCGTTCAACATGACAGAAATGCAACCCTTCCGCAAACTGCTGCAGATTTCAGTGCTGGGCCATCAGCAAGTGTCAGCGACCGAACCATTCAACGAAACATCGTCGATATGGACTTTCGGAGCCGAAGACACCCTCATGTTCCCTTGACGACTGCACGACGCAAAGCTTTACACCTCACCTTGGCCCGTCAACACTGCCGCTGGTCACCAAACTCTCCAGACATGAACATTAGTGAGCATGCTGATGACTGGAAACATATTGCCGGGTCGGACGAGTCTCGCTTCATTTGTATCGAGCGGATGGACGAGTACAGGTATGGAGACAACCTCATGAATCCATGGACACTGCATGTTAGCAGGGGACTTTTAAAGCTGGCGGAGGCTCTGTAATTCTGCGGGGCGTGTGCAGTTGCAGTGACTGGTACCCCTAATACGTCTAGATACGACTCTGACAAGTGGCACATACGTGAGCATCCTGTCTGCACCCATTCATGTCCATTGCGCATCCCGATGGCAATTCCAGCACAACAGTGCGACACCTCACACGTCCAGAATTGCTACAGAGTGGCCCCAGGAACACTGTTCTGAGTTTAAACACTGCCGCCGGCCACCAAACTCCCCAGACATGAACATTAGTGAGTGTATATGGGATGTCTTGCAGCATGCTGTTCAGAAGAGACCTTCACTCTCTCGTATTCTTACGGATTGCAAGATTCATGGTGTCAGTTCCCTCCAGCACTACTTCAGTCATTAGTCGAATGCATGCCAGGTTGTATTGCGGCACTTCTGAGCGCTCGCGGGGGCCCTAAACAATATTAGGCAGGTGTAGCAGTTTCTTTGTCTCTTCAGTGTACATGTCGTTAGATTCACAGACAAGAACATAAACACAGTAAGACAATGCAACATATGTAGAAGACCGTACATTCTAGCGGTGCATGTAGAATTGTTTGTTACCAACATGCAGTGTATTCGAATACAAAACTGAGAAAGTGACCACACTAATCCTTACTAAATGGAGGATTAGCACTTTCTTCCGCCAACCTCTTCATATGCATTTCTGCAATGTACTCTCTACGTGAGCGGTATGTAGATGATGTTGATAGTTGCCGCCCTCTACTTTGTTGCTTGGAATTTCTTGAGAAATATTTCGCGAGGCTTATGAATCGTCTGTTTTCTGACTGTTTGCGATATAAAATTTCTTAGGATTTTTCTTACAATATCTTCTTATCTTCTCAGACAAACTAACAGCTGGTGATCCGATTTGCCGTCGTTTGTATAAGATATTCCATATTCCTCCGACCCTATCACAGCGAGACAGTGCTGTTAAGAACAGATTGACGAACGATATAATGCACCGGTATAGACAGGGGAAGAGACAAGCGGATAGACAGGGAAAGAGACAAGCGGCAGCGTTTTATGCTGCCGGCTTGTATAAAAAGATATTTAACGGTAAAAAACTCACCACTGGTTGACGACGATTGTGGCCAAATTATGTGTTCATTACTGCTAACATCTCGATAAGATTGGCGCCCGATAAAAGGCTGCGTGGCAGTTCATTACACTGCTGCTTGCTCGAGGCGAAGCACGTCCCAGCCCGGGGAAGACCGACTAGATGGCGGCAAGCACACCGGTCCAGTGACTTAAGAAGTAGCCTGCCTCTCGTAAAACCCTACACTGAGAAGAGAGAGTCACGCAACAAGAAACGTGGGCAAACATCCCTTCTTGATAGAATAAATAAACTGTTTTTATCTGGAATTAAGCATTAACAATCAATTGTAATCTGACTAATATGCTATATACATACATATTATAAAAATGTATGTAAGCATGTATAGATTGCGGTGACAAGAGTTATGGGGTGGCGATATGCGCACATAAAGCATATTGCGATAGTAGCGCGTACACAAGGTATAAAAGGGTAGTGCATCGGTGGAGCTGTCACTTGTACTCAGGTAATTTATGTGAGGAGATTTCCGACGTGAAGGTAATTTTTATGGGGAGATTTCCGACGTGGTCATGGCCACACGACGGGATTTAACAGGCTTTGAAAGCGGAATGGTAGTTGGAGCTAGACGCTTGTGCATTCCATTTCGGAAGTCGTTATGGAATTCAGTACTCCGAGATCCATAGTGTCAAAACTGTGACAAGAATACCAAATTTCAGGCATTGCTTCTCATCGCGGACAACGCAGTGCCGATTGTGTTCACTTAACGACCGAGCGCAGCGCCGTTTACGTAGAGGTGTCAGTGGTATCTGCTGTGTCGTCCGAACAAGACACAACCAGGGCCGGCCGGTGTGACAGAGCGGTTCTCGGCGCTTCAGTCTAGAACTGCGGTCTAGGGGACTGATGACCTCAGATGTTAAGTCCCATAGTGCTCAGAGCCATCTGAACCATTTTTTAACCTAGTCAGGGCAACAGCACTACAGGTGCAAAGAAGCGAGCTGGTGCCAGAGCCATAGAGACTCGCCACTTTCGCGAGTTCACCAGCGCCACGGGCGGCGCTGAGGATGAAGCTATCGGCTTCACCCCGGCCGATCGCCGGCCGTGTACAATCCGCCAATGACCGGAAGACAACGGACAGAAACCTACTCGGAAGATAGAAGAGCAGCTCTCTCCTACTTGGTTACAGATCGTCGTCCAGGACTGACTTAGACAGGGAACGTCGTTTAGAAGCGAATAGACAGTTGTTGTAAATTGCATTTGCTATGTACTGTGAAGCTTACCAACGATTGTTTGCACTTAGCCCTTGACGGCCTCTTTGTGTTACATTACATGCAGTACTGCAGACTTCGTTAGTCAAAAAGTCAACACTTTTTAACTCGATTCTTGAGTTTCTCCCGGCGTATTTGATAGTCAAAATATCCACGGGTGTGCTGCCGGTCTATAGTGTCCAACGGGCACAATATTTCGGCGATCATACATGTCGCCATCATCATGGGTACTCAGAGTGGCAGATTCAACGTGCTCTCCGCCCAACCACTGCAGCACAACCTCTTGAGATGGATGAAGTCACGAGGGAGGAGGTAGGCACTGCATTTATTCCATACACAGGCGCACTCTCGGGGAAAATCGCTCGCATTCTGAAGAAACACCGGGTCGGAACTGTGTTTTGTCCTCCAAATAAAACTCGTGCACTGGTGGAGAGCGCCAAAGATGACCTCGGTTTGAGGAAGGCCGGCGTGTACCAGATTTCCTGTCAATGTGGCAAGTCGTATATTGGTCAGACGATGCGTACCGTCGAGGATCGATGCCGTGAACACCAGAGGCACACCCGCCTGATGTATCCGAGCAAGTCGGCGGTCGCACCAATGACGACCTCATAAACCGTGACTGTGGCTATAATCTTAGCAAGGCTTGGGAACCAGCGATTGGGTTAATCAAGAGTAAATCGAGCAAACGTATAGTTGTGACGACCACGGCGGACAGAGCCATCACTCCGACGTCATCTCAGACGCCGTCGCAATCTGTTCCACCGCGCGACCGTGACGCGGGGCGCGGACGGCGGAGGGAGCGCGCCGCGGGCGGAGGGTATTCAAATCGTCCGCCGCCGCGACCGAACCCAGATCCCTCTGAGCAGCCATAGCGTACGGATCTCCGTGCCGGCACGTTCACAGGAGCTCAGTCCGTCAGTTCACCTGATGATGGCGACATGTATGATCGCCGAAATATTGTGCCCGTTGGACACTATAGACCGGCAGCACACCCGTGGATATTTTGACTTTTTAACTCATTTGTGGGACTTCGTTACTAATTTTTTTTGAGTGTTGCAGAACCTTCGTTCTTCTATCCTGTTACCTGACCCTGGGGCATACTGTGTAATAGTGGCAGGGAGAAGTTGTCTTACAAGGATCCTCCCCATCGCACCCCCCTCAGATTTAGTTATAAGTTGGCACAGTCGATAGGCCTTCAAAAACTGAACACAGATCAATTGAGAAAACAGGAAGAAGTTGTGTGGAACTGTGAAAAAATAAGCAAAATATACAAACTGAGCAGTTCATGGGAAGATATGGAACATCAAGGACACTTAGGGCTCAGGATTGCCGTAGTCTCGTCGTAAAGTGAGTAGCTGCGGAACGAGAGGTCCTTGGTTCAAATCTTCCATCGACTGAAAAGTTTAATTTTTTTATTTTCAGTTTATGTGACAAACTCTTGTGTTTTCATCACTTTTTTGGGAGTGATTATCACATCCACAAGAAAACCTAAATCGGGCAAGGTAGAAGAATCTTTTTACCCATTCGCCAAGTGTACAAGTTTGGTGGATCGACAACATATTCCTGTCATGTGACGCACATGCCGTTACCAGTGTCGTATAGAATATATCAGATGTGTTTTCCTGTGGAGGAATCGGCTGACCTATGACATTGCGATCAAATGTTTCCGGTTCCCATTGGAGAGGCACGTCCTTTCGTCTACTAATCGCACGGTTTTGCGATGCGGTCGCAAAACACAGACACTAAACTTATTACAGTGAACAGGGACGTCAATGAACGAACGGATAGATAACTATGCAAAAATAAAGAAAGTAAAATTCTCACTAGAGGGAAGTCTTGAACCAAGGACCTCTCGTTCTGCAGCTGCTCACGCTACCACGAGACCACCGCGCTCTTGAGCTTACATTGTCCATGATGTTACTTATGTTGCCCATGGACTACTCAGTTCGTATATTTTGCTTATTTTTTCACAGTTCCACACAACTCCTTCCTGTTTTCTCGATTAATCTGTGTTCAGTTTATCACGGCCTATCCACAGTGCCAACTTATAACTAAATCTGAGGGGGGTGCGATGGGGAGGTTCCCTTGTTAGCAATGTATTGCGCCAGAAGTCGTTTCACGAACTGTCAGACTCGGCCTAACGTAACAAAAAGTGGTAACTCGACCTCCACAGCAGTAGAGACGAGGCCTTTACAAAACTGACGACGAGGGTTGACAATACTAACAGACAAGCAACACGGAGTGAAACAGCCGCAGAAATCAATGTGGGACGTACGACGAACGTATCCGTTAGGACAGTGCGGTGAAATTTGGCGCTAGTGGGCTATGGTAGCAAACTACCAACGCGAGTGCCTTTGCTAGCAGCACATCGCCTGCAGCGCCTCTCCTGGGCTCGTGAGGTTGACAGCTGGACTCTAGACAACTGGAAAACCGTTGCGTGGTCGGATGAGTCCCATTTCAGATGGTAAGGGCAGATGGTAGGGTTCGAGTGTGGCGCAGACCCCCACGAAGCTATGGGTCCAGATTGTCAACAACGCACCATTGGTGGCTCTATAATGGTGTGGGCTGTGTTTATATGGAGTGGAGTGGGTCCTCTGGTCCAAGTGAAACAATCGTTGACTAGAAATGCTTATGTTCGGCTATTTGGAGACCTTTTTTCAGCCGTTCATGGACTTCATGACCCCAAACAAAGATAGTATCTTTACAGATGACAATGCGCCAAGCCACCTGCGCACAGTTTTTCGCGATTGGTTTGAGGAACATTCTGGAGAGTTCGAGCGAATGGCTTGGCTGCCTAAATCGCCCGACGTGAATCTCATAGAACGTCTATCGGACACAATCGAGAGATCAGTTCGTGCACAAAATCCTGCCCCGAGAACAATTTCGCAATTATAGACGGTTACAGAGGGCACGACTCAGTCTTTCTGCGAGGAACTTCCAAAGACTTGTTGAGTCCGTGCCACGTCGAACTGCTGATCTACGCCAGCCAAGAGGAGGTCCAACTCGATATTAGGAGGTATCCCATGACTTTTGTCATAACAGTGTGTATGCGTGCGCGTTCATGTGTGTGTGTGTGTGTGTGTGTGTGTGTGTGTGTGTGTGTGCGCGCGTTTCTGTTCATTGATCAGAAAATATGTCATAAACAGCGAGATGAATCAAACCTGTCGAATCATGCATGACATTTAAAATTATTACTTCTATGCTATGCACTCTTTTCGCAATAAATTACTCAGACAGTACTTACATATTCCGCTAAATGTGCCTAAAAATTATATCATGGTACCACACATAGTCCAAGAGATATGACTTCTTGCCTACATGATGTTTTAAGGGGGGTAGGACGTCAAACGGGCCGACTTGGAGCAGGAGAGGCATCACAGGACATTTTAATTTCCAGTTTCTATAGTTTTACAAATAAATTCATAAAACTTTTTCAGCATCACCAGGAAGCATTCAGGATTCACACTCATTGCAGTGGAAGTACGAAAACATGCCAAAATAAATTTTTTTTACATGTGAAATTTCATCATGTTTTCACTTACTATGGTTGCATTTGTTGCTATAGGTACACTTTTCTTCATAAATTAGAGAGATTCTTCGGTGAATTTTGCACATCATACATACCATACTCACAGGTGTATGAAACTCTAGAATTTGTTTAATTTATGAAAAAACGAATGAACTGTTATATTTTAAACTTCATTTTTAGGAAAAATACAAATTTTATAGTTAATTACCTCAATTTTTACCACAGTTTTTAATAGATTTCGAAAATTCTAGAGTTTCATACACCTTTAAGTATGGTTTGTATGCCGTGCACAATTCATCGAAGAATCTCTCTTACTTATGAAGAAAAGCGTACGTATAGCAACAAATACTGCCATTAGTAAGTGAAAAAAATGATGAAATTTCACATGTAAAAAAAATTATTTCGTTATGTTTTCGAGCTTCCACTGCTATGAGTGTGAATTCTGAATCCTACCTGGTCATGCTGACAAAGTTTTATGAATTTTTTTGTAAAAGTATAGACAGTGGAAATAAAAATGTCCTGTGGTGCCTCTCCTGCTCCAAGTCGGTCCGTTTGACGTCCTATCACCCGTAAGACATCCATTCTTCACTACTAACAAGGGAAATTCCCCGGCGCACCCCCCTCAGATCTAGTCGTAAGCTGGCCCAGTGCATAGACTGCCAAAAACTGTACACAGATCAAGCATGAAGATGGGAAGAATGTGTACTGAACTGTGAAAAAGAAGTAAAATAGAAACCGAGTACGGTTCAAGCTTACCATATGCAGCATCAAGCAGACGTCTGTTCCCGCGGTGTCGTGGTCCTGTGGATACGGTGTGTGTCTGCGAAGGGGAAGACCCATGTTCAAATGTCATTCATGTTACTAGGTTTATTTTATTTTATTTGTAGAAAGTTGTGAACTCTCCGCCCGGTTATTGACGTGCCTGTTCGCTGTATTCAGATTAGTGTCTGTGTCGCGGTGTAACGTCCATCTGCAACAGCGAGTTGTAAGAAAGAGACCTCCAGATGTACGTATCTCTTATTTGTTCTACATGAATGCCACATGTTATGACTCTTTTTTTCCGTTTTGGATGATTTGACTTCTTTACTTTGTTGTAACATGGTTCTTAACCGCCTACCTGTTGCTTTCATTTCTGTGAAAGGTCGATGCGGCATTTCGCCTGCTCTCACTATTCGTCACATTTACTTGCGACGGTAATATATTGTTCCCACATGACATATTCTACAACCACTGTATATTATGACAACTGCCAAAACTACAGAAGGAGAAAAGACCGGACGGAATGTTCATAATTTATTGGAAAAAAATTGGGACACGAGTTGGATTTGCACATGGAATCTCCCCGTTCGCCGTCCAACACCGTGAACGCATAACCATGACGCCGTGGCTACGCAACCATACTCGATGATGAACCTCTTGTTCTTGGACCGTTCACTGTTTCTGTTCCTTCTTTCTTTTTTCACAGTTCAGTACACCTTCTTCCTGTTTTCATGCTTGATCTGTGCTCAGTTTTTGACGAGCTATCCACTGGGCCGTCTCACGACGAAATCGGGAGGGTGTTTCCCTTGTAAGACACTCCTACAGTTGAGTCAACGTAAGGAAATCCCTGACACCTGGCACTGCTTTTGACAGCTTGTAACAAGTCCGATTTACGTATCCCGCTCGATCGGGATCTGATAGCAGCCCAAATAAATATTAATTAATGTGACCGTGTACCTAGTGGGGCTGGCAATCGGATTTGACTGCTACGGAATTGTTACATTCCATTTTGTCCTTCTCAAATGCTGTAATAATGAAATGTCCGGTGACAAGAAGAAACGCCAACACAGCTTCACTAATCAAGGACCTATATTCGTCTCAAAACACAAAAGGAAGGAGACAGGCACTGCCTTCGTCGTACATATTTAATTACGGCTAATCTCAGCACAGGCTTCCTCGCTATTCATTATCGTCACACGCAAATTCAATCGCTGCAATCCAACACTGCAACCCAACATTGCAATCCAAATGATGCCGGCGCGGTAGACACGGAACCACAAATATCGGCACAGAAATATCACTGATCACTCTCGTAATTATACTTTTTCACTTTCCCGTATTATTCTATCACAAAGGGGCTAAACCGCGGCGATGGCCACTCCCTTTGTCGGTAAAGCCTTGCATTACAACAACAGGCCTCCACACGGCTCGGCCCGCAACCTGGAAACTGACTGAACTCACACTCGCTCTTGCAACACGACACACTATCGATTGTTTGCCCCATCGACCTGTGCCGAGTACAAACTTATAGTAAGGGCCTACGGACCCCTTACATCCCCGCCCTCAAAAACTTCTTTGGAGCCTCTGGCGTAAAAGAATCGGCAAGGGAATTAGACATTGCTACATCTGAACAAAACACACAGTGTAAATTATTAATGAAATTACAATTCACCAAATAATCCCTCGGCTCCGGTAGTGAGCTGCCTCCACATTAATTTCTACAAAAGGTTATTACATCTCATAAACATGGCATTGTCTAAATTACAATTTTTTTATCAAGCAGCAATAGTCCTCTATAGTTCATAGTGAATGAAACACACAACATACAATCAAAAATTATTACTTGAACACATGACATATGAATCCTTATACTACAAATTAGTTGTTACAGGTTTTATACCCATTCTCAGGTAATCGTCGATATGAAATATGAAGTTCTAGTTATAATACATCAAAAAATACAATGCAAATAAACATGCCCCTTTTTCAAATGTCCGTTTAACAACTAAATGTCCGCCGGCCGGTGTGGCCGTGCGGTTCTAAGCGCGTCAGTTTGGAACCGCGTGACCGCTACGGTCGCAGGTTCGAATCCTGCCTCGGGCATGGATGTGTGTGGTGTCCTTAGTTAGGATTAAGTAGTTCTAAGTTCTAGGGGACTGATGACCTCAGTAGTTAAGTCCCATAGTGCTCAGAGCCATTTGAACCATTTTTGAACTAAATGTCCTAAATATATCTTAGTAGGTTTATTTGGGTCCTTGTAGCTCTCACTCTTGACCGGACCTCACCTGGAGTGTCATTTAATTTTCCGGTCCCTCCACCTCTTCCTCTATAATCAGACGAATGATTAAAATGATTCCTTGGGTCATTACTTCCCTCTCGGTTTTGATCATTAGCTTGACTGTGTTCCTGTGATGGAACAGATTCCAACTGTTCCAGTATTTCCATCAAGGCCTCCCTATCTTTAATTAGGCTCCCGGATACAGTTTCTTGCATTCTCCGGCTCATTCTTCTTTTTATCGCTGATATCACTACGTCATCACTCAGGGGTTGTTCCAAGGTCTCATTCAATTCCCACAAATGTTCGGCAGACTCTCTCAACGTTCCTCTCCATGTACTAAGTGACTTGCGGTGTAGTAGGTCCTCAATCGCTGCACACTGATGACTTTTGGACCAGTATTTCTTCAAGAATTCCTCTTCAAACTGACCGTAACTAGTAGTCCCTTCTTTCTTCCTGAATCCCCAAGTGAAGGCCTCACCTTCCATTCTATCTATTGCAAATTGAATCTTGTCTGAGTCTTTAAGATGTGCTGGGAAAACTCCTTTTAACCATTTCATAAATATCATTGGGTGCAACCCTCCTTTTGGTCTAAATTTCTGCCCTGTATTATTTTGGACGTACCGATTATCACTGCTCATCAAGGTAACGACTTTACCTTCCCCAACGGTTAAAGTGGCATTGGTAATTCGTTTATCAATTTCTTCTGTCTTGCTCTCCAATTGCTGCACTCCCTGTTGTAATTGCCTGACCTCCATTGCAACCCTCTTGTTATCCTCTTCTCGTTGCACGGCTATAGCATTTCTCAGATTGACAGCCAGTTGGTTTTGCCTATCTGCTATCCCCTTAACCGCATCATTGTATTGTTTCTGCATCTGCGTCACCTCGGCGATTCGATGATTGCAATTTGTTTCCACTTCGTTGATTCTTTCTCCCAATTTGGCTTTCGTTTCTTCAATATCGTCTTCCATCTTTTTTGTTAACTTTCCTTCCATCTTCTCCATGTCTCCCTGGACTTGGTCTATGCTCTTCTGGAGCTTCCTCTCTCTCTCTCGTCGATGTCCATCTTCAGTCGTTCTTGTAACTCCTGCATTTCCTTCTTCAGATTACATTCCATCTTCATTTGCGATGTTTTGATCTCTTGTAAACCTTTCTCTAATGATGCGTTAGTTTCTTGTAAACCCTTTAGTGATTCTCTTGTTTCTTGTAAACCTTTCTCTAATGACTCTCTGAGACCTTTCTCTAATGATGCGTTAGTTTCTTGTAAATCTTCCTTTAATGATTCTCTGAGACCTTTCTCTAATGAGTCTCGGGATATTCTTCCCTCTTCTCTAGTTTCCTTAACCTCCTTTAGCAAGTCTGCCAACACCGACCACATATCGGCACCCTCTGAAACTGACTTATTTCTCGTCGTTTGTCCTGGTGTCTCGGGATAACTAGTTGAATGTGCTAATGGGCTATCTAATGACAATCCATAACCACTGATTCCTGAATCATCTCTGTCTTCCTGTCCTATCCTTTTCCTTTCAACTACTGCCTCACAAACCTGCTTATCTTCAGTAGACATGTTTGGTTTATTTTTAATGCACAGGCAAGTAATACAGAATAACCTCTAGTAACCCAAAACACTCCTAATTATCGCGAAACTAATCAAACAATAACTGCAGTATCTTCAGTTAATTCCAAATTGATACACTACGTATGAATACTGAACATAACAACTCTCAAAAACTAATAATTTCAAATATCAATTCTCACATACACAGCTTATGTAAAATGTTCTAAATAAGATAAATCACACCACTCATAAAATCTATAAACGTAAAATCCCCAAAAACAATAAGCATATCTGTATAATTACCATTTAGACAATGCAGTATGCATAAATAAGTATGCTATAGTTCAGAGTATGTTTCGCAAACTTTTCGGAAATTACTGTAATTGGGCACTTTTCCTAATGTGCAATTCAGTTTACAATTGTCTATTTACCGCGAAGACTGCACACTACAATTTAACGTTATGCCAACCAGTCATCTTCACTCACCAACTGACGTTACCACGAGTCGTGATGTTTTGACGTTTGAAGTGGGCGTGGCGCTGTACTGCCGCCGGAGCCGCGTGAAGTCGCGCTGAAGATCTGTGGCGAGTCGTCGTAGTTCTCCGTCGGCCGCTCCGTGGCGCTGCAGGCGGGTGTAGTTTGTAGTTCGGCCGCTAGATGCCGGGTCAGCACTCGGTGTCTCGAAGTCGCACTGAAGACCGTCGGTGTAGTGCGTCTGTGCTTGAACTACTCCTTGCACAGGTAGTTGGGATGACGTGTGAAATCACCTCGCAGATCGAAGCTCTTTGGCGCAACTGCTACACGGGGCTGCGTGACGTCACTCAACAATTGCGTCGCCACATAAATTGCCGTCCGCATAACAGTTTATGGGTCCACATGAAGCTGTCTGATTTTCACTATTCAAAAAGCAATTCCAGTCACAATATTACTATTAAACACTTCTGTAAATCTTTCGTGACGAATTCTTAGTTCGTTTTGCTGTTGTAATGTTCACACGTGTCTTTCTTTGGTGTTCACTTTTCACAGTTTTTCGCGCGGATTTACGCATTTGCACATTATAACACAGTTTATTGACACTATTATTCTTATCTAATATGGCAAGAAAAAACAGTTTAGTCATAATCGTAAGATGCTATTACTTCGTATTGTTCAAAATGCACTGTTTCTTGTCGCGATTTCAAAATTTATGCTCTGTCTCGATCCAACATTGAAAAATATTTTCTCGCGTTAAGCAAGGTAAAATTACCTATTGTTCTTTACTGTTCGTCCGAAAATTGCACTTGTCCTTTCACGGTAAGCCAAGGGTGTAACAAGTCCGATTTACGTATCCCGCTCGATCGGGATCTGAGAGCAGCCCAAATAAATATTAATTAATGTGACCGTGTACCTAATGGGGCTGGCAATTGGATTTGACTGCTACGGAGTTGTTACATTCCATTTTGTCCTTCTCAAATGCTGTAATAATGAAATGTCCGGTGACAAGAAGAAACGCCAACACAGCTTCACTAATCAAGGACCTATATTCGTCTCAAAAACACAAAAGGAAGGAGACAGGCACTGCCTTCGTCATACATATGTAATTACGGCTAATCTCAGCACAGGCTTCCTCGCTATTCATTATCGTTACACGCAAATTCAATCACTGCAATCCAACACTGCAACCCAACACTGCAATCCAAATGATGCTGGCGCGGTAGACGCGGAACCACAAATATCGGCACAGAAATATCACTGATCACTCTCGTAATTATACTTTTTCACTTTCCCGTATTATTCTATCACAAAGGGGTTAAACCGCGGCGATGGCCACTCCCTTTGTCGGTAAAGCCTTGCATTACAACAACAGGCCTCCACACGGCTCGGCCCGCAACCTGGAAACTGACTGAACTCACACTCGCTCTCGCAACACGACACACTATCGATTGTTTGCCCTATCGACCTGTGCCGAGTGCAAACTTATAGTAAGGGCCTACGGACCCCTTACAAGCTTTGAACTGCGAAGCGGTAAACGGCTGTAGGCGGAAAGAACAGCCGTCCGTAGAGCTTTGTATAGGCGTTGCTATAGAGACTTCTACAAAATTGCGTTGTAGATACGTGAAGCAGCTCTACCTATACATTGATAAATCATGCATGTTTCTTTGTACGACCGTTCCATAATTTAAAGGTTTTTTTCAGGAACTCACAGAAATGAATTTTGTTCAATGTTATACTACAAACACAGTTCATTTTTCGTTTCCGTTTCTAATAGAAAATTCGGAAAATAATTACCCAGGCAATCCCGGTTGGTCAACTAGTCGTTAACAGATCGGGCATGCGGCTCGACTGGAGCCTGAGAGAGTTAATTTGTACATATGGATTCGACCTGTATTGTGAAGTTAGAGCGAGTTGCCCAGAGCTTCCAGAATCTTCTTAGACGCGCGCTAGTTTTTCAAGTTATTAATACAGTCCGCATAATGTCCATTTAATGATTTACACAGTCCACCAGTTGCGACGAACCAATGGTAACGAACCGAAAGATTCTGTTTCCCACCTGAGTTTTGTTGTATCCCTCATTAACCTTGGATACTTTACAAGAGTTAAGTTTTCAGCAGAAATTCAGAAAAAATTTTCATATACAACTGTTATAATTTTTCAAAATACTCTCCATGAGCACTTATACATTCTTCCATCCTTTGAAACCACTTTAAAAATGTCTCATCCAAGTATTTTTAGGGAAGTCACTTAAGAGTGCTGTTTTATGCTGCGATAGCCTCATCATCGGACGAAAAACACTACCTACGCATTATTTTCCTTTGTCTTTGGGAACAGGGAGAAGTTACACGGAGCTAGGCCGGCTTAATAGTGTGGGTGCGCCGGTGCGGTAACACTCGCATTTTCTCCTTCTCCAAGAAGGCCATTGTTCTGGCAGCCGTTGTATGCTGAGGAATTGTTGTCATGAGGAAGAAGGTGTCTACTCGTCGATTTTGGACATTGTAATCTCCACATGGCGACGGCTTTCGGCATTCGGTCACTTACCACTCAGCATTGACTGTTCGACGTGCTTCAAGGGTCACAAAGTTGAAATGATCTATCCTGATGAAGAATGTGGCCACCATCTTCTATCCAGAGTTCCTACATCTTGGAACTTTCGTGGCTGTTTACTTACCTGGAAAGCACTGTACTCAAGATTGCCTCTTAGTCCCAGGGTCGTGATGGTACAGCCACTGTGCCTTTGGGCCACCCTTGGTCAAGTTTTTCAAGCATAAAGCGACACCAATCCATTCCTTTGTGTTTTGGGCTACTGTCAGGAAAACTGACACACAACGGTCACATCTTTTAGTTAGGCCTAAATGATCGTGAACGACAATCTGCGCTACTGTCAACCCAATATTTAAGGTCCTTTCAGTGTCACAGTATGTGAGATGAGGATAATCTTCGATCATTTTCCTCTTAGCATAAATGTTTTCTTGGGAAACTGCCGTTATTGGGCGACCGGCACAGGGATCATATTGAGGGGACTATCGATCCTCTGAAAATTCGCGAAACCGATCTCCAATGGTGGCCTTAGAAGCGGCAGACTCATCAAAAACACGTACCAGAGAAGAGAGGCATTCTTCTGCAGTTATCTTCTTTTTTTTGTCGCAATAAGCCATTGCACGAAAATTGCGGTGCGCCAGATCTATCTCGCTATACAATGTGTTTGTAGCTAGAACAGTGTTATGAAATGTGTCACGGCGAACTTACCTAAGAGAAAATGAACGCCTCGGCATCGTCAACGTATTCCCCGACGGAAGGTTCAGCACCAGAGGCAGACGTAGTAGTCGATGAAGTACATTCTGATGCTTTATACGCCGTAACTGTTCCCATCTGCTCCAACACTTCTGTTGGCATTTGATAATATTGTGGCCTGTTGGTACGTAATATAGTGCCAACATTGTTTCTTCCTTCTCATTTCTGCTCGAATAGACAAAAGCGAATTCATCGTTTCGAATTTCATCCTACTTCTCGCTTTAGTTTGAATAATGTTCATCTACTTTTTTGTTTCCAGTTCCTCAGTCGACCATGGTAACATTAGTCGAGAAAAGCAAGCATTGTAAATAATTTGGTGAAATGCGTGTCATAACTATATGTAAGCGCTTCACATCAGAAATCAGTAGTGCCTATGGATTCGAACCGTTTCACAAGAGTTACAGTTTCCCACTGAAAAACAGTTTTTGTTAGTCTACATCTACATCTACATCTACATGACTACTCTGCATTTCACATTTAAGTGCTTGGCAGAGGGTTCATCGAACCACAATCATACTATCTCTCTACCATTCCACTCCCGAACAGCGCGCGGGAAAAACGAACACCTAAACCTTTCTGTTCGAGCTCTGATTTCTCTTATTTTATTTTGATGATCATTCCTACCTTTGTAGGTTGGGCTCAACAAAATATTTTTCGCATTCGGAAGAGAAAGTTGGTGACTGAAATTTCGTAAATAGATCTCGCCGCGACGAAAAAGGTCATATATATAGATCAGGAACAGCAGAAGTCCCAGGACGCTTCCCTGGGGAATTGGCATTTGATAATATTGTGGCCTGTTGGTACGTAATATAGTGCCAACATTGTTTCTTCCTTCTCATTTCTGCTCGAATAGACAAAAGCGAATTCATCGTTTCGAATTTCATCCTACTTCTCGCTTTAGTTTGAATAATGTTCATCTACTTTTTTGTTTCCAGTTCCTCAGTCGACCATGGTAACATTAGTCGAGAAAAGCAAGCATTGTAAATAATTTGGTGAAATGCGTGTCATAACTATATGTAAGCGCTTCACATCAGAAATCAGTAGTGCCTATGGATTCGAACCGTTTCACAAGAGTTACAGTTTCCCACTGAAAAACAGTTTTTGTTAGTCTACATCTACATCTACATCTACATGACTACTCTGCATTTCACATTTAAGTGCTTGGCAGAGGGTTCATCGAACCACAATCATACTATCTCTCTACCATTCCACTCCCGAACAGCGCGCGGGAAAAACGAACACCTAAACCTTTCTGTTCGAGCTCTGATTTCTCTTATTTTATTTTGATGATCATTCCTACCTTTGTAGGTTGGGCTCAACAAAATATTTTTCGCATTCGGAAGAGAAAGTTGGTGACTGAAATTTCGTAAATAGATCTCGCCGCGACGAGAAAGGTCATATATATAGATCAGGAACAGCAGAGGTCCCAGGACGCTTCCCTGGGGAACACCTGATATCACTTCAGTTTTACTCGATGATTTGCCGTCTATTACTACGAACTGCGACCTTCCTGACAGGAAATCACGAATTCAGTAGCACAACTGAGACGATACCCCATAGGCCCGCTGCTTGATTAGAAGTCGCTTGTGAGGAACGGTGTCAAAAGCTTTCCGGGAATCTAGAAATACGGAATCAACTTGATATCCCTTGTCGATAGCGGCCATTACTTCGTGCGAATAAAGAGCTAGCTGCGTTGCACAAGAACGATGCTTTCTGAAACCATGCTGATTACGTATCAATAGATCGTTCCCTTCGAGGTGATTCATAATGTTTGAATACAGTATATGCTCAAAAACCCTACTGCAAACCGACGTCAATGATATAGGTCTGTAGTTCGATGGATTACTCCTACTACCCTTCTTAAACACTGGTGCGACCTGCGCAATTTTCCAATCTGTAGGTACAGATCTATCGGTGAGCGAGCGGTTGTATATGATTGCTAAGTAGGGAGCTATTGTATCAGCGTAATCTGAAAGGAACCTAATCGATATACAATCTGGACCTGAAGACTTGCCCGTATCAAGCGATTTGAGTTGCTTCGCAACCCCTAAGGTATCTACCTCTAAGAAACTGATGCTAGCAACTGTTCGTGTTTCAAATTCTGGAATATCCGATTCGTCTTCCCTGGTGAAGGAATTTCGGAAAACTGCGTTCAATAACTCCGCTTTAGCGGCACAGTCGTCGGTAACAGTACCATCGTCACTGCGCAGCGAAGGTATTGACTGCGTCTTGCCACTTGTGTACTTTACATACGACCAGAATTTCTTCGGATTTTCTACCAAATTTCGAGACAATGTTTCGTTGTGTAACCTATTAAAGGCATCTCGCATTGAAGTCCGTGCCAAATTTCGCGCGTCTGCAAATTTTAGCCAATCTTCAGGATTTCGCGTTCTTCTGAACTTCGCATGCTTTCTCCGTTGCCTCTGCAACAGCATTCGGACCTGTTTTGTGTACCACGGGGGATCAGTTCCATCTCTTACCAATTTATGAGGTATGAATCTCTCAATTGCTGTTGCTACTATATCTTTGAATTTGAGCCACATCTCGTCTACATTTGCATAGTCAGTTCGGAAGGAATGGAGATTGTCTCTTAGGAAGGCTTCTAGTGACACTTTATCCGCTTTTTTAAATAAAATTATTTTGCGCTTGTTTCTGGTGGATTTGGAAGAAACGGTATTGAGCCTAGCTACAACGACCTTGTGATCACTAATCCCTGTATCAGTCATGATGCTCTCTATCAGCTCTGAATTGTTTGTGGCTAAGAGGTCAAGTGCGCTCCCGCAACCATTCACAATTCGCGTGGGTTCGTGGACTAACTGCTCGAAATAATTTTCGGAGAAAGCATTTAGGACAATCTCGGAAGATGTTTTCTGCCTACCACCGGTTTTGAACAATTATTTTTGCCAACATATCGAGGGAAGGTGGGGTATTTATTTGTTACGAGACTCAAATTTTCTCTGATCTATTCAGCAACTATATCATCGGAGTCTGGGGGTCGGTAGGAGGAGCCAATTATTAACTTATTTCGGCAGTTAAGTATAACCTCCTCCCATACCAATTCGCACGGAGTATCTACTTCGACTTCACTACAGGATAAACTACTACTGACAGACACAAACAGTCCACCACCAATTCTGCCTAATCTATCTTTCCTGATCGCCGACTGAGACTTCGTAAAAATTTCTGCAGAACTTATTTCAGGCTTTAGCCAGCGTTCTGCACCCATAACGATTTCAGCTTCTGTGCTTTCTATTAGCACTTGAAGCTCAGGGACTTCCCCAGCACAACTACAACAATTTACAACTACAATTCCGACTGTTCCTTGATCCAAGCACGTCCTGCATTTGCCATGCACCCTTTGAGATTGCAGCCCACCCCATACTTTCCCGAGGCCTTCTAACCTAAAAGGTATGCCAAGATCAATATTACATGATTTTTGTTCTGGGTGTAGTTGAGGTTTTCTCAGTTCATCAATATTTTTTCGACTTCATACCCTAGATATGGTTTGAGATCTAAGTTCTTTTCAAAATCTAAATTTAATTTTTTTGCACAGGATGTGTGGTGACAACAACTTTTTTCGTTAATGACTCTATTAGCGCAACGAGGTCATTTAACAGCTTGCACAAATCCCCTGTGTTGGATTCTAAATGTTTATTAACCATATGCATATCTGAAGGAATAGGCTTTAAAAATAATAAATACGACAAACTGCATTCATCAGGAAACATTGCATAAAGCATTTGATTCGCGTTATTTCAAAGTGCGCCGTAAGCTATAACCACCGATCTGTAATTCTTGTTACCACAGGCTCTATGGACAACCATGGCGTCACATGCCCGTCGAATTTTGAAGGGTTCTGCTTCTTCATTGATTGTCTGATAAACATCACGATACAACTGTTACGAGTTAAGAATGAAAAAACCATTTATATGTTTCCCCGCTAAGAAGTCAGCATTTCTTGGCAGCGTTTCATTCGCTGCAGAAACAACAATTTGAACTTAATGGAATGCACATGCACCAAATGCGGAATGTCTTCTTTGGTGGACACAATTGTTAACACCTATCGTTATAATCGCACTGTCTGTGCCTACTCCCTGCAACTTGCTTGGATCTAATTTGAATTCTTGAAGCGTCTCTTTAGTTGATGCCGCAGTAGACAGTGCATTACAGAGCTCTAGATCGGCTAGTTTCGGAAATGTTGAAATTATCGTATTTGTGGCAGCACTGTAATATATTACTGTTTTTCCTAAAAATATTAGCAGTTGGGATTTGATAAGTTTTCTTGAGACCGGGAAGTTTATGTCCACGAATCAGCATGGTTTAAGGAAGCAACGTTCGTGCGAAACTCAACTTGCTCTTTCCTCAAATGATATACTGCGAACTATGGATGCACGGAAACAAGCAGAGTCCATATTTCTAGGTTACTGGAAAGCATTTGGAACAGTGGCCCACTGCAGATTGTTAATGAAGGTACGAGCGTAATGGTATAGGTTCCCAGCTATGTGAACGGCTCGAAGGCTTATTGAGTGACAGAACCCAGTATGTTGTACTCGAGGGTGAGCGTTCTTCAGAGACAAGATAAGTGTACTAGCGAATTGTGATAGGACCACTATTTATTCTCCATACATAAATGACCTAGCGGACGGGGTGGGCAGCAATCTGCTGTTCCTTGCTAACAATGCTGTTGTGCAACGGAATCTGTCGTAGTTGAGTGACTGTAGGAGGATACAAGACGACTTAGACAAAATTTGTAATAGGTGTATGAATGGCAGTTGGCTCTAAATGTACAAAAATGTCAGTTAATGCGAATGAGTAGGAAAAACAGACACGTAATGTTCGGATACAGCATTAGCAGTGTCGTGCTTGACCAGTCACGTCACAAAGCGATAGGAATCTGGGAAAGTGTGCTTCATCTGTAAAGGACACGCCATGTAGGACGCTAATGCGACCTATTCCTGATTACTGCTCGTGTTTTTCGGACCCGTACCAGATGGGATTAAAGGAAGACATCGAATCAGGCTGTTAGATTTGTTACCGGTAGATTTGATCAGCGCGCTAATATTACGTAGATACTTCGTGAACTCAAATACGGATCCTAGGAGGGAAGACGAAGTCCTTTTCGCGAAACGCTGTTGAGGAAATTTAGAGAAGTGGCATTTGAAGCTGACTGCAGAACGATTCTACTGCCGCCAACATACATTGCGCGAAGGACCACGAAGATAAGATACGAGAAATTAGGACTCATACGGAGGCTTATAGATAGTCATTTTTCCCTCGCTCTGTTTGCGAGTGGAACAGGAACGGAAATGACAAGTAGAGGCAAATGGTACCCTCCGCTACGCACCGTACGTTGGCTTACGTAGTATGTATGTGGATGCGATGTCTGTTGACCCATCAACTAGAATGCTATACATGCTGTCACCGATGTCGTGCCGCAAATTTCCAATAAAATAGGGCCTTGCCACATGTTTGATAACTGCATTACACTTTGTTCCATGTGTGAAGTTTTCTGGCAACGTGGCTGTCTGTGAATTTACTCTTGCACGAATTACTTCAGTGACGCCGCGCGGAGTGGCCGTGCGGTTTGAGGCGCCATGTCACGGATTGCACGGCCCCTCCCGCCGGAGATTCCAATCCTACCTCGGGCATGGGTGTACACTACTGGCCATTAAAACTGATACACCAAGAAGAAATGCAGATGATAAACGGGCATTCATTGGACAAATGTATAATACTAGACAACCACCTCTGGCCGTAATAATGGCCTTGATACGCCTGGGCATTGAGTCAAACAGAGCTTGGATGGCGTGTACAGCTACAGCTGCCCATGCAGCTTCAACACGATACCACGGTTCATCAAGAGTAGTGATTGGCGTATTGTGATGAGCCAGTTGCTCGGCTACCATTGACCAGACGTTTTCAATTGGTGAGAGATCTGGAGAATGTGCTGGCCAGGGCAGCAGTCGAACATTTTCTGTATCCAGAAAGGCCCGTACAGGACCTGCAACATGCGGTCGTGCATTATTCTGCTGAAATGTAGGGTTCAGCAGGGATCGAATGAAGGGCAGAGCCACGGGTCGTAACACATCTGAAATGTAACGTCCACTGTTCAAAGTGCCGTCAATGCGAACAAGAGGTGACCGAGACGTGCTACCAGTGGCACCCCATACTATCACGCCGGGTGATACGCCAGCATGGCGATGACGAATACACGCTTCTAATGTGCGTTCACCGTGATGTCGCCAGACACGAATGCGACCATCATGATGCTGTAAACAGAACCTGGATTCATCCGAAAAAATGACGTTTTGCCATTCGTGCACCCAGGTTCGCCGTTGAGTACACCATCACAGGAGCTCCTGTCTATGATGCAGCGTCAAGGGTCACCGCAGCCATGTTCTCCGAGCTGATAGTCCATGCTGCTGCAAACGTCGTCGAATTGTTCGTGCAGATGGCTGTTGTCCTGCAAACGTCACCATCTGTTGACTCAGGGATCGAGACGTGACTGCACGATCCGTTACAGCCATGCGGATAAGATGCTTGTCATGTCGACTGCTAATGATGTGAGGCCGTTGGGATCCAGCGCGGCGTACAGTATTACCCTCCTGAATCCACCGATTCCATATTCTGCTAACAGTCATTGGATCTGGACCAACACGAGCAGCAATGTCGCGATACGATAAACCGCAATCGGGATAGGCTACAGTCCGACCTTTGTCAAAGTCGGAAACGTGATGGTACGCATTTCTCCTCCTTACACGAGGCATCACAACATCGTTTAACCAGGCAACGCCGGTCAACAACTGTTTGTGTATGAGAAATCGGTTGGAAACTTTCCTCATGTCAACACGTTGTAGGTGTCGCCGCCGGCGTGAACCTTGTGCGAATGGTCTGAAAAGCTAATCATTTGCATATCACAGCATCTTCTTCCTGTCGGTTAAATTTCGCGTCTGTAGCAACGTCATCTTCGATGCGTAGCAATTGTAATGGTCAGTAGTGTACTTGTTGTTCTTAGCATATGTTAGTTTAAGTCAGTTTAAGCAGTGTGTAAGTGTAGGGACCGGTGACCTCATCAGTTTGGTCCCTTAGAAATTCACAAAGACTTGAAGATTTGATTTGAATTTTAATGATCACATGACATGATAGCAAGTGGTTGGAAACAAATAAGGCAGGGAAATCCTCAGTTTGATTCGCTTCTAAAGATCCTTTTACGGTTTCCAAAGGTATTTTTGTTTTGTCTTAAACTAGAAAGTGGCGTTGCGACTGTCTTGCGTTTTTTATGTCATTGTAGCTTAATACATCGCCATAACGCGCTAACAAAGAACTACGGCAAAGTTGACTTAAATAAGCCCTCGGTCACAATTTTTAGTCTTTTTGACCAGGTTTCAACACTCCTATGAGTGCCTTCATCAAAAATTAAACATTTAATGTGGCCTATAACATAAGTACGAAGTTATAGCAAAACAAAATTTATGTAAAAGTAAGTACCGATTAACAGTACAAGAAAGAGAGGGTATTTACATGTCACGTATAAAATAAATATCAAGCCAGAAAGGCTTTAGTCCCAAAAATTTTAAAGAGAATACATGAAAGGCGAACCACTGTGGGCTGCTCATACCTATAAAGCCACAGGTAGCAACCGACTGAGGCGCCCGCGTTGGCAAGTGAGGGCAGGTGAATATTACACCAAGAATGTCATCTAGTAGCCGTAAATATAAATAGACTACTTAACATTTAAACTATAGACAGCCGAATGTTAAAATGAAAAGTATTTAGTACATAAACTAACAGGCGAAGTATTATTTAACAACAGCAGACGTCGTAACTTTTTGCTTATGTAAAAGCATAGAAATACAGTTTGAAGACTGATAACTGATTAACAATGCAAAAAGAGGCAGTACTTACACGTCACGTATAAAATAAATATTAAATGAAAAAACTTTAGTTACAATTTTAATGCAGAATGCGTGGAAAATAAGCCACCACCGGCTGCGCGCATATGTCGAGCTACAGGTAGCGTCAGACTGAGGCGCCCTCGTTAACAACTGCGGGCAGGTGAACATTGCACCGAAAGTGCCATCTGGTAGCCGCAAGAACAACCTGACTACTTAACATTCAAATAAAGACAGGAGAATATTGTGATGAACGGTATTCAGTACACGATGTGAATGGCAACATTTTGTTTAACAGCGGCAGATAAAGTAACATTTTTGTTTACATCAGAACAGTTTAAAAAATGAAAACATCATTATAGAAAATACAAAAAGGGTGGATTGACAAAGCTTGTAGAAAACGATATAACATGAAATACAGCCAATAAACCGTTTAATAAACAAAAATTATGAGTTGACTTAGATGGAAAAAACATTTCGGTAAGTGGACGAGGAAAAACGAAATTAAGTATTAAGTAAAGGTTTGAAGAAATATTTATTACGCAACTGCAGCTGCTTATTGAGAATGAGACTATCATTTCGAGAAAGATGTTTAAAAATTTCTAATTCTTCAAGAGTATCTAATCTACGCCTTTTCTTCTCGGTGTGCAAAATGTTGATATCGTTAATAGCTTTAGGCGCGTGACCTATTATCAGGTGGGAGCAAAAGACGAATTTTGGATGCTAGTGCCATTTTTTCTTAAAAGATGTTCTTTATATCTGGTTGTAAAGGCACATCCTGTTTGTCCTATGTAGTAAAAAGAGCAGGAGTCGCAGAAAATTTTATAGACGCCATAACTTTCTAAAGAGGAACGAGTCGATTTTAAATTATGAATGAAGTTTTTTCAAATTATTATTGGTAGAAAAGGCAAGGTTACAATTGTATTTATTACGATGAATGCATTGGATCTGATAGAAGATGGGCCCGAAGAAAGGAATAGAAAAAGGGTCCGAAGAAAGGCATAGAAAAATATTTTTTTGGGTTAGATTCAATGATAGAGGTACCGCAGTTCCGTTTCAACCGCGCTAGCGAGTGGACGCTGTTAAGTGCTGTGCTGCATTTCCGTGTTTACATCGTTGTACTTGTGCTTCGCCGAGTGCTGTCCGTCCGTTAATCTCCGTTCATATTGGTTCAAATGGCTCTGAGCACTATGGGACTTAACAGCTGAGGTCATCAGTCCCCTAGAACTTAGAACTACTTAAACCTAACTAACCTAAGGACATCACACACATCCATGCCCGAGGCAGGATTCGAACCTGCGACCATAGCGGCCGCGCGGTTGCAGACTGAAGCGCTTAGAACCGCTCGGTCACCCGGCCTGCTCGTTCATATTCTTTGTGATCTGATCGCTCCTTCTGGTCGTGCTGCTGCTAATTGGAATTTCGGTTGTCACTGAATTAACCATGGCTACAAACCTCAGGAAGAGTACCGTGGTATTTGCTTTTGACAAGGAATCCCGTCCTGTTCAGCCGACATCCCTGGAAACAGATGACTGGATTACACAGGTAATTGGTCGTCTCAATTCTGAAACCGTCCATAGCTGGAAACTGGATCAGGAAAGATACCGTGTTTTTGTCAGGTTATTCAGTGCTGCGACTGTTGATAAAGCGTTACGGAAGTGGGATTATGAAGTAGATTTTGTGCATAGAAATGGTCATAGAAGTAATGTTTCCATCTATAGAGCTGACATACATTATAAAACTGTTCGTGTCTTGAATCTTCCCATTGAAATTGAAAATGATAAGATTAAGGAAACTCTTTCAAACTACGGGGACGTTAAATCAATTGCAAATGAAAGATGGTCGCCTCTCTTTAGACTGCAGTGTTTCAACGGAGCCCGCTGTGCAGAGATGAACGTTAAGACAAATATTCCGTCTCAGAAAACTGTTTGTGGGTATAAGGCACAAATTGTTTATACAGGTCAGGAAGCTACATGTCATATATGTAACGAAACCGGCCACTTCAGACAGGAATGTCCGCGGCGAACGGTTGTTCTTAAAAGTAATTTGTTACAGCGTCAGAAGCTTACCTTAAATGATCTGTTACGAAAGAATAGCCCGGGTCAATTGGTTGAGGATGTTAACGCAGCGGGCCAAGCTGATGTCTCTCTTCACGATAACAGTCAATGTCCCCCGTTAACAACAAAGGGAAACCCTGTTACCACTACACGTGAAACTGAAATGCAACCGAAAATGCAACCTCTGGAGACAACTGATTGTTGTTTAGAGGACGAACTGTTCTGTTCAGCTCCCTCAGTTTGCAAGCAAAACAGTGCGTTGAGGAGGCAGAGGAACCGGAAGGCAAAATGCGAATGGAAACTGATGAACAGAAAGATAATACACATACGGTACCAGAAAATGAAGGGGGTGTAGTCAGAATTAATTTGCAAGAAACAACAGGTGCAGTAGCTAATTGCAAAGATCAACAGCTATCTGTTAGTACAAAAATTCTGGGAGAGGTTGCACAACTGCCGACTCCATTTGTTTCCCTCGATCAGGAAGTAAGTGATATTAATAAAGAACGAGGAAGTGGTGGCCAAAATGAAATCACGGTCAACACCTCAGGGCAGGCGCCGGCAACGGAAATTGCGAAAGCGTCTGCTGCTGCTCCAGATGAGCCGCAAAGTAAAACACAAACGCAACCACATGTGAATGTAGCTCGTAACCAAGGGAAGGGAAAATCCGGAAAGGGCGACCCAAGCCCAAAGAATGTTCGGTACGAAACGGTCCTACGCGAATCACTGGAGGAAAAGTCCGAAAGTTTACAAGGAAATCTGTCTGCTTGGGGTATAAGAGAAAACGTAAGTAGAAAAAAAGAAAAAAACGGGACAGTAAGTAATAAACTGATTAAAGTGTTATTCCAAGTTCAGCCTTCCGAGAAAACTGCTATAGCTTTACTGAACCCTGAACCACAGAAAACTAAACTACATAGTGACAGCGTAATGACGCAATCTTATTCTGTCACCCCTATAAACATAAATAAAATTACGTCCGGTTTGAAATTATCGGCAGTTAAGGAATTTTTGTACGAATCCGCGACTGATATTGCCCTGTTACAAGAAGTTCTAATGTCGGATTTAGTAATTCCCTGTTATGTCAGTTACATAAATGTGTCTCCCAAAACAAGCGTTGGAATAGCTGTTTTGGTGAGGGAAGGGATTAAAGTAAGCGAGGTGAAGCGACTGGAATCGGGAAGGGAAATAGGACTAAATATCTATGAAGCGACTATCATCAATTTGTATGTCCCTTCAGGAAGTTCTCAACGAGCTGACAGAGCACGTTTCTTCAAACATGACCAGATATACTTGTTACGGAAAACTACAAGACAGATATTACTTGGAGGTGATTTTAATTGTGTTTTAAATCGAAAAGATCAGTATCTGATTTTAATTTCTCAAGTGAACTAAAACAACTAGTTACTGGTTTAGAATTAAAGGAGATATGGGAAATCAAATACCCCTCCGTTGTTGAGTTCACTTATGTCACGGCAACATCTCGAAGCAGGATTTATAGATTATATATTTCTAAAAATCTTGAAACTTAACGTGGCAAAAATAGAAACCATTCCTACGTACTTTTCCGACCATTCAAGTATCTTAGTTTGCATAAATCTAACAACACAGCCAGTTCGCCGATTCAAGAATCAGTGGAATCTGAACACTTCCTTGTCAGTAAATTATGATTTAGAAGACCTGATTAAAGAAGCATGGGCAATATGCCTGCCTGTTCGTAGTAGGTATGCCACTGCTATCGACTGGTGGGTTAAAATGGCGAAGCCAAAGCTGAGGAAGGTTCTTCTTCAATACAGTGCTCAGAGCGCAAGAGAAATGAAATGCACTATAGACTATTACTATTCCATTTTGAAAGATCTGTATGATCAGGTCACAGCAGGTTCTTCACTTCGGATAACAGACATCAAAAAAGTCAAATCCAAGTCACTTAATATCAAGAGAAGTCAAATGGAAGGGTTGAAGATAAAACTGAAGGCAAATTCGGTGTCAGAAGATGAAACTGCTTCCCTGTATCGTTTAGTGAAGCATACGAAAAACGGGAGAAGGACTTTTATTGATGAAATTCGAACAAATCACGGTACGATTCTCAGAACCC
Organism: Schistocerca serialis cubense; assembly: GCF_023864345.2. Classification (NCBI taxonomy): domain Eukaryota; kingdom Metazoa; phylum Arthropoda; class Insecta; order Orthoptera; family Acrididae; genus Schistocerca; species Schistocerca serialis. Next base: position 406,013,142 of record NC_064642.1, on the reverse strand, counting down.
AGCAGGATATAATGGACGAGATTTATCGCTAATATTGCGAGCTATATTCTGTAAATCAAAGTAGTGATGCTTCCTTGGACGAATTCTTTGACATCCTAGCACCACAGCTTACAGAAGATGACAATGAAAATTTCCTCGAGGTTGTCAGTGAAGAGGACGTGTATCAGACTCTGTGTGCCTCACCACCAAAAAAATCCCCAGGACCGGATGGTCCGCCGGCAGAGTTTTACATCCGTTACTGGCCTACAGTTGGCGCGAAAATCACGGACATTGTAAATGAGATTATTCAGGGTAAAATGATTCCGGCTGAGTTTAAGGAGAGTAAAATTGTTCTGGTGCCAAAAAATAATGGAAACAAATATTTAAATGCTTTTCGTCCAATTTCACTGCTGAATTCTGATCATAAATTAATAGCTAGAATAGTAAACAAGAGAATTTCATGCCTTACAGATAAAATTATTAGTCAGCATCAGAACTGCACGCAAGGCAGAACCATTTTTCAAAATCCAGCATAATTCAGGGATATCATTGCAATGGCTTCTGTAACAAACGTAAAATGTGATTTTTTTTTTAGATTTTTACAAAGCGTTCGATGCAGTAAATCATGAATATCATCTACGGACGTTGAAGAAAATAGGTTTCAACGATAGGGTCATAAAGTTGATAAAGAACATAGCAACTGGAATAAATGCTAAAAGAGCGGTGAATTGTCAACAATCCAGGCCGATACAAGTACAATGAGGTGTTGCTCAAGGAAGTCCTTTGTTCATGTCGCTCTACGCCATTGAACTGGACATGTCCATGCTAGATTTAAAGGCTTAGCATTATCAGGAAATAAAACAGTTATGAGCCTATGCTGACGATATAGGGGTCATTATAAGGAATAATGACGAGGTAACCACGCTACTGTACAGCAAACGAAAAAAAAGTAAGATGTTAAATCTCAGAGGTTTTGATAATATCAACGTTGAGTGGGCAAAATTAGTCCAACAACATAAAACGCTTGGGATCACCCTGACAGCATGCCCCATGAAAATGACGGCATTAACTTGGAAAGTTGCATTAGATAAACTGCAAGGAGCCATTATAGAGAATTTCACTCATATATGAACCAAGTTCAAAGAACAAAGTATATCAACTCAGGCATCCTCGCTAAAGCTTATGATACTGCCCAGCTGTTTCCAGTACCAAGAATGATAGCGAAGAGAATAATGTTCAAAATCACAAACTTTTTGTGGAGAAGTGTTCAGAGTACCTCTAAAGTCGCCACTTTAGATCCTAAAAATGGTGGACTAGGATTAACTGATATAACGGATAAAGCCTCTGCACTTTTTATCAAAAGGCAAGTTAATTTAATAAGAGACTCGCGAGAAAGCATAACCAGCCAACTTTAAGAGATCATTAAACCTCGAAGCCTGCTTCCCCCGATTGACGTGCAGAATATCAACAGTCGTTTACAGCATGTGAGGGTTTTCTATGTTGGGTTCAGTTATGTAAGTGCCGAATTCAGGCAGGCCATAATGCGCGAAAGAAAGAGAAGCGAAGGAAGGAACAATATAGAATGACAGTTTCCAAACATTGAGTGGACAGAGATTTAGAAAAACATTAGTTCTAATATGTTTACGTCTAATATAATAACGTCATGGTGCAAGACAGTTAAAAACATAGTTAGCACCAATGAAAGACTGTAAGCAGTCGGACTCTGTGACACAAAGTTATGTCAACAATGCCATCTAGTTGACACAATAATTCGTAGATATACTTGCAGCGGTCACATGAATAGTTGGAAGTGGATCCGAGAGAAAATAGTTCTGATTAGAAGGACATCCCCTGAGTATACGTATATCACTGTCATTGATACACAGGCCTGTAGCGCGCTATTTCCCAGGGGCAAAAAATAACGCAGTGTACTGGTTGCTGGGAAATTTTGTTAATTACGTCCTTAACAAATTAGGATCCGACAGTACCATAGAGTTCAAGGTACACATGCTGTGTGAATTCCACAAAATTAGAAGGTATTCGAATCACAAGAAAAAGTTCGGTAATATGTTAAACATTATATTTGAAAGAATGGGCATTGGTTAATATGAATAAAGAAGACTGTGTTGAGAGTGATGTATTGTAGTTATTTTAAGGATATTATTTAAAATTTTACTATCAATTTTTGGTGTGTGCTTTTTCTACTTCAGAGAGTAGTTTTTGAAATGTTATAAGCTAATGTACAGAACTTATGTAACAGTCAGATTGTGTGGCAATAGTGTCAAATACAAAACATTAAAGCTGCATTATTGGTTTATATTATAAATATGGAAATCGACAGTTTTTATGGAAATGTCCTTATCGATTGGTTAAAACCATAAGACTATCTGATATAATGTAATATTCAATGGCTGGCACATTGCTCTGTTCGTTTTTGCACTGTGATGTGTAAGTCAGTTTTGCAGCGAAGGACTTATTATACAGGTCTGTTCACATTAGCCCGCCGAGGTGGCGGAGCGGTTCTAGGCGCTACAGTGTAGAACCGCGCGACCGCTACGGTCGCAGGTTCGAATCCTGCCTAGGGCATGGATGTGTGTGATGTCCTTAGGTTAGTTAGGTTTAAGTAGTTCTAAGTTCTAGGGGACTGATGACTTGCGATGTTAAGTCCCATGGTGCTCAGAGCCATTTGAACCATTTTTTGCGCTAAAACAAATCCGTTGACGTAAAGAAGAACACATTAGCACCGGAACTACATGTATGCAGTATTTATGCAGTTGAAGATTTATGATACTAGAGAGCTTAATAATACGGGAGCGTAAGAATATAGGAACGAAGACGGAATACCGTGTATTATGAATGTTTAGGTGATATAAATTTAAGGGCTACTAGACGTTAGCAGATTCAGTAGCTGTATGTTGACAGGACTACGTAATTTCTAAAAATAATTTTACCGTAAAACCACGCAAATATTTTTAAAGTCCACGATAATTACCACTAGCCACCAGATGCAAAATTTACATTCCAGAGAGGTACTCAAAATCAGCGGATTTATTGGGAAAAGCACTAAATTGGCAACAATGCTCTTAACTCACCGTTCGCAGCATAGTTTGAAATCCAGTGATGGGGGAACCGGCACGCGCACGCTATAATGTCAAGAAACAACGCTCTTTCAAACTGAAACAGTACCATTTTCGTCAGACGTTCGGTTTAAGACCGGTATTACACTATCATATGTTTTTGACGCGTCGCGATAATAAAAGCATTTCAGTATTTGCTCAGGAAAGTGGCTTCTTATTTTACAGAACAGAATACTCACTTGAGAAACGCTATATGTGCAGAAGACAGGCTTACTGTGACACTGCGATTTCTTGATACGGGAGAGAGCTACTATAGTTTATAATACAGCACTCGAATACCGCAATGCACATAACCAAAATAATTCCAGAAACGTGTGAAGCCATTTATAAAGCACTGAAGGGGGACTATCTGAACGTAAATAAATGTATAGTACACTATATGGGCAACAACTACTACTTTTATTTTTGGATAATTTGATTAACAGAATTAGTGCTTCAACAACTACAAAATTAATTAAAAGCACGAAACAGATGAAAACCTTTTTAACATGGGGCATCTAGAGTTCAAAAATAGACAAAGTAGAATGGAGAGCTAAGAAAAATTTTTTTGTTGTGAGTGTGACCACCTTCTCTATTCCGGCTTGCAGAAAAGCTGCCTGTACGTTTGCAGATGTAGAGGTGTATGGTTATAGCTGTGACTGTGGATATACAGTCGCCTGCAGCATATTCCCCTACCCATCAGCACACGATTAATAGCATACAATGAGCCCCTTGCTCACCCCCCCCCCCCCCATCCGCCCCAGTCGAAGCAAGGTTATTAAAAGAGGAGTCGGAGAAACACACAAACTTAGAAGCCATATTTACAAACACACTACAGATACGTCAAATAGCTGTAGCGATGCCAGCGCTCCAAGCGGTTACATTTCACATTGCATTGAACAGAAGATGAACGACTTTTATGATCAAATCTACGGCTAGGTTCTAAATTTGATCATATTTCTTTGACAAAAGGCGAGATTTGAGAAAGTTCTCTATTACACTGTCAAATTTCTTTGACGTAGGTATTTGAAATATCAACTTTGCCAAAGAAATACGATATTGTAATAACGGCCTAAGAACTGCCGAAATTTCTCGTATAGTTTGAAAACAGGTGCTGTAATTGCATTACTGCGTTTCAGACCCACTTATCAGTAGAAGAGTCAGTCCATTTACTTAAATTATTCAGCTAGCGTCGGAGTATCAGTTCAAGGGAGTCATCGAGAAAAGAGAGAACAGCTTCGACCACTCCGTCCACAAAAGCCGTGGACGATAATCATCATTCGTGTCATCTTTTTGGCCGCAGCTTCACATATTACAGCCTTATAGTTCATATTTTGCAGTTTTAACATGGTTAACGTGCCAAAGTAAAATTTTAATGAAACTGAAAGTACTGTTATTTGACACGATTTACCTAAAGCTCCAGAAAGCTCGTACTCAACGTATAGTGCAGTGGAACAGTCAAAATTCTACACTTGATTCGTCATCCTTACTGGAAAGTGTCGTATTTGTACACAGACCTTGATGTCTTAAGAAATAGAGTCATGAATATATTGACAACTATATCGTTGTCATTCTTACCCGCGTGTGTTATTTCTTCCTCATTCCTCGCACATTAATACATAAAAAACCGTAACGATTATAATTTTTAACTCACAATTAAAATAAAACGATTATCTGCAGCCTTCAAATTTTATGGCAGATTAATGTTGCGTAGCGAATCAGCACTCTGAATCGTAACTTTCCCTTTCGGAGAAATGTTCATGATGACTGAGCCATTCTAGCACGACTCTTACGACACAGCCAAACAGCTTTCTTCCGAAGTGATAGGCCTGCAGTGTGCACAGGAGAGATTTTTGTCAAATTTGGAAACACTTTTAGTACTGAAACTGTGAGCCGTAAGTCGTGCCTGCAGAGCTGTTGTCAAGGGCATTGAGCGAAAACATCCTCGGTCCAGCCCGGACTTTTAATCTGCCAGAAAGCGTCAAAATACAATACAGTCCGTCGCATTCTGGAAACTGTCTCTTATTTTAAAATAAATCAGATAAAAGAAGTTAGTGATGAGAGATAGGGGAAAAGCGTGACATCAGCAGTGTTGTATCATTCAAATACAGCTCAGATCTTTGCCGGAAAGGTTATTTGTATTCTGAAGTGTGATAGTTCTGAGTTTTCAGTTGCAGAAGTTCTCAGTACGACAGTACAGCTTCAGGTACGTAAGGATGTAACTGCAAAAAAAATGTTCAAATGTGTGTGAAATCTTATGGGACTTAACTGCTAAGGTCATCAGTCCCTAAGCTTACACACTACTTAACCTAAATTATCCTAAGGACAAACACACACACACACACCCATGCCCGAGGGAGGACTCGAACCTCCGGCGGGACCAGCCGCACAGTCTATGACTGCAGCGCCCAGACCGCTCGGTTAATCCCGCGCGGCGATGTAACTGAAAGTTGGCCTTGTAATGCTGTATTCTCTGTATACAGCATAGTATATTCTTGAGAATGATATCACAGTATTAAGCACTCTCAAGATGCAGATCCATTTCGTACTATAGTCCTACTAAAATTACTTGTTGCAACATCGGCTGCAGGCTACAGTTCGGTTATAGCTCACACTAATACAGCGCCTTACTTCACAAATGCTGTTAATGAATTAAGATGGAGCGTTGTTGGAAGTGGCCACCGCGAGGTACGCCGAAAATGCGATTTGCTCTGTCGACAGCTGATCTAAGTGACCAATGACTGAACTACGGCCGGAGACACGTTCCATAGCCCTGAGTTTAAACTCATGTCCTAAGCTACCCACAGCCTCGTGATACGCTATGTATCCGAGAACAGGGCCGACCACAACCTGCGGCAGAACTAAAATCACAATCGTTTTGTTCACGGCGATTAAACTCAGAAGAGAGAAATTTGAGTTTCAGTGCTAAAAGCAAACGGTAATTTCTCGTTATCACTGGTTACCTGAAAGTATCATCACACTGGCTACACGAGCTGCTCAGTTATCAACCGACGAGAAGTTTGTTTGTTTGTTTGATTGATTGATTGATTTTATGTCGTGTTCCCCAGGTCCAACTGTGTTAGGTTTACAAGGACGTGGAACATGTCAGTTTTTTACGAATACAATATGATAATCTTATAGCATATACAGACATTTGAGTACATGATTAATAAAAATTTATACATTAAATTCTTTGAGCAGCAATACAGAAAAAAGACTACATATTTTCTTAGAATCATTAAATAACTACGGAAAAAACAGACACAGAGCACAAACGGATACAGAACTCAAGTTAAATGACATTCTTACTGGCATTATTAAAATCGAACAATTTATTTACTTAAAAATTCATCTACACTGTAAAAAGCTTTTTCTAGCAAATATATTTTTAGTTCTTTCTTAAATTTACTCTTGTTATGAATCTCTGTCTTTATTTCAGGAGGAAGAGCATTGAAGAGTTTTGTTACAGTGTAGTGGACAAAATTTTGCGCCAAGCTCAAATTTCTGGGCTCGCTATGTATGTCGTTTTTCCTATGTGTGTTGTGCGCATGATAATTACTGTTTGGTTAAAATATCTCTATATTCTTACAGACAAACCACATGAGAGAAAAAATATATTGGCATGTACCTATGTATATTTTAAATTTTAGAAAGCTATGTCTACATGAGATTCTTGGGCGCAAACCACATATAACTCTTAAAGCTCGCTTCTGAGCAATGAACGCTTTCCTTGTTAGTGGCTGGTTGCCCCAAAAAATAATGCCGTATTCAATGAGTGAGTGAAAATTGCCACAGTATGCCACTTTTGCAGTGTTAGGTTCAACACATGTAGTGACAACTCGTAAAGCATACGTAGCAGAGCTAAGCCTGTTACAGAGATCTTGCGAAGACCAGTTGATTTTCCTGTCAATCTGTACTCCAAGCAATTTTGTTGTTTCCATTCTTTCTATTGACTGATTACCACATGTCACACTTATCTCTCTCTCTCTTTCTCTTTTTGTACAGAACTTAATAAAGCTGGTCTTACTGGAATTTGATGAGAGGCCATTCACCTTGAACTAATTAACCACATGTGAGAGTATGAGCCCTCGTTCGCATTTGGTTACGGATTATAGGCGACACAGGCACATTGTAAACGAAAACACAATGATAGGAGGAAAAAGAAGAGCAAATAAAAAAGTCACTACGATGATGAAAATGGTGTGGCAAAGAGTTAGAAATAAAAAAACCATTTAAACCATTTTATTGAATAAAAAACGTAATCAAATTCTTTTGATTAGATTTAGAAATAAAGAAAATAGTAGCTTTTAACGAATCTCGAACCCTCGACCCTTAACTCAGCAGGTTGATACGCTATCCATTGCGCCACGCCACAACAATTAAGTTGATATATTAATGCCTGTGGTCACCAAGTCACAACGATGAATTGCAGTCTTCAAATATTCGGCTTTACGCAATTTATTGTGAAGCTTATCTAATGTTAGCTGATCTCGGTAATGATGCTAACTGCATATGTAACGCTGAATCGCGTCTTGTGCGGGAAGTGTCGAGTAGCGTTTGGTTAGTGCTGTGTATGAAATGTTTGAATTTCGTTAGCATCGTTGTGTGTGTGTGTGTGTTTGTGTCGTTTCTGGTGTGGTTATCATTTGTGATGAAATACGAAATAAAAGTGCCAGACACACAGTTCGAGATTCAAACACATCAGTGCCAGACAAGGGACAGGAAGTGAACTGACCAGTCGCTGTGGCAACTTCAGCAACGGCAAACTGTTCGGGCGTGACGCTGACGCTCTGACTGGAAAAAACCAGCTCCAGCTCGTGAAGTGTCAACCATCAGGTAAATTTAACCAGACTATAGGTTTCAGATAAGGGATTACTTTTTGAAGGTCTGATCGGTCGCCAAATGGAAACCAGAGTGAAAATCAAAAATGTTTTATTTACAAGCGTAACAACAAGCTACTGTATGTCTATTGAGGTAATAGTGATACATACAAGTTGACTGCTCTCTTTGATGCTCTCCTGGAAAAGAGAAAAGAGAACCATCTGCCTCTAAGTTGGCTTGGATCTGCATTAAAGGACGATAGAAAGGGCATGGAGTGATCAGTTGAGATGGAGTTGTAACGAGGTATGATTTAATGGTAGACTGATGATGTGTTCTAGAGGGAGGGAGATGTTGCTGCAGGTCAGTTATGGCGCATTTAACCCTTTCTTTCCGTTGTTCTCTCAGGTTGCATCAGTTGTGTGGTATAGCCTGCGTTCGACTCATATACAGTTGCGTGTTCTGTGTGTGACTTACTGCACTGTCTATCTGTCATCATTAACAGCAAACCTCTCCACATCACAGTGAGCATAGGGTCTCCAACTCATGTGTGATGAAACATGTTCATTGATGAAAAACCTGTTCCAGCACCCTCCCCTAGATGAACTATGATTTATGTGTTGTACTCCATTTCCCTGCCACATCTTGGACATAAGTCATCAGTTTCATAGCTATGGCAATTCTAAGTTAGTGGCAGGTGATTATGAGGTATGGCAATCCCAGTGTATACATTAGCTTGACAGATGATGATTGTGGAAGAGACTGTGTTTTGTTCCCAGAGTTAGAGAAGCATGGCGTGTATTTCACATGTCAAACACTGCTGCTATGTGTTGAGATGGAGAGTCTTGGTGGGAGCAACACCTTCCGAAGTAGGCCAGCATCAATACAGTAATCATGTACACAACTGCAATATGAGGAATCGATCGAAACACAACACTGAGACATCTGCTAACGTGTCACTGAGAAAGATGAGATTAAATGTACAGATCATCATTTTCGGAAATCTGTTTGGAAACGCTCCACAATGGCACTAACTCTTCCAGTTTCAATATGATGTAATGTCTTCACATTTTTGTCAATAAGAAACACTGGCTCTGTCTTTTATTCCAGTCATCCTGTGTCTTGTGGGAGCAGCAGCAGAGCATACACTTAACGTCAGTTTAGCACCTGACACACGCCTAGAAGTTGTGATGGAGAAACGAAATTTATGGCTATGGACACAGCTGTAGCCATATACTGCTGGGGCGTGTTACAGTAGGAAATCAATGTATCAAACAACCACACAGGGACTTTCTCTTGTGACTGATAGTCAGTGTAATATGTAGGGCTGATAAAACTTTACACTGGTCAATACAAGGTCTCAGAACACTGGCCACCTGTTCTCATGGAGCAATAGATGTTTATTTAATGGGATCACCACATTTGGTCAGTGTCAACATGCAGACGGTATTAGTTGCGCGATACATCGGAAGAGAGAGATGTAAAATCTTATTGACTTCTTTACTGAGTGACACAACACTGAGACATCTGCTAACGTGTCACTGAGAAAGATGAGATGAAATGTACAGATCATCATTTTCGGAAAGCTGTTTGGAAACGGTCCACAATGGCACTAACTCTTCCAGTTTTTCTCTTTAAGATAGTACATAGTAACGATGATAAAAAGAATGTCTGGGTGACAGACATGAATGCACCTTGCGGGATGCAGATTCCATTTGGACTGCAGTATCTGTATGTAGTTTGGAAATGCACAGCACTGCAGTACCAAACACTTCATGTTTCTTCCAGTTTCTGTATGATGTGGAGTCTTCCTAATTTTCCCGACAACAAACACCCATGTAACTACTCTTACTGTCTTTTCTACTACCTTGTGTTCTGGGAGAAAGCTTCGTTTGGCACTGCCCTTACACACTGTACTCAGTTGGCGGAGCTATGACAACATTTTCCCATTTCCACTGACTGGTCAAAACATGGTCCTATCGCATGAACTCAGCTCACGAAGTTTCTCCACAGTTGCAGAAAGTGGTAGATACAGAACTCTCTGACTTCAGTTCTGACTTAAATTGGGATGATCACATGGACAACGCTGCAGTGAGGTCAGAGCAGGGACTGAGGAACACTTGCAATGTGGAGAAAGACTATTGAAACCCACAATGTAGTTTTGCTGTATGGGGTTCTTAGTAGATAGGTTTGATAAAGGTGACTCATTTAGATATGTGACTGCTACAAATATGATTCACTAGTGGCTGCAATCATTAAAAGACATCTCCATGGGATCCAACGCAAGTATATGGTTGAGTGGAGTGACTTGGTTTCAAATCGAAGACAGCATATTTAGCAGAAAGTGTAACACTACTGATCTGAAAAGCCAGCACATTGGTCATAGGATTTTGTACATTTCATATGACTTTGACCTACTGATGCATTGCGTGATCGCGTGTGTTGCAAGTATTCTCCGTAGAAATTTGAGAAGATTCAATATGGGTGAGTGTTTGCATTGGACAATAAGCCTCGCCCATGTAAATTGACCAGTTGATTACTTGTACTGCCGTTTTACATTTTCCTTGTCTTTATTTGACTGAGAGAACATCGATAGTGATGTGTGTTCTGTGCATCTAGATGTTGAAAAACAGGTGGAAGAGACGTTTGCTGGTTCTCTAGACATGTCAAACATGTAGGACTATAAGTATGAAAGCCTTAGTTGACTTTGTATAGTGAAAGGATGATTTAGAACCTGTTGTGTCATTGACATCGGTAGCTGCTAAAAAATAAAGAGTGGAACTACGAGTTTCCTCTATTTTCGAGTTTTCACATAAAGATTTCCACAAACCTGATACTTTTGACATGTAGTGGTTTTGCTGTGCATTCCAAATAGTGACCTTGCTTAAGGTTCCAATGGCTCTGAGCACTATGGGACTTAACATCTGTGGTCATCAGTCCTCTAGAACTTAGAACTACTTAACTCTAACTAACGTAAGGTCATCACACACATCCATGCCCGAGGCAGGATTCGAACCTTGCTTAAGGTTTTTGGTTTCTAGATGTATAATTTCCACTCTTTATCTTCGGAATTATACTATGCAAGTGGTACGTAGCACACTGCTATGTGTTTGATATCGAGAACTATCGCGTAAATGGTATGTTATTCTGGCAGACCATGTGAAAATACATGATATTGCAAAATTTTCATATTCTGCTCGATGATTTCATCATAAAAGTATCATAAATACCTCATTTCTTGGCGTGTAAAATCTGATATTGCAGGTGACATTCATTTTGAGATCAGTAAATTAATTCACAATTGATGATTGCATTTCTGATCGACAGTTCTCAGAAAGTGAAATGTCTTGTAATCACAGAGTCTGGAGATGATCACAACTCGTTGCAGAAACGATGGCAGCAAGCAGTCCAGATAGGAAACTTTATCATTAGTGGACTCCTTTGTGCAGGGAGAACCTCACCAGCCCTTGTACACCAGACTGGAGAGTAACTGCTGTCCACAGAGGGCGCTCTGATGGCGCATCAGGCCAGCACGTTTGGGGGCAGTTGCCTCATGACTATTGGCTATGGTGAAGGACCGACCGACCTCATAGGAAATACCTAGTGCTGCGACTATATACGTTGCATGTCCTTACGTTTTTTGGAATCTGTCAATCTTCACAGTATATGCACGAGTGTCTGATGGTCGACAGCTGTATGTGGGATGCAGAAGTGATGATTTTGTGTGGTGTGGGATACGAACTGTGTTTACTACATCGATTTGGTATGATGGTACAATCGTTTGCGGTGACATAGCTTGGTTCGAGATCGACTCACTTCGAAAAATTCAAGCTTTCCACGACAGCATAAGAGCAGTGTAATTGAAGTGTCTTTGGCGACAGTGTCTATATTTCATGATCTGTAGATCACTTTTGCAGGGTTTAACTGTCAGGTCAATATGACTCTATGTTTTTCGGTCTGTAGAAAATAGTTTGCGGCTGAAATTCTAGTAAATTGCCCGTCTGTGGAAAATGGTGGAGAGTGCTCCCATACCGGCAGCAGCAATTTGGTGGATAAATTCATTAAGATCCAATCAGAATGCTCCATTCATGGGAAGTTCCATGATGTCTAAAAATGACAGAATATCCTATGTGTGGGACATAGGAGCCTCTACAGACAGGGGCAAGGTATGTATGGAGAGTCCCGTGATGTCTGAGTGTTACATGATGTCTTATTTGTTTAAGTGTTCAGAGACAAGTCCAAATAGACCAGCCTCCTCTGGTTCGGAGAGGTGGGGTGCTGTTCCTTACCTGCCATTGTGGCTTTAGAGCATCTCCATACCAGCAGTTGGAGGACGTCGAAAATTCACCAAAAATTCCAGTCATTTTGTTCAACTGTAGGACAGTGCTTCGAAATGGGTTTGTGTTTTTTTTTCACAATGTCCTGTGGGTTTCAAAATATGTCATGAACTTTTAGATATGAATTTGTTCTGATTTTCCCATCTGTGCTTAGATACCAATGTGCATCGAGAAGTTAGGAAAAAAAATAAGAGTCTTAAAATCACGGACTCCAGCAGCAAATATAAACTACACCCACTCAGTGTTTCAAAAAAGTGATGAACACCATAGCAACTGTAGTACTCAGAAATTTTTGTCTCACTGGCATTGATTTCAAACAAACAGTGAAACCTCTAATACTGGGGGCGTCCTATTTAGAGTTACAGAGATATTTATTTTGACTTCCTATTATCGTCGTTGTGGCGTGTAAAATCTGATATTGCAGCTGACTGGTAAATTAATTCGCGATTGACGAATCATTTCTCATTGGTATAGCTTAGATAGTAAATATTGATGAAATTCCAGAGTCTGGAGTTGGTAGCACCTCCAACTACAGCTCTCACAGTGCTGTCCATGCAAGTGTGTTTCGAGTAATAGTTTTGTTGTACATATTCATTTTGTGAAACGAATTGGTTAATTGGCATTTCCTGTGGCATACCTTCTGAAGCAGCAGCATTTGCAGAGTTTTGTGACATCTTCAAGATATGTTTGTGACAATATTTCACACATTGCTTGAATATCAGATTTAATATCTCCTGAAGCAGTTCATATTCAACGACAATGGGTATCCATGTGCCACAAAGAAAGTGTGCCAGGGAGGAGGAAGAAGACTAAGTTATTTCCCATGTGACAGCAAGTGCTTGTCATCATCCTGCTTGTGCCACACGTCTGACCCTGGCCAGTACTGCTACCCTGGGGCATAGCTCCTTCCTGCAGGCGTGACTCTGGTGGATGGTGAGATGCAATCACCAGATAAGATTCAGTGCAATCTGCGAGAGTGTAATTATGTGATGCCTTTCACTGTCCTAGTAAACAAAAGTACCACAATTGTTTAATATCGGCTAAATTCTTTAAACGCCACTGTACATTTTGAGGTGTACTATGATTTCAGAAATGAATAAACAATACTCTTGAACAAATTGTTTAACAATTCCTTACGCATGCTGTATTAGCCTACCACTGCGAGGTCCTCCCACGCCAGCAGCTCGGTGCAGACTGAGTGAATTTCCCACTATTTTTCCCCACACCCCCATCTTGGATTACATCACAGGAGTGGAGGGGAGGGGAGGAGGATGGGAGTGGGCTAGGAATTCCCTCAAGCGGACTCGCTTGCTGGCCAGGGAAACCCATGATGTCATTGGGAGGGGGGGGGGGGGTAATTAATTGATTGATTAATTGATTTTTATATCAAAATCGATATCAACTTGATATCAAAAGTGGGCCAGAACCTGCTTTGTTCCACTACTATCTTCATATGTAATTAAAGCTTATTTGACCTTACATGATGTTATATGAAACTGAATGTGATACGACGCTTATTTTAAATCTTCAGTGCACCAGTGCACTAAAACGCCATATTTTCCAAGGAATCCGGTGTGGAGTATGTTTGTATACCTCCAGATGTGGAACAGGTATTTCTGGATTCCTTGAAGAGTATATGGTGCAGCCAGCTACGGGTTGTGGCACATGTTGATAGTAAAGATGTGTGTCGCTTTGGGTCAGAAGAGATTCTTTCTGGTTTTGGGTGGCTAGCTGAAGTAGTAAAGACTGCTACTCTTGCTTGTGAGATGAAGACGAAGCTCAATGTCTGTAGCATCGTCGGCAAAACCGACTGCGGTCCTTTGGTTCTGTGAGCGTGTACGTTGCAGATTCCTTGACTTCCGCCATAGAGTGGCGGATTTGCGGGTTCTGCTAATAGGGCAGAGGTCCACTACATACAGGAAGTAGCCACGTGGTACAGGAGGCTGGTGGGGGGTACTGGGCGGTTTTTTAGCTTAGATAGTCCCAGAAAAGTCCAGGAAAGGCTTCAGTTTCAAAGGATGCAGGACATACACACGAAGATGCTTCAAATGGCTCTGAGCACTATGGGACTTACCTTCTATGGTCATCAGTCCCCTAGAACTTAGAACTACTTAAACCTAACTAACCTAAGGACATCACATACATCCATGCCCGAGGCAGGATTCGAACCTGCGACCGTACCAGTCGCGTGGTTCCGGACTGAGCGCCTAGAACCGCTCGGCCACTGCGGCCGGCAAACACAGGAAGACAATAGACATAGGAACAATAGCTATTGTAGCTGTAAACTGTCGTAAATGTGCTGAAAAAGAACAGAGCTTTAAGCGCTAACAGAAAGCGTTGAATTTCAAATCGTTATAGATAAAGAACGCTTGCTAAAGCCGGAAATAAGTTCAGCCGAAATTCTTACAAAGGGTCTAACTGTGTTGAGAAATGGTAGATTAAATACCGCTCGTGGTGGAGTGTATATTGCTGTCACAAGAAGTTCACCTTCTTGTGAAATTGAAGCAGACAGTTCCTGTGAGTTAATGCAATTTTGTCAAAAACTGATATTTTGAGCCCGTGGCTGTGTAAAAAATGAGGTTGACTCTCACACAGAAGATTACAGCAAGGAGCCACTTTTTACAATGCTATTTATTTATTTAAACAGCGCCGTTACCGGTTTCGAACTGTCAGGTTCATCTTCAGACGGCTAGCTCAGTTTTAAATTAGATTTCGCCTTTCTTTTTCTCACTTGACGAAATTTTCTAGGGGTGGTGGTACAGATGAAGAAACCGCGCCATTATGAACGTGAACTAGCCGTTTGAAGATGAATAAATAAATAACATTGTAAAAAGTGGCTGGTTGCTGTAATCTTCTGTGTAAGAGTCAACCGATATCCTGTGGGTTAGTTTGGGTAGAGTATATACTTGACACACGAAGTAAATTAACAACTGGTTCCTTTTATCGACCACCCAAATTCAGATGATACAGTTGCTGCACAGTTCAAAGAAAACTTGAGTGTCATTTCAAATAGGTACCTCATTCATTCAATTGTAGCTGGCGGTGACCTCAATTTACCCTCGATATTCTGGCGAAAATATCTGTTTCAAGTCGGTGGTGGGCATAAAACGTCGTCCGAAATCGTTCTGAATGCCTTCTCAGAAAATTATTTTGAACAACTAGTTTAGAAACCTACTCGAAGTGTAAATGATTGCGAAAACATATTTGACCTCTTATGGAAAATAATCCTGATCGGATAGGGAGCATCACAACATCCAGACCCACCAAAAATAAACGCAAAGGAAGAGACAAAAATTCGCTTGACACCTTCCTAAGAGACAACTCCACTCCTTCCAGTCTGACTATGTAAGTGTAGATCAGATTGGTTCACATTCAAAGAAATAGTATCCCCAGAAGTAGAGAGATATAGTCCTAATAAGTTAGTAACAGATGGTACTGATCCCCCATTGTAGACAAAACAGGACAGGACACTATTGCAGAAGCAACAAAAAAGCATGCCAAATTTAAAAGAACGCAAAATCACCAAGATTGGCGAAGTTTTATAGAAGCTCGAAATTTAGGGCGCATTTCAGAGAGAGATTCTTTTAATAGTTTCCACAACGAAACACTGTTTCGAAATCTGGCAGAAAACCCAGAGACATTCTGGTCATATGTAAAAATACATCAGTGGCAAGACGCAATCAGTATATTCACTGCACAATAACAATGGTGTTGTTATTGATCACAGTGCCGCTAAAGCAAAGTTACTATACACGATTATCCGAAATTCCTTCACGAAAGAAGACGAAGCAAATATTACTGAATTCGAGTCAACAACAACTGCCATCATGAGTATCTTAGAAGTTGATATCCTTCACGTAGCGAAGCAGCTTAAAACACTTAATAAAGGTAAGGCTCCTGGTCCAGATTGTGTACCAGACAGGTTCCTCACAGAGTATGCTGTTACAATAGCTCCATGTTTAGCAATCATATACATCTGCTCGCTCGTAGAAAGATCCGTACCCAAAGACTGGAAAGTTGCACAAATCACACCATACCCAAGAAAGGAAGTAGGAGTAATTCGTTGAATTACAGAGCCATATCGGTAACGTTGATTTGCAGTAGGATTTTGCAGCATATACTGTACTCGATCATTACGAATCACCTCGAAAAAAAAAAAAACGGTTTGAAACTTCTGGCAGACTAAAACTGTGTGCCCGACCGAGACTCGAACTCGGGACCTTTACCTTTCGCGGGCAAGTGCTCTACCATCTGAGCTACCGAAGCACGAATCACGCCTGGTGTTCACAGCTTTACTTCTGCCAGTATCTCGTCTCCTACCTTCCAAACTTTACAGAAGCTCTTCTGCGAACCTTGCAGAACTAGCACTCCTGAAAGAAAGGATACTGTGGAGACATGGCTTAGCCACAGCCTGGGGGATGTTTCCAGAATGAGATTTTCACTCTGCAGAGGAGTGTGCGCTGATATGAAACACACTCCGCTGCAGAGTGAAAATCTCATTCTGGAAACATCCCCCAGGCTGTGGCTAAGCCATGTCTCCACAGTATCCTTTCTTTCAGGAGTGCTAGTTCTGCAAGGTTCGCAGAAGAGCTTCTGTAAAGTTTGGAAGGTAGGAGACGAGATACTGCAGAAGTAAAGCTGTGAGCACCAGGCGTGAGTCGTGCTTCGGTAGCTCAGATGGTAGAGCACTTGCCCCCGAAAGGCAAAGGTCCCGAGTTCGAGTCTCGGTCGGGCACACAGTTTTAATCTGCCAGGAAGTTTCATGTCAGCGCACACTCCGCTGCAGAGTGAAAATCTCATTCTGGAAAAAAACGATTTATTGACAAGAAGCGAACACGGATTCAGAAAACATCGTTCCTGAAAAACACAACTAGCTCTTAATTCTCACGAAGTAATGAGTGCTATTGACAAGGGACGTCAGATTAATTCCATATTTTTACATTTCCAGAAGGCTTTTTACATCGTTCCTCACAAGCGACTTTTAATTAAATTGCGTGCCTATGGAGTATTGTCTCAGTTGCGTGACTGGATTCGTGATTTCCTGTCAGAAAGCTCACAGTTAGTAATAACTGATGGGAAAACATCGAGTGAAACAGAAGTGATATCCGGCGTTCCCCAAGGAAGTGCTACAGCCCCTGTTAGTCCTGATATACATAAACGATTTGTGAGACGATCTGAGCCGCCCTCTTAGATTGTTTGTAGCTAATGCTGTAATTTACCGTAATGTAAAGTCAGCAGATGATCAAAAAGAAATGCAAAATGATTTAGATAAGGTATCTGTATGGCGCATAAAGAGGAAATTGACTTTGAATCATGAAAATAGTGAAGTCATCCACATGAGCACTAAAAAGAATTCGCTAAATTTCAGTTACACAATAAAACACACAAATCTAAAGGCTATAAACTTAACCAAATACTTAGGGATTACAGTTAAGAATAACTTAAACTGGAACGATCACACATATAACGTTGCCGGGAAAGCAAGACAAAGATTGCGATTTCTTGGCAGAACACTTAGAAAATGTAACAGTTCTACTAAAGAGACTGCTTACACTACACTTGTCCGCCATCATCTCGAGTATTGCTGTGCGGGTGGGGTTCGCATCAGATAGGATTGACGAAGGACATCGAAAAAGTTCAAAGAAGGGCACCTCGTTTTTCATTTTCGCGAAATATGGGAGAGTGTGCCACGGATATAATACACGAGTTGGTGGGGTAGTCATTAAAGGAGAGGCGTTTTCCGCTGCGGACCTTCTCATGAAATTTTAATTAACAACTTTCTCCTCAGAGGATGAAAATATTTTGTTTGCGTCCACCTACATACGGAGAAATGATCATCAAAATAAAATAAGAGAAAACAGAGCTCGCACGGAAAGTGTTCGTTTCTCCAACGTGCACTTCGAGGGTGGAATGGTAGAGAAACAGCATTTCAGTATATTTATTCCTTAATGAAGTTTGTTGTAAATAATAAATCTCTTTTTCCAACTAACTGCTTAGTACAGAGTGTCAATACTAGGAATAAGAACAATATACATAAAGATTTGAAATCACTTACTCTTGCCCAGTATGGAGTCCAGTATTCAGCAACGCATATTTTCAATAAGTTACCAGGAACCATTAAGAGTTTAGTTTCAGACAAGGCACAATTTAAACATAATTTAAAAGAAGTTTTGGTGGCCAACTCCTTCAATTCCATCCACGACTTTCTCAACAAGTGCAGTACAACATATTAACGAAAATTTATTATACTTTAATTTTTGACAATACTTTGTTGTAACAGCCAAGTAACTACCTAATGTGTGCATGATAGATGTATGGAAAGCAGATGTAAGTCTTAAATCTGTAAATAGTGGAAGTTTAAATTTAAATCTTGTACGTAATTTGACTGTTCTTAACTGAGGATCATTGAAATGATTAATTTACTTCCATTTTTGACAATACTTGGTTGTAATAGCCAAGTAACTAGCTACTGTGTGAATGATTCATTTAATGAAAGCAGATGTAAGTATTAAACCTGTAAATATTGGAAGTTTAATTTTAATTCATGTGCATAATTTTACTGTTTATTGATTGAGGATCATAAAAATTAATGAAACTCAAGCTTTTCTTATTACATTTTTGTAATGTGTTTATCTGACATATTCCACACCCAGGAGGATCCCCTCTTTTGTGGGTCTATGGAATGAATAATTAATCTAATCTAATCTTAGGTGGTTCGATGGACCATCTGCCAGGCACTTAATTGTGAATTGCGGAGTAATCATGTGGATGTAGATGTATGTAAGTTATAATACGACAAACAGCAAATAATAAATACCTTTAACCAATGACATGTCGTTTATCGTCGTTTTAGTATAACAATTCGTACCAAAACTGATGCGTTTACGAGAGACTCCGAGTGTGCTGGTTTTTTAAACAGTATAGCACAAGTTATGATACCGTAACCACACAATGGGGCACCAACTGTAAACGACGTAATCCAGTATGTCCTCTCCAAAGTTCTGTTTGTGGCGTGGAAAACGATCTTGGATCTCACTGGTCAAGCTCATCTTTACATTGAAAAGGCCTGACGCCATTTACTCTTGGGAAAGCTCCGCAACGTGAAATTCCATGTTGTGACGGCGCAGATTTCGTCCAGTTACACGTCCATATTCGATTTTAAGTCCTTTGTGAGGATGGCTTTAGCCGTGAGGCGTGACTATGGAACGTTGTGAGTCACAGAGTGCGGGATCTTGGATTAATCCTCCTGACTACTACGAAGGTTGAAAGTTCTATTAAAAAATAAAAACGAAGCCTCACTCTCAAGGTGTATTACGTGCCGATGGGGTGGAGCACTGTGGAGGTGAAACAGCTGTTAGCGGCCACCTCTGGCTCACCCGCAGCACGTGGTTGTGCAAGGCTTGCTCACGTAAGCGGGTGTGGCTGAGTCCTCGTGGGAACGAAATGGTGAACATTACTGCCCATAAAAACGCTTCCGACGGTTTAGGAGCGTCGTTAGGCAATAGCAGTAGGAGGCAGAGAACAATAGTAATATAAAGGGATGATCAAAATGTTTCCGCTCGATATCCGTACAGTCCAGAATCGTTATGCCAATCAGGCAAAATTGCCGGGAGCACTGAGGCAATCATCCCACTGACGCACTAGACTGAAAATACTCGTTTGGTGAAACACCGTGTCCTGCTGCTTGGAGAAGTCCGTAACTGCCTGCTGCACATCCTCGTCCTACAGCAAACGTCGACCCTTCAAGGCGTTTTTTGAGGGACAGAAGGTGTGATAACTGCATGGGGAGAGATCAGAACTATAGGTCGGGTGCTCGAGCGTCTCCCACTTAAAACGGCGTAAAACCTGTATCCCGAAATTTGCGATATGGGGGCGTCGCTGTCATGGAGCAGCAGCACCACTTCGCGCTCCATTATGCAAACGGTAATTTTCGACAGACATGCTGCCCTATACACATCCAATCGATGTCTACCGCTGTCTGTCTTTCGGAAGCTAAGAAAAGAATAACAGCACGTTGGTCCTGTTGGGACGTATGTGATTATAACGTAGTGTGAGTTAACGAGCATTGTGCTCTCATTTAAATATATGGCCGAAAGACTCAGCCTTCAGGAACTGTGAAACGAACACTCTCGTCCAGGACCTGCCACAAAGGGCACAGGTTTACCACGAAATGGGGAAACTAACAGCCCTCTATTGTCTATTGAGGCGTAAGCACTGCTGTGTGCGAGTGAGACAGACGAGAACCTGCGTCATAGAAAGACCCAGTAGAAGCCATTTGTGGCCAAGGAGACGTAGCAGTGCAAAATATGGCGGACCTAAGACCGGCCATAAAAGGAAACATTTATGGAAACTATTTTAATTCTGTAGTAATGTAGGGAATGAATCCTCAGTAATTTTAATCTGCCATCCTCCATAAATTTTCATGGTGATCCCAATAAAACTTGAATACTGATCATATGTGTAATAGTTTAGAATTTACTGTTAAAGTGAAATTAACAAGTTTAGTAACAAAGACCTGGATGCAAAGATCTGAACGATCGACATTTCATATAGAAGCGCATTATTAAAATGACAGACGTTGTAAATATCAATCCTGTAACTTTGTTTGTTTAAAGATATAGTACATTTAAACTATCAGTATTTTCAGTTAAGCATTAGATCATCATTTCCTCCACACAAAACACACTGAACGATGACAGCATGACACCTTATTGAATCATTACGTAATAGAATATTTGTTGTAAAGTTTAGTGTGTAATGGTTACTTTTGTTCTTTATTTATTTATCAGAAATCATATTGGTGCGAGGCTACTGGTCGTTAGATTCAAAGTTAAGGAGGAAATTGTATTGGTTTTATGACTCAAATGGCTCTGAGCACTATGGGACTTAACATCTGTGGTCATCAGTCCCCTAGAACTTAGAACTACTTAAACCTAACTAACCTAAGGACATCACACACATCCATGCCCGAGGCAGGATTCGAACCTGCGACCGTAGCAGTCACGCGGTTCCGGACTGCGCGCCTAGAACCGCTAGACCACCGCGGCCGGCATTGGTTTTATGTAAAAGAATTTAACAATGGGTATTATTGTTACTTTATTTAGAACGTGAAAGTGGTCAATCTTTGATTATTTAAATACGTTAAAATGTAAAATATTGTAGAATAAGCTGTAGCCAATCAGGTGGCCGGCTTCAGGAAAGGGAACTGCCCTAGTCAGTCGAGCGAGGATATTCGGCGTGCGGGTAACGCGGCCTGGGACGGGCAGAGGGAGAGCTCGGCTGGAGACACCGAAGGGTACAGTTCGGATTGAGACGCGAAAAGCGGACAGTCGCTCTTTAGGCAGCTAGGATGTGAAACGACTTAGAAAATTTTCGCGGAACTTAGTCTCTGAGCGGTGAGCAGCTGCGCGCCTGGTGTGAACTCTCAATTTTCGCGTACATAACTTGTATTTCGCCATGAGATTGTGAATGATGGAACTGTGTCAAATGGATATGCGATCCAGTGTGACAGTAACTCTAAATACGACCACTTTCGCTATTAGTTTGCTTTCTGAATAAACATTATTCTAACCAAATCGCAACTGTGTGGCCTACATCATTTATGGGTCGTTAATTTAGATCCCGATATTATTATTATTACTGTTATTATATATTATGTTAACTTAGTATTTCGCAAACTTGCGATCAGCCAGACAATTTAACCAAAGGGTCACAAGTGTCTAGTTTAGGGTCTGTAATGCGACATGTGCGGTTCAGCCCCTAGACGAGTTTGAGCGAAGACGTTTCGACGAAGAATGTGAGCCAGAACATCTTTGGGCTATTAGCTCGCAATCGCCATAGTTCACGTTTCCGCTTTTGTTGGGCGCGCGACTGTAGGACTGTAGGACTGTAGGACACGAGTGCTACACCAACTCCGTTGTTGGTGTTTATACACTACCACCGGAGTCGCGCCAGGTTGCATATACGTTGTAGCGACGACCTCAAACTGCAACATTTCGATCGCCCCTTATAAGTCGCTTATCAGAAAGAACATTTTCTGTTAGGAAATTAGAAGAAAATACTTTTGAAAGTTTACGATACTTCTATACACAGAAAACTGTGGGTGGCATTACAGTGCCGCTGAAATCCATGAAAAGGCACGCGACTGAGAAACTACCGACAGAAACTGCTACCTCCTGTGAGGCACCAACACTTTTAATTTCTACCCGCTCCGTAGTCGAGGTCGCTAACAGTCACTTGCGCGGTAGTCTTCCATACAGGGGTGAGCCGGTTCGAATCCTGGTGATGGATGAAACTGCCACTGGCAGTATTTGAGCAGCAACGGGAGGAGCTGTAATGGCGTAAAGTTCCTAATCACCAGTCTTTGAGTCAATATCCTGGATTAAATTCCAAATCACTCCACTATCTCTCATGAAGTGAAGGCACGTGACACTGTTAATAGAGATACGTCCAGTGGACGGGTACCCTAGGGTCGACGGCCTCCTTGGTGCTATCTGAAAGGAGTAGGCTATGTGCCGGAATTGAGTTTCACATTCTCCCGTCCCTCGTAATCACAAAGAAAAACATAACACCTCACTGTACATGTATCCATTACCCTCACCTACACTCGACACATACACATAAAAAGACAGCTTTCACATGTCGGCAACGAAAGGGGCCATTGTGCTTAGCGGAAGAAAACCCTTTCCGACTAGGAGGTTGAACCTACCACTTGGGTGCTCCCAGCCAACAACGCCATACCACTGTACTTACTGCAGTCTTGGAGATTATTCGATTCTGCTTCAGTTTGCAGAACTCGCTCAAATACTCATTGTAACGCACAACAACATCATGCATCTTAATACAAATGATCTGATGTAAGATTGAGAGTAAGTGTGTTTCATATTAAGAAAGTAAACGGCGATCTTAAGAAGGCAACAGCCTTTCTGTTAAGCTTCAAAACACCAGCACTCGTGAATATACAAGGCGTCTCTCCTAACAGTCGTCAGGTGCATTTTCTCGGGTGTTTCGGAAGATATTTGCAATTTCTTTTTTGCATCGTGTAGCTGGAGTTAGCCGAAACATGAAGTGTTCATTAAATCTCTCATGCGACGCCTAGTGTCGGCGGAAGGCGTCGGTTTGTTCCCCGTTACAAACAAAATGATTTTTAAAGCTGAATTTTACGTGCCCATTCAATATAGTGGCAGTAGATTAGTCTAGTGCAGTGGTTTCCAACCTTGCTTAGACTATTACTACTGAGTACAATCAGACATTAACTAGTATCCGTGATCCCCCCCTCCAACGTCCCCCCATGTTATCACCAACTTTAGCACCTGACTAAACTGTAGAGTGAAAGGCTTTCATTGGAACACTTCTATTTTTAAAATTACGAATGATGAATGATATTTATTAGTTAGTTTGTCTGTGTATGTGTGTTTTAAAATGTACCATGAAGGAATTCGTGGTGCATCGCAAGTGCTACCTCCACAGTGAGAGTAACACTTGTCACAAAACATGCTTCCCCTGCATTACTCCTCCCCATTGCGGCTCTTGCTTGACCTTCACACTGCAATCCCATTTTAAATCAAACAAGTTCAAATGTGTGCACTATAATGACTGTTTGTAAATCACTTGATTACTTCTGAACTGGCAGAAACTGGACGACTTCAAGCTGTTAATGTTTTGTGTCTATCCACTCTAATAATAATAATAATAATAATAATAATAATAATGATAATGATAATAATAATGTGTACAGCACTAAAGTAGCCCTTACGTAGTTACTGCTCTGTCGTGCAGACAATTGATTCATTTATCTGTTTCGAAGCCAGTATTGAAGTAATTTCTGGACTACTACAGGTACTATCTAAAACTTGGGAAATATATTTTCTTGAGATATTTAACATTTGTTACGTTCATGTCTCACTTTTATCATCAGCGATGTACGGGACAAAGCACAAGATATCAGCGTAGTGGGTGGACTATAGTAGGAACCTGAGACATCCACCACATTAATGCTACTAATTGAGAAAAAGTAATTATTGATGACTAATATAAGCAGTATTAGATTCTAACAAAATTGTGATAATAATAGTGATCTTTTGAAAATAACTGACTGAAAAATAATGGACATTTAGTTTTTACCCCCCCCCCCCCCAGAAAATTGCATTTCACCCCTAAGGGGGTAATTGGGTAATTACCCCCTTGTGGATACCACTGGTTTCTTGCAATACTTGTTTTAGCTATATGTGTTAAATGTGATAGTAAAACAACATCTGCATCTACATCTACATGGATACTCTGCAAGCCACATTTATGTGCCTGGCAGAGGGTTCATCGAACCACCTTTACAATCCTCTATTATTCCAATCTCGTATAGCGCGCGGGAAGAATGAACACCTATATCTTTGCGTACGAGCTCTGATTTCCCTTATTTTATCGTCGTGATCGTTTCTCCGTATGTAGTTCGGTGTCAACAAATATTTTCGCATTCGGAGGAGAAAGTTGGTGATTGGAATTTCGTGAGAAGGTTCCGTCGCAACGAAAAACGCCTTTATTTAATGATGTCCAGCCCAAATCCTGTATCATATCTGTGACACTCTCTCCCATATTTCGCGATAATACAAAATGTGCTGCCTTTCTTTGAACTTTTTCGGTGTACTCCGCCAGTCCTGTCTGGTAAGGAGCCCACACCGCGCAGCAGTATTCTAAAAGAGGACGGACAAGCGTACTGTAGGCAGTCCCCTTAGTACATCTGTTACATTTTCTAAGTGTCCTGCCAATAAAACACAGTCTTTGGTTAGCCTTCCCCACAACATTTTCTATGTGTTTCCTTCCAATTTATGTTGTTCGTAGTTATAATTCCTAGGTATTTGGTTGAACTTACGGGCTTTGGATTTGACTGATTTATTGTGTAACCGAAGTATAACGGATTCCTTTTAGCACTCATGTGGATGACCTTACACTTTTCGTTATTTAGGGTCAACTGCCAATTTTCGCACCATTCAGGTATCTTTTATAAATCGATTTGCAATTTGTTTTGATCTTCAGATGACTTTATTTGTCGATAAACGGCAGCGTCATCTGCAAACAATCTAAGACGGCTACTCAGATTGTTTCCCAAATCGTTTATACAGGTAAGGAACAGCAAAGGGCCTATAACACAACCTTGGGGAACGCCTGAAATCACTTGTGTTTTACTCGATGACTTTCCGTCAGTTACTACGAACTGAGACCTTTCTGACAGGAAATCACAAATCCAGTCACATAACTGAGACAATATTCCATAAGCACTAAATTTCATTACAGGCCGCTTGTGTGGTACAGTGTCAAAAGCCTTCCGGAAATCCAGAAAACTGGAGGAATAACCAGCGCTCTGGCAGCGACAGCACCGCCCTGGCCCGCACTGTCTGCTACCGCGAAGCAAGCAGCGCTAGTCAGTCGCTGCTGGGTTTCTGTTCATCCTCCGTTTTTCTGTCTCTGTTAATACATATCGATAAAACAAATATCGAACTGCACGAAATTGGGAGTGCTCTATCGACTGGGCACGTAAAATCCCAATTTAAAAATCATTTAGCTTGTAATGGGAAACAAACCAACACTTTCTGTTGATACTGGGCCCACCATGAAAGATTGGACGAGCAGGAATCGTTTGGGTTCACTCCAGCTACACAACGCAAAAACGAAACTGCAGATACCTACGGAAATACCAGAGAAAATGTACCTGCTGACTCTTAGGAGAGACACCCGGTATAGCAGCAGATTTGATACGCCTGAAGATGCGGTCGGACAAACGAGATCCGTCGAGGTGTTTTAAGCGTTGGCTCATACCGAGGTAGTACGGAAGCAGTAAGCAAACAGGACTAAGTGTGAACGGGCTGACCGTAAAGTAGGAATGCCGTGTTCACCTCCTGCATACTGTGTTAACTGCACTGGTAAATGGCCTGCATGGAGTAGTAATGTACCTATTCGGAGGAGAGAAAAATCCAGCAAGTTCCTAGGGGTGAGAAGCCAACAAGGCTTTATAACCACCATCCTTTGCCATTATTTAGCAACGACAGTCAATAAACTTACTCAGTAATACGTACAACCTAACCTTACAGAATAACAATAAAGGCGAATTAGTTCGATACGTCAGACAGACACATAAAAGAACCCTAGAACCGTTTCTGAAACTTATATTAGTCCGTCATATTCTAGTAAAACCAAATATGTTGGGAAAAGTGTCAAACCGAAGATAAAAGGCACGAAAGTGTCAGGCCATGACTCGTCGCTTCTGTATGACGACTACACCACACTAGATATGGCTGTCGATGTCTGCCTGAGAGAACCAGCAAAATACTTCATGTGAACTCTGCTGCTGCCGCAACTTCCCCCTTCGCCGCAAAGAAAAGGGTAGAGATCGAGGAAAACATCACCTCCGCTGCTACTGTAGCATATCAGTGGGTTGAAAAGGTATGTGGAGGGACTGAGAAGCAAGACCCTTACGCCTGTGTCTGCTACAGGGCGACTGCAGACTGTCGTACATATCCGTGTTAAGGGGCCTCCATTTTTATAAATTATGAATACCACGACTCACCTCTCTCCATCAGCACCACCTTACTAGGAGTTACGGTACTATTTGAACATCCAGAGTTTGTTGACGGAATGTTCCCTTAATTCCCGTTATTCTGTGGTTTCGTGGACTTGGTTGATATCTCGAGTGTGTTTCTGAGAACTTGTCATATTTACAGCTGTGGATGCTGGTCAAGTTTTTGACAAGCTAACTACACTCGAGTGTATCTGTGGCGTATCAGACTGTCGGGACTTGAATTTATTTGCCCCTGGTAGTTCAGTAGCGACTTGTAATTGTTCGTGTTAGCCACAGTTGGGACTTATCTTTACTTCATAAGGCAGCAAACAATTAGGATTAATATTTAATCTTCGTTTGTCGAGGACTGATTTGCATTGAGCATCAGCGCTCAGGACTTTTTAATTTTTCAGTGTTAACTGCACGATACATGGACACACGAACTAGTGTATTGACTTCAACATTTTGTTAGAAGCATACTTGATATAGGACGTTGCTATATTCCATTCACACAGCCATTCCCCAGTGCAATCGGACTTCTTCTTTGTACCACCTACACTTACTTCACAAGAAAGAGCAAGAATGGTCTTGATGAAAGCGTAAAAGTAGTTAGGTTTCTTCACACCAAGTAAAATTATGTTCTACCACAATTTCAAAAGAACAGTTTAAATATTCACCGAAAACAGCGAAAAAAGTACAACATAAACAAAAATATCGTAACTCGATATTGCTATTTCGCTATCGGTATATCGATATATGGGTGAAAATGAGTCGCATACACTCATAGAAATTTTTTGGAAGAAATATCGATGTATCGATATTACACCAACAGCCATAGGTCTGACGTCCTATTTTGTGGTCTTGTGTGTTACACCACTGCTTGCACGTACGCTGAACAGTCCGCCAAGAAACACCAAAATATCTAGCAATTCCACACATGTTGCCACGGTCACAGTCAAAAACGTTGGTTGGTTGATTGGTTTGGGGAGTAAACGGACCAAACTACGGGGTCATTAGTCCCTTTTTCCTCATTCAAACAGGTCACGAACTAAAAACAGTCCCAATAGGAGTTGGTGAAAGTAAAAGCCTACGGACACTAAAAGGAAAAAAGTAGTGGAAGATATTAAAATAAAAGAGTAGATGGCCTGGGATAACTGATTACAAGAATAAGAAAGGATGAGCCAACCACTCTGCAACTCGCTAAAATCTCTAACCTAAGAGACAAGGCGAAATGAACACACATAGGAACAAGAAGAACACCAAGGCAAACAAACACAAAGAAGGAGTGAGGAAGAGTTAAAATGGAGGGAGGGTGAGGGCCTGGGAGAGAAGGCCAGACACCCACCCTTCGATTGTGTGATAAAAACCTCCCTCACGAATAAAACGTAAAACAACATCAGTCATTGAGGGATTGTCTCCCAACACCATATCAGTATGGTGAAAAGATTAAAAGTCCGACGCAGAGCGGCTAAAATCTGGCAGTCCAACAAGATCTGGACGACAGTCATGTGGGAGCCAAAGTAACACCGAAGCAGGTCCTCATGCTAGAGGAGGTGACCATGTGTTAGCCAAGTGTGGCTGATGTGGAACTGGCAAAGGACAACAGAGTCCCTTGCAAGTGGCTCACATTGATGACCACCACACATTTGTTGTCTCCTTGATAACACATAGTTTATTTGATATACTGGGGTGGGCCATTCAGTATCCCAGGTCGCGAATACTTTACGCCAGAAGACAGATCTGAGACCAGTCTCCAGCACGCCGATCTCCAGAATTCGTTTATCAGTAGTCTGTTTGGCCAGGCGGTCAGCAAGTTCATTACCTGAGATCCCGACATGTCCTGGGGTCCAAATGAAGGTCACTGAATGTCCACTATTTCCAAGGGCATAAAGAGACTCCTGGATAGTCACTACCAAAGAAAGGATGGCGAGGGAAGCACTGGTCGAGAGCTTGAAGACTGCTTAAGGAGTCACTGCAGATGAGGAAGGACTCACCAGAACAGGAGTGGATATGCTCAAGAGTGCGATAGATGGCTACCAATTCTGCAGTGAAATCACTGCAGCCATCTGGCAAGGAGCACTGTTCAGGATGTCCAACGTGAGCTAAGTGAAGCCAACAAGACTGTCGACCATTGATCCACTGGTGTAGACTATTCTCGCCGAGAATAGTGGTGGGGGGACATTAGGTGGAACTGAGCTTTTTGGGCTTTGCAATAGGTCCAGACGAAGCTGCGGCCAAAGCGTGGACCATAGAGGTGTACTTAAGTAAACCCACAGGAAAGGTGGTAGAGGGTATGTGTCGAGTTCAGTAAGAAGCAACCGGACATGGGCAGCAATTGGAATCCCCTTTCTGGGCCGCTGTTGCGGAAGGTGGATCGCTGTGTTCAGGAAAAGGAGATGGTAATTTGGATGATGAGGCGAGCTATAAATGTGGGGGGGTATAATTTGCAAGCAGTAGTTGCTGCATGGGCCACAGTGGAGGAACGCCAGCTTCCATAAGGAGGCTGTTCACTGGGCTCATTTGGAAAGCTCCCATCACAAGTCGAATTCCACAGTGGTGGATAGGGTCAAGCAGTGGCAATGCGTAGGCTGATGCTGAGCCATACACCAGGCTCCCATAGTCCAGAAAGGACTGCATGAAGGCTTTATACAGCTGCAGCAGTGTAGGGCGATCAGCACCACAGTCGGTGTGGCTCAGGCATCGAATAATATTAAGATGCCATCAGCACTTTTCTTTAAGCTGACGAAGATGGGGAAGCAAAGTTAAATGAACATCGACGATCAGTGCCAAAAAGCGGTAAGTCTCCACTGCATTAAGTAGTTAGCCATCGAGGTAAAGTTCTGGATGGGATGACGACGACAGAAGTGCATGACACAAGTCTTGGTGGTCGAAAACTGAAAGCTGTGAGTGACGGCCCACGACTGTGCCTTTCGTATGGTTCCCTGCAGTCGATGTTCATCCACACCAGTAGAAGAGGAACAGTTGGAAATACGAAAATCGTCAGCATATAGGAGGGGAGATACTGAGGAATCCATTACTAGTGTGAGACCATTAATGGCAATTAAAAAGAGTGGGCCACTGAGGACAGAGCCCTGCAGAATCCTATTCTTTTGCATATAGGGTGAACTGAGGGGAGCACTAACTCAAACCCTGAAACTATGGAGCGACAAGAAGTTCTGTATATAAATCGGGAGAGGGCCCTGAAGATCACACTCATGTGGAGTAGTGAGGATGTGGTGTCGCCAACTGGCATTGTAGGCCTTTGTCAGGTCAAAAAAGACGGCAATAATGTGTTGTCGCCGGCAAAAGGCCAATCAAATGGCAGACTCCAGATAGACCAAGCTTTCGGTGGTGGAGCGCCCTTGGTGAAAATTGCCCTGGGATGGAGTCAGAAGGCGCCAAGACACAAGGAGCTAAGACAACTGCCAGCTCACCATACATTCGAGTAGCTTGCACAGAGTGTTGATGCGGCTGATAGGACGATAGCTATCTGCACCCAGCAGGTTCTTACCAGGCATTAGCAATGGAACGATCATGTTTTCCCACTATTGCAATTGGATTTTGCCATCGCTATAGATGCGGTTGAAGACGGCAGGGAGATGGCGCTGGCAATCCGCTGACAGATGTTTAATCATTTCGGAATGGATACAGTCTGGGGCAGGGGATTTGTCAAGACAGCCAGCAAAGGCATTCAGAAATTCCCACTTATTGAGGGGAGCGTCATATGACTCAGGGTGGTGTGGAGCAAAAGATAGATGTTGTCATTCCACCTGCCGTTTGAGGAGACAAAAGGGGGGGGGGGTAATTTTCAGATACTGAGGTGCGAGCATAGTGCTTGGCAAAATGCTCTGTGATAGTGTCTGGATCGGCAGATACAGCTCCATGTGTGTAAATTCCAGGTACACCTGCAGGGTTCTGATAGCTGTAAAGGCGTCAGAGCTGGGTCCAAAACCGGGAAAGGGAGGTTCATGTTCCAATGGTGGAGACGTGCCATTCCCAACACTCCTGCTTCCATAGTTAGATGAGTAGGTGGACCTGAGCACAGAGCCGTTTGAAGGCAATGAGGTTCTCCAGGGATGGGTGGCACTTATGACGTTGGAGGACTCACCTATGGCCTCTAATAGCCACTGCGATTTATGATGATGACCATGGCACTGTCTTCCACTGGGGACAACCTGAGAAACAAGGGACTACCGATTCAGCTGTGGCAACAATGGTAGTACTGAGGATGAGGATCACCTCATCGATGTTGCCATGCAATGGAGATGCAACTGTGATAGCAGAGATGAAAGTGTCCCAGTCAGCATCAGTTAGTGCCCATCCGGGCAAGTGACCAGGTGAGTGATGCTGGGGTAGGCACAAGAAGAGTGGAAAGTGGTGACTACCACACAAGTCGTCTTGAGCACTCCAGTGAATAGAGGGGAGAAGGCCAGGACTGCAAACTGAGAGATCAATGGCTGAGTATGTGCCACGTGTCACACTGAAATGGGTGGAAGCATCTGTATTTAGGAGTCAAAGGACGATTTGAATTATCAGGTCCTCAACATCTTTACCATGGGCAGTAATCTTGGTTACAGCCCACAAAGAATTATGGGCATTAAAATCACCCAGAAATAGAAAAGCTGGAGGGAGTTAGGAAATTAGTGCAGCCAATACACAGTGCGGCACTTCACCATGTGGAGGGAGGTCGATGTTACAGATGGTAATTTCCTGCATTGTCCTCACCCTGACAGCCACAGCTTCTACAGGTGTTTGAAGAAGCACAGAATCGCTGCAGACAGAGGTAAGGACATACACTACTGGAAATTGAAATAAGAACACCGTGAATTCATTGTCCCAGGAAGGGGAAACTTTATTGACACATTCCTGGGGTCAGATACATCACATGATCACACTGACAGAACCACAGGCACATAGACACAGGCAACAGAGCATGCACAATGTCGGCACTAGTACAGTGTATATCCACCTTTCGCAGCAATGCAGGCTGCTATTCTCCCATGGAGACGATCGTAGAGATGCTGGATGTAGTCCTGTGGAACGGCTTGCCTTGCCATTTCCACCTGGCGCCTCAGTTGGACCAGCGTTCGTGCTAGACGTGCAGACCGCGTGAGACGACACTTCATCCAGTCCCAAACATGCTCAATGGGGGACAGATCCGGAGATCTTGCTGGCCAGGGTAGTTGACTTACACCTTCTAGAGCACGTTGGGTGGCACGGGATACATGCGGACGTGCATTGTCCTGTTGGAACAGCAAGTTCCCTTGCCGGTCTAGGTCACGCATACGACCATCATTGGCACCAAGGCAGAAGCGACTCTCATCGCTGAAGACGACACGTCTCCATTCGTCCCTCCATTCACGCCTGTCGCGACACCACTGGAGGCGGGCTGCACGATGTTGGGGCGTGAGCGGAAGACGGCCTAACGGTGTGCGGGACCGTAGCCCAGCTTCATGGAGACGGTTGCGAATGGTCCTCGCCGATACCCCAGGAGCAACAGTGTCCCTAATTTGCTGGGAAGTGGCGGTGCGGTCCCCTACGGCACTGCGTAGGATCCTACGGTCTTGGCGTGCATCCGTGCGTCGCTGCGGTCCAGTCCCACGGCAATGGGCACGTGCACCTTCCGCCGACCACTGGCGACAACATCGATGTACTGTGGAGACCTCACGCCCCACGTGTTGAGCAATTCGGCGGTACGTCCACCCGGCCTCCCGCATGCCCACTACACGCCCTCGCTCAAAGTCCGTCAACTGCACATACGGTTCACGTCCACGCTGTCGCGGCATGCTACCAGTGTTAAAGACTGCGATGGAGCTCCGTATGCCACGGCAAACTGGCTGACACTGTCGGCGGCGGTGCACAAATGCTGCGCAGCTAGCGCCATTCGACGGCCAACACCGCGGTTCCTGGTGTGTTCGCTGTGCCGTGCGTGTGATCATTGCTTGTACAGCCCTCTCGCAGTGTCCGGAGCAAGTATGGTGGGTCTGACACACCGGTGTCAATGTGTTCTTTTTTCCATTTCCAGGAGTGTAGATACAGACTCCACCTGACAGTCTGTCACAGTCAGTTCAGTTTTTGTAGTACCCCTAATAGTCACAAAGGGCAGGGGTCTGCATCGTGGGAAACCTTCCTGAAGGGCAACGCGAAAAGCAGGCGTAATGCTTAAAAGTAGTCATAACTCCACGAGGTGGGAGAAAAAACCGTCGAAGTTCCAAAGGAAGATGATGCTGTCAGTTGTTTGGGAAGGCATGAAGGGGCTAAGGAGGCATTTTACACTTCAGGGTCACCTGCCACCATCGATTGAGTGTTGGTAGCCAGGACTGTTGCGTCTGAAGCGTCAGCGAGTTCCAGGTCCTTGGGGAACACTAGAATCTCCACCTCGTCCTCAGATGCGGAACTGTTAGGGAGAGGTGGTGTGGTGGCCACCAGAGTCACCTGTTTCTTAACAGTCTTCTTCTTGGACTGTTTACCATCTCACTGCTCTTTAGGACCTTGCTGGGATTCCTTCTTGGAAGCAGCTTGAGGTACAGATGAAGACCGTGAAGCCTTTAGACCAGCAGTTGGTGGCTCCTTCAGCCACTGGCTGGTGTCCACTTTTGCACTTGTGGAGAACTTGGAAGGCAGAGTTCCAAGGGATCCTTTCCATGGAAGAGGAGCCAGAGGAGGTTGTTGCTTCTCTGGCTGGGGGAGGGAACCTGCATCCTCAGCATTTGGGAGGTTGGTGCTCCCGAAGGGGAAGCTATGGGAACAACAGAAGATGTGCCCCCAACCACCAGGAGGGGGCATGGAGAGGGACAGCCCTGGGGGACCACTTAGAAGGTTTAGATGAGGAGACTGTCGTCACTAAGGAGGGTGACGTCGTCGTGGCGGCAGCGTATGATGATAGCAGTCGAATGGGGTACAACCTTCCATATTTCGTTTTAGCCTCTCTATAAGTCCTCCTATCGAGCAGGGTCTTATATTGCATAATTTTCGTCTCCATTTGGAGTACTGTGTAGTCTGGCAAGCAGGGGGAGTGGTGTTCTCCACAGCTGACACAGGTGGGAGGAGGTGCAAATGGAGCATTCGGTTGCAGTGGACGTCTGCAGTGTCGACATGTGGCACTGGAATGGCACTGGGAAAATATGTGCTGCCATTTCCAGGATTTAAAGTACTGTACTAGGGGAAGGATGTAGAATTTGACATCACATTGGTAGACCATCACCTTTGCTTCTCAGGTAACGAATCACCTTCAAAGACCAAGATGAAGTCACCAGTAGCAACCCTGTTGTCTTTAGGTCTCCTATAGACGCGCCGGATGAAGTGAATGCCCATATTTTGTAAATTGGCACGTAGCTTGTTGTCGGACTGCAACAGGAGGTCGCAATGAAACATAATCCCCTGGACATTTTGAGGCTTTTACGGAGCATGGCTGTAACGAGAATGTCAGCCAGCTTGTCACATGCAAGTAACGCCTGGGACTGGCTGGGGACGCCATCTGAATTAGGACTGAACCATTGTGCATTTTGGACAGCACAGCCACTTCCCCAAAAGGTGTTCGACGAAAGAAAATGGCTTGGTATCCAGAACACTAAATATGGAGGCGAATATGGCTCTCTTCTGTCTGTAGCCCTATGTTCCTCGCATGGTGTAGTTAAGAAAGGGAATGACTTGGGGTCGTACATCGCAGAATTGTAATCAACCTTCCCTTTTTTTGGAGACTGCTGAGACCATTCGATCCCCAGCAAGAGATGACTTTGTCCGCTTCATTGTCAGTCATCCGTCCTGATGCCGCCCACTCTTATCAGGAGCTCTCCCACTGGCTCCACCCAGACACAGCAAAGGCCATCTGGCCGATGCCGGTATCAGGAGTCTCCTTGGCACACTTGGGGAGTTTGCAGCTCAGGCTTCAGCAGTGCGATTCCTGTATTGTCAGGGGGCTATGACCAAGAGGGTACATGATGGCCCCACCACGATGTGGCTACCGTCATGGCGCAAAAGAGGACAGCAGACAACCGAATGAGATGATGCCCCTTAAGGTGTCCACATCCAAATAACTGGAATACGGGTGGAGTTGTAGTGCCATGATATTATTAGGTGCTGAAGATCGTAATGCATGAGGAGTATATAGTGCACCACGTAAGTCGTCCTTACCCAAATGGCCCGCACTTCGGAGAAATTTGAAAGGATAGGGGTCAAACTCGGAAAGGGGACCATAACTCAGTAAGCCGAAACGTTAGAGATGCCTTTTAGTCGCCTCTTAACGATAGACAGGAATACCTCGGGCCTGGTTTAACCACCGAACCCGCAGTGGGTACTCAGACATGGTTGGCCCTTTTTGGCACTCTGTCACATCCGCACATTTACGCATGTTTCCGCGCAATGGTCGCTTGAAACATAACTGTCTCACTAATCACTTGTTGCCTCGTGCTCACGCAGAGGCAGAGCGTGTGCGGTTGAGCACATAACTGATCGCTGCGCCATTGGTAAAGGCTTAACGATTCATCTGTACGAGCGGACTCGGGTGCCCAATTTTTTGGGTGCGCTTCAGTAGTTGAGTTACTAAACAGAGCAGCTACAGTACAGTGTAAACTACAATACTTCTGGTGTGGTCTGTCAGATAAACTACGCGAATAATCATTGCGTTTGGCGATCTCTTGGCTTATTTGCTACAACAGGACAGCCGAAGCATTCACAGCCCTGCGTCAGCCGCAGCTGATAAAAACTTCAAGACTGAAGAATTTCGTTCATTTGCCACAGCATTTAACGAATTATGGAGGGTCCGCCGTAGATGCAGAGTGGAGCCGTGCCAGTTTAAGCACCCACCTCGCACGAAAACGGTTTCACGGGATGACGCGCTCGCGAGGCGTGCGCGCGGTAGCAGAGAAGCGACGCCTAAACGGGCATAGCGCGGCGCGATTTACGCGCGGGTGTCACGTGTTGCGGTGGGCGGCGCCGGGCGCCTAATGTCACGGCGCATCTCTGGTAATGGCGCGTAATTGCACACTCCGTCCCGCGCGCTATCACCGTCCCACTTGACGCCTCGGAGTTACTCGCCAGAGTTAGGAGCGGAAAAAGCGACGTGATTGACGAATGGCCCGTTTTAAGTATCTTCAATAACATTTATTACTGGCAGGCGGCGGGGAGGATTTTCCGAAACCTAAGTAGCTGGCTGCCAACAGAGGCGCGTACGCGGACGGCCCGCGGGGAATTACGCGTCCGGACGGTGCTCATTACCAGCCATCGCAAGCAGATGGTGGCCCGTAAAATGTTAATTTACGGCCCAGGGGCGGAAAGGTACAAAACAAGCCGCGTCGGCAACGGGCAGCGCGAGATATCGGAATGGTAATAATCAATAGATCCGCCCTGGACCGTACCCTGTTTCTGCTCGGAGCTTAGCAAAGTGTTTCGGCAGCGGGCGCAAGATCCCGTCTCGGAGGCCGCAGGTACTCTCCTATCCTCATTCCATCAAGTGCTCTTATTTGATGTTACGAGGGGTGGCTGTAAAGCTCTATCTTCCTGGAAAAAAAAAAATTATCAAGCTGCGACGACGGAATTTCGTGACGGTGTCAGTACTTATATTCTCTATTCAATGCTGCACTTTTTTCCAACAAGGGTGACGTAACTGAGACCTACGATAGTGACAACACTTCCCTGCAGACCACAGCACCTTAACAAGTAAAAAATGGTTCAAATGGCTCTGAGCACTATGGGACTTAACATCTGAGGTCATCAGTCCCCTAGAACTTAGAACTACTTAAACCTAACTAACCTAAGGACATCACACACATCCATGCCCGAGGCAGGATTCGAACCTGCGACCGTAGCGGTCGCGCGGTTCCAGATTGAAGCGCCTAGAACCGCTCGGCCACCACGGCCGGCTTTAACAAGTAATCGTAGAAAGCATTAGACTATACAGGGTGGCCAGTATCCAGGGGTATGACAGAAACGATCATTCGAAGCACAAAAATCTAGTAAACATGGGCTCTGAAATGCATACCTTAACATCTATGAGCACTTGTTCATCTTCGATACTGTGAAACAAATCTTTTCTACTGCAAGCTCTTTGCTATCCATATTTTGGGAGCAGGAAGTATCGACCTAAACAAGAAACAAATGGCTATTAAACGCGGGCTCTCAAATGCATGCCTTAAGACGTGTTAGCACTTGTTAACTTCCCTACTGGGAAACACATCTCTTCTAGTGAACAAGTGCTCATAGCTCTAAAGGTATACATTTTACAGCACATGTTTAATAGACTTTTATGTTTCGAATGATCTTTCCTGTCATATCCCTGATTATTGACCATTGCTCCTTGGACATCCAGGTTGGTTGGTTAATGTGGGAGAGGGGACCAACAGTGAGGCCATCGGTCCCATCGGATTAGGAAAGGATGGCGAAGGAAGTCAGCCATGCCCTTTCAAAGGAACCATGCGCAGCTTTTGCCTGAAGCGATGTATGGAAATCACGGAAAACCTAAAACAGGATGGCCGGACGCGGGTTTGAACCGTCGTCCTCCACAATGAGAGTCGAGTGTGCTAATCATTGCACCACCTCGGTCGGTGGGACATCCTGTATAGGAGAAACCCATTTGCGTACAAGAACATTAGCGGCCAATTACGCTTCCTCTGAAACAGTATAAATTTTTTCTCGTTTCTGTTGGATGTTCAGCATCCAGTGCTGTGTGATGGGTTCTTGTTTCTTTTGTTGTGCTTTTGTCTCTGTTTCACATCCTAACTAAACTAGTTAATCAAAAGGGATCCATAGCTTCCTCCGAAACAGTGTAAATTTTTTTCTCGTTTCTGTTGGATGTTCAGCATCCAGTGCTGTGTGATGGGTTCTTGATTCTTTTGTTGTGCTTTTGTCTCTGTTTCACATCCTAATTAAACTAGTTAATCAAAAGGGATCCATAGCTTTGTTTCTTCCCTGCTGGAACTACCCGTTTGCCGACGCTACACAACTGTTGCGAAGATGACTCCGTATTAACTTAAGTGGTTTATGAAGGAAAAGTCAGACTGACGATAGCAATTCGAGTCTCTGAATAAAGGCCAAGGGGAACGGTAAGAAGTAGTGATCAAAAACAGTCGATGCTATCTGAAAAACGAGAAGAATATATTTAAACAGAGTTTCGAAAGTTAAAGCAGCAGCCATCTGGTCGCATGAGACAGTTCCAAGAAAAATCACAAGTTGGCATACTTCACAGCAGGCTTTTCGTTCTGAAGGATATCACGTGGCGCCTGATACTGCTGTCACGCAGTTTTCCCCTGAGTTTTTGGTTTCACGGTGGCTATTCTTGTTGACGGTGAAATGCAAGACGACGCTCTGTTTGTATTGGACCTTGCTCTCTCGCTAGAGAGACGGAAAGGAAACAGGTGTTGAAGTCGTTACCAAATACGCTCACCTCTCAGTTCATTTATGTAAACGATACAAAATTTTGTATATTACTGTTGCTCTATTTTAAACAAAGCTACTGTTGCTAACAATAAGGCCCAGAGACCAATATGCGCCATTTTGCAGTAATTAAGGACTTTGATAAGTTGCGGCTGTCTGTCCTATTGAACGTACATGTGCGAGTCGAGCGGAGTTCAGCAGTCGTTAGCGCAAACTATCTGCCACAGTCGAGAACTCAACACAGAAAAGGTCAGATAACCGATTGTATATTCCGATAGAATCCAACACAATCTTACGACTTTTAAGTTGATAATTCCTCATACTGATATATACCAATGGAGATGGCATTTCGTTATTAACGAAATAAAAATTTAATTAAATTGGTACAATTAAAATTACCCAAGAAACTTTTCAGATTAAATGAAAACGAAATGCTTCTCCTTATGGCTCTTGTGTAATAGTGGAAACACCGTCACAGTGGGACTGCAATTCGGTGAGTAAGTATCCACTAACGATATTATAAGAGTCGCCTCGTAAGAATGTTGTGGGAGGAAGTTATAGGCCGGCCGGTGTGGCCATGCGGTTCTAGGAACTTCAGTCTGGAACCGCGTGACCGCTACGGTCGCAGGTTCGAATCCTGCCTCGGGCATGGATGTGTGTGATGTCCTTAGGTTAGTTAGGTTTAAGTAGTTCTAAGTTTTAGGGGACTGATGACCACAGATGTTAAGTCCCATAGTGCTCAAAGCCATTTTTGAAGTTATAGAGTGAGAAAAGCTATTTTCAAATATACTGATTTATTTCGTCTCAGTCACTATGTTTGAAATTGAGGTTCTACTGAATATGCTAACGATTTCTAGGTTTTTCTGGGGAGGGTCATTATTCTGCCAATTGTCAGATTGTTAACAGAGAATACACAGAATTATTAGAGTTGTCAGATAGGTGAGGAATTCAAAGGTGCTGCTCAAAGAATTATAACATGTCAATAACTGACGCTCTGCTCGTTTATACGCTGAAGAGCCAAAGAAAATGGTACACTCGCCCAGAAATCGACACCTCCGCACTCCAAGCGGACCCCAACTAGGTTATCGCTCTCACTTCTCAAAATTACCGTAGAAGAAGAGGAAATAGCAAGGTTCGACACAGTGACAACCGAATATCTTCCTCTCTGTTCCTGCGTGCGGGGAAAGCCTGCAGAATTTTCTCATCCAGCAATTCTTGTATTCTCTGTTAACAATCTGACAGTTGACAGAAGACTGACCCACTCCTTACTATTAGCGGAAAGAAATACGGTCGCGTAAATGCAGGTCGCTACCTATGCTGTTAACGGGAACGTTGCGATGGCCCTGATATTCTGCTTCTGTCTTTTGCACCCCCTACAGGCCGTGTTCAGAAACTGGAGTACTTCTCCTGGCTAGCTCGGCTTTGAAAGGCGCTTTTGTAGCACTGTGGCTTAAGAGACCCTCAAAGCGTCTTACTCGCACGACCGCTGGTTGTGAGAACTTTTGTTAGGTAACTTCCAGGAAATCCGTTATTGTCAACCCACGGCTGAAGACTTGCAGGCGCCACGTCTCGGCACATTGCACGAGCTGAGGAAAACACGTTCTAATATGCCAGAATTCACAGGCCCTGTTTTCCGTTTCGGAAAGTTTACGAGAATACAACATAAAATGATTATATACATCGTCGTTTCGGAAAGTTTACGAGAATACAACATAACATGATTATATACATCGTCGCTCGGCGACATGTGACAAACCAGTGTTGACACAACTTCTGACATTGTCAAATGATTTAGTGCCAATGATTCAATTAGTCAGTGGGGAAGTTCGAAACCGTCTTAAGATGGAGTATCTTCCACAGCCATGAAATGGCCAGTCAGACAGTACAGTTAGACTCAAGATATTGAAAGATCCATTCTAACTAATCGGCAGTTTCCTGTTGACACTGTATCGATGTGAAGCGTTCTGGAAGTTCGCCACGAGGAACGTAAGCCAGGTGCAGTGAAAATTAGTGCCACCGACGCTACTCAGAATGTTCCTGTTGGGGGCCTAATCTGTAGTCGATCTTTGCGACATCACGGTCACGATGGCAGCTAGTGGCTGTGGTTGACTAGTGTTAGAATTATCAGATAAGAGGGGAACTCAAAGGCGCTGCTCGAAGAATTAGACCACGTCATTAACTGACGGTCTGCTCCTTTATATACTGAAGAGCCAAAGAAACTGGTACACCTGCCTAATATCGTATAGGGCACCCGCTAACACGATATAGCATGGACTCGACTAATGCCTGAAGTGATGCTGGAGGGAGATGACATCATGAATCCTACAGGGCTGTCCATAAAACCGTAAGAGTACGAAGGGGTGGAGATCTCTTCTGAACAGCACGTTGCAAGGCATCCCAGATATAACGTTCATGTCTGGGGAACATAGTGGCCAGCAGAAGTATTTAAGCTCAGGAGAGTGTTCCTGGAGCCACTGTCGCAATTGTGGACGTGTGGGGGGTCGCATTGGTTCAAATGGCTCTGAGCACTATGGGACTCAACTGCTGAGGTCATTAGTCCCCTAGAACTTAGAACTAGTTAAACCTAACTAACCTAAGGACATCACAAACATCCATGCCCGAGGCAGGATTCGAACCTGCGACCGTAGTGGTCTTGCGGTTCCAGACTGCAGCGCCTTTAACCGCACGGCCACTTCGGCCGGCTGGGTCGCATTGTCCTGCTGGAATTGCCCAAGTCCGTCGGGATGCACAATGGACATGAAGAGATGCGGGTGATCAGAGAGGATGTTTAAGTACGTGTCACCTGTCAAGAGTCGTATCTAGACGTATCAGGGGTCCCATATCATGCCAGCTGCACATGCCCCACACCATTGCAGAGCCTCCACCAGCTTGAACAGTCCCCTTCTGACATGTAGAGTCCATGGATTCCTGAGGTTGTCTCCGTACCCGTACACGCCCATCCGCTTGATACAATTTGAAACGAGACTCGTGCGACCAGGCAACATGTTTCCCGTCATCAACAGTCCAATGTCGGTGTTGACGGGCCGAGGCGAGGCGTAAAGCTTTGTGTCGTGCAGTCATAAAGGGTACACGGATGGACCTTAAGGTCCAAAAGCCCATATTGATGATGTCTAGTTGAATGGTTCGCCCGCTGACACTTGTTGATGGCCCATAATTGAAATCTGCAGCAACTTGCGGAAGGGTTGCACTTCTGTCACGTTGAACGATTCTGTTCAGTCGTTATTTGTCCCGTTCTTGCAGGATGTTTTTCCGGCTGCAGCGATGTCGGATATTTGATGTTTTACGGGATTCCTGACATTCACGGTACACTTGTGAAATGGCCGTACAGGAAAATCCCCTTTTCATCGCTACCTCGGAGATGCTGTGTCCCATTGCTCGCGCACCGACTATAACACCACTTTCAAAGTCACTTAAACGTTGATAACCTGCCATTGTAGCAACAGTAACCAATGTAGCAACTGCGCCAGACACTTGTTGTGTTATATACGTGTTTCCGACCGCAGCGCCTTATTCTGCCTGTTCATCTTTCTCTGTATTTGAAAACGCATGACTGTACCAGTTTCTTTGGAGCTTCAGTGTATAATCAGATGTCTGGGATAGGAGTTACATTCCCTGGAAGCTCTTCCGTGACCGAATTCGCTACATTTCAATTACCTGCAACCTGAAGCTTTGTAGTACAATCTGGGTCTGTGATATCGTAGAGGGAGATATGGAAGTAGTTTTACGGCTAGACAGCTACAGCGTAGCAGGTTGGCGCCTAGAACCGCTCGGCCACGGTGGCCGCCACAGCTGTGGATGAAGGGAACATTCAGTGGCGGAAAAGTCTTTTGTAACGCGAGGTATAACACAGCTCCAAGGCTGTTATCTGGCTTTAAATGCCTAAATAAGTGCAAGAAACATAGGACCAGCCTGGCAGCAGTCCCAGGGTTAGACACCCCCAGTGAGACCGTGCCTCTGATGGCCGTGTGTTTGATGCCAGTTGAGGGCCTGCAACCAATCTTCGTGCCACACACACTGGACCTACACCTGGAGCTATGGTCTGGGGTGCGACTTCGAATAACAACAGGAACAATCTCATGGTTATCCCACGCAACCTGACTGCAAATTTGTACGTCAGACTGGGGATTCGACCTGTTGTGCTGTCATTCATGAACAGCATTCCAAGGGAAGGTTTCCAACAGCATAACGCTCGCTGTTGCAAACCAACACGCTCCACTGTGTGTCGACATGTTCCCTTAGCTTGCTCGATCACCAGATCTGTCTCCAGCCGATCACGTATGGGACATCACCGGACGACAACTCCAGCGTTATCCACAAACAGCATTAACGGTTTCTGTATCGACCGATCAGGTGCAACAGGCATGGAACTCCCGTCCCACAAACCGACTTCCGCCACTTGTGCAACACAATGCATTCACGTTTGCATGCTTGCATTCAACATATTGGTGTTTACACCGGTTATTAATGTACTATCATTTCATATTTCCGATAGCTCATCTCGCACTTACATTAACCTGTGATTTTGCAATGTTAATCACTTAAATATGTTACCTAGGCAAATGTATTTCGGAATTTCATTACTCTACATTATTTTTTGGTGCTGCTTTTTCCCGTCAGTGTATGTCACTGGCTCCAAGAGTTATTGTCTGATAAAGATAATAATAATAATAATAATAATGAGCGTATGGCATTGGTGGCCGGGAGACCACTCGCGGGGCGGTTCGACCGCCGCTCCACAGGTTCTTTAACGCCAGTACGGCGACTTGCGAGTGAATGAGGATGAAATGATGATGAAAGACACACAACACCCAGTCATCTCGAGGCACAGAAAATCCCTGACCCCGCCGGGAATCTAACCCGGGACCCTGTGCGCGGGAAGCGAGAGTGCTACCGCAAGACCACGAGCCGCGGACTGATAAAGATCATTAAATTATATTGAACGCCAAAGTACAAAAACAATAGAAACTAACATCGTGAGTATCTCAACGAGGCTTACTAGGCCGTTTATGTCATAAGTACAGGTAAACGAGTTATCGGCTAGAACCAGCAGAACCCTGTCATTATTCACTGACGATACTGTTTCGTATTGAAATAAATCATCGCTGTATATTTTTAACAATATTCGGAACGATTTAGACAGTATTTATATGAAGTGTACTAAATGCAAAACCTCTTGTGCATAAATACAAAATAATGCCCACAACAAAGAGGCTAAACCCAATAGTATTCGATTCTTTAGTTTACCAAGCGTTTAAGCCTATTTCATCCATTTCAAGTAATATTAAAAAACCGTATGTAGTGTAAGTAACGTGTAATGTCAGTAGTACAGAAGGCGAATAAAATACTAAAATTGTTTTGGATTGTTTCTGGGAAGACTAGGAAATTACGCATAAATTCACACGAAAACGAAAGGACATTTCTTTGTGCCACATGAGCTCGTGCACCATTGTCGCCAAAGACGAACCCATCGTCGAAATGTTGATTGCGAGGTTGGGCAATATCCTGCAGGAGTAGGACCTCGCCCCGATATTGCGCAGCTCTCGGATCACCGTTGGTAGTCATGAAGGGTGTTCAGCTACTACACTGCGAAGCGTGAAACAAAGAATCTGGCTTGTCAGATTTTTTCCTCGTGGAGAGAAACGTGGCCAATGAGGTGCGACATAGTTGTACGTCACAAGCAGAACAGAGGAGACGTTAAACCTCGTATTTGATGGCTTTTCTTTCTCTCGCGGCTATGGCGAAAGTGTAGCGCAGTTGAAAACGTGGCAAGTTCTCGAGTTGAGAAGAAAAAGAAAGCACCTCCACTTCCTTGCAGTTTTTTTCACCTTTTGTTTTCTAAAAGATTCATTTTGTAAAAGTATTATTACAATAGTCAATGTTATTTATTATAAATAATGTATATGCTGCAATTATTGTTGGAATGCCAAACGATTCGAATGTTCCCCCAGTTGCCAGAAATCGTAACGTGGCTGCCAGTCAGTGTATGAAAGGAAACACAAGTTAAACACTGGAAATTTTTCGTATTGTGAAACTTTCTATGTAATATACATACACGTATTTTTGTGTTTATGGGCTGATTCATGATTGTTATCTTGCTGGTAAAGATGCTTTCCAATGATGGTGAGCAGCTTCAAAAAATCTGCTTTTCCATAAGAATGAAATTACGAAACGAATCTCGATCTTGAATCTATGTGAGGAAGTACGTTATTTCAGAGCGTTGGTAGTCGAGACAACATCGAGAATATGGATATTATGCTGACGTAAACAGATATTAGACACTATACCTCTACTATATTCAATTTTAAAAAAAATGTGATGAAAATTCTGTTGTTACAACTAGTCTGTATCGAAGATCTTTATACAGCACCATGTACTGTTCCTCTACCAGCAATTCTCT
The DNA here is from genome assembly GCF_023864345.2 of Schistocerca serialis cubense. Taxonomy (NCBI): domain Eukaryota; kingdom Metazoa; phylum Arthropoda; class Insecta; order Orthoptera; family Acrididae; genus Schistocerca; species Schistocerca serialis. Next base: position 405,968,556 of record NC_064642.1, on the reverse strand, counting down.
GTTCAAGCCCGGAGCGATTTTCTCCGCTCTTCTTCGACAATCGCTAATGGGGTTAACGCATCTGTTTCAGCGAGTCCATTCTCGTAAGAAAACTGTCGTTTGCGAGCCAGATACAGCCGACAACCGCCGCTGGAGAGCGCTGAGAGCGCAAATCACGTTAACCAGCTCGTCCTGTGTGTCAATGGTGCCCTCTCTCGCGAGATCGTATGTCACGTCCCCGTCCACGTTAACGTTAACTGCCTCGTCCGCTATGAGGACGGCTTAAGGCTTGCCTTGATACCTGGCCACTTCAACCATATTCTACGAAGATCATCAGGTACCAGTAATCTTGCACAGCGCCGTAGGCATCGTCGCTCAGGTTCATGTCACGTTCTTTGACTTCATGAAGGTATTTAATACATTCCCAACTGTCGTTTAGTGAAAAAAAATATGGGCGTACAGAGGATCGGACCAGATTTGGGACTGTGCTCAAGACTTCGTTGCAGACAAAATTCAACACGTCACCCTTAACAGCACAAAATCGACAGATGTAAAGATAATTTCAGGTTTACCCCAAGGAAGTGCGATAGGAGCCTCACACGTACAATGTATACAAATGATCTGGTGGATGACGTCGGAAGTCTATGAGTTTATTTTCAGAGATGTGGTTGTCTGTAAGAAGGCAGTAACGTCAGAAGACTGTAGAGAATTGCAGGAAGATGTAGAAGATTGCTGAATGATGGCAGTTTATCCTGAACATAAATAAATGTAACATATTGCACATTCATATGAGAAGAGACAGATTACTACTGTGCAGTTATACTAGTCGTAAAAAATTGCTGGAAACAGCTACTCCTTTACCATATCTAGGAGTACCTATCCAGTTAGATTGCATCACGGTCAGGCAGAGATTCCAAAATCAGATATAGGTGTAAGACATAGACTGAGACCACAATTTAGTCATGATGAAGAGTAGGCTGAAGTTTAAGAGACTGGTCAGGAAAAATCAATATGCAACGGAACCACTACGAAATGAAGAAACGCGCTTGAAGTTCTCTGAGGCTATAGATGCCGCGATAATAAATAGCTGAGTAGGCAGTTCATCTGAAGAGGACTGGACGTCTCTAAAAATGGTAGTCACAGAAATTTGAAAGAAAACCCTAAGTACAACGAAGGTAACTGCGAAGAAACCATGGATAACGGAAGAAATAGGCTACTTCAGTTGATCGGTTAAAGAAGGAAGTAAAAAAAATATTCAGGGAAATTCTGGAAAACAGAAATAAAAGTCAGTTAGGAACGAAACAAATAGGAAATGCAGGAAAGGTAAGACAAAATGGCTGCGTGAAAAATGTGAAAAAATCGCAAAAGAAATGACTGTCGGAAGGACGGACAAGGCATATGGAAAAGCCAAAACAACCTTCCGTGAAATTTAAAGCAAAGGCATTAACATTAAGAGTGCAATGGGAATCCAACTGTTAAGTGCATAGGAGAGAACGGAGAAATGGAAAGATACGTTAAAGGACTCTGCAAGGGGGAAGACTTGTCTGATGACGTGATAGAAGAAGCAGGAGTCGACAGGGAGATCACGATTTAAAAGAGCTTTGGACGGCTTAAGACAATGTAAGGCAGAGGGCATAGGTAACATACCAACGGAATTTCTAAAAAGGTTGGAGGAAGCGGCAACAAAACCACTACTCACTTTGGTGTGTACAATATATGAGACTGGCGACATACCATTAGGCCTTCGAAAGAACATCCATTCAGACAATTCCTAAGATAGCAAGAGCCGAAATGAGAAACAACTGTCGCACAATCAACGTAAAAGCTCACGCATCCGAGTTGCTGACAAGAATAAGATGCAGGAGAATGGAAAAGAAAACTTGGGAAGTGTTAGATGACGATCAGTTTGGCTTTAGGAAAGGTAAAGGCACCAGAGAGGCAATTCTGACGTTGCAGTTGATAACTGCAACAAAACTGAAGAAATAAGACATGTTCATTGGATTTGTCGGCATGGAAAACGCGTTCGATAATGTAAAATGATGCAAGATGTTCGAAATTCTGAGAAAAATGGGGTTAAGCCATAGGAAAAGACGTGTAATATAGAATATGTACAAGAACCAACAGGGAACACTAAGACTGGAAGATTAGGAAGGAAGTGCTCGACTTAAGAAGGGTGTAAGGCAGGGGTGTAGTCTCTCGCCCCTACTGTTCAATCTGTACATCGAAAAAGCAATAATGGAAATAAAAGAAAGGTTCTAGAGCGGAATTAAAATTCAGGATGAAAGGAAAGCATTGATAAGATTCACTGATGACATTGCTATTCTTACTGAAAGTAGACAAGAATTACAGGATGTGTTGAATGGAATGAACAGTCTAATGATAGCAGAATATGGATTGAGAGTAAATCGACGAAAGTCGAAAGTAATGAGAAGTAGCAGAAATGAGAATGGTGAGAAACTTGACATCAGTACGGGTGATCACGAAGTAAACGAAGTTAAGGAGTTCTGTTACTTGGGCAGCAAAATAACCCATAAAAAGCAAACCAGCACTGGCAAAATGACCATTTCTGGCCAAGGAAAGTCTGCTAGTATCAAACATAGGCCGTAATTTGAGGAAGACATTTCTGGGAATGTACGTTTAGAGCACACATTGTATGTCAGTGAAACATAGACTGTGAGAAAACTGTAACAGAAAGGGATCGAAACATTTGAAAAATGATGCTACGGAACAATGTTGAAAATTAGGTGGATCGATACCGTAAGGAGTGAGGAGGTTCTCCACAGAATCGGCGAGGAAAGGAATATGTGCAAAACAAATACAAAGAAGGGGTAGGATGGCAGGACATCTATTAAGACACCAGGCAAGAACTTCCATGATAACAGAGGGAACTGTGCAGGGTAAAAGCTGGAGAGGAAGACAGAGATTGGAATACATCCAGCAAGTAATTGAGGACGTAGGCTGCAGTTGCTACTCTGAAATGAGAAAGCTGACACTGGAGAGGAGCCGGCCGGTGTGGCCGAGCGGTTATAGGCGCTTCAGTCTGGATCCGAGGAGACCGCTACGGTCGCAGGTTCGAATCCTGCCTCGGGCATGGATTTGTGTGTGATGTCCTTAGGTTAGTTAGGTTTAAGTAGTTCTAAGTTCTAGGGGACTGATGACTTCGGATGTTAAGTCCCATAGTGCTCAGAGCCATTTGAGCCACAGGAGAGGAATTCGTGTCACAGGAGAGGAATTCGTGATGGGCTGCATCGACCTTAAGTGGAATGACCACATAAGACAAGTTGTACGAGGTGCATTCAAGTTCTAAGGCCTCCGATTTTTTTTCTAATTAACTACTCACCCGAAATCGATGAAACTGGCGTTACTTCTCGACGTAATCGCCCTGCAGACGTACACATTTTTCACAACGCTGACGCCATGACTCCATGGCAGCGGTGAAGGCTTCTTTAGGAGTCTGTTTTGACCACTGGAAAATCGCTGAGGCAATAGCAGCACGGCTGGTGAATGTGCGGCCACAGAGAGTGTCTTTCATTGTTGGAAAAAGCCGAAAGTCACTAGGAGCCAGGTCAGGTGAGTAGGGAGCATGAGGAATCACTTCAAAGTTGTTATCACGAAGAAACTGTTGCGTAACGTTAGCTCGATGTGCGGGTGCGTTGGCTTGGTGAAACAGCACACGCGCAGCCCTTCCCGGACGTTTTTGTTGCAGTGCAGGAAGGAATTTGTTCTTCAAAACATTTTCGTAGGATGCACCTGTTACCGTAGTGTCCTTTGGAGTGCAATGGGTAAGGATTACGCCCTCGCTGTCCCAGAACATGGACACCATCATTTTTTCAGCACTGGCGGTTACCCGAAATTTTTTTGGTGGCGATGAATCTGTGTGCTTCCATTGAGCTGACTGGCGCTTTGTTTCTGGATTGAAAAATGGCATCCACGTCTCATCCATTGTCACAACCGACGAAAAGAAAGTCCCATTCATGCTGTCGTTGCGCGTCAACATTGCTTGGCAACATGCCACACGGGCAGCCATGTGGTCGTCCGTCAGCATTCGTGGCACCCACCTGGATGACACTTTTCGCATTTTCAGGTTGTCATGCAGGATTGTGTGCACAGAACGCACAGAAATGCCAACTCTGGAGGCGATCTGTTCAACAGTCATTCGGCGATCCCCCAAAACAATTCTCTCCACTTTTCTCGATCATGTCGTCAGACCAGCTTGTGCGAGCCCGAGGTTGTTTCGGTTTGTTGTCACACGATGTTCTGCCTTCATTAAACTGTAGCACCCACTAATGCACTTTCGACACATCCATAACTCCATCACCACATGTCTCCTTCAACTGTCGATGAATTTCAATTGGTTTCACACCACGCAAATTCAGAAAACGAATGATTGCACGCTGTTCAAGTAAGGAAAACGTTGCTATTTTAAGTATTTAAAACAGTTGTCATTCTCGCCACTGGCGGTAAAATTCCATTTGCCGTACGGTGCTGCAATCTCTGGGATGTATTGACAATGAACGCGGCCTCATTTTAAAACAATGCGCATGTTTCTATCTCTTTCCAGTCCGGAGAAAAAAAATTGGAGGCCTTAGAACTTGAATGCACCTCGTAGAAAAGCAGATGCCAAGCTGAGTTTCATTGGAAGAATCTTAAGGAAATGTAATTCATCCACGAATTAGTCATGAAAAACGCTTGTTCATCCGATTACTGAGTATTTCTCATAAGTCTGTTACCCTTAGCACGTTGGATTAATAGGAGACTTAAAGGGGATCCAATGAAGATCGGTGGGTTTCGTCATGGGATCGTTTAGATGCTGCGAGAGCGTAACTGAAATGCTCAGTGAACTCCAGCGGCAGGTGCTACAACACAAGCGTTGTGCGTCACGGAAAGATTTGTTATCGAAATTCCGAGACTTCAAGTTCCCGAAAGAGTCGGACAGCATGTTTACTTCCTCCCACATACTTCGCGCGAAATGGCAACAACGAGAAAATTCGAGAAATAATAGCTAATATGGACGTCTACCGAAACTCATTCTTTCCACGCGCCAGTGTATGTAACAAGGAAGGGGGATCAGATAGCGCTACGAGAAGTACCCTCCGGCACACACCGTCAAGTGGCTTGGGGAGTATAGATGTGTATGCAGATATTGTTGATAAAGAAATCCCGATAATATCCAGTTGCTCTCTTGCCCATTTTCTTAGAGCAATTCTTGGTCGTAATGGGATGCTCGAAGCCAAAATTACTGCTTGGGGACGGTTGCGTGCTGCCTGAGACGACACAGACCTTGCAGTTGCCTAACCAAAAGGGAGCACGTTGTTTTGTTTCATTCTTTCGGTAAACCTGCGAAACATAGGCATCTGAAAGGTATGAGGGAGAACTTACACCTTCCTCGAATTTGAGGGTACAGATTTTTTTATTTATTGCAGAATTGCTGCGCATTTATGGAGATTATTGTATCAGATCGTAATGAACTGCACATTTAGCACTGTCGAGCGTATGAGAAATGTTGTGGCTTCAGCGATTCCCGCACATCTTAGGTTCGTCGTGCTGTTGACGGGAAACGATGCTGTTTCCTTGGCGCGCTGGTGGTTTTGGCGCCGTCATGCTGTCAAAGCCGTTGCGAATCTTAAGAGAACAGTGCCGAAACAGGGTACCCTCTTTTTCTGTGCCGCTTCCTGGTACAGGCCTTAGCGACCTGTCCAGCATAATGGAACGGAATCCGTCACCAGTTACCAGGCTGCTTTCTTTAGAAGAGAAGAAAACAAACTCTGAAGGTGAAAAATATGTCATACCAAGAAGTTGCAGCTTTTCTGATGTCAATCTGAGAGGCAACACAGCGAAACTCGCATTTCCCACTTTCCTGGCGTAGGAAATATAATTTCCTCTTTCAGAATATTACATTTGCATCCACAGATAAAGCGTTGGTTGAAGTACTTAAATAATGTGTCACCAATAACAAAAATTATTAGTACTAGCGACAGAGGACTGACATATCAACAACATTGAAGATAAAGAGATATAATTTGCTTATGGTATTAAAATGGAAATGCCATGTGACTAAGGACTCCCGTCGGATAGACCGTTTGCCTGGTACAAGTCTTTCGAGTCGACGCCACTTCGGCGACTTGCGCGTCGATAGGGATGAAATGATGACGATAAGGACAACACAACAGCCAGTTCCTGAGCGGAGAAAATCACCGACCAAGCCGGGAATCGAACCCGGGCCGTTAAGCATGACATTCCGTCGCGCTGACAACTCAGCTACCAGGAGCGGAGCTTAAGGTACTGATTTATATAATCTTCGCTGAGACAGGGTCTGTGCGATGAACTTTTTGAATGATTTCGTGATGCTTTCAGCCGCTGTTCTCTTGATTTGATGTACGATTGCACAATTTCGGCCTTAGGCCATTTTCAGGTATCTAAAACGGAAGCATTGCTCATTGGATCCATTAGAATCACTAATGAATATAATATAGGAACAAGTCATATCCCAATATGACCTAGTATTACAATTTACTTTAAGGACGAATCTTTAATGATACATTATGCCCAGTATGTCCTTGCTCCTATGACTGCACGTGGTTGTCACAAAGTTAGTTAGAAATATTTTGTCGCTATTTTAGAAGCATGTTACTTTTGACCACTTGTTGCGAAGCTCTTATCTATGAAGTCGATGATCTCAACATACTTATGCTAGGAAGACTAATTATTTTACAGAAATTTGTTAATTAAACTATGTATGTCTTTGTTCTCAAATATACTTAATTGTAGTTCATTATTGGTGTAAATATGACTTTATGTAAAATGTTACAAAGATCTTATATATGAAGTCGACCACAGTACTCTAATGAAACAGCCTTGTATGTAGTGCAACCACACAGCTATGAGTAGTCACCTTGGGTATTAATTTCTTTTTAATTGAATTTTTTCCAGCTATAGTCATATTATACATTCGAAAGGTATCGTAAAGGAAAGACACCGTGTATTTTCACGAACTTTTGTTGAAGTACCAATGTTATTTGGCTGTTTGCAAATTCTTACTCTGGCAACAAATATTATATTTTTAACCATCGACAAGTAAACGCATAATGCATAATGCTTTCCTGAAAATGTATGCCTACCGTGATTTCCGAAATCCCTTACACCTGCAATCAGGTAAGTTACCGAGAACTCCTTTGCATCTGGACGCTTCGATCTGCAGACACAGGTTTCCAGGACGAGGGACAGGCTTGGAAAGCCCAAGTCAAACATCGACAAACAAACCTGTAAATAACGTTATTCAATAATACAATGAGTTGCAATATGCCAGAATATGAGAGTAATCTACTATCAATCGTCGGAAGTGGTTTCGACATTATAAATTGCAGGATACTATTTTTCATACAGACACGGAAAACATAAATTAAAACGGCATCCACTACACAGAATAAATACAGTTATCCCGTATGCACAAGGATGTTCAGAGTTTTTAAGGAAAAACAAAGCTCGATGACAAAATTTCCCTTTCTTCCGACAATTTGGGTGCAGACCATACGTAACGAATCATTTTTTTAAATATCGGTGCTGAAAACGGGCGATGTTCGATTGAATGTATTTTAATACCATCTTCAACAAAAGCAATTTGTCGTTGGTTGTCAGCCAAATGTGAACAAGTTTGAAGGCGCTTGATAAAGTTTTTAACTTGCCTATAGAAAAAAAGTTGCATAATGTTTGTTATAATAATAAAAATTAGTAAACAGCGAAATATCACTGGAAATTCAGTAAACGTTCGTGCAAACACATGTGTCTCTTCATCATATTACGTTTCAAAGGTAATATGTACGAAATAATACTACTAGTGCTGAAAAAATAACAATTAAAAGAAAAAGATGAGCAGAATTTGAGCCAAAGATCCACCGAATACCGAGCAATAACGTTTACATGACCGTTGGCACATCGTACTCAGGCACGCAACGCACCTGTACATCACTGACGCATAAAACTTCTCTTGCGATTTTTTCGAATTTGCCTAAGTAGTACGCCTCATTATGTTGTCCTAATGGGCTACTAAAAGTGTACGAAGTTTGAATCTGTGATCCGAGTGTCGTGGCCTCTCATTGTCTGTGGAAATATATTAGAGAAGGTGTATTGATTTAAAATGAGACAGCACCGAAAATAAGTGTGATTTTGACCTAAAAATTCACTATCTTGCAGTTGGAAAATTTCCACGTTGCCCTGGCGTGTATTCTGGATGCATTTCTGACTGTGTGGCTCTGACCTATTCGTCAGAAATGCACTGGGTGTGGCCGTTGTGAGCAATGGCTCGTAACTGATGCCGGGCGTAGCGACAGCGTAATCAGCCTTGACGCCATTACTGTAATGTGTTTGCCGGTTCCATAACAAAAGCACACAGTATGACGCCACGCGGTACACGGTACATTGCTCGTTGCCGTGTCAGCTCCTCCTTCGTGACTTCCCATACACATCAGCTGCGCAGTAATCATACACTCTCTACATTTGAAAACTAATACACTATTTAAGCACAATAAACGTGACGAGACAACATTGATGGACCTCAAATGTATCTTTCTTTGTAAAAGTAACTATTACGTATGACTTTGTGACAGCGCGTGTTATTTCACACAGGTGTAACAGTTCCAAGCGATTTATATTTCTGGTGCTGTGCAGATTTGCCCATGAGTAATTGTCGGTTTTTGGATGTGATGACACTTCATCGTCCACCAAATATTGGACATCTTTACCCTAGTAACGGCAGAACTGTACTACCTCAATAGCCAGATTCATCCCCAGAAAATACAGCAAGCTCACTATTACCTGCGTTAATGCGGACCCGACACGTAACGGATAATCGAAAAACACGGATATTCAAAAATATAGTAGATGTCTCAGATTATACTGGCAGACGCCACAAAAGATGTGTTGTGTATTAGGAAGAGTTTTATGTTAAAATTACAAAAGCGTATGTTCAAAACAGGGCCAGATAATATGAAACTTCTCCTCAGACACATCTCATGCAAAGACAGCGAAGGAAAAAAAATTAGTTTAAGTGCGGGTAGAACTCGGACCGAGGGTTCCGTAAAAACTTAATTATGTGTACATAGATGGGTTATCCGTCCGAGGAATCGAGCATCTCGACAGGATTTGCCTGTTGTCGGTATCGATACAGGCAAGATATACGTACAACTATTCCTGAGACGGACAGATAGAGAGTCGGGCAGCAAAACACAAAAAATATACTTTTTTTGCGTGATATGTTTACAAATTAACAAATTTCAGATTTTTCCTTTAGTTGTGCTGTGGAACCTTGCTTCATGGCACATTTCATGATTCTATGGCATTTGGATGAGTGTGTCTGTGAGTATCAAAATATGTAACATAAATGGCGGTATTCCTTATTTCAGTGACTGACATGCTTCAATTATTTACACCGTCAAGAGAACATAGAAGTCAATGTATGATTTGAATTTCAACTTCATACGACTACCCATTCCTGAGAAAAGGGGTTTTTAACGCTCAGACAGACAGACGGTCAAGAAAGTGATCATATCAGAGTTTCGTTTTTATCGATTGAGGAATGGAACCCTAAAAACAGAAAAAAATCGAGTAATACGGATGCATAATAATAGTAATGAATGAAACAGGAAAAAGGAGAAATTTGAAAGTTGTGTGTCACACTTCCAACTTTCACTACTAGATTGTTTCGCCTATCTTACATTTCTGTACCTGATTAGCGAATGCTACCAACAATGTTTGTTTCGGCACAGTCTGGAAGGTGTTTTAGCGAGCCAATCAAGTCCCGGAGCACCTCGCAACGAACGATGGGTAGAGTGTTTGGAGAAACACAGTAGTGTGGTTTGTTGTTGAGTTTAGTCTGAAGTCTTGTCTGGTCAAACTGATGACACATCCGGTGTTTGTGTCACGACGATGTGGTAAGGAGCAGTTCGGCTGTGTGCTGGAGTAGGTCACTTACATGTGGGTTTGTTAATCGTACACAGAGATCGTGAAGTTCACAAGTATTTACCTTCTTGGTTCGCATTGTGAGATTCATACTACCCTCCCGCCCACACCTTTAGGTAATTAAACTGCATCGGGATGTAGATGCCAAATGAAGACTCTAAACTATCATTTTTTTAACGAAAGGATTATTTATTAAAACTAAATTATGGCCCTACAGACTTCAAAGGGGTGGTCGAATAGTGACACTGTAATTTTGTGACCAGATGAGATAGCTTTTTAATGAAAGTCAGAGTTATTGTAACTTCTATTGTTTATTATGAAGCCTCACACAAAACGATTGCAGTAGTTACACTGAAGTATAAGACGAACATGTGGAATAACATCCTGGCAGATTATCAGGACACGAAGCAGGTACAAGTAAATAAGGTCGGCGGTGATTCAAGACAAGAAGCCGATAGGTAGGTTAGTACATACTGGCGACAGAGATTGCCGAAATTTGATTTCGGTTAATTATGCATGCTTGAATTGCGCCTTCCTCCTACTCATTAACACTTAACGTTTACTGAGTACTAAAAGTTTTTGTATATTCATCCTTTTGACTGAAGGTCTTTGGGACCACGAGCGTTCACTATTGTAAGACATTGAAACGCCTATAGCCGTCCTTATGATCTTATTTATTATGTAGTTACCAGTTTTGGCACTTCAATGCGGCATCTTCAGGCCTTAGTTGATGCTGTTGGGGTTATCACGATCGATATATACTCCACATCAGTCGACAAAATAACTGGTTTTCGCAGACTATCTGTAACTCAGTTGATGGCTGGAGTGCTGATATCACAGTTACAGGTAGTCTGCGTAAACCAGTTATGTTGGTCACTGATGCAGTATATATATTGTTCGTGGTAACCTCTTCAGCATCAACTAAACCCTGAAGATGGCACGTTGAAGCGCCGAAACTGGTAGCTACATAATAAATAAGATGTTAAGGACAGGTGTAGGCGGTTCATTTTCTTACTTTATTGAGTACACGCTGAAGCCGATTGTAGATCTTACTTTTTTTTTAACATCGTCATTTTGCTGTCTGCCAGTCCTGATGTTGGTGGCCACTTTGTTGGATGATGCATGCGAATCCTGGGAAGCTGCCTAACACAAACTTTACATCAATGTTCAGTTGGAGCTTCATAACATTCGCCCCTCTTTCGAGAGCCAATCCTAGCCTCTCACCAGCAGTCATCCGATGACAGGTATCCATTCTCGTGGAGCGTCCACCCATTCTCAATAATTTTCCAAAACTGCTACATCAGACCAGGCTGAAGAATAAAATTCCCACATTTTTGCGCGAAGAGGCCAATAGCTAAAGAAAGTAATTTGTTTTCGCTCTGTCCTGCCAGTGCCTCAAATCTTCACACCTCGCCTGCCATGTTCTGCCTAGAGCATAAAGCCACAAAACCTGTAGCCTTCACAGAGCCTGCGTAGTATCACCCGGTATATTGCTCTCCTGTTGGCAAACTGGCGCCCTCTTCCCTGCGTTCTCCCCCCAAGGCTCACTGCCGCCGCCTCATGGGACCTTTACTGTGTTTTAAAATGCCCTCACTGCAGAAAAACGCTTTAGGAACGTGGGAGCAGCAGTCATCTCGTACAGAGCTCCCATGACTCCGCCGCAGTCATCACGGCGACCACAGCGTTATCTGCTGTCCTCAGCCGCGCGGGATTAGCCGAGCGGTCTGATGGCGCTGCAGTCATGGACTGTGCGGCTAGTCCTGGCGGAAGTTCGAGTCCTCCCTCGGGCATGGGTGTGTGTGTGTGTGTGTGTGTGTGTGTGTGTGTGTGTGTGCTTGTCCTTAGGATAATTTAGGTTAAGTAGTGTGTAAGGGACTGATGACCTTAGCAGCTAAGTCCCATAAGATTTCACACATATTTTTTTTTTGCTGCCCTCATTGTGTCGATTCGCGATGGGCGTCGCCTCGCCAGGTCCAGCAGACACAGCAGCTTTTGGCGAACGCTGTCCTAACTCGCGTCGCCGTCGCGTTTTACAACCTGCATTAAGTTAGTGGTGCTCTTTGGCCCGCTTTGATCTGCTATCTGTCTGTGATATTGCCAGCTAGCCAAACGTGTCTCCAAGAAATAAAATGCCTGCACATACCTCATATATTGGCATCACTATTTGATAATCTAACAAAAATAAAGAAATATTCTATTTTCATATCAAATTAATTCGATATACATATCATTCTATATAATTTGTACCTCAAATACCGTTAATGTTAAAGTCGATGAAACCGTCAGTTTTTGCCGTCTTTCACTACATCTCATTTACATTTGAAATTTTGCGAGGTCTTTGACAGACTTTAGTGTGACAGACTGAAGGAAAATTTGAGTATCCCTACCCATTGGGTATCTGGAAACAAAATTCACTATGATTATTGGGAAAGGATGCAGTGCCATCCTAATGTTTATTGTTACACTAAAACATATGGGAACTAACCTAATCGATACATACTTGTTCTCCGATATGCAGAAGGCACCTACGTATGTTACAAGCCACATATATAGTTCAGTTTTAGGGTGGCAACAACTTCAATAATTTAAACAAACACAAAAGAAATTCCGTTCAGGTCTTTTCAGTGAAAAACAAATAGTCACTCTTACTTTGGGAAAGAGTGTATTTAGTTCCAGCATCATGTGTTCTCTCTTCTCTATCAATTAGGTGGTACCCTCTTAATGCTAATTTACACGGTAAACAAGATTTAACGTAATATCCAAACATAAACACACACACACACACACACACACACACACACATCTTCCATTCCCATTCACTTTTACTTGAAATTAAATATGAACAAATGAGAGAAGTAATCAATTAAACAATAACTATGCACTATAAATCAAAAAGGACTTTTTTTTTGTAAAAGTAAATATCAGAAGTGGATTCATAAATACACTACTAATTTGCAAAGAGATTCAAAAAGTACTAAGTTGAGATTCTCACTTTTACAACAGTTCAAACATTACAACAATTACAAAATCATATAATGATAAAATTGGAGGTAAATGATTTTGCTCAACATTGAGAAACAAGTGGATTAAATAGTGTCAAAACAAATAAATGACATAGATATAAGAGTTAAAGTTCACAAAGACTTCCAGAATTGTTATGCTGAAAAACAAAGAAAGTCCATCAAGTTTCCTATACTGATTTAACACTGAATTAGAGATGGCATACGACACACCGGACAACACCTTTTTCCGTACTTTTCGAGTCACAGGTTTGACACACTTGTAATGGGAACAATGATTCATTCCAGCCCGTCTGCGGGGTGCAACGATCAAGTTGCTCGGCGAAAAGGGGCGACACTGTCCTTGCTTCTTGGCGAGGAGAAGTCTGTCACAGTTGCTGTCATTCTCCGTTACATCTCATCCATTAGTGACACCTGCCCTGGGGATACACAGGGCTCATTACTGAGGAGTCAGGTTCTCATTATGATGTTGCATTACCATATACACACGCCTGGACTGCACAACTCCACTCCATGATTCTTGTTTTGGCTGGGGTTGCTTTTAGTTCATTCATCAAGAAGCTCTATGGTTGTTGCATCTTGCATGTACCAGGGAAGAGTGTAGTCATACAAGGGATTCATAAGGACATGGTGCAAGGAAATAATTATGGCATGTAGTATTCGAATGGGTTAATCGGATATGCTGTTTGACCCTGTAGTTCACGGTACATCACAAAGGACCATGTAAACACTGAGTTTGGAAATTTGGAAATTAGTGGTAAGTTCCTACGGGACCAAACTGCTGAGGTCATCTGCCCCTAGGTTTACACACTACTTAATCTAACTTAAATTAACTTACGCTAAGGACAACAAACACATTCATGCCCGAGGGAGCACTCGAACCTCTGACGGGGGAAAGCTGTGCGAACTGTGGCAAGGCCCCCAAGACCACGCGGATACCCTGCGTGGCACTGATTTTGGGTTATGGATTAGTTTAGCTCCGTTTAATGCGATGGCAGCTCGTGTCATTGCTTGATTTCAGCTGCTGATGCAGAGTTGTTTCTGTCAACGTCCAAACTATGGCGTTGGCGAATATTGTACCTCACACCCTGACGTCAGCGTCTGCCGTTGTTTGGCCATGGGTGCAGTCTGTGTGGACGACAGGGCCCTCCATGCCGGACAAGGTGCCAGCTCTGCCATCTTGCGGTGCTTGTTTCCCCCCTCTGTAGTCTTCTCCCATAGAAAGTGGGTCATCCAGCCCCTACTTACGCTTTCGTAGCCGCTGGCCGTCTTAGTGTGGTTTCCTCCCTCTTTCGTGAGCATAAGTGAGATCTGCTCGCCAGTCCTGTGTCATCTGCTGGGCCATCTGCACATTACTTCCAACTAAACATTAGATTCGTACATACATAGTATATCAGAAATTAGCCTGGTTAAACTCTAATTGCAAGTATTCCTCAGGAAATTATTTATGAAATTCCCTTATATACAGTGTTTGTATAAAAAGTAATGAGACTTATTGTTTGCTGACGCGACTGTACTTCGCAGTACGCGCTCGCCCGGGGGGACTGGTGGTGGGGTGTGTGTGGAGGAAAACGCGCTGCGTGCCAGTCGGCTGTAGGCTCTTGTATTGGCAGCAAGGTGCGTTGAGTGGACACGTCGCAAAGTCGTCGGTCGCTGTGCAGCATGCACCAAACGACCGAGCAAAGTTAGCCAACAAATTTTGTGTGAAACTATGAAAATAGGGTACGGATACGTTGGATCTGTGTCGGAAAGCCTGGTACGGTGATTGCCTGTCAAAAGCCTATGTTTTCAGGTGGATGAAGTGCTTTAAAAGAGCCGGGACAGCGTTGAGGACGAGGACCACTCCGGATGCCCGTCAGCCAGCAAAACTGTCGAAAACATCGACTGTGCGCGCGTTTTATTGAACACCAACCGTCGGATGAGTGTCAGGATGATAGCAGACAACCTCAGCCTTGATAAAATGATCGAACACAGCATCATCACCGCAGAATTGTCGACGAGGATATCTGTACCAATATGGTCCAGAAGATTTTGTCAGACGTTCAAAAACAAGCATGTGTGGATGCCTGCCAAGACAATCTTCAGAGCCTTGAAGCTTATCCAGAATTTTTAGATAATGTTATCACTAGAGTCGCAACATGGGTGTTTCAGAATGACCCAGAGACAAAGCGCACGAGTGCCGAATGGCACATCGCAGCGTCTCCACATCCAAAAAATGCTCGCATGACCAAATCAAAGGTGAAAGCTCAAATGTTCAAATGTGTGTGAAATCTTATGGGACTTAACACCTAACATCATCAGTCCCTAAGCTTACACACTACTTAACCAAAATTATCCTAAGGACGAACACACACACCCATGCCCGAGGGAGGACTCGAACATCCGCCGGGACCAGCCGCACAGTCCATGACTACAGTGCGTTAGACCACTCGAAAGATGAAAGCCATGCTGATTGTGTTTTCCGACGTCAGAGGCGTGGTTCATCATGAGTGTGTGCCCCAAAGCCAAACTGTCAACAGTGCTCTTTACTGCAATATGCTCAAGAGACTGAAAGCCAGGGTCAGTCACGTGAGGCCAGCCATCGCCAATGATTGGAAGCTGCATCATGACAATGTTCAGAGTCACACCTGATTCTTGATGGCCAGCTACCTGGCCAAGAAATGGATTCCAACGATTCCTCAGCCCCCCTACAATACCGATGTCGCCCCGCCAGACCTTTTTTTGTTCCCACAACTAACGACTTCCCTGAAAGGACACTGTCATTGGACCCTGGAGGAGGTCCAAACTGCCATGACGAGGGCTTTGAAAGCCATCCCAGACTCAGGGTCCATGGCAGAGTTTGAAGCGAGGAAATCTCACATGCAGCAGGTTGTTGACTCTCATGGATCATAGATTGAAGAGTGGTTGTAGCGATATCTACAATAAATTTTGATTCACAAGCTCAGCCCCATTGCTTTTTACACAAAGCCTGCCTACAATGGCTCTATGTCCTTCAGTATTTTGTTTCTCTTTTTATGAAAGCTACATTCTTTGTGTCAATGGCCTAAAATCATACCAAGAGGTACAAGAAATTCTATGTGATTCTTCAGTTTCTCCTGGCATACTTTATGATGAAACAGTTCGCGGGTGAACAGCCTTAGAGTCCTACAGTCCTACAGCCGCAGTATTTCAACAAGCAACCAAGTTGTCATCGTCAGGTGCGCTGACGAACTGACTGCCGAGGCGCCGGTGCCAGGCTCTTATCTCCTGCCTACCCCCCCCCCCCCCCTCCC
Source organism: Schistocerca serialis cubense (assembly GCF_023864345.2). NCBI lineage: Eukaryota > Metazoa > Arthropoda > Insecta > Orthoptera > Acrididae > Schistocerca > Schistocerca serialis. The sequence continues at coordinate 405,952,331 of NC_064642.1, read as the reverse complement.
CCTCCAGATGTTCCAAGGTGGTCTGCGCCCAAGCGCGGAAATTTGGAAATTTGTGGTAAGAGCCTGTGGGACCAAACGGTTGAGGTCATCGGTCCCTTGGCTTACACATTACTTATTCTTACTTAAACTAATTCACGTTAAGGACAACACACACGCACACCCATGCCTGAGGGTGGACTCGGATCCCCAGATGGGGGGAGCCTCGCGAACCCGGCCAGGCGCCTCAGACCGTGCAGCTACCCCATGTGGCCCCAGGTGCGGAGTGTCCGGCATCTGTTCCGTTAGCGGTCCGCGCCAGGGAGTACGTGCTGGTGGCGTCTTCTTAGTGTCTTCACCTGTTCTCGAAGTCAGTTCGTGATGGGATGTCTTCTTTCTCCTTTTAATCGGGTTCAAAGTGGGTTCCCAGATGTCATTAAGGATGTAATCTTTATCTCGATTCATCAGCGGTTCCCGTAATCGAATCTCAATGGATTCTTTAATGACAGAGTCTCAGTATTTGGACGTTTGTGTCAGAATCTTGGTGTGGTCATAATTCACGCTGTGTAATTTCGAGAGGCAATGTTCAGCAACCGCCGACTTGTTGGGCTGCTGCAGTATGGTGTGCCATTGATGTTCTTGGCAACGATCTTCAATAGTGCCCACCGTTTGACCTATGTAAGTCATGCCACGTTCACGGGGGATCTGGTAGAGACCGGCTTTCCGTAGTGCTAGATCGTCATTGACATTACCAAGCTGTGCCTGTGTCTTAATTCGTGGGTAGAAGACAGTCTTCGCTTGATATTTTTGAAGAATCCGACCTATCTTTCCCGATAAAGCGCAGCAAAACGGAATATTTATGCTCCCATCCTGCCGAGGTTCCTCTTCTATTTCCTCCGGTTGCACAGTCTGTGTGGGACGCAGAGCTCTCCGAATTTGCTTCTCTGTGTAGCCGCTTTTCCGGAAAACCGACCTCAGATCTCAAGTTCTTGGTTAAGGCTCTTACTGTCAGACAAGGTATAGGCCCTGTGAACCAATGTTTTGAGGACGCCGTTCCTCTGCGCTGGATGGTGGCATTTGTTTGCATGTAAGTAATGTTATATTAACGTAAATGAACCAATGAAACCTATTATTTTTGGGTATTTCAATCATGATTACCTAAAGGGACACATAATTGAAACATAGGCATATATAATACTATTTGTTTACGGTTCATCTAAATTTTTGTAATATTTTGCTATAAAATATTCGCGTATTGGTACTATATTTTCTCTACATGTAAAGTGAAGTGTAATATACTGGAAGTTGAAGTTCTTTGTATTGAATGTGAGTAATGTATGTAAAATACTATGTAAATTGTTTATTACGTTAAATAATTTTCTGATGACATTTTGTATTTAAAAATATTTGTGTGTATAAACTGTTCATGTTGATGTAAATTTGACAGTTGTAAGAAATGGTCACGCTTAGCAACAATGTAAGAAATAGATGTTATGTAAAAGCCAGTGTGCTTTTGTTTGAAACGAAAGTGGCTCTGAGGAGTGGAAAAGGAGGCAATGGCGAATTGGCGCGCTACCTAGGGCAAGTGCGGAAAGTAAGTCACACAGTTTGTAGACAGCAGTGATTGAGTCAACAGCCTTGTGGAACAGGAAAACCTTTGCCCGAAAATTTGCACAAAAATGCCTCGTATAAAGACTATAAACGGCTTACGGCGTAGCTGCGAGTTGTTGGGATACTACATGTAAAATTTAACGACGCCAAGAAGAGAAATTGAGCCCGAACAGCAAGATACTTCAGGCCGTACTGTGGGAGTGTAGACGCTATAATTGTTGACCACTCTCAATCCTACAGACACCAGATAAGATTTATTTGTATTTTAATTTTGTACAACGTGATACATTAATTTAACCTGTGTTTTAATAATCATTCTTGAACTTTAGAGGAACTGGTTGGCCCTGTTATTTCATCCTAATCATACACCTATATGGGGTTCCTTCCTGGTGTTTGATTAATCCGAGTATCCCGTTTTACAGACTTATGAAGTGCCAAGTTAATATAAAGAGGCACCATTTAAATTATTTTCTGTAAATAATGAGAAAGTTTTCTTAACTATTGCAAAGTGTTATAGTAAAAGTTTGCTTACGTAAAATTCAGTCAGAGTGAAGCAAAGTTACTAAAATCTATTAAATGAATATAGAGAGTTAGTTCAAAGAGAAATAGCTTTTGAAAGTATATTACATTAAGGAAGAGGTTTTATTGAAGTGAAATGTTCAGTATAAAAAGTATTTTACTATTTAAGTTTGTTGATTATGGAAAGTGCTTTTCTAAAGATCCCCCCTGGTCAATTTTTTTTAGCTTCCTTGAAGTTATCTACTGGGCTTCTTCTCTTTTAAAAAAGTAATGTATAAGGGTGTAGTCCAAGATTGTTTAAGTGGAGTAATATTTATTTGAAGAACCAAATTCAACAGTAGCAAGAAAGTAGAAAATTCATACTTCTGCTTTTCCAATTCTTCACTGTTTCATTGCCTGGATAGGTTGGCGAACTTAAGTACATGTTTTAAACCACTAAATGAACTTGAGACTGAGTTGTCCTAGCTTCAATATAATATTATTCATACTGCGTTTCAGGTCTAACCACTGGGTAAGATCTGAGGAAAAGTATTGAATAGTCTGATTTACTTATCCATTAGACACAACACTCGGCCAAATCTTGTAAAAAGGGTAACTCTGTTGATTAGCTCTTCCTATTAACAGGAATACCCTCCCATAGTGTACTTTATTTGGAAACTAAACTAAATTTAGTAAGAGGGTTATAAGTGGCAACGTAGAGACAGGGTTTTCTGTTATTTAGGTAGAAGCATACTAAATTACAATATTAGTGGTAGGGTTATAAATTGAGATGTGTGAGGAAACGATTCAGCTTGTCTCTGCCATGTGGCCATATGACAAAGGTGTCGTCAATATAGCGGAAGAAACAGGTAGGTTTCCCCTGCGCTGAATCCAGGGCTTCCTCCTCGAAATGTTCCATGAACAAGTTGGCGACGACTGGTGAAAGTGGACTCCCCATGGCTCCTCCTTCCATCTGCTCATAGTATCCACTGTCTAAGAGAAAGAATGTCGACGTCAGGACGTGCCTAAAAAGGATGGTCGTCTCTGTCTCAAATTTCTGACCAATAAGCTCCAAGGATTCCTGCAAAGGTACCGTCGCAAAGAGAGAGACAACATCGAAATTCACAAGGATGTCCGAATCACGAAGTCTGAAGTTATTAAGATGCCCGACAAAATCCAGAGCAGTGCCGTTACGCCCAGTTGTCGGCAACATTGGTGCTCCGACGTACTCAACTGCAAAATACCTGAAGGATATGCTTAGCACTTACGTCGGAAAATGTCCGCATCGTATTCGCATCTCAGTGTATAAGCCGTATTGCATATGGTGTTGCGCAAAACGTCTGACGGTCCCTGACTGAGAATTTGTGTTGGAGATTTCTTATAGCACCTGTGTGGCATGAATATCTCCGGATTACCTTGTAAAATACCATATAATTCTTACTTTTGCTGATCCTCTGCACCATGCTCTGCCTACACTATTTCCTTAATCTTCTGATATATCTCACCGTCATCTGGGTATCCTCTTGTCAAAATCGCCGCAGCTGGTTCCGACAAAATTCTTCGTTCGATCCGACCTTCGTTCCTGGTTCCAGGAGCAATCTTGGACAACTCTATGGGACCTGTGCCCTATTAGCTTTTTCCTCAATACGTATTAGCATTTCTTTCTCTCTTTGAAACGTAGTTACGCCTCGTCCCCTGTCTAATTTGGCTTTATTTTCCCTTATGAAATCTATGCCGAATATCAAATTTGTGGCAAGCTTACGCACAACTCTAGTTCATGTCCCTGATATGCAAATTCTATTCTAGCCTGCCTGTTTACTTCCGTGTATTTACCTACAATAGCCCCCTTTATGCGTATCTTTTTAAAGACAACTCAGAGCAACGGCACTCACATCTTTCAAAGGCAACATCGGAAATCGCAGAGATTACACTGCCAGTATCAAAAACTCGCTTCAGTTCTACCTTCACCCACTCTTACTTTTACCATTGGGTGTAGCTCCTGACCGCACAACACTCCCTTTTCTTCCAACAAGTCCTCCGACATGTCTTCGTTCCTGAGTAAGTTTACACTGTTTAACACTTCCTTTCTCACCCAATGCTCGCTTGATATTTCTATGGGTTCACCTCTTTGATGGTAGTTCATTTTGTTCCCATCTTTTCTGCTCTGACATAGATTTTCCACTACCTTTGGTCCAGCCTGTGTTTCCAAATTCCTCTCATGATACTCAAAATTTTCTTTCCAAAGTCCTAAAAATGATTCTTCGTCTATGTCTTGTTCATCGTCAGGAACTGACTCCCGGTCTTCACCGTCCTCTTCTCCCTCATTTTCGTCTTTCTCTACAGCGTGGCTTAACGTATAAATGTTTGTTTCTGATCCCCATCATTATTCACAACTAGTTCCTTTTCATTACTGCTGTCAACCCGTATTGGGCATTTCCCTCATAATTTTCATCTCCCTTTTGCTGCTGCCCCCTTCCCGCTCTTTGACATGCTTACGGAATCTATAGTATCGACTTGGCCTGCTCTGAGTTGTTCTGCAGGTATTCTAATGAGCGATCCAGCTTCTGACATTTGTCATTGTTGATTTTGATTTCCTGCGTGGCCTCTGTCGAGACCATGTGGTGGCCTAATCTCCATGATTTCTGCTTTCTTCACTCTTTCGTTAGGTTATGGACAAGTGGCTATAAATTATGGGCGATTATTTGGTTGTAAATAGTTTTCTGCGCCTCTGATTAATGGGAAAGTGTGGAACTGCCCACTTACAGGTCTGTCTGGCGGTCTGTTCCTGTTGTTTCTTCTGTTGTTCTCCCATCGCGGCAGTCCACGAAAACTATTAGATTTTTTCCTTTTGTTCTCTGCTTCCCTTCTTCTTTTCTTCACCTGATTCTCGTTGAAAATAAACTCTAGAGCCTGTAATACGTTTTTAAATGGTTTTATGTCTCCCTCACATCTGCCGGCCAATGCTTGCTGATACCTGATAGGTAATTTCACACAGAAAAAGCGTATTATTCCGTTCGCGCTATATGGCGTGTCCAAGTACTGATCCTTGCGTAAAAGATTACCAAAGAACTTCTACGGATTCCTCTGTTTTGATGATTCGAAGTATTTGTGTATCGCAATTTCTTGCTTCATGCGCTTCTTGAGTTCCCTTCGACCAATATACCGCAAGGAAAGCATCTTTAAACTCCTGATAAGACCTACATGTTTGTGCGATCTCTCTCATTCCGACTACTGGATCTATTCCTAAATGTGCACACACGAAGTCTAGCTTTTGTTGCAATGGCCAAAACGGTGGTAATGATAAACTGAACTGAGATATCACACTGTGGGATAAACAGATTTGGCTTTGTCCATACAAGTATGGAATTTCCGTAGAGAAATGCAGTGCTTAAAACCAAATGCTTCTTCCTCCCATGCGTACTTCCTGCCAGCTGTTTGTATTTCTCTGTACCCTGCTGCAGGTGCCCCGTATGTTGTTGGCTCATTATTTATACTTTCCCTTGTGACAAACTCGTTCACGGCCCCTGCATGCGTCCTCGTGAGTGGTGTACAATTATTCCGTGCGTTGTCATCCGTCTCCAGACGTGAACGTGGTGTGATCAGCTCACGAAAACCATTCTCGTTACTAATTCTTCTTTCCTGTGCTGTGCTCAACTGGACCAATGACTGATTTTCGTCAATTTCCCTGGTTGAAGCTAGTTTTGAATTTCTAAGAACCTTGAGTCTCTTCCGTATTTCGTGTGAGAATAATTTCTCCTCGCGCGACTGTAACAGTGGTGTGGCTTCATCTAAGTTAGTGACAAAATCAGCATCAATACTGTCCAGCCTTCTTCCGATTTCCACCATGAGTGTTGTTTGTTCTTTCTGCCTCCTGCTTCCTTTGTCCAATTTCGTTTCCAGGACTGGAAGTTGTTGTAATTGCGTATTTATTCCATGCTGTGCTTTCTGTACATGTTATGCCAATCGTTTAGCTGATTGCACTACCTTCTTGGCTTCTGTAGAATCACCCTTTGCTTCCGCCGCTAATACTTTTACATCTTTCAAATTTTCGATGAAAATTTTGCATTTTGTTTACGACCTTCCACTAAGGAAGGGATTCTATTTGTGTTTATCTGCTCTGCATTGTAACTAACAGTTCTTGATAAAACTTTACGTAGTTTTCGTGTTAGATTTCTTAGCGTTTTCTTGATCGTTTAGAACAGAAAGCGCCCTAAAACCGTCTTTTGTTTGTTTCGCGGCCGTTAGCCACTAGTCACTTGAATCAGCAGTTGTCTTGTGACAGCCAGAGCGAGAGCACCAGCAGCAGCGAGTACTGTTTGTATAAAGCGTTTTTGTACTTATTTGCTGCGCTTAGCTTTTAAATAGTTTTTCTGGGAAAACCTAGCGTAGTTTTCGCGTCTCGTATTTCAGTGAGTGTTTCTTGATTATCAGAGTAGCTCATCAGAAGATTATCTTGGGAATTTGTCACCGTATAGAGTAGGGTAAACATAGTCATGTGTAGGGACTGTGGCTGTTGTGAGCGGACGCAAGGAGAATTGGCCACTCTTCGGGGGCAGGTGGAGGCTTTGTCTGTTAGGCTCATCGAGCTCGAGGCGCAGGCGTCGGCTCGTAGTGGCGTTGGGGCAACTGTGGTGAGACCTATGCCTACTTCGGTGGCCTTGGAATCACATGGAACCCCTGATGTCGCTGCGTCTTCCGGCCGTGAGCATCTTACCGGTCAGCCATCACTCCAGGGTGAATGGCGGACAGTGGTGGGCTCGCGCGTGCCTGGCCGAAAGGCGAAGGTGGGATCTGGCCGCGTGGCAGCTGCCTTACCCCTTTCCAACAGGTACGGGGTGCTTCCTAGTGGTGATGACATCGTTTCCGAGCCACCACAGGATGCCTCGCCTGTTGGGCCAGTGGCCGATTCTCCGGCAAGGTCCCGACAGTCACAGAGGGCGGGCCTATTAGTTATAGGGAGCTCCAACGTTAGGCGGGTTATGGAGCCCCTCAGGAAAATAGCGGGTAGGTCGGGGAAGAATGCCAGTGTGCACTCGGTGTGCTTGCCGGGGGGTCTCGTCCGTAATGTGGAGGAGGCCCTTCCGGCAGCTATTGAACGCACTGGGTGTGACCGGCTGCAGATAGTAGCACATGTCGGAACGAATGACGCCTGCCGCTTGGGTTCTGAGGCCATCCTTGGTTCCTTCCGGCGGCTGGCTGATTTGGTGAAGACAACCAGCATCGCACGCGGAGTGCAAGCTGAGCTTAATATCTGCAGCATAGTGCCCAGAGTCGATCGCGGTCCTCTGGTTTGGAGCCGTGTGGAGGGTCTAAACCAGAGGCTCAGACGACTCTGCGACTATAATGGTTGCAAATTCATCGACCTCCGTTATTGGGTGGAGAACTGTAGGGCCCCCCTAGACAGGTCAGGCGTGCACTACACACCGGAAGGAGCTACTAGGGTAGCAGAGTACGTGTGGCACACGGGAGTTTTTTAGGTTAGAGGGACCCCCCCTTGGGCGAAACGATAAAATACCAGAGAGGACATTATCATCGTTGATAGAGAACGTCCGTCCTCAGAGACCAAAAACAGGAAAAGTTAACGTAATATTGGTAAACTGCAGGAGTATCCAGGGCAAGGTTCCTGAATTAGTATCTCTTATTGAAGGAAATAGTGCGCATATAGTATTAGGAACGGAAAGTTGGTTAAAACCGGAAGTGAACAGTAACGAAATCCTAGACACAGAATGGAATATATACCGCAAGGATAGGATAAACGCCAATGGTGGAGGAGTATTTATAGCAGTAAAGAATTCAATAATATCCAGTGAAGTTATTAGCGAATGCGAATGTGAAATAATCTGGGTTAAGTTAAGTATCAAAGGTGGGTCAGATATGATAGTCGGATGCTTCTATAGACCACCTGCATCAGCAACCGTAGTAGTTGAGCGCCTCAGAGAGAACCTGCAGAACGTCGTGAAGAAGTTTCGTGATCATACTATTGTAATAGGGGGAGACTTCAATCTACCAGGTATAGAATGGGATAGTCACACAATCAGAACTGGAGCCAGGGACAGAGACTCTTGTGACATTATCCTGACTGCCTTGTCCGAGAATTACTTCGAGCAGATAGTTAGAGAACCAACTCGTGAAGCTAACGTTTTAGACCTCATAGCAACAAATAGACCGGAACTTTTCGACTCCGTGAATGTAGAAGAGGGTATCAGTGATCATAAGTCAGTGGTTGCATCAATGACTACAAGTGTAATAAGAAATGCCAAGAAAGGAAGGAAAATATATTTGCTTAACAAGAGTGATAGGGCACAAATCGCAGAATATCTGAGTGACCACCATCAAACGTTCATTTCTGAGGAAGAGGATGTGGAACAAAAATGGAAAAAATTCAGAAACATCGTCCAGTACGCCTTAGATAAGTTCGTACCGACTAAGGTCCAAAGCGAGGGGAAAGATCCACCGTGGTATAACAATCATGTACGAAAGGTACTACGGAAACAAAGAAAGCTTCATCATAGGTTTAAGAGTAGTCGAATCATAGCTGATAAGGAAAAGCTGAACGAAGCGAAAAAGAGCGTAAAGAGAGCAATGAGAGAAGCATTCAACGAATTCGAACATAAAACATTGGCAAATAATCTAAACAAGAACCCTAAAAAGTTTTGGTCATATGTAAAATCGGTAAGCGGATCTAAATCCCCTATTCAGTCACTCGTTGACCACGATGGCACCGAAACAGAGGACGACCGAAGAAAGGCAGAAATACTGAATTCAGTGTTCCGAAACTGTTTCACTGCGGAAAATCGTAACACGGTCCCTGACTTCAGCCGTCGCACGGACGCCAAAATGGAAAATATTGAAATAAACGATATCGGAATTGAAAAACAACTGCTATCACTTAGTAGCGGAAAAGCATCCGGACCAGACGAGATACCCTTAAGATTCTACAGTGATTATGCTAAAGAACTTGCCCCCTTTCTATCAGCAATTTATCGTAGATCGCTGGAAGAACGTAAAGTACCTAGCGACTGGAAGAAAGCGCAGGTCGTTCCCATTTTCAAGAAGGGTCATAAATCAGATGCGAATAATTATAGGCCTATTTCGCTTACGTCAATCTGCTGTAGAATAATGGAACATGTTTTGTGTTCTCGTATTATGACGTTCTTAGATAATACAAATCTCCTTCATCATAACCAACATGGATTCCGCAAACAGAGATCATGTGAAACTCAGCTCGCCCTATTTGCCCAAGAAATTCACAGTGCCGTAGACACTGGCGAGCAGATTGATGCCGTATTCCTGGACTTCAGGAAGGCATTTGATACGGTTCCGCACTTACGTTTAGTGAAAAAAATACGAGCTTACGGAATATCGGACCAGGTTTGTGATTGGATTCAGGATTTCCTAGAAGAAAGAACACAACATGTCATTCTTAACGGTTCAAAATCTGCAGATGTAGAGGTAATTTCGGGAGTACCGCAGGGAAGCGTGATAGGACCTTTATTGTTTACAATATACATAAATGACTTAGTTGACAACATCGGTAGCTCCGTGAGGCTATTTGCAGATGACACGGTTGTCTACAAGAAAGTAGCAACATCAGAAGACTCGTACGTACTCCAGGAGGACCTGCAGAGGATTAATGCATGGTGCGACAGCTGGCAGCTTTCCCTAAACGTAGATAAATGTAATATAATGCGCATACATAGGGGCAGAAATCCATTCCAGTACGATTATGCCATAGGTGGTAAATCATTGGAAGCGGTAACGACCGTAAAATACTTAGGAGTTACTATCCGGAGCGATCTGAAGTGGAATGATCACATAAAACAAATAGTGGGAAAAGCAGGCGCCAGGTTGAGATTCATAGGAAGAATTCTAAGAAAATGTGACTCATCGACGAAAGAAGTAGCTTACAAAACGCTTGTTCGTCCGATTCTTGAGTATTGCTCATCAGTATGGGACCCTTACCAGGTTGGATTAATAGAAGAGATAGACATGATCCAGCGAAAAGCAGCGCGATTCGTCATGGGGACATTTAGTCAGCGCGAGAGCGTTACGGAGATGCTGAACAAGCTCCAGTGGCGGACACTTCAAGAAAGGCGTTACGCAATACGGAGAGGTTTATTATCGAAATTACGAGAGAGCACATTCCGGGAAGAGATGGGCAACATATTACTACCGCCCACATATATCTCGCGTAATGATCACAACGAAACGATCCGAGAAATTAGAGCAAATACGGAGACTTACAAGCAGTCGTTCTTCCCACGCACAATTCGTGAATGGAACAGGGAAGGGGGGATCAGATAGTGGTACAATAAGTACCCTCCGCCACACACCGTAAGGTGGCTCGCGGAGTATAGATGTAGATGTAGATATCCCATTTTTCTTTTACCTCTTCACAAATTATCTTTATTTAAAGTAACGTTTCCTTTCTCGCTGCCTCATTCTTTTGTTTCATTTTTTCCAAAAATTGCAACAAAGCAAGTTTTGAGTTGCTTTGCTCATCTCTCAACTGAAAATGCGTCGGCAGTGCTGAAACTGCCCTGCTGTTCCCCTCTACCCAGTAATCTACGATCCTTTTAACCGAGCTCTCGTGTCGTGAAGCGATCTTGGCGTTCTCTTTCTCCTTCTCCCTGTCATTTCCGATCGCCCCCACTGACTCGACAGTCTCTGTCTATCCAGTTTGAAGTACAGCTGGACTTGAGTTGTCCGTTCACTGGGAATCATTATCAGCTCCTTCCCCATACCTGATAATTTCCTATCTTGATCACGCCCCATATTCGAAACTTCCGTTCACATAAGTAACTCCATAGCTGCTCTCGTCTGACTCCTAATCCTCGTTCAAACACGTATTCAAAACATCTCACGTACAGGTACATTAAATATTACTAAATTCATCCAAAATAATTTCGACGCTGTACCAACGCAGATAGATGGATGGGATGTGGAGCAAAATCCATATAAACCAGAGAAACCTCAGCTGTCACATACATGGATTATTTAATTAGCGCCAGCAGACTTTCTATGACTAACAAGGATGTATGTCTCTAGAAATGTGATTATAAACCAATCTAATTTTAATATTCAAAACTTTTACGTCTCTCTTTTTCTGTAAGAGCAAAATGTTTTAAAAATATTCCTGAGAATTAAAAGTGCAAGTTTTTATTCCTGACTACATCACGAAGCATGCAATCACCGTCATGATCCCGGAACGGGTACGACAAAAATGTACGATCCCACTGCCCGCACCCACAGATAATTAACCTGTATCAGTATATACAGGGAGTTACAAAAAGGTACGGCCAAACTTTCAGGAAACATTCCTCACACACAAATAAAGAAAAGATGTTATGTGGACATGTGTCCGGAAACGCTTAATTCCCATCTTAGAGCTCATTTTAGTTTCGTCAGTATGTACTGTACTTCCTCGATTCACCGCAAGTTGGTCCAATTGAAGGAAGGTAATGTTGACTTCGGTGCTTGTGTTGACATGCGACTCATTGCTCTACAGTACTAGCATCAAGCACATCAGTACGTAGCATCAACAGGTTAGTGTTCATCACGAACGTCGTTTTGCAGTTAGTGCAATGTTTACAAATGCGGAGTTCGCAGATGCCCATTTGATGTATGGATTAGCACGGGGCAATAGCCGTGGCGCGGTACGTTTGTATCGAGATAGATTTTCAGAACGAAGGTGTCCCGACAGGAAGACGTTCGAAGAGTCTTAGGGAGCACGGAACATTCCAGCCTATGACTCGCGACTGGGGAAGACCTAGAACGACGAGGACACCTGCAATGGACGAGGCAATTCTTCGTGGAGTTGACGATAACCCTAATGTCAGCGTCAGAGAAGTTGCTGCTGTACAAGGTAACGTTGACCACGTCACTGTATGGAGAGTGCTACGGGAGAACCAGTTGTTTCCGTACCATGTACAGCGTGTGCAGGTACTATCAGCAGCTGATTGGCCTCCACGGGTACACATCTGCGAATGGTTCATCCAGCAATGTGTCAATCCTCATTTCAGTGCAAATGTTCTCTTTACTGATGAGGCTTCATTTCAACGTGATCAAATTGTAAATTTTCAGAATCAACATGTGTGGGATGACGAGAATCCGCACGCAATTGTGCAATCACGTCATCAACACAGATTTTCTGTGAACGTTTGGGCTGGCATTGTTGGTGATGTCTTGATTGGGCCCCATGTTCTTCCACCTACGCTCAATGGAGCACGTTATTATGATTTCATACGGGGCACTCTACCTGTGCTGCTAGAACATGTGCCTTTACAACACAACATGTGGTTCATGCACGATGGAGCTCCTGCACATTTCAGTCGAAGTGTTTGTACGCTTCTCAACAACAGATTCGGTGACCGATAGATTGGTAGAGGCGGACCAATTCCATGGCCTCCACGCTCTCCTGACCTCAACCCTCTTGACTTTCATTTATAGGGGCATTTGAATGCTCTTGTCTACGCAACCCCGGTACCAAATGTAGAGACTCTTCGTGCTCGTATTGTGGACGGCTGTGATACAATACGCCATTCTCCAGGGCTGCATCAGTGCATCAGGGATTCCATGCGACGGAGGGTGGATGCATGTATCCTTGCTAACGGAGGACATTTTGAACATTTCCTGTAACAAAGTGTTTGAAGTCACGCTGGTACGTTCTGTTGCTGTGTGTTTCCATTCCATGATTAATGTGATTTGAAGAGAAGTAAGAAAATGAACTCTAACGTGGCATGTAAGCGTTTCCGGACACATGTCCACATAACATATTTTCTTTCTTTGTGTGTGAGGAATGTTTCTTGAAAGTTTGGCCGTAACTTTTTGTAACACCCTGTGGATGCCCAATGAAGACTCTAAACTATCATTCTTTGTTACGCAAGGATGTTTTATCAACGCTAAATTTTGGCTCTACAGACTTCAAAAGGGTGGTGGAGTAGTGACACTGTAATTTAATTTTGTGACCAGCTGAGATACCTTTGTAATGAAAGTCAAAATTACCGTAAGCTCTATTGTTCATCATAAACCCTCACACAGAAGAAGTGCAGCAGTTGCACTGAAGTATAAAACGAGTATGTTTAATAACATCCTATTCACTGACAAATTATCACAAAAATATGAAACATTTACAAGTAACTAAGGTTGACGGTGATTCAAAACACGGAACCGATATCCGTCTCCGTGATCTGACGACAGTGACTGCCAGAATTTGATTTCGTAAAATTATGCGTGCCAGAAGGACGTCTTCTTCCTATTCATTAACACCCTAACGTTTAATGACTACGTTTCGACCTGTACATGCCGGAGCTGATTGCAGATCTTACAATGTTTCTTTTAACAGTGTCGTTGAGTAGTGCGCCAATGCTGCTGTCGGTGGCCTCTGTGTTGGACGGATGTTGTGAATCCTGGAAAGCTAGCTAACACAAACCTTACAGCATGCCCCAGTTGGGTTCGGGGGGGGGGGGGGGGGGGGGGGGGAGACCAGAGACCAAACTGCGAGGGGGCATCCAACTCATCGGATTAGGGAAGAGAGTCGGCCGTGCCCTTTCAAAGCAACCATCCCGGCATTTGCCTGAAGCGATTTAGGGAAATCACGGAAAACCTAAATCAGGATGGCCGGACGTGGGATTGAACCGTAGTCTTCCCTAATGCGAGTCCAATGTGCTAACCACTGCGCCACCTCACTCGGTGCTGCACTTGGAGTTGTAAAGTGAAATCACTACTTGTTACACCGAATTCTACGAGCGGAATTCGAAGTGATTCTCTCACTAGCAGCAGACAAGGAGCCACCTTAGACCCTCCTTTCTTCCTTTGTAACATTCGCCCCTTCTTCAAGAGCCGATCCTAGCCTCTCACGAGGAGATATCCAATGACAAGTGTCCATTGTCCAGGAATGCCCTCCCATTCTCAATAATTTTCCGAAAAAACTACGTCAGACCAGTCTGACCAATGAAATTCCCGCAATTTCACGCGCAGAAGCTTATAGCTGATTTTTTTTTTCCTGTATTGCTGTTCGATTTCCCCTCCCTCCCCCACCTGGGGAGGGGTGGGCTGACAGCAGCTTAATATGCTGCTCTACAGCCGAAAGAAAAGCTAAACAAACAATGGTGAGAGAACAAACAATACATAAAAAGGCGATAAAACGATGACTTCGTTAGAAACAGTAAAATGGTGGAAAGTGGTGGAACGTGAAATACAAAAACAGGGCGTTGCCGATGCGGATGAAGACACATAGGAAGGAGATATGCACAATTAAAAAGCACGGCAACATTCTGGTTTCTGTTTGCATGAGAAAAACACAACTATCGACAGTATGGTGGCTGTTTGCAACACTGACAGGGGATGCACAACACTGAACACTCACTTATACCAGCACTATAGAGGTGACATGGCGGCAGAGGGGGGGGGGGGGAGGTGGGCTGGCTGGACCGATGAAGGGGAAAAAGGGGGGAGGAGAGGAAAGGAAAAAAGTGGGGAGCCGATGGAGGGAGGGGGCATAGAAAAAAACGGTGGCTGGGCAGATGCAAGAAGGAGTGGGAAAGGCAGTGAAGGGGAGAGCAAAAGGTCTTGGGGGAGAGAAGGGAGGCAGGGAGAGGGTAGGTGGGAAAAAACAGGAGCGAAGGGGTGAGAGAGGGGGCCTGGCAAAAGGACAGAGAAAGGGAGGGACAGATGAGGATCAGAGTTGATAGGAGGGATAAATTGAGGGAGAGAGGGCATCACCTGGGAGGGGGAGTCGACGGAAGCCACCATGGGAGAGGAGATGAAGGGTGTAGAGGTGGAGGGTAGGGGGGACACAACGGTGAAAACACGGCGTTGGGCAGGGGTTGGAGAGGAGAGGAGCAAGCAGGGGATGAGAGAGATCAAGGCGGCAGGAGGTGTAGAGGATGCAGATATGTTCGAGGAATAGGAGCAGATGAAGGAAAGGAATCAGGTCGTAGAGGATCCGCGTGGGGGGCAGGAGGTGTATACGGAAGGTGAGGCAGAGTGCATGGTGCTTGAGGATCTGGAGGGACTTATAGAATTGGGGGGGGGGGGGATGTGGATATCGAGATGGGACTGGCATAGCAGAGGATGGGATGGATTAAGGATTTGTAGGTTTCGAGGATGGTAGAGGGGTTCAGCCCCCATGACCGGCCAGAGAGGAGTTTGAAGAGTCGGAGGCAGTTGTGGGCTTTGGATTGGATAGAGCGAAGATGAGGGATCCAGGTGAGATGACTGTCAATGGTGAGGCCAAGGTAGGTGAGAGTGGGGGAGAGGCGGACAGGACAGGCGCAGATGGTAAGGGAGAAATCAAGGAGCCAGAAGGAGCGAGTGGTATGACCTACGATAATTGCCTGGGTCTTGGAAGGGTTGATTTTCAGGAGCCACTGGTTACACCATGCGACAAAAAGTTCAAGGTGATTCTGGAGAAGGCTTTGGAACCATTGAAGGGTAGGATCGAGGGTAAGGAAGGCGGTGTCATCGGCATACTGCAGGAGGTTTACTGGAGGGGGTGTGGGGGGGGGGGGGGCGTTGGGGCATATCTGCCGTGTACAGGAGGTAGAGGAGATGGGAGAGGACAGAGCCCTGGCCTATAGCTGGAATTTATTTTGGCTCTATCTTGTCAGCGCTTGAAAAGAGCACATTATTGTGTTACCGCATGTTTTTTCCTGCAACCCTCCTAACATACTACAAGCGCCTATGAATATCTGCCATGCACTAGTTTTCCGCCTAGAGAAACTCAATGACAGCTCTTTGCTTGGGACGCACCTCCGTTGCAGACTTTATTTTGAAGGCTACGTATAGTGCCACCACTTATCGGAACAAATATATTCCGCGATGGTCCACAATGAATTCCGCATTCTCAAATAAAATTGGCCGAGAAAAAAATGTAATGCATTGCTTATCGAAAGCCCCTCGTAGATGTGGAATCTGGAACTGGAAAATGTAATCGTCGTGGGCTGTGATGATTAATCAGGCAGGTAGTTCAGCTGCTTTCATGCACGAAACTTCAAGCAATCAAAAATACACACACACACACACACACACACACACACACACACACACACACACGAACGCATTAGTTTATTCTATGGTGCCATATAACTCTTCCTGTTTGGATCTGAAATATTTGGGAACATTTTTCTGTTTCGTAGGCCGCTCTCTATGGCGATCAGCTGCTGCAGGATAAGAAAGAGGACCGCGCCAGACGCGCCGTGCTCGCTACCAGCCTCTACGTAAGTTATCGGGCGCAGCTGTTGAAGACAGAGCTACATATAATTGCGCGGAAAGAGACTACTTGTTTCCTTCGCCTATTGCCATACATCATGCACAGGTGTACGGCGGTATCCAGCTCGACAACACTAATGGTTCGTTACTATTTCTCGGCCCCGTATAAATCATTTGATTGTTGTGCATCGAGAGATTTTGTTCATGTACATTTCCAGCTCTACTCCATAAGCCACATGTGTGTACGGTGAAAGGTCTTTCCGGTACCACTATCGTAAGTTCCGTGCTAAGTTTTGGAAGGCAGATTAATTACAAAGCCAAGTCCGAAATATAGCCTGAATTGAAAATGGTCTCTCATATTCGAGACACGTTCAATAAGTAATGCCACACTTTTTTTTTTCACTGCAAGTTTCGGTTGAAAAACTGTGAATTTTGTTTTTGGAACATCATGGAATACTTCAGCTTCAGCCCCCTATAGTTTCATGAAGCTCTGATGAGTGGCGGCGCTCGTTCGACCTATACTTGAGTATTGCTCATCAGCGTGGGATCCTTACCAGATCGGGTTGACGGAGGAGATAGAGAAGATCCAAAGAAGTGCGGCGCGTTTCGTCACAGGGTTATTTGGTAACCGTGATAGCGTTACGGAGATGTTTAGCAAACTCAAGTGGCAGACTCTGCAAGAGAGGCGCTCTGCATCGCGGTGTAGCTTGCTCGCCAGGTTTCAAGAGGGTACGTTTCTGGATGAGGTATCGAATATATTGCTTCCCCTACTGATACCTCCCGAGAAGATCACGAATGTAAAATTAGAGAGATTCGAGCGCGCACGGAGGCTTTCAGACAGTCGTTCTTCCCGCGAACCATACGCGACTGGAACAGAAAAGGGAGGTAATGACAGTGGCACGTAAAGTGCCCTCCGCCACACACCATTGGGTGGCTTGCGGAGTATAAATGTAGATGTAGATATATGTAACCTTCAAAACGGAATCTTTAATGGAGGTGCGTTAGGGGCAGAGAGCTGTCACTGAGTTGCTTTTGGTGGAAAAATAGAGCATTGCAGATATTTATTGGCACTTGCAGAATGTCTACGGATATCTGGCAGTAAATGGCGAATCGTTGGGCGGGTCTTCAGTCTTCATTGCAACAACGTGACGTAAACTTTTCCGATCTCCTGCATGCCGGACCGCCGCACACAGCTGTCTCTCCTGCTATGTCGGAACGTGCAGACACTCTCATTTGAGGTGATGGACGGATCATGACAACGCAGGGCCTCAAGCAAGACTGCGCACCCCAGAGGAGCTTACAAAACTTCATTGGACTGTTCTTCCTCGTCGTCCCCTCAGCCCGTATCTCGCACATCCCGACTTCCATCTGTCTGGCCCAATCAAGGATGCACTCTGTGGGAAGCAGTTCGTGGATTATGGGGAGGTTATTGATGCAACAAGATGTTGGCTCTGACGTTGACCAGTAGAGTGGTACCAGACAGGCATACAGGCCCTCCCAATAAGGTGGTCTAAGGACACCGCACTGAACGGAGATTATGTTCAAAAGTAGAGTTTTGTAGCCAAATGCCTGGGGAATAATATGGTGTATTGAAATCCTGAATAAAACCAGCCTGCTGCCAGAAGAAGTGTTGCATTACGTGCTGAACGCCCCTCGTACGTTTTGCATGACACCTTACCATTTGTGGAGGCGTCTATCACGTTTTATACTCTGACTTCCCATTACGTGTATAAGTCACGTATGTTACGCTCGAGTTTATCTAATTTTACCTTCATGGCTTTCCCGGGAGGTATACTGTATGTAGGAGGAAGAAACACAAGTCCTCTGAATTTTAACAGTAAACCGCGCCGTGATTCAGAAAGCATCTCTTGTAGTGCCTACCATTGCAATTGGATGAGCATTTTCGTGACGCTTTCGCTCTTCCTAAACAAACCTGTGACGAAACGCACTGTGCTTCTAGCAGTCTTTTCTATAGGGAGGAGGGAGCAGATTAGTGTTTAACCCCCCGTCGACAAAGAGGTAATTAGAGACGGAGCACAAGCTCGGATGGGGGATGTGTGGAGAAGGAAAGCGGCCGTGTCCTTTCGAAAGAATCATCTACAATTTGCCTTAAGCAATTTAGAGAAAGCACGGGAAACCTAGGAACGGAAGACCGGACGCGGGTTTGAACCGTCGTCCTCCCGAATGCGAGTCCAGTGTGCTAAATACTGCGCCACTTCGCTCGGTGATCTTCTGTGTGTATTA